>NC_081408.1:755342672-755997672 GCF_030272615.1 Cryptomeria japonica | reverse complement strand
ACATTCCATGATAAGCGGAAGAAGTTTGAATCAAATCCCAAAGGGATATCTTAGCAGGGGTAGCTTTGAGTTGTTCTATGAGATCATATTCCTTACCCATAACTTGCGAAATACGGGGAGCTTGAGGGAGAATTGGTTGAGGATTAGGAAGAGAGACTGGAATAACAGGAGGAGGATTAGGTTGCCTATTATTTCTGGTATGATAAGTATGGGCAACCACATGATAACTCTCTCTAGTTATTTGCTTAGCATAATTGTAAGGACTTATAGGTTTTCTTCCTTGTACCGTGATGATTGGTTTATTCGGGGTACGAAAGGAATCATGATCATACCTTCCTTGGACAGTAAGGAGAGGAGCTTTAGGAATTTGAAAGGTGGGAGAAGGATAAGCACCTTGGACTTCAAAGAGAGGTTTGTTATATTCATTCAAATTTATCATGTTAACCAATTTAGAGGTCTTGTTTTTGTTTATAGGTTTCGACAAAGCCACAAAGTCATCAAGAGCATCATCCAACAAAGCATGATCATATCAGTTAAAAGGTTTGTCTTTTGATTCAAAAGGAGACATCTCCTCATAGAGGGGATTATTGAAAACAACCATGTTACTAGATTCAGGGGAAGAGTGGATAGGAATGTATCCTTGAGAGGAATCATTCGACTTATCTTTCTCATCACACCTAAATGGCATAGTAAAAAGGTTTATGAGTTTTTGGTAAAATGAAGGTTTAGCATCCTTAGGGTTTAAAAACTCATCTAAAGCTTCATCTAATTCATCTTGGCTATCCTCATAATAATCATCAAATGCATGAACATTTTGCAAATAAAAATCTGACATTTTGAAAAGATTGCATAAAATTTAAACACACAATGCAAAGAAACACAAGTTTTCTCTCTTTTTTTTTTTCTTTTTCTCTTTTAATGAAATGAAATGAAAACACACTAAATCTAGATCTAGATCTAACACATGCAATGCAAGAGGAAGCAATGATAGGTTCACGTCAGGTTCACCAAAATGTGTAGGGGAAAAAGCGAGACTAGGTTAATCATGCCCTAATCCTACCTTTTGACACACATTACGGAATACGAAAGAGCCTAGAGATATCGCACAATTGGCTACTTCTTTTGGTGAAAGAGAGAGCCACGGGATATCTATTAGGATTTCTATTCCCTTGTTGAAATTGTAAGATCAAGTAATGCAAGTTCAAACCCTAATCTCAAAATGCAAGTAGGAACTAATAACAAGATTGCAGAATTGAGATTAAACAATGAACAGCTGTAAGTGTAAGGATAAAATAAGAATGCAGATATGTACCCGGAGTTGAAATCAGACTGAAAATGTTCGGGACGGGGGCGCGGGCACCACTGTCCTGAAAACTGCACCGGAAACCACTGTTCTGCACCCTGAAACACTGTCGGAAAGTCATCGGAAAGCTGTCTGTCTGGAGGACCAGGGCGCCCAGTGCCTCTGTCCCAGGGACCAGGGCACCCAGCGCCCCTGTCCTGGTAGGACTAGGGCACCTAGCGCCCCTGTCCCGGTCTTTTGAGCTGCAATTTCACACAGGGTTCTGCCTCAGCCTTCTCTCTCCGGATCTGTGTCCCGCGGCGTCGTCTGAATCCCGAAACCTGCAATAATATCTGAAAAGGGGGAGGGGCAGCTATATAGGGTTTTGCCTTAGTCAAACCCCCGCTTCGGTGATTTCCACCTCCACGAATAGCCAAGTTGTTTTGTAAAATGTATTGTGTGTGCAGACCTAGTGTGTGTGCAAGGTCCAAAATGCAAGAAAGCAAACTAGAGCAACCTAGAAAGTAAACCCTAATTGCTTGTAAATGATAATGTAAATGCTCTAAATCAAGATGCAATGTGATCTAAAGCATGAATAAATGATGTATCAATGCTTATGCAAAGACATGAAAACAATACGAAATCATACCCAACCCTCAAGGGAGGAGTACAAGCCAATCTTCAATCAGTAATCTCCTATTGTTCTTCAATGTCTTCCAAGCCCTAAGTGGATGAATGAATTTGATAGATGCTTGATAAAATGATGTTGAGTGTTGTTGAAATCCTCAAAAGATCTGCTCTTTCGCTGCATATGAAGTTCCTGGAAACAAAAAAATCCGATCCTTTCAAATGAAGAAAGAGAATTCTTATGTATGAAACCCTAGGTCGTAAATTCGTATTTTGGCCGACCTAGAGATTGAATATCCCACCAATTTCTTGAAGTTAAGCTTTATTTTATGATTGGATCGTGCTCCCAAAATTTCGGGAAAAATGTCCAGGACCATGTTGCACGGGCGCCATGGTCCCGACAACTTTTCACCAAATTTTCAGGGCCGTCGGATATGATGATTTTAGAGAGAATCCCAAAGTTACAGGTGATTTCGAGATGTTTAGACCCTGAAACCAAGCCCCCAAGTTCGAAATAGGACTTAATTAGGGTTTTTTGATTAAGTGGTGTATTGGAAGAATAAAATGCGAAGGGCGCGCTTTAGTGAAAGGGCCCAACTTTATGATGTAGAAAATGATGAAATAGGGCCTTAGACCTAATTAATTTGATTAATTAAGTGCTTAAGGAGAAATGCAATGCAGAATGCAAAATGCACTAAGGCGGGTGCTAAACTAGGTGCGAAATTGTACCACCCTAGCGAGTGCGTACAATTTAGGACGCTACAATTTGAAACAATCCAAACTACTAACAAATCTTTGTTGCAGGATCTTGACAAGGATTTTCTTTTGATCTTTATTGTGTGCCTTATTTTCATAGACTAGCAAACACTTCAATTGGTGCACGAAAATTGAACCAGTGTCTTTTGTTTCTTGAGCAATAGGCTCTTTTTGTTTCATCTTTAGAGGGTCTGTCTCCCTGTGTGGTCATTAGGACTACTAGTGAGGAGAGAACGACCCAAGTGATAGCGAGGAAAAGCCACCTCTTTCGAACCACTATAAACAACTGTATTCATGGTGAAAACTATGGATAATGTGTGCTGATTAGCTCATACTGACACTATGTCTCCCCATAAACCCTTTTGATCAAATTTATTTGATCAGTTGTAGAGCGTAACCCCTACCGACTGGGAGCCTTATGTATTTATAGAGCTGAAAGTGCTGCATGTATGGCCACACGAGTGGATGCCCTTACTAGCACCTTTTTGTTTTAGAAGCCAAAATCCTTCTAGTTGTTGGGGTAGGAGGTCGGACCTCTGGAGCGACCCACACACATACGGTTCTTAGTAGAGATACAAAGTTCGCCATGGGGAGTTTTCGTGGGGATTGATGCTTGGCTACCCCGAGAAGTGAGTGCCGAGGGTGGAGCTAGTGGGGTCAAGCATCTAAGTATCCGCTCTGAATAGCGTAGCCTCATGTGTGAATCAAAAACTATTGTCCTGGCCAACCATAAGAATTGTGCTTGTCTTATTTTGAACAATCAAACATTCAAGACGAAACATTAAAACATTGTGTCTTTTGTGTCTTCAAGTGTATGCAAAACAATTTTACATCAAACAAAACACTTTTCTTTGAGTCATTTTGAGTCTAAAAACTTGCAAACATTGAGTCCTCATCAACACTGTGTCCTCTTGTCATGAAAAATAGTCAAACATTTAGATTTGGTCACAGCAAACAACTTCACACATTGGGAAAATTGCACAAAATTTCCAGAAACATGTTTGTGTCTGACAGAACCACGTCTGTGTCATATAACCGCGTCTGTGTCTTTTGAGAAAACATTGCACTTTACAACATCTCAAGAAGTGCATCTATGTCATTTAAGCGCGTCTGTGTCTGATAGAATAGTGTCTGTGTCATTTAAGCACGCCTATGAAGTATACAGGCATGTCTGTGTTTAGAATTGAATTTTTTTTACAGTCTAACAAATAAGAAATAGTCAGTTTTAGAATTATTGAGCTTCCTAGGTGTCTCTCTAGGTTTTCATCTAGCATTCAACCTATCTTTGGGTCTCACAAAATCCATCATTGCTTTACACCTTGCATTACATTCACATTTGTCTAAACTTGAGTCATAAGGTCACTTGCTTGTCCTCATCATACTTTGTCAACACACTACATACAACAACATTTTGCTAAGTGGTCCCTCATCAAGGTCTATCACCTTTGGGTCTCATTTGGTCTTACTTAGAGTCAAGGTCATCTTACCTCATCAAGAGAAACTATCATCTCTTTGGAAGTCACACCTACTCTACTACATACATACTTGCTCTTACACTTTGGACATTGCAAGTACACTTCAGATTCATTTACATTTCATCCAACTCTTGGTCTTCCATAGTCTTTCCATTTTTCATCTAGTCTCACACATCTTGGTCAATACCTAGTTCATCAAAAATCTAGGAGAGAAGCTAAAGAGGCTCAAGAGTCCACAAACATGAGTTCCTATGAGTATGACAATGATATCTTTTTCTATTCTGATCATACTACATTACCTAACATGGATGCCTATAGAAACATTCCAAATGTTGAGAACATGGACACTACAAACAACAATGATACACACAATGATAATATGGACAAATTTTCAGTACATTCAGCAGAAGTGGAAGACACCATTATGGATCCCCGTTTCAATCGATTGGTTGAGGAAATAATGAGGAGAGATAGACAATACTTCTTACAAGTGATGGCACAAAGTGGGGCCAAGATTCCTCATGATTTTGACATGTCCCAAATAATGGAAAATCGACCTTTGCAACAACCTCACTCCAACATGGATCAAAGGAGGCCTAAAAGTGGAGGCACTAGAGGACCACATATGGTGCCTGAATCACCATCATCTTTGTTTCAGAAACCCGAAGTCCCATACACACATGGTCAAGCATATGACACTCATCTTCGTAGACCATCATGGAAGTCTTATGCAGAAAAATATGCTCAATCACATGCCCATGATAAGGACCAACCACCAAAGCAATTGGATATCCAAAGACATGTTCAAAATTTGGACACAAGGAAACCCCATGTCAAATTTGGGGGCAACACACGAGAACAAACTCATGACATTCCTACAGAGTATGGTATACAAGGACAAAGAAGATATTCCATTCCTCATCATGAATCTATACCAAGTGGTCCATATATGCAGCATCATTATAGACCTCCTCCATATGAACATGTGTATGATCAATATCATCCATATATGCAACATGCTCTTCCTCCACATGGTGGTTCAGGCATGGGATATGGTCTAAGAAGTCGATCTCCACCTAAGAACAATTTGGAATAGCAAATCAAGGACTTAAAAAAGAAAATGGAGGACATAAATACACCGAAGCCAACTTACACAATGAGAGACATATGTCCTTATCCATTTGACAAGAGCATTCCAGTGCATCCTTTTCCTACACATTTAGTGACACCTAAGTTTGATAAGTATAGAGGAAAAGGGGATCCTAAGGCACATATAAAACAATTTTTCATAGCTTGCATTGAGGTAGCAGCAGAAGAGACATATTTGATGAGATTATTCCCACAAAGCTTAGGTGATCAAGCTATGGAATGGTTCTTCCAACTTCCACCTGGAATTAAGTCATGGGGTGACTTAGCTGAGGCATTTATCCAATATTTCTCATACAAAATAGAGACAGACATATCAGTCACTACTTTGTGCAACACCAAACAAATGGATGGAGAATCTTTTTCATTATTTTTACAAAGATGGAGAAATCTAGCCAGCAGATGCTCTTGTGAAATTCCACAAAAACAAATGGTAGAGATTGTCACCTAGAATGTTAACAAAGACATTGGTTATGACCTAAGAAAAGCTTGTTTGTCCACCTTCAAGGACGTCATTGAAAAATGCTTAGCGATAGAGAAGGTCCTAATTGAGCAAGGAGTCATTAAGATATTCAAAGAAAACAAAGAGGACTTTAAAGGAAAAGATAAGCCAAGATTTTGGAATAAAAATAAGAACACAGTCAATGATGGTGTTGTTGATGCCAATACAGTGCGACCCAAAATCATTTTTTCTGGATCAAGCTCTATAAACAATCAAGTGAATACTCAAACAATTTCCAAGTCACGAAGGAAGTACACTCCATTTGGAGAACCACTTGAGTCCATTTTCAAAAAGCTAGTGGGAAACAAGATAATCACAATTCCAGATTTTCCTCCATATGAGCCAAAGGTCAAACCAAATTGGTGGAATGATGATGAATATTGTGAATTTCACAAGATCAAAGGTCATAAAATAGGTAATTGTCATCGACTAAAGAACATCATATAAGATCTTATTGATAGAGGTGACATTGAGATTGAAGGACACTCATCCAATCAAGAACATGAGATGTTTAAAGAACCATTCCCAAAACATGACAAGGGAAAAGCTAAAGCCACAAATGAACAAACCAACTATACTAGAGCATCTTATAACTATGATTCAACTATCAATCACATTTCGATGGACAATTATGTTTCTACCATTATCATCAAGGACAAAATGCCTGAGACTTCTACCCAAAGACCTAAGATTGTCCTAAAAGGCATTTGATCTTCTTCCAAACCTACCTTTGAATGTAATGTCGCAACCTATCGAGGTAAATTCACTTTACAAGGTACTCCAGCTAAAAACACTGCTTCCTCATCAACCAAACCTGAGTATGACCTTGTAGAACAGTTAGGGAAGACACCCGCACTTATCTCCATCCTTGAGCTCTTACGCATACTCCCCACACATAAAGCCATTCTTGACAAAACTTTGAGAGACACTTCCATCCCCATTGATTTGAACGTGGACCATTTTCAAGCCATGGTGGGATACCTTTCTGTTCCACATTCCCTCACATTTATAGAAGCCAATGACGCCTCCATAAGTCAACCACATAATGCACCTTTACACATTGAAGCCTTCCTACACAAACATCAAATAAAATGAGTCCTGATAGATGGAGGAGCAGGTCTAAACATTTGTACATTGAGTACTATTAAACAATTGGGATATTTAGATAAAGTTGTGAATTCTACAAACAAAATTACCATCAAGGCATATGATGATGAAGAGCGCTCATCCAAAGGCACAGTCACCTTGCCTCTCAGAGTTGGGCCAGTTACAAAGGATGTGGTTTGTCAAGTCCTTGATCTAGATCTCACATACAACATACTATTGGGATGCCCATGGATTCATGAAATGAGAGTTGTTCCATCAACATATCATCGATGTATCAAGTTTCCACACAATGGAGTTGAAGTGACTGTCAAAGCTAACCCTAACCCATTCATATATTGTAACAATCTGTGACCTAGATCAGAAATAACAATTCCAGTTAATAGAGAAGCTATTCCTTCATCGGCATATGTGGATCCAAAATCATTGAAAGCTCCCACATCAAAACAAGAAGAGCTAAAAGAAAAGTTCAAGATTAAAGACATGGGATGTGGTGAGTATATCTTTCATGTTGATCAACTCCCACTATCTCCTAAGGTATTCAACCAACATGAAAAGCCTACAAACAATTTGAAATGTCAAGGAATTGGGTGTGAACCACCTAGTGTTGTGGCTACTAAGTCTAAATGCAAATCTCCTCTAGTGGTGCAAGCAAATCTTGATATCAATAGTCGTAAGAGTGGTTCCAGTGAAGAATCTATTGAGTATATTTCCATCCCTCTTGAAACTCACATAACTATGTAGGGGAAAAAAGTGACACTAAGCAAACATGTCCTAATCTCACTTTCAATCACACACTTGTGGAATACGAAAGAGCCTAGAGGTATCACACAATTGGCTACTTCTTTTTGTGGAAGAGAGAGCCACCGGCTACCTATTAGGATTTCTATTCCTTTGTTGCAAATGATAGATAAAATGATGCAAGTTCAATTCCTAACCCCAAAGTACAAGTATGAACTAATAACAGGATTGCAGAATTGAGATTAAACAATGGAAAGCTGTAAACACAAGGACAAGATAAGAATGAAGATGCATACCTGGAGTTAAAATTTGAGTGAAAATGTTCGAGACGGGGGCGCAGGCGCCACTGTCCTGATTCTGCTCCTGAAACTGTTATTTTGCAACCTGAAAAGCTAGTGGAAATGTTGAACTTGCTGTTTGACAGAAGGACCAGGGCGCCCAGCGCCCCTGTCCTGGCAGGACCAGGGCGCCCAGCGCCCCTGTCCTGGCAGGAACAGGGTGCCCCACGCCCCTGTCCTAGCTTTCTGGGTTGGAATTTGGTGTGAAGTTCTGTCTCAATCCGCTTCCGTCAGATCTGCAACTTGCGGCATCCTTCGAATTCGAAAATCTGCACTTATATTTGAAAAGGGTTGTTGGGCGGCTATATAGGGTTTTGCCTTAGTCAAACCCCCACTTTGGTGATTTCCACCTCCACGAATAGCCAAGTTGTATTGTAAAAGTAGTGTGTGTGCAAGATCCTAAAATGCAAGTAAGCAAACTAGAGCAACCTAGAAAGTAAACCCTAATTGCTTGTAAATGATAATGTAAATGCTCCAAATCAAGATGCAAAGTGATTCAAAGCATGAATACAAATGATATAATGAGGCTTATGCAAAGACATGAAAACAACATGAAATCATACCCAACCCCAAGGGAGGGGTACAAGCCAATCTTCAGTCGGTGATCCCTTATTGCTCTTCAATGTCTTCAAAGCCCTAAATGGATGAATGAAATTGATGAATGCTTGATGGATGGATGTTGAATGTTGTTGAAGTCTTCAAAGATCTGCTCTTTCGCTACCTAGAAAGCCCTTGAAACCAAAAATTCTCTCCCTTTCAAATGAAGAAAGAGAGCTCTTATGTATGAAACCCTAGGTCTTAATTTCAACTTTAGGCCGACTTAGAGATTGAATCTCCCACCAATTTCTTGGGGTTAAGCTTTATTTTATGATTGGAACGCGCTCCTAAAATTTCGAGAAAAATGTCCGGGACCGTGTGCATGCCGGGCGCCATGGTCCCAACAACTTTTCACCAAATTTTCAGGGTCGTCGGATATGATGATTTTAGAGCGAATCCCGAAGTTACAGGTGATTTCGAGATGTTTTGACCCCTGAAATCAAGCCCCCAAGTTCAAAATAGGACCTAATTAGGGTTTTTGATTAAATGATGTATTGTAAGAATAAAATGAAAGGGGCACACTTTAATGAAAAGGGCCCAACTTTATGATATGGGAGATGATAAAATAGAACCTTAGACCTAATTAATTTAATTAATTAAGTGCTAAAGGGGAAATGCAATGCAAAATGCAAAATGCGCCAAGGCAGAGGGGAAATGCAATGCAAAATGCAAAATGCGCCAAGGCGGGTGCTAAACTATCCTTAGAGGAGAAGAGATCTTTGTACAAAAGACACCTATCCCTGAGAGGAATTGTCTTAGACAAATATAACATCTTCTAGAATAAGACAAAGAAGAGAATAAGAATGCAATACTTCCTTCTTTTGTGAGGTGAAAGTGATTCTTAATGAAGGATGACGCTCTTTTTAACCCAATTGGGAGAGTGAATTCATTATGGATGTATTTTACCAAGTGCAAAAGAGGTTGTAGTCAAGGACTTACACCTCTTGTAAGAGAGAATCCTTGAACAAACAACAACAAATGCATACAAGGAATAACATCAAGTAATAAAGTTCACACCATCCACGAAATAGGAAAAAGTGGATCCTTAGATAAAAATAAGGAAAGATCATTGCCTCCCAAGGATAAGGACAATGAGAAGGACTTACACAATCTTCTAGGGAGAGATTTAGACATAAGAAAAATGTACTACATACTCACATGAGTTCATGCAAGCAAGACATTAGTGTATGTAAAATGCTCCTCACAAGAAGTGGGTAGGATAAGAAAGAGAATACACATCTTCTCCCATATCTAGGAAAAGAGGATTCTAAAGAAAAGATGATCAATATTTCCACACTATTACCCCAAAGGGAAATTTTAACCATAAAAAGAAGAGATGTATGAAATCACTCTTGTCCCCATAGGAACAAGAGATAACATAGAAAATTAGGCTATTATGTTGCTTCAAAAATATGATTTCACTTGAAATTGTACCATCATGAATGACAATGAGCCCCCAGTAAATGAGCTACCAATGTCACATAATGATGAGCAACATAATAGCCATTAATGTTATTTAAAGACATGATAGATTGAATAAGGTATTTGAATATGACATGCTAAATGCTCAACTATAAGTGAGATAAAATAACATGTATAAAATGATAAAAATTGAAGAAGAAAAGTCACAAGAAATCTTAGAAGAAAGATGAGTGTAATTTATTAGAGCCTTATCCCTGGAGGAAAGGACTTTATGATGAATAGGAGATAAATATTCATGAGTGGATTTAGAAATTTGAGGGGATTCATAAAGAGATTTGTTCATCACCAAGATTTCCTTATGAGGGGAATGAGAGTTGATAGAAGTAGAAGATGATTTAGTTGAAGTGAGATCATCATCACTACTAAATATAGCATTCACATTGAGAGATGGTCTTTTAGATGCTTTGGTGGGCTTAGAAAGATTATATCCAAGTCCAAATGAATATTCATGCATGTTATGTTCTAAAGGAACTTTAATTCCTTGTTCATTTGCACCACAACCATTTCCACTATAGCCACTCTTAGCCAAAATATGGAAACCACGACCATAACGATTAGCCATTTCAGAAAGAAAAGGTGGTTTTTCATAAGACAAAGAATCAAATTCTTCAGAATTAGAGGAGTGAGGAGAAGAAGTTTGAGAAGCAGCCACAAAATTATTGCTCATAGGTTCAGGTAAGACTGATTGATCTTTAGTTTCTTCCTTCTCTTTAACTTTAAGCTCTCTAGGAGGAACCCTATACTCACCTACAAAGGTGGGATTAAAATCAAGAGATCCCCAATTGTCTTCTGCGAGAACCTTCTCAGGATCAAAAGCCTTCTCATGTGTAGATTCAAGTTGAGAAGAATCTTCTTCAGGAACTTTAGACTCATCCAAAGAATTTTGATTATTAGAGGGCGATGATCCATCCATAAGTATCTTGTTTAACGAGTCATCACTAGAAGAGGAAGGCTTAGAAGAACTCCCTTTGGAAGTAGATGTTTGCAAACAAGCTTGAAAATTAGTATCACCTATCAAGGTATATGTCTTATTGTTATAAATAAATTTAACTTGTCTATGCAATGTAGAGGGGACAACTTGCATACTGTGATTCCAAGGTCTCCCTAATAACAAGTTGTATGTTAGATTTCTCGACATAACATTGATAGGAGTAGGCAAAGTAACAGGTCCCACTGTGATGGGTAAGGTGATAATACCTAATGAAGACTTAGCCACATTATCAAAGCCTCGAATGGGACGAGAGTCAGGCTCAATAAGGGATGTATCCACATTCATCTTATGCAATAGATTAATGCTACACACATTAAGGCCAGAACCATTATCTACCAGTGTTTGTCTTATAGCAGTGTCATTTATGATAACCACAATCATCAAGGGATCATATTGATGTTGAATTTCACTAGTAGGCAACTCATCTTGAGTAAACACAATTTGAGCTTTAGGATTCATCACAGAGTTAACCAAAGACACTATATTACTAGATGTATTAGGTGGAGGGACATTCAAATCTTTCAAGGCATCTTGTAACATTCCATGATGAGCGGAAGAAGTTTGGATTAAATCCCAAAGGGATATCTTAGCAGGGGTAGCTTTAAGTTGTTCTATGAGATCATAGTCCTTACTAAGCATTTGTGAAATACGAGGAGCTTGAGGAAGAATAGGTTGGGAAGGAGGAAGTGAAGTTGGGATAACTGGAGGAGGATTAGGTTGCCTATTGTTTCTTGTGTTATAGGTATGAGCAATCGCATTATAACTCTCTCTAGTCAGTTGCTTAGCATACTCATAAGGGCTCTTAGTAGAATAACCTCCTTACACAGTAATAATAGGTTTCTTAGGAGTGCAAAAAGAATCATTAGCATAACCACCTTGAACCACTAAGATAGGCTTATTTAAAGGTTGAGAATTTTGAGAAGGACAAGCACCTTGGACAGTGAAGAGAGGTTTGTTAGGCGTTTCATTTACATGTATCAAATTGATTGAGGATGGTTTAGAGGAATGAACAAAAGTGTTGGAAGAATTATTGATAGTCTTCTCTTGCACTAAAATCTCATCATGGATTAAATCAATTTTAGGAGAGAGACAAGGGGTAGGCATTGATGTTCTAGTAGGCAGAGTAATACTAGGAAGGGTCATATCATCCTCTATCATCAAAGGATCTACATGGGGAATAAACTCTCTAGGAGAAGGATCAACATTACTTTATAAAGTCTCACTTTTGAGATGGAGATCTTTGAAAGAGATGTTAACCATCTTGTTTTGAACTAGGGTTTCCTTATGAGTAGAACCAAGTTGAGGAGAGGGAGATGCTTTATTTTTAGAGGGAGAATAATTGAGATTCAAGGAAGGTGAGAAACTATCAAGGGAGTTTTCAATCTTTATTTCATCCCCTTTGGCTAGGGTTCTCTCATGGGGTAGAGAATAATCTACACCTTCTTCTAATGGTTCATCCCAAATGGTGAAGTTGTTGAAAGGAATGTTTGAAGTATTGTCAATTTCGGGAGAGGAGATAACATTGTTTATTAATTCCTCATCCTTAGGAGGGAGAGCATCAATAGATGTGTTAAACTCATCCTCTTTCCTCAAAATATGTTCAATATGATATTTAGGGGAGAGAGAATTAAGGAAATTGCTTATTATTTCATCTTCTTTCTCTAAGGGATGCTTATGGGTAAGACAAACTTTAGGAGAAGGGTAAGCATTTATCATTAATTCATCATCTCTAGTGGGAATTTTGTTGGAAAAGGAAATGCCATCACTAGGAAATGTAGGGATAATGTCATCTTCTTGCACAAAAGGATCCTCATGAAGGGAGTGTTTTTTGGGAGGAACATGAACATATTTCTCCAAAGATTCATGCTTAGGAAGGAGATCTTTGAAAGAAGTGTTCATAACCTCTTGTTGCACAAACATGCCCCCATTGGAAGGACCAACTTTAGAAGAAAATAAGTCAATGTCCATCAATACCTTTTCACTTAAAGAGGCATCATGTAGGGAAGGTGAAGTAACATTAAGAAATGTGTTTATGATATCATTCTCTTCCTCTAGGATAGCTAAATAGGAAGGGCACATTTTAGGAGAATTGTCAAGATCACTCTTAAAGTCTTCATCATTAGAGCATGGGAGGGTCTCAAAGGGATTGGTAGCAACTCTTTCAGGCACTAAAATGTTGTTATAGATGGTGGGAGGTTCTTTAGGAGAAGGAAAAATTGAAACAAGGGAAGCTAACCCATTATCACATCTATGAAATGAATGCATCATGACAACAATTTTCCTCTTTCAAATGATAACACATGCAAAATAGAAGGAAATATTTAATTTTAACCAATGCAAGCACTTAGAATGTAGATTTAGAAAATGAAATTTATGATTCAAATGAGTTCCTAAATCAGATTTGAAATTATTGATCCCAAATAAGCTATCCACAAGTTCAACTTTGAATTGAAAAATTAGGGTTTTAGCAAAAATTTCCTCTGAATTTTTTTGAATCTTGCAAGAAATTAAAACTTGTAAGTACAAATTTGATTTTAAAATAGCATAAACACTCAAATTTGAAAACATAAATCAAAATTAGAGAAGATTGGAGTTCACGTCGGGTTCACCAAAATGTGTAGTGGAAAAAAGTGACACTAAGCAAACATGTCCTAATCTCACTTTCAATCACACACTTGTGGAATACGAAAGAGCCTAGAGGTATCACACAATTGGATACTTCTTTTTGTGGAAGAGAGAGCCACGGGCTACCTATTAGGATTTCTATTCCTTTGTTGCAAATGATAGATAAAATGATGCAAGTTCAATTCCTAACCCCAAAGTGCAAGTATGAACTAATAATAGGATTGCAGAATTGAGATTAAACAATGGAAAGCTGTAAACACAAGGACAAGATAAGAATGCAGATGTGTACCTGGAGTTAAAATTTGAGTGAAAATGTTTAGGACGGGGGTGCAGGCACCACTGTCCTGATTTTGCTCTTGAAACTGCTGTTTTGCAACTTGAAAAGCTGTCAGAAATGCTGAACTTGCTGTCTGACAGAAGGACCAGGGCACCTAGCACCCTTGTCCCAGGGACCAGGGTGCCCAGCGCCCCTGTCCTGGCAGGACCAGGGCGCCCCACACCCCTGTCCTAGCTTTCTGGGTTGGAATTTGGTGTGAAGTTCTGTCTCAATCCGCTTCCGTCAGATCTGCAACTTGCGGCATCCTTCGAATTCGAAAATCTGCACTTATATCTAAAAAGGGTTGTTGGGCGGCTATATAGGGTTTTGCCTTAGTCAAACCCCCGCTTTGGTGATTTCCACCTCCACGAATAGCCAAGTTATATTGTAAAAGTAGTGTGTGTGCAGATCTTGTGTGTGTGCAAGATCCTAAAATGAAAGTAAGCAAACTAGAGCAACCTAGAAAGTAAACCCTAATTGCTTGTAAATGATAATGTAAATGCTCCAAATCAAGATGCAAAGTGATTCAAAGCATGAATACAAATGATATAATGAGGCTTATGCAAAGACATGAAAACAACATGAAATCATACCCAACCCCAAGGGAGGGGTACAAGCCAATCTTCAGTCGGTGATCCCTTATTGCTCTTCAATGTCTTCAAAGCCCTAAATGGATGAATGAAATTGATGAATTCTTGATGGATGGATGTTGAATGTTGTTGAAGTCTTCAAAGATCTGCTCTTTCGCTGCCTAGAAAGCCCTTGAAACCAAAAATTCTCTCCCTTTCAAATGAAGAAAGAGAGCTCTTATGTATGAAACCCTAGGTCTTAATTTCAACTTTAGGCCGACTTAGAGATTGAATCTCCCGCCAATTTCTTGGGGTTAAGCTTTATTTTATGATTGGATCGCGCTCCTAAAATTTCGAGAAAAATGTCCGGGACCGTGTGCACGCCGGGCGCCATGGTCCCAACAACTTTTCACCAAATTTTCAGGGCCATCGGATATGATGATTTTAGAGCGAATCCCGAAGTTACAGGTGATTTCGAGATGTTTTGACCCCCGAAATCAAGCCCCCAAGTTCAAAATAGGACCTAATTAGGGTTTTTGATTAAATAATGTATTGGAAGAATAAAATGAAAGGGGCACACTTTAATGAAAAGGGCCCAACTTTATGATATGGGAGATGATAAAATAGAACCTTAGACCTAATTAATTTAATTAATTAAGTGCTAAAGGGGAAATGCAATGCAAAATGCAAAATGCGCCAAGGCAGAGGGGAAATGCAATGCAAAATGCAAAATGCGCCAAGGCAGGTGCTAAACTAGGTGTGAAATTGTACCACCCTAGCAAGTGCATACAATTTACGATGCTACAATAACTTTACCATTTCATCCACTCATTCCATTTCCACTCCACTTCCAGACTTGGATCAACAAGAATCACAAAAGCCCTTACTAATTGGGGATCAAAAATCAAGCTTTGAAAAGAAAAATCTAAAAGTCAAAAATAAAAAGAAGTCCTTTAGTTAAAATCAAAATCAAAAGCTACTGGACTTTGCAAAATTCAAAGTCAAGGATAAAAATCCTATGAAGCAAAAAGAGAAAGAGTTGATCTCCCCTAATACCAAAATAACTAGGGGCAAAAGTTCTAAACTTTTAAGTCAAAACACATACTTGTTGATCCTAAGTCTCCATCATCCCATTTTACTTTCACTTCTTTTCATAATCGTAAGCCTTCATCACTCATCCACATGTTCCATACATCATTTCCCTTCCGGCAATACATCATGGACCTTTAGTGGAGCTTCCTCGAAGGACTTTGTTATCAGGGATGCCCAAACTTCTTTAGGTGACATGCATACAGGCTTGTGTAGTCCACACACTAGCAATTATATCTCAGTTCCTTCATCAAGGAAGACAGTCACTCAAGGTACACATCATTCAGTCAAGGAACGATGCAACTACAATCATAAGGTTAAGCCTCACACATTCGAGGTGGGTGACTTAATTCTCAGAGAAAATCCTAAAAATCAGCAAGACAGAGAGAATAAGGGAAAGTTCAAACCACCTTTGGAGGATCCTATCAACAACATGCACCTTCACAGGTTTTACACATAGCTCTTCAAAATATCCTAATTCAAAAATACAAAAAAAATTCAAAAAAAAACACAAAAGACAAAAAAATCATAAAACATAAAAAATCGTTACTTGGTGAAAACTTGGTAAACAGGGGCCTTGTGACACAAAAAAAATTGAAAAATAGAAAAACATTTCGTCCAACGGTGAAAACCACTTCGGTGGTGCCCTGGGCAAGTACCATGGTAAAAACTAGGTCACCAGCACCATACGTGGAGACATTGCTCCTCCCTCCTTCAGGATTCCATTTCATCCTTTCACTTTGCACACACTCACAACCTCTTCATCCATAATAAACTTACCCATTCCCATCATGGCTTGTTATTGATCTACCGAAGATTGGTTTGCCATTCATAACAAACCTCCCTTTTCACCCCTTTCTATCCATAATAAATCAGCTCCTATCTGTGGCTAAGGAAAATCCTACGTCTAGTGATGGGCGTGGAACTGAGAACATCACATGTTTCAAGGAGTACAGTTTCTTCCACTTTTCTCTAGTCTATCCGCGCACAATCCATAATAAAGTAGCATTTGCATCAACAATCCGCAATAAAGTTCCATCTTTTCCGAATAAAGTATCGATTTCATAGATTCAGTCAGTTTCAGATGAGACACAACAACAACAATGGGCTTCAACAAATCAAATCTTTCAACAAACTCAGACAACATATGGTTCAGTGCTATCTATCATTTTGTGAAAGTAAACATTGTGACCACAATCAAATTGACTTATACAAGTGACAAGAGACACTAAACTTGAGGACTACAGTGGATGTTGGTGTCGAGTCTTGGTTTTCTTTTGATTTTATCTTTTGGTGACATGTCTTTTAGCTTTTCTAGGATGTCTCTGACTAGAGATTCTATCTCCAGGATGTCTTTGACTAGAAAGGCGAGGATGGGGTATCGTCACCTATTTTTCTTTTGCTATCTCTAGATTGTCTCTTAGTAATGCTATGACTTGTCCAAGGATATGAGGACACTATGAGTCTAGTGTGAACTAGGGCATTCCTTGTTTGTGACTGTCTGATCTCCATGCAAATGGGTACAATGACTTTCTGGGTTGAACATATATCTAGATTGTCATAACCTACTTGCCATAATAAAGCTCAATGATGATGACGCACAAGAAGCTCTTTCACTTTCATATCTTCTATCTTCCATCCCCCTTTCTTGATTTACCTCCATAGTCCTTCTTGAGTCCATGTAGCCTACTATCACATGACTGAGTATAATGACACACCAAAAATATTTGCATTTCATGTAGTTGCACCTGCATTACCACATATAAGCATTTCATACATACATATAGATATTACAATTGCATCACATCCTGCACACAACACATGTTAGCACATTTTACATTCTCATCATGTAAATAGTTATTTGCATTATCATATTCATCTGCATTTCATACATTCACATTTGCATTTGCATAACATATTAAAAACATAAAAGATAAAAAATATTGCATTTTCATCATATTCATATTTGCATCCATATCATAAGCATCACATAGAAATATACATCCTAAGACATATAGAAGCATCACATAGGTACACATTCATTTAGCTGCCACAAAGATGAATCATCTCATATATATATATATATATAATCATAAGTGTCATGATACAATGATGTTAAAATCATATGGCTACAATCACTCGAAGGTGTCTACATCATCATACAAAATGGTACAAAACTGATTCATAGGGAGCCCTCTAAGGCTATGATGAACTCCTTCCCTCGGAGCCACATGGCCTCACTGGAGTCTGAGCCTTGGAAGGACCTACCCTAGGATCATCTCTCATGTCCCCTCTATCTGGTGGTGGTGGAGGACCCATAACCCCACCGCTAGATGCCTGTCTCCTATCCCTCCCTCCAGTGGTCGTCGCTATCTGCGATGGTCTACATAAGCTCCTAGCTCATTGCTTTGGTGGCACAACTCCATAGTATAGGTGTCTCCAGTAGCCTATCTCCTCCCTGGCTCATAGAACATAAGCATAACCAGCTCATGTGTTCTCTGCTACCTGCCTCCTTGCCCTCAGTGTCGTCTCAGCCTCTGTATAGTGCTAAATGGCCTGATCTTGCTCCCGCTCTGTGTCCCTCAGCTGTCTCCCTCTCTAGATCCTGGATCTCATCTGCCTATCCCTGGCAGATCTCCCTCAACTCCAGTAGCTCATTCTTCTCCTGCTCCTCTCCCCCCTGTACCTGTGGCTCTACCTGTGCCTGTACCTGTGACTGCTCCTGTGGCTGTCCCTGCCCCTATCCTCATACATGTACTTGTCTGGGATCCTGTGCTGCTGACATCTATAATGGTAAACCACCTCGGCCTCTCACCACCTGAGCCTATCTCTCCTCTCCACCCTCTCTCCACAGAGCCACTCTCCTCTCTCCTATTATCCCCCGCCTCCTCCATCAGTGTCTACCCCCACCATCTCCATCATCATCCTCATCCCCCTCGCCATCTCCATCTATCTACTCCCCTAGATCTTTCAGTTGAGGAAATGGATGCTCAGCCAAATATGCAGTATACTCTGCATCCATCCTTGCATCCTCTATCTCTGGCCACATATCCCATGACATGGGCACCATCTCTACCATCTGCATCATTGCCTGATCATATAACAATAATAGCCCGAAGTGTGCTTGATCCCTCACTGTCCAAGCATACATCCTGGAACCCCGTGGCATCCGCTGAATCCTGCTGAACTGCCTGCAAACCCTATCAACCAACAGCCTCTCTAGTACGTAGGGCATCCGCCCAATCAGATACATGCTCCTAAAGGTATATGGTAGCTCCACTGCATCATCCTCCCACTCCTCGCACTCTCGATATGGTCTCCATACCACAGTGTCAATCTCATTGATGACCCTGTGCCAGTGCTCTAGTCTCCCGATCCGTGGCTGCGAGGTAATCATATCATATAAATGAATAAAACTGCGCCCATGGCCCCTGCCTCTGAAATGTATCGGTTGGGTCACCGATAGATGCTCATAAGCCCATACCTGTAATAATGTCACTCCGCAGTCCAATCCCATGGGTCCATGGTATACAAACTGATGAAGCTCATAATATAAATGTGCCAGCATGCACGGTCCCCAGGCATATCTGGTATGTTGTATCACCAGTGTCTCCAATGTGCTCCCCCAGCCCACAGCCAACCCTTGTGTCACCCTATCTGGACACATGAACCCACTGATCACTCCTCCCAGTACCGCTGGTAGCGCCAATCCGATCTGTGTCATGGTATCCCATGCCACATGTCTAGCCCTCATCTCTAGTCCTGGATCTTGGAACACTCATCTCAGGGCATCTCGGTCTCCGTCTTGATCATAGGATATCAACTCCCCATCGATCGGTATTCTTAGAATCCTGTACACATCCTCCAAGGTGACTGTCATCTCACCCATCGACAAATGGAACGTGCATGTCTCAGAGTGCCATCTCTCAGCAAGTGTAGTCAACAATCCTATATTCGCCTGAAACTCAGGCACATACAGAATAAATCATAGACCCATAACCTCAATCACGACTCTATCCTCAAATGTAAGCTTTGGTTGTAACCTTTGAGTTGATGAGAATCTCTCCCGTGACTCCAACATAGGTAGATACTCCTGCAGTCAAGCAAACCAATCATGTTAGTCATAGTGGCATTCCCTGTTCATCACAAAATGCTGCTTTTTATCTTAAGTGCTTATGATACTCTATCCTAGTGACACTCACTGTTCATCACAAAGTGTTGCTTCTATCCTAGTGGCACTCACTGTTCATCACAAAGTGTTGCTATTGATCCTAGTGGTACTCCCTGTTCATCACAAAGTACTACGTATTTTGCACTCCCTGTTCATCACAAAGTGCTGCTCATATTTGCACTCCCTGTTCATCACAAAGTGCTGCTCTTTTTAGTACTCCCTGTTCATCACAAAGTGCCTCGATCTATCTTATCCTAGGGCCTCTGCTTGAGTGTATCCTCTTGAGTAGTTTCCTAATTGGCAATGTATGTTCTATCACACTATTATCAATCCTAGCCCTATCTGCTATTCTAGTCTTCCCTAGAGGACCTGCTTGAGTGTATCCTCTTAGAAGCTTATCCAATTGAAAATGTATGTTCATCAAAGAACTACTGATTTGACCTTGAAGACACAAACACGCCTTCATGACATAAACGCGCTTACATATTGCATAAACGCGTCTGCTCTGCACAGACGTGCCTGAAATACATAGACGTACCTATGCTCTGCACAGACGCACTTGCTCTGCACAAACGTACCTTCATAACACAAACGTGCCTACACAACACAAACATGCTCACATTTGACATAGATGCTTTTTCATTCATAGACGCGCTTGGCACAAACATAGACGTGCCTAGCTAACCTAAACGCGCCTGGCACCAACAAAGACGCACCTCGACATTTTTTTGACATTTTTTGACATACCTAAAGCACATTTATTGCTCTACCTGACATGCATTAATGACAATATTTATTGCGACAAAGTACAAGGAGGTTTTGTGGTACTCACCGGCTCTCCTGCATCTGCTGGCCTTTAAAATCGGTGAACGCGGTCGAATCTGTAAACCAATGCCATCGCTGCTAACTGCTACTGCTCTATTCTCTCTCTACACTCTGATCTTTTGGATGTGTGGATGATAATGAGGATGTATTCCCCTCGTGGTCTATTTTATAGACTACCCTAGCCCTAGCCTTAGCCCTCGTTTCCTGAGTCACTCTTCTTTGTCCCATGACTCTGTCACTCTATCCTATCCAGTCAGTCCATTCTAGCCTTCCTTTCTTATCGAGAGATTGTCTGCAATATTTTTAGACATTTTCATCCAATCTCTCGAGGGGGCATATCATTCCAATCTTGGGGCAACTTTGTATCGGTTCATCTAATCTTCTTTGAAACAATGCAACAAGCTGCATTGTCTCAAAGAGGGGCAAAATGTAGACACCTAAAATTGTCATGTATAATTAAATAAATATTTTATTTATTTAATTACTTTAGCCTAACTCTTCTATTAATTGAATAAATATTTATTTAATTAATTAATTCATTTATCCTCTTCTAGCCTTATTTCTCATTTAAATAAATACTTTTATTTATTTAATTTGATCCCACTTCCTCTATTAATTAAATAAATCTTTATTTATTTAATTAATTAATTAACCTTTTCTACTGATGACACATGTCATTCATCTCTTAATTCATACACTACCTACCCTCTCATTATTTTATTATTCCTTTTACCTACCCTCTAATCATAGCCGACCATTTATCTTTTACACATCTCAATCTTATCCCTCCATTTCATATGGTGTCTTCTATATAAGGAGATGCTTCCTTCATTATCAATCCTATGCACTCCGATGATTATTCAACTACACTATGCCTTTGAACTTTCATATGCGATCCTACTTGCAACCACATTTTCGTTCTTTGTTGAGCTCTTGTGCACATATAAAATATGAGAGAAAATATATCAAGCAAGATCAATGGAGATAGGAAGAATGGAGATCTAAACCCTATTGGACATGTGATGGTATAATCTTTGTGATTTCATTTGATTTGCATTGTCTTAGGTAATCTTCATATGTTATGGTGGATCTTTGTTGTTGTTAGGCTAGGGTTTTGTGGTTGAATCTATTTAGTCTTTCAATATTGTTGTTATCCATTTTCACCGTAAATAGTACTCATATTCCCTTTTCAATGCAATACTCTCCCTTAATGCATGCATAAATACAAAATTTTCAAAAACACACATACATAATATTCCCCCCCTTTGACAACAATGCCAAAATGATAAAGTAAAATATATAGTTATATAGAAAATTTGTATCAAAGTGTTCAACATATATTACAATTTTAAAAAAACGTTCATGCATTGGCTAGTCTCATAAAAATATCATTGAAATTTTGCTTCATCTGGGATAAAGCATTTTCCCATGATTCCAGTATGTTAGTAGTATACTCAAATGTAGACATCAACTGGGAATTGAATTCTTCCATTGAGTCTAGCGTGCAAGTTTCAGGAGTAGCAAGAATAGCTTCTGCATTGGAGTAGGCTCTCTAAAGAATGTCGACCCATGAGGTGAGCTGACTCTTGAGCTCTCTTAGAGATCAGAATCTCTTAGCCTTCTCATTATCATTCCTATTCAGTCTGTCATGCAAATCATCTATAGACCAGTTAAAGGCATGAATAAAGTCCTGGAGTGGGACATATGCCTTGCATAACCTTTCTATTTCCTGCTCAGTTTCAACTTGACTCTTAGAAATATCAGAATAAAAGAAAGTAATATTGGAGGTAGGGGCAAGATACTTCCCTCTAGATTCAATAGCTTTCTTCAACATACTTCCATTATGAGATAAGGCCATTTTGCCACTTTAAATGTTCTTAGCCAGTTTATCTCCATATTCCTTCTTGTGGCTCTTCTCAGCATACATTTGAGAAGCATCTTCAAGTGATTTGATTTGATCAGATGCATCTACAACTAACTGACCAAGTTTGCTGATAGGGGTAGGAAGATGTGCAACAACTGTTTCCGGTAGTAAACTAGACAAAATTTCTACTGCATTCTGGATTGTCTCTGCTTCTATCCTTTGCTCTTTCAGTCACTTCTTGTGTTCTCGAGATTGCATAACATTAGCAATCTTCATCATTTCTGATGCACTCAAAGAATTCATATCAATGGGTCCTGAGATACTTAAAGAGTCTTTATCATCATCATTAAGTAGTTTCTGCTTCGCCGGTTTAGGGGGTACACTCTTAATGATGGCTCTTTCTGTGTTCTTTTTTGTTATCTCTTTAGTTACCTGAGTGACAATTTTCTCAGTAGACTCCTTTTGAGTAGTTTCTATGACCGGTGGAGATTGGGGTTTCTCTAGTTGTTCAGTTGCCGGTTCATTGTCCACTTTTAGTTGAGTACCCGGTTGATCAACTAATGTAACTTGTACTTCTATGATTGTAGGAGGATCCATATCTGGTGCAATGATGTCTCCAGATAGGTCTACTGTGTCCTGAACATCTTCATCAACAAGAATAATGGAATCATCCTTCTTGGTTGGATAGACTATGCCAGCTTGAACAATTTCCTCTTCATCCATTTTCGGTCGAGGAACATCATCTGTAGTATCATCCTTATTGCTAGAGTGGATGACTTCTTCCCTCTTTTTGATTATGCAGGCTAGCTGACATGTCTTAGACTCAACAACTGACCTTTTGCATTAAGAAGCTTCAATATTCTTACTTTAAAATCAAAATATGCTTTGTATTCCTTAGTTAAAGTACTAATTCCATCCGATGATAGATTAAGAAAATACTATACAAATATTTCATCAATAATCTTCTTTTCCAATTGAATTGCTTCCTCCCATTTATCTAACAAAGTATTATACAAAGAGATTGAAATATCTTTCTCCAAATCATGCGGAAATCTATTGTAGTGACTCAAATAAGTTAATACCTGTTGGATTACTTGCTTCTGCTCATCTTTGGTAGAAAAATCAAAATGTTCTTTGACATTCTCAAAACTGTTTCTTCCTAATGACTTCATTATCCTCTCAAAGACTGTGTTAGGTCTGTAGGTAGCAATATCTATAGGTGTAGTTGCCTTCAACACTATCTTTATCTTCTTAGGTGTTCTGCCGGTTGCTTTTTCCTTCTTTGGTTCTTGTTCAGAATCTGTACCCTCAGACTCTGGTTGCAAAATCACTTTCTGATTTCTCTTCTTTGGTGTAGTCTCCTTCTTTACATATACTTTAGGTGTTGGTTCCTTCTTGGTTAGGATACTCTGAGTCACCCTTGTGGTCTTTTTCATAGGAGATTTTTCATCAAACTTCTTTTGCTTTCATTTCACTTTAGCTACAATTGGAGTACCAGTTTCAGTTGGTGCAACTTGGATTACTACAATGTCCAATTTTGCCTTCCTTTTATCTTTAGGCAATGCTAATAGGGTATTAGCATAACTGACCAATAAATCATGATTGACCTCGTAGCTCATATCTTCCATCTCTTCTTCCCTTGGTTCAATTGCTTGCATCAAGAAAAAATCAGTGGTAATCATGAAGATTATGTCTTTTGCAAAGTGATTTACCACATCTTCCGGTAGCCTTGTTCTCATGCTCATATTTTTATGGAATTCATTAAAATACTTGTTCGTGGTAGCTAAAAAAGTATTCTTCATAGCCTTGATGTTGTTCTTGATCTGTGCATTGATCGGTTGTTCCTTGGACCATTCAATATCTCCAATACCCGGTAGGAAGTTCTCAAAATAGAAAAATAACTCGGGTAACAACTGACCATATTTGAACTTTTGTGTATTTTCCTTCTTAATGGACTTCAAATTTTGAAATAATTGGTCTCTCATAGCTTCACAAATATCATAATCTGCATTATCAACAATCATTCTATGTGTTATGTGAATTGCTGCAGATGGAACACTGTTAAGTCTACTGGAGTAGAATACCTGGTAGCCTATCACTATTGCTGCAAGTTTCACCGTAGGGTCTCTAATAGTGTTGATAGAGAAAACATGCTTATCAGATGCAAAACCGGTTAACTTGAAGATAGTATCCTTTGAAATTCTTCTTAACACAAGAATCTCATTGGTTGAGCAATAACCTGTTACAACCCTAATAGCTTCCTTGGTTATTGTACGAGTCCTTTCCAGATACATATTCTCTCTGTGAACTCGACTCAAGATGATTCTTATGTGTTCATCCTCAAAATATTCAATAAAATATGCGGCATTATGAAACCCTTTTTCAAAAACCCTAGCATATTTTGTTTCAATCTTTCCGCTCTTATCACAAAGTGATTTCAGCTGAGTATAGATGTGTAGAGTTCCTAAGTCTTCTATTTTACAATCTATATAGTTGGACAAGTCACCTTTGACCACTACACCACTCGGGAATTGCGATAATGAATTATAAGACATGATTTCATCTTCCTTTAGATCTTCCTCAAGCTCAACAGTGATCATCAACCTTTCTAAAGACTTAGAATCAGATGCCATTGTTGATAAACAAGTTTCAAAGCGGTATACAAAGAAATACCTTGTATCTTGCATGTCGCTTTGTTTCTCGGTTGAAATGTTCAAATTCACATCCGTTCGCCTCTCTGCAACTTTCGATTCAACTTGATTTCTCTTAATCACAAAGCAATTTGCCAATTTACACCAAGACAATCTTGTTCTTCTCTACAATCGCTTCAAATTTATTTTTTGAAAGAGTTAGGGTAAAAATGATAAAGTAAAACTTATTTTTATCCACTTTACCAACCGCAATAAATGCTCACACTTTTAGGTTACAAACCCTAATTTTTTACTTACCACTTAAGTGAAATACCAGTTGATAACACGTAAAAAAAAAGTCACCAAAATTCAAAATTCAAAAATTCTTTCCCGCTCATTTTACAAAGGGGTCCAAAAATATTTTACCATTAAGCTCCCCTTAGCCGTGTTAGATAAGCTTAAGTCACCGGTGTTGGATTCTCTTCACTGGGTGAAGGAATAGTTTCTTCTCCAGGAGAGTCATCGCCTTTCTTTTTCCAAATCTGATTCATATCTTCTCTGGTCTTCTCAACCTCAACTTTCTATTTTCCTTTCTGATCCTTAAAGGAGTTGATTGGTTTACTATTTCTTGATCTGCAAAACTTTGCTAAGTGCCTCAGTTTGTTGTAGTGGTAACAGACCATACCAGATGATCTCCAGGGTCCTACATTTCCTCTTCATGTTCTTCTTCTACAATCCATAGAAACATGACCAAAGTTATTACAATAATGACCTTCAAACTTTCTAGACACATACCTAGCATTAGTATTGTAATTTGCATTTCTGTTAGGTTTGCTTCTACAAACATTTACAGTATGACCAACCTTGTGACAAAAAAAGAAGATAGGTTTAAAAACCTTCTTACCGGTAGTCTTATTGACTTTAGAAGCAATTTTGTTCTTTGTACCGGAGGATTCACCTTTTTCAGTTGTATGAAAACCAAGTCCAAAGATATCACCCTTCATTCTCCATGATTGTATTTGTTCTTCCAGTATGATAGAACTTCTGACGAACTTCTCCAATTTCTCATTGGCTTCAGTAAGCTTTTTGACAAGATCTTCATTATGCTTAGATAGGTTGTCTTTCTGAGATGATGCCAACTCAAGGTATAGCTTTAGGTTCTCCTTTTCTTCTATTTCAACAATCAAGTCCTCATGTATAGTGTCTTTTTCCCATTTGATCTTTATGATTTCTTGATCTCTTACCTTGATAAGATCTTCAGTAGCTCTTCTGTCTTCCAGTGCCTGACTCATGCTGATAGTGAGACATTCTAGTTCTCTTCTTAGATTCAGTTTCTCACCTTGCAACTTTTTAACTTCTTCTGCTAAAGCATCAATATTGGCTTCATCTGAAGAACTATTATCATATATTTCTAGTAGTTTTTAAGACAACTCTCTCCTTTTGGCTTGAGAAACTTTCAATTTGCCCCTAAGGGATTCAATTTCATTTCTTCTAGCTTCTATCTCTCTAACCATCTCGAAGTAGCTCCTGTCCCCTATGTTAGTTTCAAGATTCCCTTCTAAGTAGTTAGGCTCTGATAACAATTGATGGTCTTGAAAAGCACTGAGTGGGGGCAGGGGGAGGGGGGGTCAATTAGTGACACCAAAATAAATACAACTTCAAACACTAACTAGTAGATGAACTTAACCAAGCATTTAAAAAAAACACATGCTATCCAAAATGAAATAATAGCATCCACATAAAGTAGAACATCCACCATAACATGTGTTTATACTTTGAAAACCCAAATAGGTAAAAACCACGATGAGATGGAACTCACAAGTTAACTATCTGCAGTAATAGATAATTGACCGGTTAAGGTCTTACAAAGTGCTCTACTAGGAGCAAATCTTGTTAGAGATCCCAAGCTTGATTAGAAGCTTATACCCTATTAAGAGTACTACCTTGTTAAGAGTAACCTTGCTGGACAATTTGAGAATCCAAACTAATGGATCACCTTGTTAGAGGATTTGTATAATGAAGCTTGTTAGAGCTTACCCAGTTAGGGTATTTGATTTTGTTGTAATGATTAGAAAACAACAAGAAAGGTTTGATCTATTCTGAGTAGCACAAGACTTACTTGATCAGACCATTCTAAGTACATTCAACATGGCTCTTCATCTTAACACTTATTTCTCTTCAATAAAAGCTTTCACTCTTTATGCATATCAGTATTCGCATAATCTCCTCTTTTATATTAGTTCTCTCTTTTTAAAAGATTCACTAAGATGTGTTTAAATAGACATACAAATCTTATGTCAGCCATAGGAACACAATTTCCTAGGTGTAGTGTAACTAGACAATTAAACATAACTCATCACAAAAATGACCATTAAGAAAACGGTGTTGGTAACTCATCACAAAAATGGATACCAGTTAGAACAGTCAAAACCAGTTGGAACAAAACATGTGAACTATTGTCCTGTAATCTTCCATTTGATCTCCATCTTCATCTTCATCTTGATGCCGACTTAATGTAACCACAGGTTATCTCTTAGGCACATATCAGTTGACACAAAACATGTGAACCATTGTCTTGGAATCTTTCATTTGATCTCCATCTTCATCTTCATCTTGATGCTGAGTTAATGTAACCACAGGTTATCTCTTAGGCACATATCAGTTGACACATAGTACCGGTTAGAGATAGACCTTAAACATACCAATTAACAATGTAAACCAATGAAGTTACACTGGTAGTTAATGTAATCATATGTGTGTGTGAGAGTGTTTCATCAATGACAACAAGTGGTGAATACATTACAATCACCATCAAGCCAACATTACATGTCTATGGTGATTCACATCTTATCATCAACCAAATGAATGATGATTACAAAACTAAGGATGACAAGGTCATGCCATACAAATAGTTGGTAGAAGAGTTTAAAGAACACTTTAAAGAAATATCATTCACCCAGATTCCAAGAAATGAGAATAAAGTAGTAGATGTAATGGCTGCAATAGCATCTCTCTTACAAAATCAGGAGAATCAACATCATTACAAATTTCTCATGGAAGTTATCTTAACCCCTACCATTCAATCCCAACATATCTATCAAATTTTCCATATATTAGGAACCCGTCAATCCTTATACGGTCAAACTTATTAGTCCTTAAAAGAGAATATCCTTCCTCTTGACCTATCTCACAATCAGAAAAGGAATTTTATCCATCAGTCCTCTTGCTATACTATTATTATAGATATCCTATATAGGCGAGGTCTAGATGGTACTTTATTGAGATGTCTTGAACAAGAAGAATATGAGAAAGTTCTTAACGAATTTCATGCAGGTATTTATGGCACACACTTAAGTGGCTTAACATTGGCTAAGAAAATTCTTCATATGGATTACTATTGGCCTACTATGGAGAGAGATTCATTCACATATGCTAGGAAATGCAAACAATGTTAAATCCATGGGAATCTCATTCATGCACCAGCACAAGAATTATATCCTATGACAGGATCATGGCCATTTTCTCAATGGGGCCTTGATTTGATAGGAAAGAGAAATCCCTCATCTTCTAATGGACATAAGTTCATTCTGACTGCTACTGAATATTTCACTAAATGGATTGAAGTAGTGCCTCTAACAATAGTGACGGGAAAAAAAATATCATCATTCATTTAAAATTATATAATCTGTCGCTATGGATTTCCTATTACCATTATCACTGATAATGGAAGACCATTTGAGAATCAAGATGTGAAGGAGCTATGTGAACAATTTCATATCCAACATAGGTTTTCTACTCCATATTATCCACAGGGAAATGGTCAAGCTGAATCCTACTCTTTGGGCATACCGAACCAGCATCTACACTCCAATGGGGGCAACTCCATATTGTTTGGTCTATGGATCAGAAGCCATATTACCTATAGAAATAGAGATACCTTCTCTACGAGTATCCTTGAAAGGTCTTATACCAGAAGAAGAGCAATGAGTCTCTCGAAGCCAAGAACTTGAACTAATTTAGAAACATTGCCAAAATGAAATAGATCAATTGAAAGTATATCAACAAAGAATGGCAAGAAGTTATAACCACAGAGTCAAGCCACACATTTTTCAGATTGGAGATATAGTTCTAAGGGAGAATCTAAGAAATTAGCAAGAACGAGAAAAGAAGGGAAAATTTGAACCAAGTTGGCTAGGACCTTTTATCATAGTAACAACATATGGATCAGGAGCATACAAGTTATCTACCCCTGAAGGTGATTGGTTTGATGAACCTATCAATTATATTCATCTCAAGAAATTCTATGCTTGAGATATAAAGTCCTAGAAAAAATCAATAAAAAGCATATAAATTCCTGGAAAAAAATCAATAAAAAGCATATAAAGTCCTAAAGAAATCAGTAAAAAATAAAAAAAGCAAAAAATCCCTAAAAAGGCATAAAACAATTAAAAGAAATGAAAAAAAAAAGAAAAAAGAAAAAAAGAGAGAAAAATGCAATAAATTTAGATGGTGAAAACTTGGTAAATAGGTGCTATCTAAAAAGTGAGTTCCTCCATCTATGAGATCGCTTTGCACACCTATTCACTCCATCCTATCTTCTCCTACCACATATATTGCTTCTATCTATCTTAGCTTATCCATTCCATCTTTCGCATCCATTGCTCTGAACCATTTAGCAGAAAATATGTAGCTTACCAACAGTTATCAATCTTTGACACACTTGTCATAGTCACTATCTTAGATTTTATCAGAATCAATCAATCTGTATTTATATCCCACCATGGTTTGGATCTTGATCAATTCATATATCCATAATAAAGTTTTGTTTCCATTGGGGGCAAAATCCTAATTCCTTTTGCTAAGGTGATGTTTTGAATATTTGAAAATCCAAAACATTTAGAAAACTTAGAAAAACCAAAAACACCTAGGGTTTTGAAACAGATAACGAGTAACAAAGCAATAAAGATCAAGGCATTTTATGACAAAGGAATCATGAAACTCAGAAAACAAAGAATCAACCAGCAAGTAATAAAGTATTATCAAAAGATCATTCGTCAAGATGATTATATCAATTAATGACCATGAGAACATGTGAATGACATGTGAGATTTAGTGTTTATTTCTTGATTTTATTGCTAATCATGTACTCTATGCAACCCAAGGATGTCCATGAATAGAGAAGCTATGATGGGGCATGATTATTTTTCTTTGATTGCTGTTTGTGGTTTATCTCTTATTAAGGTATGTACTTGTCTCAGGATATGATCGACAAAAGATCAAGGAGGATGTTCCAAGTCATGCATGAAAGGAGATAATCCTTGTCTGTTTTGCAAGCAATACTCAAGTCAACTTGACTCATTACATCAAGTTTCTTGTATTAACTTACTATATCAAAATCCATGTAAGAAATACTCAGGTCAACTTGGATCATTATGTCAAGTTGCTTGTATTTTCTTGCAACATTTTAAAGATCAATGATGAAATCAAGCACTATTACAAGATAACATATGAAGAATGGCATTATAATTTTTAGTTAGATCATTTTAGATTAGCTCATTATTCATCTGAATTATAAGCATTCATTGTCAGTTGCATTATAAGCATCTCATTTCATTCAAATATCAATAGTCAACGAATAAAGATTGAGTATACTTGGACAAACAAAAAAACAATTTGCATTTGATCAATATAGGTACATTCATTTTTAGAATCATATTAATCATCATCTATTCCATTTTAGTTGCATTCAATAATTGTATTAGTTTGCATTCAATTAAGTGCATTTCATTAATCATGTAATGTATCATCATTATTATTTGCATTAGGATCATTGAAGTTCATGAAGATTATTTAGTTGCATCTTTGCACTTAGATTCATAATCATTATAAGCATTGCATATAAAAAATAAAAAATATTTGAAAAACATATTGCATAATCATTCATTTGCATATAGATCACTGCATTTAGATCTTTTCATTTACACACCATTTAAAGTTAGTAATCATTTTCAGTTGCATTTAAGGTTATCAAAACCAAAAATCAAAAACATTTATCATTACATCATATAGATCATAATCATAAGGAAAAGAAAGAAAAAGATCATAACATCATCCATCTAATCACTGCATCCATATAATCAATGCATATAAAATCATCATCACATAGAATAAAATGCACATAGAACATCATCATATAGAATAACATGCATAATAAAGATCATCATCATCATATAGAGTCCATGTCTGCATATAGATCATCATAAAACAATAAAAGTCCAAGTATACAATGATATTAGATAAAAAAAAAAATACAAGTGCCTCAAAGTCAAGTCATGACTGTCCTGTACCACTACCAACTGACTCTGTCCATCTCTATGGTTATGGACGAGAAGATCCTCCAAATGCCTATCTCCCACAATCACCACTCCTCTGAGGAGGCCCCATGACTCTACCATTGCTAGTATCCATCAACATGGTGGGATGATAACTACCCACTCTCTGGCTCTTTGTGACTAAATCCTCATATAGTTGTCACCAACAGGAAGTCTCCTTCCCAGTCCGAACTAGTGCTCTAACAATATCAGCTGAGAGAGTGCCTGATCCAACCTGCTGAATATGATCTAGAAGGCCCTGAGTATCTTGTTGTCTCCTAACAGCTGTGTCTCTCTCTGTCATGAGTGTCTGTATATGTGCTCTAAGCTGATCTATCTGTGCTCTGAGACTATCCATGGTATCCTTCTCTAGCACATCATGCTTTGGTACATCCTGCTCTAGTAAATCCCATTGTGGCACATGAACACCAATCCCCTCATCTCCACCTCCCTATCCACTTGCTGGAATCTCAGTCCGGGTAGCTCTCACAACCCATCATCTAATAAGTGGCACATGATCCTCTAGATCCTCATCCTCTCCACCATGAGCTGCAATAACCCTAGGGTCTGGCTGAATTTGACCAAAATCGATGCCTCTCCTGCAACCCCCATCTAGTCCAGTCATCCTACCTCCTCCTGTCAATGGAAACCCTCTTGGTGATCTCATCCCTGCCCTTCTAGTATCCCTCTTAATCCATCCACCATCTCTCCCACCCATAGGAAGTGGTCTCCCAATCCTGCCAACTGGTCCCAAATGGTCCTCCACAGACTCTCAATCGACCTCCTCTCTATCTGGGTCTCCTACCACCACAACCTCCATCCCCACCCTCATCTCCACCTCCCCTAACCTCTTGAGAAGCTCTAAGCTCTCGTCTCTATCTCCTAAAAACTAGATCATTTGAATCGTCATCCTCATCTCCTGAGCTGGGAGGAGGATCTGCTGAATCAGTAATATGTGGAAATGGATGTGCCAATATGTACTGAGCATAATCTGTAGTAACCCCAAGATCAAGAATGTGCAATCTCATATCATAAGCCACCCTAGGAGTACCAAGAAAATCTGCGCAATGAATCTCAAATGACAAAGAAGGTCCCCAATCTTGCCTATCTCTATACCACTGAGCATATATCGTGACACCAGTAGGCATAGGCTGAATGATACCGAATTGTCTAAGAATGTGACTCATCAACTGTCTCTCAACAATGTAAGGAGTCCACCCAATAAGATATATACTCAGCATAATAAATGGTAATGTTCGTGCATCATCCATCCATGGCTCACAATCAACATAAGGTCTCTAAGTAACACTATCCAAGGAATCAAGAACCCAACACCAATACTCCATCTTACCTAGCTTATGTTGAGTAAGGATACCTGTATACAGATAAACATATGGCTACCTCTCTCCATGAACTCTATGATGGATAGGCCGAGTGATAGCAATGTGCTCCCAGCACTAGATTTGCAAAAGTGTACATCTTGTCGATAGACTAGCACTCTCATCATAAACAACCTGATGAAGATCATGATAAAAATGAGCAAGCATACAAACACGCCATGCATATCGAGTCAGATTTTGCATCATGCTTTGAAGAATCTCACCCCAACCAATAGAAAAACCTCAAGATCTCCTATCTAGACAAATAAATTCCCCAATCAAACCTGCAAGAATCACAACCCGAGAGTCTCGTAATACATAATCATATCCTCCCATCAGATCTCTCCTCTTGAGATGTTGTCATTTCCAAATACGGCTCTGCAAGCCTTTGTCCCTACATGATCCTGAAAATCATACTGAACTAGCTCGCCAGTCACTGGGATATGAAGAATCCTATACACATCCTCAAGGGTAACACTAATCTCACCCATGGGCAGGTGGAAAGTGTTATGCTTGCTATGCCATCTCTCAACTAACGCTGTCAACAAACCCCTATTATGGGTAATATCAGGCATGTATAATAGATGATGTAATCCACAAGCATCTATATGTCTCACCTCTGCCTGTGTAAGCTCTAGCGCTAAGTGTCGCATCACCGGGAATTTCTCCCAACACTGGAGAACATCAAGTTTCTCCTATTTACCAGGAGAATTCGATCAATCATCACTCATCTATCTATCAAATCAAAGAGATCGCTAATTTATCATATCAATCTTTTCAAAATGAAGCAAATGAAGCTATCAAATCATTTTAAACCTATCAATCATAGTTTTTTATAAATCACCGAGTTCAATCAAAACTCTGCTATGCTCTTCATCAAAAACTAAATCGGTTGCTTGGAGCTAATCTATCAAATCAAATCATTTTAAACCTATCAAACATAGTTTTCTATCAATCATTGAGTTCAATCAAAACTCTGCTATGCTCTTAAATCAAAAAATAAATCAGCTTCTTAGAGCTAATCTATCAAAACAAATCAAATCGATCTATCAAACAAAATCAATCAATCAATCCAGTACCTATTCATCGTAATTGCGCATCAGACACGCCTAAATCTAATCAACAAAGTGATTTTTGGCTATGAAATCTATCAAAAACATTCACCTAGAGCATATGTGCTAACCTTTTTAACAAAAGCGTCATCCTATTGAACGTAGGCCCTAACTAAAGCATATGCACTAACTGTTTTAACAAAAGCGCTATCCTATTGAACATATGCACGAAACAAAGCAAATGTGCTAATTTTAGCTGCAAAAGAGCAGACACACAATGCAGAATCGCTAACCTAAGCAAATGCGTTACCAAAATGAGCACATGCGCTAAACCTAAATGCAAAAGTGCTAACCAAATATCAAAAATCGCAAAAAAATTCAAAAATCCAAAAACGCGCCAAAAAACATGAAAAATTGTACAACAAGTTGAAAACAAAGCTCGGAATAAGATACAAACTGAAAAACCATACTCGGGAGGTCGCTAATATCGTCGAACATGCTCAAATCGATGGTTCTCCAAAGGAATCACTATTTCGCCACCTCACCAAGACAATTTTCTTCACAAGCTGACAAGAATGAAAATGAAATTAAAATTAATCTTGGTTAATTTTATAATTACTATTTGAAAGGGTAATTAATGCTTTTCAATGGGGCAATTTAATTTGTTTTTTACAAATGAATTTAATTGATGGAACTTTTCAATTATCATTAGATCAATTGTTCAAACTAAATTTTTCAACAATTTCATGATCAATCTCTCGAGGGGGCACACAATCAGGATTTTTATCTCAATTAGGTGCACTATCAAGACTTGATTTAATCTTTGAAACAATGTTGTCTCGACATCATTTCAAAGAGGGGCAAAATGTATACACATATAAATGGCTATGAGTGATTAAATAAATATTTTATATTTGTTTAATAATTATTCTTCTATTAAATAGTTAATTTGAAAAGATTAATTTATTTAATTCATTTTTCGTGTCTTTCTATTAATTAATTTAATTGAAATATTTTTTTAATTAATTCATCTACTCTATTCCTCTAATTAATTGAATATCTAAATATTTAATTATTGCCTTCAATCATTTGAATATCTAATGTTTAATGATTATTCTCCTATCCTATAGTCTCAAATATTAAATAATTTCTTAAATTATTTAATCTATTATCCAACTCACCTTCCATCTCCACTTCATCTTCCCTTTGCCAACTCATCCATCATGTGGCTAAGGATTCATCATTTATCTTCAACCTCCAAATTTAATGAAATATTGTGTACGTACACATATTTCATAACCTCCTTCTATATTCTCTCCAACATCCCTACATCTTAGGAAGGACTTGAGTACACTTGTCCTCTCATGCCTAAATTTTCTCCAACCATCCCTAGATTCCCCTAGTTAGCAACCCAGTCAAGGTGAGATGAGTGACACTTGTCTTCTCCTTCCCCCTTTCTCTCAACCTTCATCTTTGCTCACAACCATCCAAATTTGTAGATCTGATCATGACCATTGATCTGAGCCACAACATTTTATCCTCTCAAAGTCTATTAAATCAAGAGTTTTAGTTGAGAGAGAGTTAGACTTCAAGTGAATTTGCAAGCCAATCATGTGTAAAACTTATGCATCCATGAGTTTTAATCTTGAAGCAAATAGCATCATCATATAGCATAATCATTTTAGCATTGCATATCATAGCATTTGTGAACTATCAGTTATTAGTCCATTCTTCATATGCCATCTTGGAAAGTATCAATGCTTGTCTGAGAGCACACCATCTGCAACTAGGAATAGTGGAGTTAGGACACAATGAGACATAAACCATGAAGGTAAAAATAACATTTTTATTTCATATGTATTTCATGTAGTTTCATTGGCTGAGTTTGGATTTCCTGGAGCATTTCCATTGTTATTTTGTGAAACTAACTTGTTGCAGGTAGTATTCTGAGGATGAAATTCAAGTCGACACAATTACAATATATAACAATAGGCTCATCATAAACAACTCTAATATCCTTCAACTTCTGCTTCATCCAAACTACCTAAGTACAGTTGCTAGCAGTAGCAATGTATTAAGATTCTATAGTAGATAGAAATATAGCATCTTGTTTCTTACTGGACCATGAAACCAAATTCTTCCCTAAAAAGAAAGCTCCACTGGTAGTTCTCTTCTGGTCATCAACATCAGTATAAGCACATAACATGAAATCATCATTCTTTGGATACCATAAACCATAATCAACTGGCCCCATCAAATATCTAAAAAAATCCTCTTCACAATAGTAACATGACTCTCTTAAGGGTCGGCTTGAAAACTAGCGCAAAGACAAACATCATGCATAATATTTGGCCTAGTTTGAGTCAAGTACAACAATCCACCAACCATACATCTATACAATGTCTAATCAACTTATTGAGATTTATCATGCTTAGACAACTTACATTCAGTCACCATAGGAGTTCCAATAGGTTTAGAATTAACTAACCTAAAAATTTTCAACAATTCCTTCATATACTTAGATTGAGAAATGAAAATCTCTTTGTCAATCTGTGTAATCTGCAATCCTAAGAAGAATTTCTTCTCACCTATCATAGACATCTCAAATTCCTTTTGTATATCATCAACAAACAACTTCATACTCAAGTCATCAACAAAGACTTCAACAATCAAAATGTTATCATTATCAACCTTAAAGTATAAGTTACTATCAATAGTACCTTTGTAGAATCCCAACTTCATCAAATACCTGTCCAATCTAGCATACCGGGCTCTAGGGGCTTGCTTAAGTCCATAGAGTGTTTCTTCAATTTGCATACCATGTCTCCTTCATCTGATACTGAAAATCCATCCAGTTGCTCAATATAGACTTCCTCTTCCAAATCACCATTCAAAAAGGCCGACTTAACATCCATCTGATATACCTTGAAATTCTTGTAAGCAACATATGCAAGCAACAATCTAACAACTTCAATTCTAGCTACCGGAGAAAAAGTCTGCTCATATTAAATTCCTTCAATTTGAGAACATCCCTTACATACCAATCTTGCTTTGTTTCTAGTCACTTCACTAGCTTCATTTATTTTTTCTGGAACACCCACTTAGTGCCAATCACATTCTTATCTTTAAGTCTCATAACAAGCTCCCATGTGTTATTCTTCTCAATCTGATTCAACTCTTCTTCCTTAGCTTTTATCCAATTTTCATCTTTGTATGCTTCTGCAACATCTTTAGGTTCAATCTTTAAAATCAAGCATATCTCTTCAATAAAAATCCTTCTCCTAGTCATCACACCTTTATTTTTATCACCAATAATCTGATCTTCTGAATGATTCAAACTTACATACCTCAGAGTCTTCTGATTGTTTTGATTTTCTAGTTCTTGCACTTCTTCATCGACAACAACAATAACCAGATTAATTGTCTCTACCAAAGCATTCTGCTTTAAGATCTCAGCCTGAACATGCTTTGAAATGACATCTCGATCATCAGACTCATATTCACATGCTCTAATATTCTTTCCATGACATTTGTCAACCTTCACATTTTCACTCTCCACTATCTTTCTCAGTCTCTTGTTGTAACACCAGTATGCCTTGCTCTTAGTAGAATAACCCAAAAAGATTCTTTCATCACATCTTGCATCAAACTTTCCTATATCCTCATCTCTCTTGATATAATATTTACTTCCAAAAATTCTAAAATATCTAATTGTAGGAAGATGACCAAACCATAACTCATAAGGAGTCTTACTGGAATCACCTTTTATATGCACTTGGTTTAATGTGTAAACAATAGTGCTGACAACTTCTCTCCAAAAGATTTGTGCAATATTTCCTTCAATCAACATAGTCCTAGCAGCATCCAAAATAGTTGTTTTCTTCCTTTCAACAACTCCATTCTGCTGAGGGGTTATAGGAGCAGATAATTGTCTTCTAATCCCATTCCTCTCATAAAATGAATCAAAATCACCAGATGTAAACTCTCCTCCTCTGTGGAATCTTAGGCATTTCAGCTTCAATCTTGTCTCGATCTCTACCTTTGCTTTGAATATCTTGAATTTCTCCAACATTGCTGATTTCCCCCTTAGAAAGGCAACCCACACCATCCTAGAATAATCATCAATCAACAACATGAAATATCTATCACCGTGCACACTTCTCACTCTCGTAGGACCACACAAAATCAGTATGCACAATATCTAACAATCCATTAGATAAATACAACTTACTCTTGATTGTAGTTCTTGTTAGCTTCCCCAACTGGCATTCCTTACATACCAAATTAGCAAGTTTCATAATCATAGGAAAATATCTAATAACTAAAGTAGAGCTCATCCTTATCATATAGTCAAAATTAACATGAAACATCCTTCTATGCCACAACCAACTTTCATCAATCTGAGAAATCAAACGACTTTTCTGACTAGCATTCAAGTGAAAGATATTACCTTTAGTCTTAGTCCTTGATGCAATCTCTATATTGGAGGCATTTAGGATCTTTCATTTACCATTCTTTAATTTCAAATCATATCCCTTATCAGCCATCTATCCAACACTCAAAAGATTATGCTTCAAAATTTCAACATACAAGGCATCATCAGTATTATGCGTACCATAAAAAAAATTGAACCTCTACCATGAATCACACAAGCTTTATCATCTCCAAATCTCACTATACCACCATCATACCTTTCCATATTCACAAATTTTCTTTTATCACCTGTCATATGATGTGAACAACCGTTGTCAATTACCCATTCAACTTTATCTTCAAACTTAGCAGCCAAAGATTTTTCCTCAACAATGCGTCTCACAGGATTCACTGGTACTAGATCATCTTCCTTGATAGCAATAAATGCAAACTCATCTTCTGAATTTCCATTCTCAAACTCTTCATATGTCACACCTTCATCAACAACATAATAACATCTCTTTTGATATCTGAACTTCTAGTTAGGCTTATAGGGTTTATCATACTTCTCATGCTTCTCATATCTATCATGCTTATTAGATATATCATGCCTTTCAAATTTTTCATGCTTATCATACCTAGAGATTCTCTTAGGACACCTAGAAGCAAAATGTCCTATCTTATTGCAAAAGAAACATTTCAAAGGTAACTTTCCATCATACTTATTGGATCCCTTAGGGAATCTTCTAGCAATAAGGGCTTCAAGCTCATCCAACTCTCTTTCTTGCTCTTCCATCTCTCTCTTTTCTTTTTCATATCTAGAAACCCAACATGAACTTTCTCCCAGATCATACTTCTACTTTCTGAATACAGAGGCTCTGAATGCAGTCTTAGATTTTTCATGTGATTCTCCAAAATTGCTCAACTCAAAGGCAACAAGCTTACCAACCAACATGTCCCTTGTCAGAGTAGTTACACTTCGGATCTCATCAATAGAAACTACTTTAGTCTTGTAAGAAGGAGGCAAAGATCTCAATTCAACAACAAATCTCATCTTCCTCAAGAGTTCCACTAGCACATCTGATGCCTAGAACAAGTCCATTCACCTTAGCCATAAAGTTAGATATGTTCTTATATTCTCCCATCTTCAACATCTCATATTTACCCTTATAAATCTATACCTTAGCAACTTTGACCTGTTTATCTCCTTCATACAAGGTTTCTAGCTGTTGAGAACTAATGTTGCTCAAGCATGCAACTCATAACTATTTTTAGCCTCCATCGCCATACACCAGCATGCAACTAGCTTAATTTAGGATCATATATTATTAGTTAATAGTTTTTATTTATCATGCAAATAAAGAATGTTGTGCATGTTGTTATTTTTTTCTACAGTGTCTTTAATAAAGGATGCGATCTTTATTTAAAGACAACCTCTTTGTAATTTCATTATTCTGCAATAAAGACTGTTAAATTTCATAATATAGTTCTGAAAACTGTGTGCTCTATTTTTTTGTTTCTTTTATCTCTATTATTAGTTTTCCTTTAAATCTATCATCTGACATTAGGAGAAGAGGTTGTTTTTCAGATTCTACATTTGGTATCAGAGCTAGTATTTCTTTTGGGTTGAAGTTTTTTTTTTCTGTTAGAATTTCGCCAAAGTTTATCATGTCAAATTCTAACTCCTTACCTATCCCTGAATTTTATGGAAATCAGTATGACTATTGGTGCATCAAAATGATGACCTTTTTGATAGGGAAATATTTATGGGAGATTGTTGAATCAAGTTATATAGAGCCATCCGATTGGAATGCTGTATCTGCCAATGATAGAACAACCAAGAAGGAGGCTAAGAAGAAGACTGCTCAAGCCTTATTTCACATTCATTAGCTCTTGATAAGAGTTTGTTTCCAAGAATTGAAGGAGCAAAGACAATTGAGGATACCTGGAAGACTCTAAAAGAAGCTTATCAAGGAAATGATAAAGTTAAAGTTGTCAAGCTCCAGACATTGAAGAGAGATTTTGAGAATTTGAAGATGCAAGAGGCTGAAAATCTAAGCTAATATTGTGTCAGAGTCAAAGATGTGGTAAATAAAATGGCTACACTTGGGGAAATTGTAAGCAATGAAGTTTTGATAAAAAAAGGTGTTGAGATCTTTGACATCCAAATAGAATCATGTTTCCATAATCATTGAGGAAAGCAAGGATATGAAAACCCTTGAATTTAATCAATTGGTTGGATTCTTGATGTCTCATGAAGAAAGATTCTTTTGAAGGTGTAGAAAAAACATTTTCCTCCAAATTATAAATCACAAAGAATGATGATCCTAGTAGTAGTAGTAGTACCACAACCAACCAAGGCCAAGGTAAAGGGCAAAGCAAAAATTTTTCAAGAGGAAACATAGGTACAGGTGGCTCAAGAGGAAGAGGTGGTTCCAGAGGAAGAGGTAGAAGCAGATTTGATAAGAGGAATGTTCAATGTTACCATTGTAACAAGTATGGCCACTTTGAAAGAGAATGCAAATTGAAAGAAAGTAAAAGTACTAACTATGCTCAAGAAAGTAGTGAAAATCCTCCTGATCACCTATTTCTATCTTATGAAAAAGGTGAAAATACTAGTAAAGATGTTTGGTACCTAGATTCTGGATGCTCTAACCATATGACAGGGAATGAGAAGTTGTTTTCAGCAAAGGATGAAAGTTTTAAATCCAAGATTCAGCTTGGTGATGATAAATCATTGGAGGTTGCTGCAAAAGGAGCTATGTAAATTCACACAAAAGAAGGTATAAAGAGTATTCATGATATTTATTATACTCCACAATTGAAGCATAGTTATTTAAGTGTTGGGCAGCTATGTGAGAAAAATTATAAAGTAGTCTTTGAGAATAAGACATGTACTATCTATGATAAGAATTAGGGCAATAGGGTGATCACTGTTGTGCCTATGACAAGAAATAGGATGTTCCCCTTGAGGTTTGGTGAACATAACAATAGTTTGGAAAATATGGTATATGAGGATTCAAGTTGGTTATGGCATCTCAGGTATGGACATTTAAATTTTCATAGTTTGAAGCTTCTAACCTTTCATGCATTAGTTTCTCGTTTGCCCAAGGTTGAGGAGAATAAGGAGGTTTGTGAAGGATGTGCTAAAGACAAGCATGCAAGGGAAAAGTTTCCAAAGGGAAATGCATGGAGATCCCATCACCCACTTCAACTTATTCATTCAGATATATGTGGTCCTATACAAACTAAGAGTTTGGTTAAGTCATCACATTTCATCACTTTTATTGATGATTACTCACAAAATTGTTGGGTATATTTTTTGAAGGCCAAAGATGAAGCCTTGGATACATTCAAGAAGTTCAAAGCCCTTGTGGAAAATGAGAAAGGGTACAAAATAAAATGTTTGAGGACTAATCATGGAGGAGAATTTTGTTTGATGGATTTCCAAATTTATTGTGATATGAATTGCATCAGGAGGCAGCTTACTACCGCATACACACCTCAACAGAATGGAGTAGCTGAAAGGAAGAATCGTACAATGGTTGAAATGGCAAGGTGCATGTTACAAACCAAGGGTTTGAACAATTATTATTGGGGAGATGTAGTTGCTACATCAATATACATCCTCAATCAAAGTCCCACTAGTGAACTCAAGAGGATGACTCCTTATGAAGCTTGGTATGGGAAAAAGCCTAATGTTAATCATTTCAAAGTTTTTGGTTGTTTGGCTTATGTGCATGTTCCTGATTAGAATAGACAAAAGTTAGATGCCAAAAGTGAGTCATGTATATTTATTTAGTATAGTGAGAAAAGTAAGGCTTATAGATTGTATAATCCCATGACTAATAAGCTTATTATCTCAAGAGATGTAATTTTTGATGAAGGGGGAGTTTATGGTCATCAAAAAGGCCATGTTGAAAAACCAAAATCTGTTTTGAATGATGTTAGTGAGAAGCCCACTAATGATTCTATTGCAAATGATATGATTCCACCAAGTAGCCTCTCATTTAGTTCTTCAAGTCCAAGATCAATTTCAAGTGTAAGTCTTGGTTCAAGTCTTACTTCTACAAGGAAGGTAAGAAGATTGAGTGATATTTATCAGAGGAGTGCAAATCAAATACATGAAGAAAACCCAATAGGTGAGACTGTGAATTTTTCTTTATTAGCCTAGGCTAATTTTGAACCATCGTGTATTAAAGATGCATGCACTAATGAATTTTGGGTGCAAGAAATGAAAGAAGAGATGGATTCAATCCATAGGAATGATACTTGGGAGTTGACAGAGCTTCCACATGATAAGAAGAAGATTGGCAGCAAATGGGTCTACAAGACCAAGTTTAACAGTGATGGGAGTGTTGAAAGACACAAGGCAAGATTAGTTGCTAAAGGATTAACAAAGAAGTATGGAATTGATTATGAAGAGACATTTGCACTAGTGGAAAGACAAGAGACCATTAGAATGCTGATTTCATTAGCAGCTCAGAAGAAGTGGAGCATACATCATATGGATGTGAAAAATGCCTTCTTGAATGGGTATTTAGAAGAGGAAGTATATGTGGAGCAGCCACAAGGTTTTGAAGTATAAGGAAAAGAGAATCATGTCTACAAGTTGAAGAAGACTTTGTATGGCCTCAAGAAAGCACCGAGAGCATGGTATGCCAGGATTGATGGATACTTTTAGGAGAATGGCATCCAGAGAAGTAAGAGTGATCCTACCCTTTACTACAAACAAGAAGGTACTGATATTCTAGTTATAAGTCTGTATGTTGATGATCTATTGCATATGGGTAGTAGTTCTAAGATGAAAGATGAATTCAAAATTGCTATGATGAATGAATTTGAGATGAAGGATCTTGGTCTCATGAAATATTTTCTAGGATTGGAGGTTTATCAAAGTAAGGATGATATTTTCATTTGTTAAACAAAGTATGCACTGGATATGTTGAAGAAATTTGATATGGCTGATTGTAATCCTTCCTCCACTCCTAGTGCTCACGAAGTTGTGTTGTGTAGAGATGATGGTGTTGATTTAGTTGATGAGACATCTTATAGAAGTATTGTGGGGAGCTTGATGTTTATAACCCATACGAGGCCTGGTATTGCATATTCAATTTCACTTGTTTCAAGGTATATAACAAATCCATCAGAAATACATATGAAGACAGCTAAGAGGATTTTGAGGTATGTGAAAGGTACTCTAAATTTTGGTATTCATTACTACTCTTTTGAAAAGTTCAATCTTGTTGGGTTTAATGATTCAGATTGGGGAGGTAGTATGGATGACCGTAAGTCTACATCAGGGAATTATTTTTCTTTTGGTTCTGGATTGATTACTTGGAGTTCAAAGAAGTAGAGCATTGTTTCCCTCTCATCCACAGAAGTAGAGTATGTTGTGGTTACTTCAGCAGGTACACAAGCCCTTTGGCTTAGAAAAATTCTTGAAGAAGTTGGAGAGAAACATATTCAACATACAATGATTTATTGTGACAATGTAAGTGCCATCAAGTTAGCAAAGAATCTAGTTCATCACATCAGGACAAAGCATTTTGATTTAAAATATCATTTCATTCAGGATTTGGTACAGAAGAAAGAAGTTGAATTGAAGCACATTAATACTTAGGATTAGCTAGCAGATATATTCACCAAGGCAGTTGCAAAAACTCAGTTTTTGATACTACGAGATAAGATTTTGAGTCCTCTCAGCATCAAGGGGGAGTATGTTGAGAACTGAGGTTGCTCGAGCATGCAGCTCCATGCAGCTCATAACTATTTTTAGCCTCCACCGCCATACACGAGCATGCAACTAGCTTAATTTAGGATCGTATATTATTAGTGAATAGTTTTTATTTCTCATGCAAATAAAGCATGTTGTGCATGCTGTTAGTTTTCTCTATGATGTCTTTAATAAAGGCTGTGATCTTTATTTAAAGACAACCTCTTTGTAAATTCATTATTTTGCAATAAAGATTGTTAAAAACCAAAATACAGTTCTGAAAATTGTGTGCTCTATTTTTTTGTTTCTTTTATCTCTGTTATTAGTTTTCCTTTAAATCTATCATCTGGCATTGGGAGAAGAGGTTGTTTTTCATATTCTACACTAGCATCTCCCAAATCTCATGTGTAGTCTGCAAATCCATCACATTAATAATATCTGAATTAGTCAAGGAACTCAACAATGCTTCCGTAATTCTTATGTTATGTTCAACATCCTTGATCTCAACATCAGTAACCGGTCCATTCAGAGGAACATTATAGGTATTCTTTGTAATCTTCCAATACTCTTATCCAAGACACTTCAAATGAACTTCCATCTGATCCTTCTATACAGTGTAGTTATTTCCATCAAATCTCAGACTCTCCTTCTTGAACATATAAGTTACCATCCCAGATCTCCTTAAGCAATCAAGCTTCTTCTGAAGAATCTAGCTCTGATACCAATTGTTGGCAACAACAATGAAGTAAAACTGAGAGGGAGGGTGAATCAATTTTCATCGAATTGAACAATTTTAAGCACAATCTCAGATCAAATCAACAACAACAAGAATAAATATAAACACAATAACAAAAACACACATAATACCAAGATTTTGACATGGAAAATCCGATTAGGGTAAAAACCACGGTGGGAACCTACCCACAATAAGATGATAGTCTGTAGTAGTATGTGTAAATATTATAATGGGGAATGCACATGCATTCAGGCACATTGCCTAGAGCTCACTGCTCAAAATAAGATGACCTAGAAGGCTCACTACCTTACAATAATACTCGGATTACAATTTGGTTAAGATGAACTGAAAGAATAGCATCTCCTAATGCTTGATGACAATTCCTATTAAGCACATTTGTCTACTCTGCAAAATTCTCTACTCAATACACCATACCAAAAGATGATTTTGTTTATTCACACATACACCACTTGCTGATAATGCAGACACAACCACCATACTTGTATTACATGGATCTAACACCTATTTATACAATTCATCAACCTTGATTACAAGGTTGGCTCAAACCCTCAACACCTAATTAAAAAATTAAATCACACAATACATAAGTAAACCATTAGGCCAATAAAATGTCATAGGAAAGATAGCATGGACCTAAATCAAATCCTCAAACATGCAACACCACCATAAATCTTACCAAGATCAACCACAACACGCTACACCACCGAAAATACCGCATAACATGAAGAATATCACCAGACCCAAAATACCTTCAAGAACACGCACAATAATCAATTTGGACCACCAAAAAAAATAGGACATGATTAGGAAATACCAATAAGCACATTAGAACCATCTGCAATAGCTTCTTCAACACCACTTATTCAAATCTTCATCGATTAATACTCAAGAACACTTATTAGCAACAATTTCGACTAGAAGATCACTTGCAGAGCACCAAATCATGAACCATTTGAAATGAAGATACACATGAACATCCAAAACACTTTCCCAAATCCACAACTTAAGATATGATCATACTAGAGCACAATAGATCAATCACTAGAACACTGCAACACTAAACACTAAAGAACAATCTTCATACCAAAAATCACAACTCGATCAAATCACCACATAGCATCATGGAACCAATAAAGAATGAAGTATATCTAGTTGATTTAGCATACCAAAAAGATAAACCAACCAGATCAACTCACTGCAATCACCAGATCACCAAAACACAGGAATATGTTGACATCAATGACATTAACATATCCTAGCAACAACAATATCGAACATGAATAAATCAAATGCAAGCCAAATGTCAGACTCTTGCAAGTACCTCCATTGCTCTTCTCCTTCTTGTGTAGTGTATGGTGGTTCTCATAATTGTGACACAATATTCTTGTAGCATGATAACACAAAAATACAAATATTGTATTTGTTCATGATGGGAGATTAAGGTTGATTTTATAGATTTTAGATATTTCGTTGAACTGTCGAGATTGAAAGTTTAGCAAAAAGATCAATAGTGGAGGATTATTGAGACAAAATGATTGAGAGATGATATCTCATGTGATTGAAATTGATTGAATAGTCAACTAGGTTGATTGATCTGTTAGAAGAGGTGATTGGGAGTTGAAGTGAAATTCAATGGCAGTGAGGAAGAGGGAGAAATTAGCCATTTTAAACATGTGTTGTAGGAAAACAAATAAAATAAAATAAAATATTATTTAATTTATTTAATTCTAGAGGGCATAATTAATAAATTTAACAATTTAGAATAATTATTTAATTGTGCAAAGGGGGGTGGATTTTGATATTTAAGTGAATAATATAGATCATTTAATTAAAGTAGAAATAGAAAATTGATTAAATAATAATTAAATTATTGAATTAAGATTTAGAGGAAAGTTAGGTAATTAAAAATTATTTAATTATGGGATTAGAGGGAAATTTTGATTTTGAATTAGAATTAGAGGAACGATGTTGAATCAATTAAATAATTAAAATTATTTAATTAATTAGAAGGAAAATTAGTAAAAATAGCATTATAAGTGTTATGTCAAATTTAGGTGACTACATTTTGCCCCTCTTTGAGACAATGCTATTTTGAGCATTGTTTCAAAGAAAAATCGTTTGAATTGTGCCCTAGTATGCCCCAATATCAACAAGGTATTGTGGTCCTCCCTCGAGAAATTGGGCAAGAAATTATGAGTTGACAATGTGATAAGGCTCATCTCCAGTTATGTTCAACTAAAAAAATATAGTGTGTAGGGTCATTTTGTGAGGTTCACAAGGCAAAAGTTGTTAGACTAGACAACTCAAATAACCAAAGGACAACTGAGAGGGGAGGGGGGTGAATCAGTTGTCACCGGATTATAGAACTTTAAGCATTCAAATCCTTATTACCGGAAGACATAAACTCAATACTAGAATGCATAAACCAAATACCATAATAACTAAGATAGCAATTAAACATAAACATAAATCACAGAATAGTTACCATTCATCCAGAACACATGACACCAAGATTTGTATGTGGAAAACTTGATAAAGGGAAAAACCATAGTGGGAAGCCTACCCAGAGTGAGATAATACTTCTGTAGTAAGTATGTGATTACAATATGAGGGGCCTGCATATTCAGGAGGGCCAACAACCTAGAGTGTACTGCTCATCACAAAAAGGAGCCTCACTGACTACAATCTAGAATGAAGATTGAATTGCAAAGATAACATCTCCTATGCCTGAGTATAGTCCCGGTTAAGCTCAATACCAGAGGCCTAAAACCTCTTACACAAACCCAATTTGATCACCTATGATTGAACAAACCTTCTGCATATGATTACAACATTATTCACACACAAATAATCCCATAACCTTAATTCCATATGCCCATGATCTACAAAGAGATCTTACATCATATTTATACCAACCCATGACCTAAACAATTAGGCTAGCCACCTAAAAGATAATACAATAAGTTCATAACATAAACCCACAATCCAATGACAACTAAGTCGGCTTAGGCTGAAAAAATTGCAAACCAGTCATTAAATCTCATCGGTAATGCATCAGGACCATCCTCCAACACATTCCATATACCGATCCATAACCTAGATAACACTAGACCCAAAATAGGTTGCCATAAACCAAATCCAACACCACCAATAAACTGGAACATGAACAAGATAACCAACAACATCCCAAAAGCCATCTAGAAGTCACACCAAGACCACTTATCACATGCATCAAAAGATCTTCAACAAAGATTTGTCGGTAAAACCCTTACCGGTAACTAGAAGGCTTACTAGAACAAATGATAGCTCCCGAGTCATCAAATCCTAAACCAACTGATCATGATACATATCTGAATAGCATGAATGACATATCCAAACCAATTCCACAAACCAAAGCATACCAGAGCATACCGGATCAATATCATCATCCAACCACTTTATCAGAACCAATCGGAAACCAGTAAACAACCAAAACAGTCGGTGTTGCCATCAATGACAAAACATCAATGCAACACATAATCAATTCCTCCAAATTTCCAATAAAATAAATCATGATTAGTGTAAAGTCCATCTCCACTAGGGAAAATTTGACCGATTAATTATAAATTGGGGCTTTATTTGGGTCATTTGTGCATTGTGATCTTGGAGATTTTAGAGAGCATTTTGAGAGCTTTTGAGTCATTGTTGTAGAGCTATGACAAGTACCAAGCATAAGCACCATGGTGTGAAGGGAGTCCAGACCTTTGATAGGGAAGATGAAATAGGTAGTGTGGTAAGTACTTGACCCATACCTACCATTTTGATGCATTTATTACATGTTTTTTGACAGGTTCTAGAAACTACCAAATTTAATTGTACCACATTTGCACGTGTATGTATCTTATTTGTGGCTTGCATGCTACAATTATGGCTAGAATGTTGCATTTAATTATTGTTAAAAATTTGTTATAAATGTTTCATACTTGCATGATTTGTTAAGCATTTGACTATAGAATACCACATTTGGTTTAAGTGTTCCGCAATTGTTGTTAGAGTTGTGCAATTGATGTTAAAGCTATGCATTTGCATTTATTCATTTTATATTTTCATTTTTAGGGTTTTGAATGATGCATCATGTAATGAACTGGTCCATTGATATCGATTAAGGTCATACAAAAGGCTTACTCTAACATAATGCATATTGTGGATGTAGATGGCCCTTTTAGGTTGGGCACTTGCAAGAATAAACATATGTGCCTAGCCTTGTGACTTCAACTAGATGATATCGAGTGAGAGTATCTACATGTGATTGTCATGTACCATGTTTGTTTCATTCCAAAGATTAGGGCTAATTGAGGATTGATTACTTCCCTTTTTGAGCGATGGCACTCAAAGATAAACTCATTTTATTTACGTATTGAGAAGGCTTTTTTGACTCTTGAGGACATTTGGTGTTCTCTAGATCCCAATCCATGGTAAGAGGGTTACATATTAGTGACATTCAGGCATAACTACTCTCTGAAAATTATTTGAGTGTGAAATGGTTGACCTGGGTATTGACAACTACTATGAGATTTAGTGGAGAATGATGATGGACATGTAAGATATATACATTGTTGTTCTCAGTGTCATTGTGGTTGGTATCTTGGCTCCTGATAAATGAGGTCATGGGTTTCCAGTGGGTTGGGGTCGAGTGTTGGGAGGGTATGATTCTTAACAATGAGGTATATTCTTAGGGGTCCTGTGTGCTATCCATGTTATATTATCATTTTCATACAGTGGCATATATGAGGGTGTAGTCTCTTAGTTGTAGAATTACTTTATTATAGGTTTGGGCTTGGGAGCACATTGTAGTGTGTTAGACGATTGTTGATAGACATCATGAGCTAGGAATGCCCTATGTTTACATGTATTATGGGGTTGTGACACAAAGATGAGTAGGTCATACCTTATATTCAGAACATGAGCTTGACATTTTGCGATATTTTATTTCAAGGTCATACAAGGATTGCTCAACATGTCAACATGGGATAATGATGTAGAGAATCTTCCTTATTATCGACAAAAATATTATCTTATAAGGTGTACAATGTAGTCCTAGTGGATAAATGATGTTTAGTTTTTAGGTTGCATCTTATGTCAGTTTGGAGAGCACCAAGGTGTTCTTGATTGTACCTTTTTCTTTGCTTGAATTATGCGGGAGTTTAGTGATTGGGGGCCTATTATCACCCCACTGGTTGCATATGTGGAGTTCTATAGTTTGAGGCTAATATAGTGGGGTTGGGCTTCAAATATTATTAACATAGGTACTACATCATAGTATGATACATGGTGGGTCACTTACAAGTCTACTCTTATAAATGTTATTGTACCTATAGATGCTGATATGGGGCAATGACCAAGATAGATGAGAGTCTGATGTTGGGAGAGTGGAAAACAAAAAGGCAAGGGTAGATCTTGGAATTAGGGAGATGATGATGGAAGAGATGATGGAGATGGAGGCTCTAGAGGAGCCAGAGGCCCTAGAGGAGATGCCCCTATCATAAGTGTTGTTCCATAGCCTATAGATGAGGGTAATCTCATGGACATCGAGGAGATTTGGGAGAGGGAGGAGGAGAACTTAGAGGGGAGTTGCTTGGAGGATTTGATTTTTGGCAGATATAGTATAGATGAATCTAATTTATCTAGGGATGATAAGCAAGATAATGTTTAGATGCATGATGTGGTTATGGAGGAGGATGTGGAGGAGATACCCGATCCTGGTATGTTGAGGACATAGGTGCATACTTAGAGAGATCAGATTGTGAAGCTGTAGGGACATGTGAATACATTGGAGGTTGGGAGAGTAGCTAACAGGGCTACATGGATAGGGGGAAAGATGACTAGATAGCTGACAGAGATGATCTGATCACAACCAATGATGTTGTAATTGTCAGGGCACAAAGGGTGGATGAGGCTTATCAATGGTACAATTCTTCTATATAGGATTCCATTGTTTGAGAGATGACTTCCTAATTAGTAGAGTCTAGGAAGGATATTTCTTATTAGTGAGAGCTATGCGAGCATTATGCCTGTAGGCTGGAGGGAACTAAGTTACAAAGCTAGTTGATCACATTCAAGGACCACAAATAGTAGTGGTAGAATGATGGGGCCACAAAGGCCACCTTTGATAGGCCATGGTGCAGTTGGTCCTTCCACTAGAGCTAGGTAGGATAGGCCCATTGGTTTAGAGGGTATTGGGAGCACAACTTGATTTTATAGATACTTAAGTATTTTGATTAAGCCTACGAGCTCCTTTTTTTTGACAAACATTATGATATTATACTCTAAGACATTTTTGAAATACATATATATGATATACATTTTATCAGGGATTTTATGATGTACTCTATCTTTATATGCATGCTTATCTTCTATATGATGCTTTATGATGTGATGGGTATATATATATGATATGCATTTTGGCAGTGATTTGATGATATTCTCTAACTTTATATGCACGTTTAGATTCTATATGATGCTTTATGACATGATGGGTATATGATATTTTATGATGTATGTATGAGATACACACGATTTAATGATTCAATGATGATTATCTAGATGTATGTTTTTGGTTTTTATGGATATGTTTAATGAGATGAGATTTCGATGATTATATACTCCTACTATATGCACTATGATGGTTTACGTTGTGTTGTTATGATCCTAAATGTGTGGAAGTCTAATGTATATGCGTTATACCATGATTCTAATATGTTTATGGATGCATAACGACATGACTTATGTTTTTACATTTTATTCAAGTGCGCATGTATGATGATTAACCTAAAATGCAATGTCATGATATGCTATTCTTATGATATGTTATGATATGCCATGACTTAACATGTTTATGAATGTAGGATATAATTATATTTTAAGTACTAGAGTACTAAACCAGAATGATCACTAATTGGAATAAAGGATTGATCAATGATTAGTTCAAGGTAGATGATACCTTATTCTTGACTTTATGCTTTCACTAGTGTACGAAAATATAATCATTGAGCCTTATTATATGGAAAATGGAGGTGTTTGTACCAAGGTATGAAAAACCAAGGTGTTGATACTATTCCTTTTGCATTGACAAACACATTGCAGATAAGGAATGTTTTCATCTATTCTACCTAGGTTTTTGTGTTACAGGTCAAGTTATGTGCAATAGTGACAAGTATATTGATCCATGGCCACAGGTTTGCATAGGATCTTTGCCAAAATGAATGTGCCAACATCGAAACCTAAAACACTCTTTCCCCAAACCTTCATGAAAACATACCACAAATAGAAGACAAAAGAAAAACAAGATCATGATCCATCTTGACTCCTCTAGACACTTGTAAAAATTCTTGAGTAGAATAAGAATATAATCTAAGATAAATCAATGAAAGATAAGATTCACTTTGACCAAATAAGTCAACAACCATACTGATCTTTTCTTATCATTGATTGTTTGTGTAATGACTATAATGTTTGGTTTCAGAAAATGAATGCCTTTGGTAAGACTGATCCATCTATTTTCAAGTGTGCTATCTTCTATTTAAGACAAGTGATGGTGGTTGAGGATTTATGTTTGTTTGATTGCAAACTAGGTTGACAGGTTTGTCTATTGTTGTATGGGTTGATAAGCTCAGTGTTTTGCATGTTTCATGGTTGAGTCTACTCAATTGTCTATCATTGCAGGGAGATAACTTATTATGGATTGTGATTGTTGGATTGATTTTGTATTTTTTTTTAGGGTTCTTTATGATTATTCATTTTATTTTTGTCCTTTTCAAGTTTTATAATGTTTTGGGATTTTTTTAGAACTTTTTATGAATGTTTTTGGATTTTTTTGGACTTTTTATGATTCTTTTTGGATTTTTTTTTCAAGTTTTTAATGAAAATTTTTGGATTTTTTTAGGACATTTTAAATGTGGAAAACCTATGTAAGGGTATTTCTCCTAGTTAGGTATAGGAACACTTGGATTGACCTATTATCACAAGTGTGTGAAAGGAAAAGACATGAAATGTCAACCAATTGCAAGCCATAAAAAGGTGTTAAAAGTTTATTATAAAAATGGGTGGGAAAAAAATTTAATTTGAAGGTTTTGCTACAATGCTAGGTTTGTCTATTATTGGCCATGTGAGCCTCAACCAAAGAAAATTCAACACCTTTCTATCTTAGTCTTCTATGTGTCATGGCCTCACATGTTTTCTTCTTCACCAACCTCTTTATCTTTGTGCCACATCCAATGTACCAAACATTTTAGGGTTTACTTTCCTCTTTTTGAGTGAATTTTGCTTCTTCCCATGCGAATCTTGGCATGACAAGGAAAATCCTTTGTGGTAAACAAACAAGAATGTGGGCTTGGTGTAAGAATAACACACATTTTGTTGGAGTTGGAACCTATGATCTTGAGAACAAAGAGCAAGGTAAAAAGAAAGAAGAAAGTTAATACAAAGGAAACCTAAATTGCATTAGGAAGTTTACATTCTCCTTCAAAAGTGGAGAAAGAGTGGCTAATACAATTTTCGCTCTTTATAGTGGTTTCTCAAATGCCTATCTTATTTGTTGATGCCTCTTTCATCAATCGAGTCTTGGCATTACTCATATATGCACACACCCAACAAAAGGACATTTGATCACAAACTTTCGTTGTTCCTATATAGGTTAGGAGTTTGGTTTTGGCAAATATTATTTTTATCATTATTTTATTTATTAATATTTTAGTTTATTAGGTTTTTTATTTTGACTATTAACCATTATAAACTTATTTTTGGTGTAAGTTCAATTGAAGTGAATGAGAGTCCTAGAAGTACAAGATTCAAATTATTGACCTCTAACTAGCAAGCATTCAATGATGACTACTAATTGATCTTCTAACCATGTCAACATGAACAAACCTTTCAATCCCATAATAAAAAATTCTTTATCTTATTAACTTTACAAGTCAAGGCCTTCTCTGTGCATGGTTTGGTGATAAAATTGTCAACTTACTAAGTATTTTATTTGAGTCAAAGAGAGGAAATCACTTTTTTTGGATTTGCTATCCCAAATAAAACATCAACAAAAAATAAAACTTTGTATGCCCCTCAAGATTACACAACTCTCTTCATAATTTAAATTTTTTAAAAATATTGACAATACATGGTAGGAAAATCTAGATAATGAATATGTCTAGTTATACTAAATATTATTGTAAGGAAAAAAATGGTTTTTCACTATAATTCACTTGAGAGAAATAATTAAATAAATAAAGGTTGTGTTTTAGAATTAGAATTGATATTATATTATTGAAATAAGTATTCTAACAAATAGATGGGAGGAATGATGACATGGTAGGTTGGAATAAGTGAAGAGATGATGAAATAACAAGGCCAATGAAAGGTGACATATAATGACAAAAGTGGTTAAGGAAAATGTTTGTCAAAGCTTCCAGTGGTTCTCAAAACCACAAAAATCTCTAATGTGGTTCGTAGTTTCTGTTCCACCTCCAATCCTTGCTAAAGGGTAAGGGTGAAAGGTTTGAAAAGCCAACCAACAACAAAATATTGGGCCACATGGAAAGGAGGAGGGACCATGTAGTGCAACAAATGATAAGGGCACCAATGAGTAAATTTGTCCAAGTATCATTTTTTTTTGGCTCTTGGGCTTCTTCATGCTCTCATCCTGCCTATGGGAATGCTAACCAGTAATTGGCTTGATTGATTGTCATCCAACAAGATGATGTGTTAGGTGTTAGGATTTTTTGCCCCTTTTTTCATTCTTCTCCTTTTGGCATGCATCAAGAGTGAACTTTGATGCCTTTTGTTTGGTTTGATGTTAGGTGTGTTTTCGCTCTTCTCTGCCAATTATTTTTTATCTTCTATCTTTGATCTTTAATTCACCTTATGGTGTTTTATGTCACTCTATCCACCTTTAACCTTAGGAATCATGCTTTGTTATTTCCAAATTTCTTTAGAAGCCTAATCTCCTGATTCCCCTCATTATTGTGTCAACTCAAGTGTTGGTTGATGATCCTTAGTGTTTTGGAACTGTCTTTAAGGTTCCCAAGTTATCAAGAGTCCCAATCTCATGATCTTTATGATTATTATCGATACTTCTAGGCCAATTAGTTGATATGGGAACTCTAACATCACTTCCATTTATGTTCAAGGGTTCAACCTTTTTAAATGACCAATTTTCCTTTAAAGATGATAGATCATACTAAGCAACAAAGGCAGTCAAGTTTGCATCAAGGCATCAGAGGATTTGTGAACTTGTGGAATTGTGCTTTAAAATCTCTAATTTGTTGATCACCATGCATTACACTTTTTCCAAGACCCAATCCAATCAATATTTGCATGTACATCTCTATAATGGCTAATTAAATGGTGAAAGACATACAAAGGTCGTGGCATGAGTTATAGGATTTAATGATGTCATTTCTTGCAGAAGGCATTTAATATGTTTTCACTTTCTCATTATGACCTTTGAAGTTGGCCACAATAAAGTATCAACATATTCTAGTATGAATTATTCTTATGAGAATAGTTCTTCCTCATAAGAGCCAATTTCCTGTTGTTAACCCTAATTTGAATTGGGAAAAGAACAAATAAGGAGATTATCCTCATATTTATATTCTCTGGCATGGAAGAAACATACTTGTTTTGTAGGGTATAGGGAGACAATGGCATTGCTGGGATATATAGAAAGGCAAGTTGATAATCACAATCTCCAATTACAAGAGGAAATTGTTTTGGATTAAGGAAAAAATAGGTTTTGAAGGGACCCCGAAACCCTTTACAAAATGATTCTAAGAGGAATAGAATTAGATATTAACATCCAAAACAAAACGGGCTGCAAGGATAAGCATGAGAAACAACAACCAAAGAGACAACAAAATCCCAACCAAGCACAAAAAGACAACAAACAAATTGAGCCTAGACACAGACAAAACCATTAACCATAAAACCAAAACATAATACAAACCCAGTTACATAAGGCTATTGATTACAAGAGATTACAAGAGGAAATTGTTGCAGCCAAAAATCCAGGCAATTAGTTCAACAAATTGAGTGTGAAAAATGGTGCTTCGAGGAGAGAGACCCACATCAAAAATGCAACCAAATATAAAATCACTGAAAATCTGCAGGAACATATACTTGTTGGGTTGATAGACTTAGCTTGACGATGCAAGCAAAGTTATGCAAAATATATGTGGGTCATTTTTGTGCTTGAAGTAGAAGAGGAAAAGGCCAAAAGACATGATGCCTTCCTTCAAAGGTGGCTTGACATGCAAAGGAATCCTACCCTACCTACCATTTAAGTATTGATTATGATAGTTAGGTTGGGTTTCTAAATTTTGTCTTTGAATTGTGAATTCATGTAATGCCACGTGTTCTTTAAGGTAGCTTTAATTTTTTTGTTTTGTAAAAATGGTCCTTTCTAAGAAATTGTTATTTTTAGGAAGTTACTTTCTTTGATATATAGCTACAGGTCGAAGAAAAAGAGAGGAGATTGATCCCCCTTATACTTTGATGCACGAGTGAGAATCCATCAGTTGCCATTATTATGACATTTTAAAGTTAGTTATGGAAAGTGATAGTATGTTTTCTTTTTAAAAACCATAATTTTATATGCAAAAAAATGGAGACTTTGTGCTTTGAAATGCGATTCTAAGAATTGGGAACTTTTTGAAGCTTTGTATTCATGCATGTTCTTATAGCTAGCATTTACTTTAAGATTTACAACCAATTCTTTGAATTTGTCTTCCTATTATATTATGGATGTATATGTTTATAGAACTTTGAGTCTTGATGCATTTACATCATCTGAGAAGGATATATGTCAGTTTCTTGTAACCGTTTATCATATGTGATGAATAGGTGAACTTTGAGTCACTTATTTTTTGTAATTTTCAACCCCGTTCATCTCCTTGTTCTTTTTTCGTTCTTCCTTTCCTACTTTCCGGTTAAAAGCATACCCCCCAAAAAACCAATTATATCATAAGATGGAGTTGTACCTCTGAAATTCAAAGGAAAGTTGTAAATTTAATTACCAATTTCTCCAACTGTTTGTTGCATATTTGTCTCTAACAGAGGGCACATAGAGTTTTGGATTACCTTTTCAAAGGGACAAATCTATACATAAACAAGGTGGCAAGCTTGCAAATTGATTTTAGATGGCTCATTAGCTAAATGCTTGTTGAGGTTTTACAATTTTTTAGGATTATCCCCTTTCCCATTAGGAAAGTGGTTGGCTACGTAGATGAGTACCTAGTCCCCAACAACAACTTTTGTTGGTGGTTTTACATATTTAATGCTTGAAGTTCTTTTCGAGGATCGATATAGAAAGGTTAAGTTCTAGTTAGTTTCTAGAACTTGAAGACATTGATATGCATCGATTGGCATAATTTCTTCCACCAACCATCCTTATACACCATTATTGAACTTTTATATCTGCAACACTACAATAAAATTTTTAATTATAGGTTGGTGTGAATTTATGGAAGAATGGGTGGCAATCATCCCTCATCAATAGCTTGCGGATCCTCTTATGTAAGGGTCATTCCTCAAATCGTGATCTTCCAACAAATGGATAGGTGTCTTCTTGGCATTGGGGGAGGTGATGGAAAAGGTTTGTGTAGGAGTTGATTGGCAACACTTCAACACCCCCAAAATCCCTATTAGACTAAAACAACTTCCACAAGAGAGAATGACAAGAATAAACTGCATAATAAGGATGCATGAAATGATTGATTAAAAATGAAATATTACAATGAGATGGAATTGTTTATAAAGGCAAGATGTTTATGTATTATGACTAATGAACTTGACACAAACATGAAATTTCTTGGTAACTAAAAATAATTAAAAGTTATAAAGATAAGATATTGTGTGTCTTATCTAGATGACTAAGACTTCTAGAAACAATACCTAGGACCTAATTAAATTTAAGTCATATGAATAAGTCTCCTACTAAGAACTAGATAGCTACAACACTTTTACTAGGTACAAAACCTTATTCACACCAAAATGCCACCTTAAGTGCAACTTAGGGAGTAGATTATTAAGCAGATGATGCAAGATTATTATGATGGGTCTCAAATACAAAGTCGTATTAGATACCAATTTATAATAAAAATAAAATCTCTCACAACTAGGGAAAAGGAGCAAACCAAATGGGACAAATATCCTCTTAAAAAAAGAGAAAATATACCAAAAAAAAGGATGATGTATAAAGGACTCAATGATACCCCCAAGGACTAAATCTGGCATGAAATTACAGATGATAACCCTCCCATAAGAAGAAAAGAGAGAGACTAGATATCTCCTCCATAATGTATAATGTCTTGAAGAAATGGTGAATGTCTGAAGTTAAAACATACTCCAATATCTACAAACAACATTTATTCCCTTGGGAAGAAGGTAAAAAAAGTACACATGTAGGAATACATACCATTTTGGATAGGAATTGGTAAGAACTACAATTAAAATGTATGATGATGTCTCTAAAATATTCTCATGTGTTGTCGAGTCCTTGGATGATAAAGATGCCACAAACCAATCGGGTACATGCCTAATCACAATAGAAGGTGACAAACAAAGAACAAATTAAAACTGATTTTGGACTATCTCCAAAGATAAAGGTGAAGTGACAACAATTGTTTCATGACCATCATTAAATAAGAGAGACAAAGCCTCAAATTGGTCCTCCTACTCTAAAATGTGAGATTTCACAAACAAAGAATCAATATCTAATAGATAATAATCCCAAATAGGAAGTGTAGTCACACAAATCTGTCCAGCTTAATTAAATAAATATTCGCTATTTATTTGATTAAAAATCCACTAGCCATCAGTTAATTAAATTAATATTTAATTAATTCATCCCCAAACATTCTTCTATTAATTAAATAAATTATTCAATTTATTTTAATTAATTCATTAAACCAAATTCACAATCAATTAAATGAATAAATCCTATTTATTTAATTAGATCCCCCTATCCCTCTTTTAAATAAATTAAATAAAACATTTATTTAAATCATTATCCCCACCCCACTTGCATTTTCCTACAAATGCAACTTGCACACATTTATTGGAATAAATGAATTTTTATTTTAATAAAATCCTATTTTTCCTCACCCACCAAATCCACTTGCAAAATCTAATCCCCTTCTAGATTCTTCTAACCCCTTCCTAATTAGCCTAATCCATCTCCTAATTATTGTCACATTCCTAAGCAAAATGGAGTCACTTCTCAAAGACTCCAAAGTCTTTGAAAAGCATTTAATGCTTTGTCTGTTCAACAAATTAACCCCCAAAGTCTTCCAAGACCACTAATGGCTCTTACATGACCATTTATGGCTCTTACATAACCATTTATGGTTATTTCAAACTTGTCCCCCCAAACATTTATTGTTTTGACCATATTCATCCATTTCACATTTGCACAAGAGTTTATCCATTGGATAAAAGCTTTATTCTTTGAATAAAAAGTATATTCATTCAACCAACCTTGACTCTAAAATCCCAAGGTCATATCAGGCATTTAATGCTTATTCCCTCCCCTCTCAACCTATCTCACATTGACACTTGTCATCCTAGGATTGGGTTGAAAGCCCTCACATGGATTTGAAATCATTCAATCCTGACCCTTGTTGAGATTGCTCAATCTCAACCATCCATTGCTCCATTTTTCCTATAAATAGAGCCCATTTCTTCATAATCCAGATCCTGAAAACTTGTATGCATTTAGGCTATAGGCATTTTAAGAGAGCATTTTAGCATAGGCAATCTAATATCTTGTTATTTTGGCTAAAATATATCATTTTAGCATCAATAGCATAGCATTAGCTTTTCATTTCATATTTGAAGCACAATACTACAATCTCAATCCTCCATAAGCATCCATAGTGCAAAAAGCTGTTGAGAGCTACACTATTTTGGAACTTGGAGAGGAGAGGAACAAGGGAGAAGAAACTAAGAGCATGTTAGGAGGTATTTGGAGATGCCTCATCATGTTTGCTTTGATAGTTAAATATGCTTGCATGTTTTTAGTATCTCTCTTGGTATGCCTTTTTAGATTAGTTTTTGATTGACTAACACTAACGATTTCGTGTCTTTTGTGTTATTTATCATTTGCTAACCTTGTGCCATTTAGGAGGGCATCAGGAAGATACTTTGATACCTACTACAATAACTCATTATAATTTCTTAAGGAATCAACAACAAAATATAGATTATCATTCTTAATAGGAATGAGATTATTAAGCAATGAAGGTACAATAACTATTTATGTAGGTGGAGAATGAGAAACTTGAGAATCTAAAGTAGTATCATATGATGGACCAAATGCACTCTAAAGCAAGAGTTGAATAGCAGAATGTGAGAAATGAGGAAACCATTCACTCCCATGTTTATTACTCCCAAATTATTTACAATGACAACCCTAATACATGATTCACTCCATAAAAGTTTCAAAAATTGCAAAAAATAGAAACCCTCAACATGATGTATATTGAAAATAAGTAATTAGATGAAAGAAGCACCTCCCTAAATGACAAAATGTCCAAGTAATCCTTTAGGATGAAAATATAGCAAAAAAAAAATTAAAAATACCTATAATAGAATTTAGAGAAATTGCATGGGTGGCTATGGACAACTCCTGAATTTCTTTCCAACACCATAAAAATCTTAAAAATCAGAAATTAAGGGAAAAATTTATGAGCTCAAGAGCTAACAACAATTAGTATAATCAAATATAATTTTTTTATGAAATTACCTACATCACTGGAAATAGACAGAACTAGCTTTTCAACAATATCTCATTTTTAAAATATTGCATAAAGAAAAAAAAAACCTTTTAAGGAACATAGGGGTCAAATGTTTAGCACATGGGCACTTAAGGTTGGTCACCCATGCGACCATGCATAGATAAGGCATATAATTAAAAACATCACCAAAGAGCAACACAATAGTGGAAAAGAGGTGGCTCAATTAGGTAGTAGGTTTCAAACCACCAAGCATTAGCTCTCCCTTTAAAGCCTTTGTTCACTGATATGTACATGACCTAGAGTCTAAGCACATGGTGCTTATAAAAAAATTGATGACCAAACAAAACACAATCAAATTATTTATTTAAAAAATATTTTTTAATTTTTTTTTGTACTATCCATGATTATTTGACCATGTACCCATTATAGTAATAATGTAGAAGCTACACCATTGTTGATGCAAACATGAGTACGACTGCTACCGATTACACCAACAACATTATGTAGAGACATGCTAGTAGAGTTGAATCTTCAAAGAATATTTTAATTTTATATCAATGAAGATGGAAACATTTTTTCATACCCTATCCATATAGCAACAATTTACAAATTTTGATGAACTAGAAAAACCTCTAATGCCCCCTAAAAATGTGTTAGAATTTGACGCTTTGACAATAAATTTGTAGGTTTTTTGGCCTTCCAGACATTATGATAGGGTCAAATTTAGTCCAAAGTACCCTAAAAATTTAGCTACCCTTAAAATAACATGAAACTTCTAATTGTTAGGAAATAATGCATCAATACCCAATTCATTTAATCCATTTCCTAGATAACCCATGAGAGAGAACATGCATGCAAGATTGTATAATAACAATTATGTGTAGATCAAATAGACAAGCCGCAAGCTAACACATGATATACCCTGGGAAAACCCCCAAGAGAGAAAAACCTAGCCTCCAAAAGTTTCCATACACCATCTTATTAATCAATAATAAATTAATATGAAGCACTTACAAAGTTGCAATCAATACTTCTGAAACATCACGCCTCACATGCATCCTCAATGTGTCCAAGCATGAATCCACACATCCCATTCCATGTGCTTCACATATGCACTTCTCAAAAGACTCAATGCAATGACAACCCACTCACCTAGCCAACCTTAACCACTACATATGAAAGCTTTCTTATATAGACACAAGCTCACACAAATACAACCAAGTGGTAAAGTAAAACTATGTGACTCAAAACCATGAGTTAGATCAAATGTGTATAAGAGAATTTTGGTTGTCCTCTAATAAAGATTGGATCTAGGTAAAATCTCCACATAGTTCCTCCATTTAGAGAGAGTGGGTGGAGGAAGTGGGGGGTGTGTATTCTAGAAATATTTGTTGGGTAGAGGATATGTGTGAATATTTTTTTTGTTATAGGTTGGTATTTATATGTAAAGATGAAAAAGAGGAAGAGTTTGGGATTGGTTGTGGGAAATCCCTTAGGAATTTTAGTCCTTGTCAAGAGAGAAAGAGTGTACATGAATGAAATTAGGGGTATCATGAGAGGGTTGAGGGAAACCAAAAGAGAAATAAAAAAGATAAGAGAAGAGGAAATACGAAGGAGTCCCATTATTTTTCTAACAAATATGCATTTGTAAATGAAGTTGTGTATGCAAGTGAAGATGAAAAAAGGAAATATTACAAAAATATTCCTTAATAATGGCATGAAGGAGTAGAGAAAAGGTGAAGTTTTAGAGGTTGAGGGTGAGAAAGAGAAGAATGTAACAATAGATGAGAGTCCTTTGAAGGAAATAAACATATTTGAAGATGTTGCAGAAGCAATAGAGAAATAAATTAATGAAGATGAGGATGTTATCTTATAGGAGATTCAAAGAATCAATATTTTTTTAGAAGATGAACCTAATAATAAGGTGGGAAAGATTACAATAGAGACATGTCTTTGCAAAGGCTTGAAAATATTGATAGGAAAAGAAGAAGGTGAAGAAAAAGATTCATCGGTGGATGATATTGCAGTAGTCAAGGAAGAATGACTCACATTGATTGAAGATAAATAAGCATGTCTTTGGCAAGGCATAGAAGAAGAAAAGAAAGAAGTCACAACTAAGGATAGTGTTGCAGAAGATGAGGATGTAACAAAAGTTGAGAAATATCTTTTGGAGGGCATGAGGTTGTTGGAAAGTGTGGAACAACCAAACAAAAAGATTTTGGTTGTAAAGAAAGAGGATGCTAGAGAGGTGTAGGTTGAGGTGGTGAGTGTAGAGGAGGTTGCATACTATATTTGGTTAATGCGGTTGAACTTGGGTGGGTTAAAACCCACAAAGAAGAGAAGATGAATTTTGAGTGGTGAGATGAGGAGGGATGCTGAGTGGAGCAACATTTGGTGGAAAAGGTTGGGATATGGTGGACTCTTATTATAACTAGGTGTTGGAGGAGGAGAAAGAAGAACTGGATGGAGTAACCTGTTATAGTGATGGGAGTTTTTTGAAGATTGTTGGTTGGAAATGTGAAAGGGTGACTCTAATACCCAACTCCACTTTATGAGACCAAGCTCACAAAATTTTCTTACCCTTTGTGTTTGATGTAGGAGCATCCATGAGTGTAGGGAAATCTTGCATCTCCCAAAAATATTGTTATTTTTATTTTCTATTGTGGTTAGGTGGTTAAATATAAATTCAAGCATATATGGTCCTCCATGTATCTAGGAAAGTGTCCAAGGGGGCATATAAGGTTAAAAAAAATTAATATTTGTGACCTATGTGTAAAATCCATTATAATTCTCAGTAAGGGGCACATTTTTCTATCATTTATAATTCTGAAATCATAAAAGTTGTTAGAATTTTAAGGTAGATTGGAGAAATAAATAATATTAAATATAATATATAATAAGAGAGACAAAAATGATAAATCACAATAACATAAAGATTTAACATGGTTCACCCAATGTGGGCTATATCTACTAGAGAATAAGTCAACCACTTCTTTTCTATTATCCAATGAAGAGAAAATTACAATATGATATCCAATCGTAATACAATTCCCTCATAAAATAGAGTTACTTTCTAGGCAAACAAAAGTGCACACAATATCCACCACTAGATCTATGACCTAATGATAAATAATTAGGATTCACAATGATAAACTATAAATGATTTTATGTTGGGGGAATTTCCACTAAAAGAACTTGTTGAGGTGTGCTTCCCCTTAGATCCCTAGGCAATTAGAAGACTAGAGCCACAAGTGGGGTACCCCTCATGCAACCCCTACAATCACATATCAAAACTAATTGATATAAGGAAAAAATTGCGGCTAAAAAAATCATCAAAATTAAGTGTAATAGCACGATCAGTCACCACATAGCAACAATATCTTACTTGGAGATTGATCAGGCTCCACACCAAATAATCAACCACTTGGAGATTGATCTTGGATATACACCATTTCATCCATATCTCCCATTGGATTGATGCACCCAAACTTGGCTTGTTGCTCATTTCCATTATTATCAAGGTTGAAGGCCAACAAAAATTGAGCAGGAAGTTAGTTTCTCTTGAGTGACTACCTTGGTCAACATATCTACATGATTATTGCCAGTGTGTATCTTCTACAACTTCAATTGTCCATCGTATAATATTGAGAATATGAAATGGTACCAAAATTTTATTTGTTTTGTCTTAGAGTAAAGTGTTGAGTTCTTTTCAAGATGAATGGCAATTTGACCATCACTTTACAACTTGGTATTCTCCTACCACTTTCCCAATTCCTCCCTAACCTTTGTAACCAAATCATCCCCTTACTATCCTTGGTAGAAGCAACATAATATACTTCTATGGTGGAGTGTGAAACAACCTTTTGCAACTATTAAATCCAACTAACTATTGTTCCACCTACAACAAGCACATAACCTATTGTTCTCCTTTCGTTATCAATATCTCTTGCTATATTTTAATCAACCTATCTGTGGAGAGTGGAGTTAGAACCTCAAAAATGTAATGAATGAGTAGTAGTACCTCTAAAATACCTAAGAATCCACTTTACTACATTCCAATGCTCTTTTCTAGGATTGTTCATATGCCTACTCACAACTCCCACTACATGTGCAATATCTAGCATTGTACACACCATGACATACATCAAGCTACCAATCGGTAAAGAGTATGGAACCTTGGGAATGTAATCCATATCCTCTTGTTGGGACACATATCCTTATTCAATTTAAAATGACTAGGCAAAGGTGTACTAACTAGTTTTGCATCCCACATCTGAAATATTTTCAACACCTTTTCTATGTAATCACTTTGAGACAAAGTTAATGTGTGATTTGTCTTATCTCTATTTATTCTCATACTAAGGATTTTTTTTGTTGCACCCAAATAATTTATATCAAATGGCTTTGCTAATTTATGCTTAAGCTAATTTATATGCTACATATTAGATCCAACAACAAGCATGTCATAAACATATAATAACAATATGATATAGCTACCATTATCCAATATCTTAAAATAAACACAATGATCATAATGACATTTTTGTAATGTTGTTCAACCATAAAACTATCAAATTGAACAATTGTCGAGGTGCTTGCTTTAGGCCATATAGGGTCTTCTTTAACCTGCACACTAAGTCCTACTTACCTTTGACCTCATATCTTTGTGGTTGCTACATATAAATCTCTTGCTCCAAATATCCATGGATAAAATTTGATTTTACATCTAATTGTCCAAGATGAAAGTCTTTTGTAGCCACAAGACATAATAGTTTGAATTGAAGTCATCTTAACAACATGAAAAAATATTTCATCAAAATCAATACCTTTTTTTTGTAGAATCTTTTACCACAAGTAAAACCTTATATCTTTTCTTGCCTTCATTTTCTTCCTTTAGCTTGTAAACCTATTTGTTTGGAAAATCTCTTTTAACTTCTGGTAATTCAACCAAATCCCAAGTTTGGTTTTGTATCAAAAAGTCCATCTACTCTTTCATTCCTTGCTGGTGCAACCATGGTTCGGTGGATCCTCAAAGAGAATTGAACAGATCATGCAGCAAGAGTAACACAATGAAACCACCAACAACACATAGAAATATTATAGAATCAGACATCCACATCTTCATATATTCATCATAGAACATTTGGTAATCAACCAGTTACATGCAGGCTAACATGCCAGATTACAATCCATCTGGAACTCTCAAAGTTATCTGGTCCTCTAATCATGAATCTAGATCCTCATACTGATCAATCTCCCCCTAATGACTATAGAAAGCAATATATATATCCTCTGGAACACATTTGGGCTGGCCAAAAAAGATTACATTAACCAAGGAAGGAAAATGAAACATGTAAGACAGGTCGACCCCAAAAGGTGAAGATCTCATCTGCCAAGAACAATCTGGAAGTGTAGACCACAAAGGAAGGTCAGCCAAGGGCCTAAGAATATTGAGTGTGGTGCCAAAATGATCCGCAATCCAAGAAATTGCTCCAAAAAAGAAGAAATCTCCAAATTAGATGATAAGCTCAAAACTGCTCTGGAACCCAAAAACAACTACTCCGAAAGGAACAAATCACTGAAAAAGAACCCAAATGAATTGGAAATTTGGAATAATGCATAATAACATGCCTAGAACCTAAAAATATGATACACAATGAAATATAGACAACTACCAGAATACATTGAAAGAAACATAGGAAAACTGCAACATGAATTGTACAAAAACAAAACTAAGCAAATATTTTTGGTTGATGCAAGATTGCTCATAGACTGAGGATGCTCCTACATCACTTGCCCTCACTTTCTCATTTTAACTTTCATTTCTTTTGCATGAATTTTTGGTTCACCAAAATGAGTCAATAATACATAATATAATGGGGGAAAGTATCTCTAAGGGGGTCTACATATCTTAGTAGCGTATCTTCTTGCAAAAGTTTGAGGTATGGGTGTTTTTTTGGTTGCTCACTATTTTTTGTTATTGATGGTAGTATGTTTTCTGGGATCTCACTCCTAATAATTTTGTTATTTTCATATTCCCATAAAAGATAACCAAAATCATTAACTCCATATCTAATAAAAAAAACCACTTCTTGGATTTTTTCCTCAAGCTTTGTTCTATTTTCTATGTCAATATGGACAAATGTTTCACAACCAAAAGATTTAGAAATGATTACTTTACCTTTTACCTATCCATGCCTCCTTTGGAATACCATTATCTAAGGAACTCAAAGGCCCTTTGTGTATTAAGTAAACAACAATATCTACAACATTTGCCCAAAAATATAATGACAATCATACATGCAATCTCATACTTCTTGCACCCTCCATGATTGTTCTATTGATCCTTTTAGACACACCATTTTCTTGTGGTGTTCCCAAAACCATTTTTTTTCTACGAATCTTATGTTATGAACAATATCTTTGTTATAGTATTCACCTCCATTATCTGATCTAAGACACTTCAACTTATTTATTATCTAATTCTCAACCAAAGATTTCCATTTCTTAAAAGCATCAAATACATCAAACTTTATGGGAATGAAATAAACCCATTTTTTTTTTAGTTGCATCATCAATAAAAGCCACATAATAATAAGAGCCACATAGAGATGATACTTGAGTTGGTCCCCATACATCTGAATGCACAAGCTCTAATTTTTCACTCTTCTTTTCTTTCCCAACCCTAAGAAATTTGACTCTCTTTTATTTTTCATAAACACAATTTTCAGAAAAATCTAAATCAACTTTTTTCAAACCTAGCAATAAATTTCTAGAATGGAGAATCTTTATCCCCTTCTCACTCATGTGCCCAAGCCTATTGTGCCATAAAGTTGTATATATATGTTCTTATGGAAGCTAGTGAAATAGAATAACCAAAATTACCAATACATAAATACAATGTACCTACCTTTTCCCCCTTTTCTATTATCAATGAGCCTTTAGTGACCTTCCATGAATTGTCTGTAAATGAAACTGTGCAACATTCACTCCCTAGTTGGACCTTGCTGATATTAAATTTCTTCTCAAATCAGGAACATGTCTCACCTCTTTTAGAAACCATTGATTTCCATTTGGTAATTTCATCTATATGTTTCCCTTTCCAACATTTTTGCATGGTTCATCATCACCCAAAAAAACCTGTCTAAAATCACCTTGAACATAATCTAGAAAATATTTCTAATGGGGTGTGGCATAAAATGAAGCCCTTGAATCTGACACCCAAGAATCAATAATACTATCTAAAGAAAGAATCTACGCATCTTGTAACACATCACCTGCTACATTTTCTTCCTTATTATTTTCTTGTTGTCCATCCCCTTGTTTTTACTTTCGAGACCAACAATTTTCTTCATATGTCCTTTCTTCCCATAGTGCTAACACTCCAACCTTGTCTAGATTTACTACAGTTTGTTGGGATGTTTCCTCTTTCCCTCTATCTTCCCCTATTATCAGTATTCAAAGCATTATCTAATGTATCACCTATGCATTTACATCGCATTTCCTCTTTAAGGATAATATCAACAACATCATCAAACTTTAAAGTGTTTGAACCAGACACAAAAAATACTTACAACCATGACCAATCTATTCCAACTTTCTGGCAATGGGCACAAATTCAAGATCCTTGACCTCATCATCAAAATTTACTTTAACAAAACTTAGATGACTAGTGATCGTGTTAAACTCATTCAAATAATCAACAATAGACCCACCTTCTGGCATCTTCATTTTAAATAAATGTTTCATAAGAAATACCTTATTGGAGGTTGTAGGGTTTCTCATATAATTTGTCTAGTTCCAACATCAAACCCACCATTGTTGTTCCTTTTGCTATATTGAAATCCATTGAAGATGTCAGGTACAACCATATTGTTCCTAATGTCTTTTCTATTTCACCCAATGGTAAATAAATATCCTTTTGATATAGATGATCTTCCATTTTCATCTTCCATTGTTGATAGTTTGGTCATTTAACTTATCAACCTTAACCTTGCCTTCTTCTGTCATTGCTCCCATGCAAATCTAAAAAAATCTTGTCAAATGACTAAAAAATTACATGACTTTAATACCAGTTGAGGTACACTAGAGAAATACACAATATTAAATATAATGCAAAATAAGAGAAGAAAAAGTAACAAATCACAATAACACAAAAATTTATTGTGGTTCACCTAATGTGGGCTACATCCACCAAAGAAATAGTCATCCACTTCTTTTCTATTATCCAACAAAGAGAAAATTAAAATATGATATATAACTATAATATTATACCCTCATAAAACAGGGTTTCCTTCTAGGGCAAACAAAAGCACAGAAAATATCCACCATTAGATCCATGACCTAATGATAAACAATTAGGATTCATAATGATAAATTATAAATAAAATTTTGTTTCGAGGGTGTTACCCCTAAAAACCCTCACCGAGGCACACTTCCCCTTACACCCCCAGTTGGTTAGGGGACCATAGCCCACAAACAGGGTACCCCCTACCCCCCCCCCTTTCCAACCCCCTACCCTAACATATATTAACATGCTAATTGATATAGGGAAAAAAAATGTAGCTGAAAAAGTCACCAAAATTAAGCCTAGTAGCATGATTAGTCACCACATGCCAAAAAAAATAGTCTTCTAGACATGAGAACAAGTAAGAGGAAGATTCATGCACTCATATTTATTAAATGGTTATGTAAAAATTGGAAAAGACACCTTTTTAGGAACCCACTTGGGAAAATTAAAAAGACACCTCTTTAGGGGGACTCCTAGGAAAGTTGAAAGGTCATCTATTGGCTTTGTGTTGCATTTCTTGATTGTGATGTCTTGATCTCTTAGAGAAGGAATGAGAATTACAAGATGCATAAGAGAAATATAAATAGGGGCTTGGTATATAGGTTTAAGCATTTAGAGTTGAGTGGATCATTGAGATTTGATCCAAAGATGAGTAGATCATCTAGAGTGGTGTGGATCATTCAAAGTGGAGTGATAATTTGAAGTTGAGAATAATTTTCCTTCATTTGAGATTTGAGTTTTATTTTTTATTTCAAGATTGGTAAATCCCATAAGGCTAAGCATTGCATTTTTGAATATTTATGTTTCCATATATTGAAGTAATAGAAATTTAGTTAATCATATTCTTGCAATTTCTAAGCAATTTTATTTTTTATGCCATGCATGAATCTTTGGCAGAATACCCCTCACATATTGTAAACTTGAGCATGTGTTTGGGTGTGTTAGGAGAGTCTCCTACATCACCAAACATCTTACCAACTTACTTATCCCTCTTGATTCCCATACTCTCTACAAAAACTATTTAGGATGGTTTTCTTTCTAGCTAAGAATTGCCAATTAATGTATAACAAAATTTGAATTGGGACTAACTATTAGACAATCTAAAATGTAAAATATCAATATTATTATTTTGTAGAATAAGGAATAGAGTAGTTTTGTCAACAAATTGACACTCTAACAAAGGTTTAATGTTCAGAAGAATCTAACCTTTTAGTCAAAACATAAGATAATAGCGCCTCAAAATAAAATACGTCTAATAATAGCAAAAAAAAAAGTGATCAAGAGAAAACCTTGTATTATAACTCCATGATACTAAAGAAGAAAATAAATCATAATTTACACTAGTTTGAATATAAGCAATCTAAAAAAAGACTTTCAAAATTATAGAAAAAATCCTTAAAACCGAATGTTTCATTACTATAAAAATAAATAGTAATTATATCCTATCATATGCTCTTTTAAATTTTTTCAAGGCCATGCACACATCCTTTTGTGAATGTTTGGCCCATTGCATATCTTACTAACTACTAAGGAGATTGTCTAAAATATGTGTTTGAGTAGAGGAGATTATAGAGAAATATATGACAATAATTTAGCATAAATATTATAGGATACATTCAAAAAAAAATACTAAAATGTTTGCCCTCTAATATTTCATTTGGGAAGAATATCCATCTTTAGAAAAACCTTACCAATTCCCAAAGTATTAAAATAACTCTTTCTATATATTCAAAAGATGAGATTCAAAAGATGAGAGACCAATCATTATTCCCTTTATAGTTTTTTTAAGGAATTACATTACAGTTTATATGGAATTCCTTTCTATAGAAAAAGGGAGTCTAAATTAAGAACATCAATTGAACTCATTTTTTTCGGAATCATGCCATTTATTATCTATTTTATCAAAATGTCATTTTACCATTTATTAGTAAAAAATTCAAAATGCATTCTTGATTGGACCATCACCCTCCACTAAATTACCATCAATGTAATATTTTTTCTAATAGGCAAAGAATTTTAATATTTCATTTTCTAATTTAATTCAATTTAATTTAGATATTAATATAGAGCCTTTGTGTGATTTAACACTTGACCATTCTTAATTTTATGTTAAAAAATAATATTATTATAAATATTAGTATTACTAAGATTAACTTGAATATTTTTCTCAACAATTAAAAAGTTCTATTGGACTATTCTTAAATAAGTCTCTTTTCCTTGTGTGATCTCTACTATATATCTTTAAAACAAACTTGAACAATAGAAATTTAATATAATTAGTTAAAAAAAAAATGACAAATCATTTTTGTGATCTTAAAAAATATTTCATGGACTAGTTAACCCATTAATACAATAAACATATTTTAGATGAGAAAGATTCATATTGAGTATCCCTTGACAAGATTTCTTAGGATGAATAGGGACACATGACGGAGAAAAAATCATTTACATAAGATGGTTTAATTAAAAAAATAACCCTCATAAACCATTCAATATGGAAAATAATCTCGTATTCCCTTTATGTATATTACATTAGGTATACTAGATACATTTTCTATCACATTTACAAGTTTGTCATGAATTTACTAGATTTATTTTCCTTTTGAGATCCTCCCAAAAAAAGGTGCTTGTTTCCTCTCAATTAAAATTTACTAACCCTAATTTTATCATCCTTATTTTCAATCTGGTAAAATATCCTCTAATAATATTTGGAACTTGATAAAGGTCACAATACATCCAAATATAATTATTTGAATGTTGAAAAGACAATCCAAGTAGTTACTCCACAATAAAAAAGGAAGCATTAAGAGATTCAAATAATCTCCTTTACCTTGAACATGATCAAAAGAAATAAAATTAGTCATTGGTGAAATATACTTTAGATAACATTCCTATAATGTTGTAAATTGCATCTTGTGCAATTCTACATAACATGACACCTCTGCTTTAGTTGAATAAAAAATAATCCCTTGGCTTCCACCTTATCTACCTGCCCACTTGGCCTACATCGTTATCCTTTTGTCCTTTTTCCTAACTATGTTGACTTTCTTACTTGGGGACACCTACACATCATAGAGACATTCACTTTCTCTGCTATTGTATTGCAAAAATATAGTCCAAAGGTGGTCATTGGAGTGTTGCACCTACTATTTTTGACAATGTAATGCCTCCTATGTGTAGCCGACATCAGGATTTCTTTCTGGGTTGTTTAACTTTCCATTTGGCCTTCACTTTTGCCTCTCTAATCAATATTTTGAATTCTCTAGGATCTCTACACAATTTATCATGCTTTCATAGACATATCACAAGGTTTTCTACATCTTACTCACATTTGTTCATCATGTTGTCACCATTGTTGATGCTTTTCATCTTTGAGGGTTTAGTACTTATCTTCAATCCAACGAGCTTGCATCTTCTTGGTGTTGAAGGGGAGTTGATTCTTCCTCTCTTGTTGCATTTTCATTAATCCATCTCTATTAGCATATCATTTTTTTTACTTTATTGTATCTCTATTATCATTTTTATCTTTTATTCATCTTGGTTGTCCATGGAGGTGAAAACATCGAAATTGGGGTCTGGTTGTGACAGACCTCTAAATCACAACTCCAACATTTCATCTTCATTCTTCTATATGAAGGTTCATTTAAGGGAAGTGTTATTTTGGATAGAGGCTAAAACTATGGACCCCTTGTGAATTTCTTTCTCCATTCCCTTGTTGTTTCATTCTTTGTTTTCAGACAGTCTAGTTTCCTGTTATCATTTTATTGCATTACAAATTTAAAACTCAGGTATCTGGTAAACCTGCCATTTTTTGGTTTGAAACCTATGCTTTTTTTGTACTAAATTTTGTTGGCATTTTTTATGTTTATGTTGTGATTGTCATTGATGGACACACACTTGCATTGAGATCCTCTTTATATTTGTGAGTTAGAGCACAACTAGTATTTGTTCCAATTGGTATGTTGTATTATAGTCTTTAGACTATTGATGTTTTGCAGAATGTGTTTCCCGGTCTGAAGCGACATGTTGACTCCAAGCCGTTTGAGGGATTAAAGCGACATAACACATTTTTACCAGTCGTCATTTTTGTCAAACCGGCAACTGGCATTTTGTATGAACTGGTAATACTTTGTGACGAGTTACCAACCGACATTTTGTGATGAGTTACTATCCACCAATTGTTTGATGGTGCCGACACATTAACGATTCTTTTTGTGTCGTGGTACCAAGTATGTCTAGGTTCATTGAACCTAGGAAATTGTAATGTAATCCTATTGGACCAACATGAAATCAGATTCCTTTATAAGGACATCATGTCTAGGGTTTTAGGTTGTTGCTAGGGTTTAAGGTGATTGAGGTGTTGGAGAGAATATGAATGTGTAGAAGACTGAAGTAATGCTGAAGTGCATTAGAAATTAGCTACCAAGGATATAACCAAGTAGTCTGTGCAACTAGTTAGATCAAACACTTGTTGATTACTCACATCTTTGACAAGTCTGTAGCCCTTAACCGGTAGGCCCAAAAGCCTTTTGTAAATCCTCTAACAAGGTGGTTCACATTTGTGGATCTAAAATCCTCTAGCAAGGTAGTCTTTAATTGGACTTATCTCCTAACAGAGATTGAGATTCCTAACAGGATCTGTTCTGGTAAAGAACATTGTAAGACCTTAACCAGTCTGACCTTAACCGGTCTGGTTCCTATTCTGTAGATAGTTACTTGTGAGTTCCATCTCACCATGGTTTTTCCCATTTGGGTTTCCACGTCAAAATCTCTTGTGTTATGGTGTTTGTGCTTCTGTGGGTGAATGCATTATTAGCTATTTGGTTTGCATATTTGTTAACCGGTTTGTCTGCTAAATTGTTTTATTGGTTTACTGTCAGTCTTGCAAAGTGTTTAAGTGCAAATATTTTTGGCATACTAATTCACCCCCCCTCTTAGTATTCATCAATTGGTATCAGAGCCTACCTTTCTATAAGTTTAACCACTTGGAAAGAGATATGGGGGAATACACATTAAGGGAACTTACCCACCGACTCACTCAGTCTGAGCAAGCCTATGATGATCTTATGGTCAAATACAAGGCATCTCAAGCAAAAAGGAGAGAACATGCAGATTAGCTGATGGAGCTATCTGAAAATAGTTCTTCAGATGAAGCAGATATGGAAGCCCTAATTGCTGAAGTAAATAAGTTGAATAAATCAAACTCCAACTTGAGAAACGAGTTGGAAGGACTGACTATTTGGATGTGTCAAGAGCTTGAGAACCGAAGGAAAGCTGAAGATCTGGTGAAAGAAAGAGATCATGAGATCTCCAAGCTGAAACAAGAGATGAGTGCCTTAAATGCTCAACTCCATGCAAGCAAAGTGGAAAAGGAAGACATGGAAGGAGAACTGAACACTGCCATCTCTGAGAATGAGAACCTATTGGAAACAAATGCTGCTATTTCCAAAGAACTCTCTGAGTCAAAGGAAATACTTGCTAAGTTCAACAAGAGTACTGTCAAGCTAGAGCAAAAGTTTGAATCTGCCAAACCGGTCAAGAATACCAATGGACTTGGCTATTCCGGTCATGAGGAAGGTGAGACCTCTGGTACAAATGTTGGAGCATCAAAGAAACAACCGGCATCAAAGGATAAAGTAAGCAAAAGTTTAAACCTGTTTGTTTCAATTGTCTTAAAGAAGGACACACTGGAAATGTGTGTAGGAGTAAGGCTTACAACAATTTTCCTTATTTCCTAAATGATAAGCCTAGATCCTATAGATTTGATGGTAACTGTTATGCATGCAACAAGTATGGGCATAGAGCATCTGAATGTAGGTCTGTTATGAATAACACTAGAAGAAATCCTTAGAGGACCCAAGGAGCTAGTCCTGAACCTTTTGTGAACCAAAATCTCAACCGGTTTAATGCCTTCAATCATCAGCCAAGAAGTGGTGGTTATCAAGTGGCAACCGGATGGAGAGAAAATTGTATGATCTGTCATGGTCATGGTCACACTGCTACAACATGCAGAAGGAAGAATGGAAACATGAACAATGGACCTTGAAGAGCACCTGGATTGGTCTGCTATCACTGCAACAAACTGGGTCACATTGCTAGATTCTGTAGATCAAGAAAGAACATATCTGATGATATACCAGTCACTCCAGAAGGAAACATTGATGTTGACACTGTTCAAGTGAACATGAACAAAATTTGGAAGGAGAAACCAACGGGTCTACAAGAGGAACGGGTTTCTGCACCTAGTGTGGAAATCACGGAACCGGCAAACTAAGCTTCAAAAAGCTTAGGGGGAGCAAATGGCGAAATATTTCGAACCCCCGGTTTACACCGGTAAAAGACCTTAACCGGTATGTTATACCTGTCATTTGGTAGAAGACCGAAAATGGTTAAAAAAAAGGCAAATTAGGGTTTATGCCCTAATGGAGGAGCATTAATGACGGTAGGTGAGGAATATGTTTAAAAGCATTTTTCAAATCATTTCTCACTATCAGTTTTTGAGTGAAGAAAAGTTTTTCAAAGAGCAGAGCGATGAAAAGGCGATTTGAGAAGAGATTTTGAGAAACTGAGAAACCGCGAAGGACAGTCAAATTCAAACTAGAAACGGTCAAGTGGAGAACACAAAGCAATGATTCAACAACCAACGGAGTGTGAAGTGAAGGAGAATCATCAAGCCCTAATTTCACGTGTTTCAAAAGGTATTTCTCAAGTTCTTAAGATTTCTATCATGGCTTCCGTATCTCATACCAGTTCTAGTGCATCTGTCGAGTCTGCAAGTTTTATTCAACGGAAGTCCAAGTATAATGCCCTATCACAAGTTCTAGCTGGTGTGATAGTAGAAGAGGGAATTTATGACTACATAGATTGCAAGATTGAATTTCTAGGGTCTTTAGCTATCCACACCCAGTTAGGTTTATTTTGTGGAAAAGATAAGAAGATCAAACTAGAGTTTAATATTTTGGAGAAGAAAAAGCTCCACAATGTTGTTTACTTCCTCGAGGATTTCACAGAGGATCATATAAGGATCATTCTGAGAAGAGTCCATGGTGATAAGATGTACCTGGAGAGAACACATGATATCACGCTGCAGGAAATTCATGCAGTCACCAGATTCTACAATATAGGGGAAGTGCTAGCCCTAAGGACGGTAAGAAAAATTGAAATGTCCAAGCTCATCGATTTAGTGAGCAACTCACGAGGCATGAAAGAAAATTCTATCAAGGATGATATGGTGAAGTATGAATGCATGGTGATTGGATACCGAACATTCTCAGCTAGCAGAATTAACTCTGTATTTGCCGCAGCGGTAAATGCCGCTTACCGGATGATAAAGGAGGATGCATCATTTGATTTGTGCACTGGTATGTAGAGACAAATCCTATTGAATCTAAAGTCGATCAAACAGGATAATGCACTTAGGTTCAAGTTTGGACAACTACTAGTTGGGTTGTTCTTCTATTTTCAAGGCTACTTTCTAGGAGTAGGAGATGTTCAATGGTTTGGTGACCAACCAGTGACCAAGAAAATCAAGGAAAGCATTGAAGCAATTGGAACTGGCTACCCTGATGTTTTGAACAAGTACTTTGATGATTTCAGAAGGAAAATGAGCCAAAGAGTGAGGATATTAGGTGACATCGTCAAGAAATATGAAGACGATATCTGCTTCATCATCCAAGTAGATAAATGCATAATGGAGGTTGTTGAGCCTAGACAGGAAGAAGTGGAGCCAATGGGCTATGAGGTGATGTACGATATGCTGGAAGGGTATGCCTCTACCCTTATTGCCTCACTGCTTGATCCTGTCAAATTCTGAATTGTTTGATGTTATTGACCAAAATAAAGGACTCTTCACTAGAAGAAGAAGACTCTGGTTGTTAGAAGGTAGAGTTGATGATGTCAAAAAAGACACTCATCTGTATATGAGAACCACTTTCCAGACTCACAAAGCGCATCTAGCCAACCGGCAAGCTGAAAAAGAACTGGTTATATCCAAACCGGATGAAGTATTTGATGATGAAGGAAATCTAGTAGTTGAACCAATTGACACCATTGATGTCAATGCTCTGGACGTTAAGGATGTTACTCAGGAAACACCATCTGAGGAAACAGGACAGAAGCAATAGGCTAAACAGGTTGATAAGCAAGCCGAGGACAGACAGGAAGTGGCAAAGGAAGAGGTAGAGCAGAGGAAAAAGGATCAAGAAGAGAAGCAGAAAAGGGATGAAGAAGAAGAAAGATGAGGAGGAGAGAAAGAAGAAGGATGAAGAAGAGAAGAAGAAGAAAGATGAAGAGGAGAGAAAGAAGAAGGATGAAGAAGAGAAAAGAAGCAAGAAGATGAAGAGAAAAAGAAGGAAGAAGAAGATAAGGAACAGGAGAAGAAGATGGAAGCAGAGAAGAAGAAGAAGGAAAAGGAAGAAAAAGAAGAGAAAAAGAGGAGAGAAGTAGAGAAAAGGAAGAAGGAAGAGGAGGTTAAGGAAGCATAGAAGAGGAGAGAAGCAGAGAAGAAGAAAGCGGAAGAGGACAAGGCAGGAAAAGTGGAGAAGAGCACCCAGATGGAGACTCCAAAGGCAACCGGGAGTCAAGCCAAACAAGTTGATCTCTCCAGTCCTATCGATCTTTAGTCTGCAAGTGAAACGGAGCTAATGCAGAGCATCAAGGTAGCTCAAGAGCGCCTTGAAATCATTCGATGGAAGAAGGAGCAGGATGTAATTCAAGCGGCTGTGGATATGCTTACCGGTTTGATACCCGGTACAAATATTCCCAACACTGATTCATCACTAGCTAAACTCAAGCTCCTATGCATAGTAGTGGATGATCAGGTGCAGAGCCTTGAAGAGGCAGCAGAGGCTAATGTCAAGAAGGAGCATCAAAAAGCTCTTAATATAGCTCTGGTGAAGAAGTTGAATGAGCTCCGGACTGAACTAAAGAAAGAACAAAAGGATATAAGGGACACTCTAGATGAGGGGAATCTACTACTCAGTAAGATTTGCCAACCCCATTTGTTCTATGATGATGTGCTAGCTCAAAAGAAAAAACTTGAAATGGACTTGCAGTCCTACTTGAGCACATTCAAGCCACCTTATGATTCCTTTACAACTTATGGGCAAACCATTCACCGGTTTCACATCCAGTCAGCAAAAATGGAGCAAGAGATCAGCACTCGGTCTAGAGATTTGAAGGAGCTACAATTGGTTCTACTCCCACGATTGCAAATTCTTTAGAAGTGCTATCTGAACCTGGATTCCTTAACAGTTACACAGGAGATGAGCACAATTGATGCCATGGAAGAACAGGTCTCCTAGATGCAGACAAAGCAAGAAGTAGCCACCTCCCTACTTGAGTCCTGGTCTTTGTCGATGAAACAATTCTTGCAGGACTTTAAATCTATTTTTGACAAGTATCATTCCTTGTTATCATAAACTTTTATTATTTTTAATATCAAATGAAAACAGGGTTGTTCAGCTGTACTTTGTCATTGTTAGCAAAGGGGGAGAAGAATTCTATTTGGAGAAGTATCTGGTAATCAAAATTTTGATTATATGCTCTGAATATCTCAATGTTTATGCTCTATATGCAAAAGTGCTATACATTTTATTGTTAAACGGATAGTGTATATGCTTAGGGGGAGCAATTTTGCTGATGGCATGATTTTGTTGTAAAACACTTAGATGTCAAAATTTTTATTTTCCTAAGTGTTGCCATGAAAGCCAAAGGGGGAGATTGTTGGCAATTTTTATGTTTATGTTGTGATTGTCATTGATGGACACACACTTGCATTGAGATCCTCTTTATATGTATGAGTTAGAGCACAACCAGTATGTTGTATTATAGTCTTTAGACTATTGATGTTTTGCAGAATGTGTTTCCCGGTCTGAAATGTCATGTTGACTCCAAGCAATTCGAGGGATTAAAGCGACATAACGCATTTTTACTAGTCTTCATTTTTGTCAAACCGACAACCGTCATTTTGTATGAACCGGTAATACTCTGTGATGAGTCACCAACCGACATTTTGTGATGAGTTACCATGCACCAATTGTTTGATGGTGCCGACACATTAACAGTGCTTTTTGTGTTGTGGTACCAAGTATGTCCAGGTTCATTGAACCTAGGAAATTATAATGTAATCCTATTGGACCGACATGAAATCAGATTCCTTTATAAGGACACCATGTCTAGGGTTTTAGGTTGTTGATGTGGATATAGTGAAAGTTTATGTTGTTGCTAGGGTTTAAGGTGATTGAGGAATTAGAGAGAATATGAATGTGTAGAAGACTGAAGTAATGTTGGAGTGCATTAGGAATGAGCTACCAAGGATCTAACCAAGTAGTCTGTGCAACTAGCTAGATCAAACACTTGTTGATTACTCACATCTTTGACAAGTCTGTAGCCCTTAACTTGGTAGGCCCAAAAGCCTTTTGTAAATCCTCTAACAAGGTGGTTCACATATGTGGATCTAGAATCCTCTAGCAATGTAGTCTTTAATCGGACTTATCTCCTAACAGAGATTGAGATTCCTAACAGGATCTGTTCTGGTAAAGAACATTGTAAGACCTTAACCAGTCTGGTTCCTATTCTGCAGATAGTTACTTGTGAGTTCCATCTCATCGTTGTTTTTCCTATTTGGGTTTCCACATCAAAATCTCTTGTGTTATGGTGTTTGTGCTTCTGTGGGTGAATGCATTATTAGCTATTTGGTTTGCACATTTGTTAACCGGTTTGTCTGCTAAATTGTTTTATTGGTTTACTGTCAGTCTTGCAAAGTGTTTAAGTGCAAAGATTTTTGGCATACTAATTCACCCCCCTCTTAGTATTCATCAAATTCCAATTTCTTTCTCTCTTGTCCATGATCTACATGTGCATCCCAGACAAAGAGCTCATGAAGCTTATAGGAAAATCTTAATGACCAATGCTTTCAGGTTCTATAGTTAAAACATTTTTATTCATAGTAGTAATTAGTTTCATGCTTTTATTTATTTATAGCAAGTTAACTTAGAGGTTTGAGGACTTCAAAGGTTCCTCCAAGTGGAGAGGAGGTTAGTTGGTCCTTTAGAGGTTATACCACCTTTTGTAGTGGTTCACTTTTCTTACTCTACATTTTGGTAAACCTGACATGAGCTCGCCTCTTGTGTATTTGCTCATTTCAAAATCTTGGTAAAAAATTTCTTAAATTGAAAAAATTCTAGTTGTCAAACTGTTGTGAGGCTTGTCTATGAGCTTTATGACTTAGAATGCTTCTAGGGTTATTGTGAGGAGAAATTCTAGATCTAGCATCCCACTAGATCGTTACAGTCCTACAAGACATGGCTTGATGTTATTGGGAAATGCAAATCCTAATGGTCCTTTCAATTCTCATCCCTTGCCTATGACTATTATCACAATAATCTCTTCTTTTATCTTGTTCACAACCTAACTTTCAAAACAACACTTTGATGAATAGTCCTTTGGGATCTCCTCTCACTATTGATCATGAGTCTACTCTTACGATTATTTTTTACCAGATTCAATATTTAGAGGAGAAGTAAAGGGACTTCTAAGGGTTCTTGAATCGGGAGGATATTGTTCCCCAGGCCAGGTCTATTATTAACAATTTAAAAGACATGCTTATCTCAGATAGTAAGGGATTGGAGGTGTTATGAGCTTTATCTATGATCATGTGGTCTCATGTCCCTCTTATTGAGGCTAGCACCTAGGATGATAAAAATGATACCATTGGTCCACAGATAGATGTTGCTATCCCTGGGGTGCCAGTTCACATGGTCAACACTAGTCTTATTGTGGCTCCTCTATCTAGTGGTTCTATTTTGAGTGTCAATGTTTCTCATATTCCCTTTGGGTACATCAGCATGTCTCCTAGTTATATTGTTTCCACTTCTACTACTGATTCTTCTTCCGCTAGCATTGGTGTGGGTGTTGGTACTAGCCCTAAACCTAAGGGTAGTTTTGGTCCTTGTGTCTCTATTGCTATGCATAAGCCACCTCTTCCTCCACTTATTAATCTTGTATTGAAAACCATTTTACAGAACATGAGACAATTGCAACAATGCTCAACTCACCAACCTCACATTTTTTGCTAACCAATCTTCGCTCCCAACATATTGTCATTGTAGTCCACTTGACTTGAGTATCCTAAACACCAATGTTCCCCAAGGAGCCAAGATATTCAAATTAAATCATCATAATGAGGAGGGAGATCCACATGTGCACATTGAATCTTTCATAACCGTGTGTAGTTATTATTATAAGTTGGACATTTTTCTACTAAAACTATTCTACTAGTCTCTTAAGGGGACCACATTAGAATGGTGTGATTCCTTACCAAAGCAATCTATCCAAACCTTTGATCAATTCATGGATGCATCTCTCAAATAGTGCTAGTCAAACATTGGTATCAAGGTCACTACAACTGACCTTATTCATTGTAAATAGAAGCCGAATGAGAAGGTTACTAATTTTATTTCACACTATCAATCTATATCCAACAAGATCCCCTTTGTTTTGCCAGATAGCGATATTAAAAGAATGTTCATTGTTAATCTAAAACTAACATTAAGGGAAAAAATTTCTCTTAATCAATATTTAAAATTCACCAATCTATGTTTCATGCTCACTGATTATTAGCTTACACTGACTCAATTCAAATATTTTTCTTCAAACTCTTGCATTGATGCCTTTTGGGGTGTATATTCCTTAGGTGGGTCTAGAAAGAATAAGGATGCAACAAATGTTATCACTATTTTTTAGGAAATTGAGAAGATTAATTTTGACAAAATTGGGTCTTTATTAAGTTATTTGATTCCTATTTGAGCATATTACATAAACTATTAAAGGATAACCTTGTGACCCTTCTTGATATTAGATCGTTACCTAACAACAAACCATACCCTTATTGGTATGATGGTACCAAGTTATTTCAATACCACCATGTACCTATCCATGACACCAACCATTGTACACATTTGTGACATATTGTCCGAGACCATATAGATAGTGGTGTCATCTGGGTCAGTGAGAAAAAGTAGAAATCTAATAAATTTATTGACAATACAAACATTAAACTTCATATCTGTGTTGATCCTTTCCTACTGCATTCATCTAGTTTTATCTTTGCATCATCAGATCTTGCATCGAGTGGTGGCCCTTATGTGAATGTGGTTTCTATTGCTCAAATCTCATCGCTGAGCCAGAGAACAAAATGTCTAGACATATCTTTCCTGCTTTTGATGCTCCATATTGTATCCTAACGAAGATAAATGATAACATTGTAACGTGTTATGGTTGACCCTTTGTGCAAAGTTGATGTTATTACGGAGGAGGCCCTATTTATTAATGGTCATCATAGAGAGAGATATGATGAGTGTCGTGCAATAATTAGAACACATGATGGGATACATTTTGTCCTTTCGGTTGCACCACCTTGACAATCCTTGTGCGACCTAAGGCAATATAAAGAACATTTGTTGTTATTCCTGAGTTAAACTTATTTCATGTTAAGATAGGTATTCATTGGTTGGTTTCTATGGATGCAATACCCCTCAATTGTGCATAAGTGTTTAAAGTTTCCTCATGAGGGTATGATGCATGTTGTCCAAGATGCTAGATACCAGTTGCTAGTGGGTCACGAGGGATTTTCACTTGATCATTTTTGGCTTGCTTTGATTGGGCCTATGCTTCCCCATGGTGATATCTTGTATAAAGCTTATTATAAGTATAAGATAGGGGAGTTGACACCTAACTCGATTCAACCTACTATTTCCTTATCTCTTGCATAAATTTCTACTCCTTTATTTAGACATGTACTACAACATGTTGTGTCCTCTACTATTTCATCAGGGGCTAAGAACACACTTATTCATTAGGGAAAACCTTCGTCATCTCCTCTATCCACACCTACAGACTCTGTAGCCTAGGGCATCTCCACATCATAACCATCATCCCCACCCTCATCTCCATTGCTGCTCGATGACCCTAATCCTAACTCATCACTATCATCAGAATTGCTCATGGATGCAATCTCTCCACCAATATCCACATCCTCCCTATCACTATCCACCTGCCCAAAGACCGCTACTATTAGATATATACCTCCTCCACCTCTACCTCCTCTATCCCTACCTCCTCCACCTCTACCTCCTCCATCACTAACTCCTCCACCCCTATCCTCTCCACCTCTCCCTTTGGGACCCCTACCATGTCTAATATGTTGAGCACCAATCAGAATTGTTGGATCTGTCAAAGGTATAAGCCTATTCTATATCCACCATACACTATACTACGCTGTGGACCTTGGATCTGCTACACCAAGCTGCCATCCCCACAAAATAGGAGCAAGAGCATCAAACTCAACAATAGCAACATGAGGTTGTATACAAGCATCCCAATCACCAACCTCTTGAGTAGTGCGAACAAAATAAGTTGTCACATCTGGAATACCCTGTACTTCCCAGAACTATCTGAGTAGATGGCTAGGAAGATGCATATCAATAACCCTATGACTACCCACATCCTGACCAATAAGATATCTTTGCTATCAACAAAAAGGAATATGTTGAACATCATCAATCCAACCAGGACAAGTAAGATAAGGTCTCCATGAGGAGTTTTGTAAGATATCAATCTGATGATGCCAATACAAGATGTTATCCAATGCCCTATGCCTCACACCAATAGTATACCCATAAACATATGGTTTCTCTAGCTCTAAATCTAGATGTAACGCAGGATGAAAGATAGCTATATGCTCCCAAGTCCATGTCTTGAGCAAAATAATACCACATCCAACTATTTTCTACTGCAAGTAAACAACCTCATGCATATGATGATACACAGTGGCAAGAAGACAAGGACCCCAAGAAAACACACATTTGTCAATAATCATATCATGTATAACATGTCCCCATCCAACAGGAAAACCATGGGCACGTCTATCAAGAATCAATAATGTTCAATAGTACAAGCAAGCACAACAGTGAGATCATCATAATCAAAATCATCCCAACGAATATCATAATGACCACAGATATGTCTTGCTCCTCACACTTGAACAATGTACACAAAGCTGAAATACCATCATCACGATCAAAAGTAACTCACCTACCATATATCAAAATGTGTAAAATACGCCACACATCCTCAAGTGTGATAGATGCCTCACCAGCCAGTAGATGAAAAGAACATGTCTTTGAATGCCACCGCTCAACCAAAGTAGTAATCATAGCCTTGTTGGTCATAACCTCAGGCAAATGCACTATATAATATAATCCAACCTATCATAACAAAGCGGTATCCTCTGCATCCAACTCATGATGTCGATCAAGACTATCTGTCCGTGTCTGCCTAGCAAGAAGTATTGGATAATGCATCTGCATTTGGAAAATATAAAAATGAGTCAACTACGTCATCAAAACCATCAAGATGCATAAACTGATGGAAGAAAGGCTTTTGTTATCAATTTCGATTCAATATTATCATATGCAAAGCAAAATAAGCAAATGCGACATATTTATGCCAAATGCGAAGCAAAATAAGTAAATGTGATCCAATACATTCAATTGTGATACAATTTTGTCAAGTACAGCACAAAGTTAACAATTGCGACATAAAACATCAAGTGCAAAGCGTTAAACTCAATTGTGACATAATTAAGTCAATTGCGGCAATATCGATACTCAATTGTGACATACATGAAAAATGACACACTAAAAAATGATAATTTTTTTTGCAAAATACAGACAAAAACAAGAAGAAAATTAAGTAACTCACCATGCCACTAGTGTTGGGAGGTCTCTGATAAGATTGCACTCACTCAAATAAATGCAACCTCACTCTATGACCTGCCATTTCGCTCCAAAGATGCCACAAGTTCTAATCTCTCTGAGAAATTCTTTTAAAACAAAAAAATGCAAATGAGCTCAAACCCATACCAATCCTCAATTTATAAGCTCAAAAGTTAGGGTTTCTTAACATAAATGCTCGTGGACCCCTCCATCTTCAACGCAATTTTAGACATAGCAAACTAGATCAAAACTCTTTCAAACTTCATATTATCACTATTTAGCATATTTCCGAAAAAGTAGTCTTCGATCCAAAATTTTCCTACAACTTTTTCTAAGGGGGCATTATACCCTAGCATCACCAGGGCACATTGGGGCAGTTTTTCTTTCTATTTTCTTTGAAACAACATCGTTTCGACATTGTCTCAAAGAGGGGCAAATGTAGACACCTAGAAATGTCTCATTAATTCTATCTTTCAAACTTCATATTCTCACTATTTAGCATATTTCCGAAAAAGTAGTCTTCGATCCAAAATTTTCCTACCACTTTTTCTGAGGGGGCATTATACCCTAGCATCACTGGGGCACATTGGGGCAGTTTTTCATTCTATTTTCTTTGAAACAACGTCATTTCGACATTGTCTCAAAGAGGGGCAAATGTAGACACTTAGAAATGTCTCTTTAATTCTACACTAATTATTCATCTATTTAATTAAGTAATTCTTTAATTATTTGATTAAATTAACTATTCCTTCTAATCATCGCCCTTCAACACTTCTAATTATTCTATTTCTATTGTCAAATCATTTTAATTAGTTAACCCTATCTCAATTATTAATTAAATATCAATTATTTAATTAACTACAACCTTTTCCTTAGTTAAATAATCTTTATTATTTAATTAATTCTATTTCCTAAGTTTAAATTATTTAAATTAATTAACTAAATTCCTCCAAATCCCCAAATTCTAATTTTAATTAATTCCATCCAATTTCATTTCATATTTCCCAAATTTAAATTTCAGTTCATTTCACTCCATTTCATCTAATTTCATATTCCCAAATTCACATTTACCCCAAATCGGAATTCAGTTAATTTCATGTGCATTTCAACATTCAAATGACCAAATTCAAATTCAAATTGAAAATGAAAATTAAATTCAATTTTAAATTCCTACAACACATGCTAAAATCAGAATTGATTGATCAAATCAATTGTCTAATCAGTTAACTCAGTTAACTCATCAATCATCCTTTTTAACACTCAATCATCTTTTTATAACTAATAAATCAATTTAGTCTTCTAATCAATCAAGTGAGTCATCTCCTCAATCTATTTAGTCTTGTAATCAATCAATTGAGTTGACTAATCCATCTATTCAGTTCACTCTTCAATCAATCCAGTTGATTACTCAATCAATTCAGTTAACAAATCAATCAATTGAGTTCACTGATCAATCAATTTCAGTTATCTATTAATCAACACTTGAGTTCTATTTCTCACCCCCTTTGTGTTGAAAATCTATAAATTCAACCTCTTTTCTCAATTCAGTCTAGAATCACAGTCTTCAATATTGTTGCTTATCTTATGTAGGAAATAAAGTGCAATACCTAAGAGACACCTACATCAACAACAATGGAAGCACAAGTGGAGAATAGGGAGTTTTGATTAGCTTAATCTTCTTATTTCCTTCATTTATTTCATTGAATTGTGTTTAGAATTGGTTTAATTAGTTAAGGATTTTATGATTCATCCTTTTAGTCTAATTAGCCTCAGATTTCTGATGATTTCAAGCATGATGACATTACTACCAGAGATTCTCACAGTGAGGTAGAAAATCAAGAAATTGTTACCGAGAAACTTTCTAAAGATAAAGACTCAGTATCCAAGATGAGGATTCTGAAGCAGAGGATTTGTAGTCAATAAATCAAGAAATCAGGAACAAAATCGTTCACGCAAGGTGAACTAGGTCAGAAGGCAGTGAATTGGCAGTTTGAGTTTGATGATATTCTTGATTTGATGGATATGATTTTGTGAATCCATTTGTTGGCAGGGTGAGTAGAAAAGCATTTGAATGGTTATTTTTCCCATGCATGAACACCGCCAAGAGAGGTATCTTCATTATAAATATGGTTGTGTGGTGTCTTCAATTAGTAGAAAGAACAAAAAATTCACTATCTTCTCAGAAGGTTTTGAACAAGATGAATTTAATCTTTGAGCAGTATCATGCCAGGAGTTACACTGATATTTGTGATACCAGATGGATTTCCTGTGCGAATGAGTATTCTTATAGCCAATGGAGTCTTGGAAGTGGGGAGGATAGTCAATGGAGGCTTGGAATATATTTCTTTCCAGAACAAGCCATGTATGGCACATCCTCTGCTTCTTCTCTGTCATTCATTGGCAGGGAATCAAAGAAGGAGCTTCATGAAGGAATGGGAGAAGAATATGGTTGGTGCGGTGGTAGCAACCAGTCATTTCTACAATAACATGCAAGTTGCAACCCATTCTCCTCCTTCTATGTTCCTCTACAAGCTCCTCTTTTCACTTTCTCTGATCCTGGGCATAAAGGCTTGAACTCCTCTTTTAGTAGAGGGGTGATTTTACTTCTTGTTGGGATCTAAACCCTCTTCAAGAGGGGGAAAATACTCTGAAAAACATCAAGGCATATCTTACAGTCCATCTAGAAGCATCAGGGGTGATAGTGGCATGACTCAAAGGTTTTTGTTTCTATGAAAATGTAGTTAGAAATTTTGGTTCTACTTCATCATGAACGCTAGTATGGATAGTCTTTTGGGTGACTGTAAGGAATATTTTGTAACAAAGTAACAAGCAATCTTATGAGCTTGTGACAGGTGTCTCCTTTGGCCTGAAGCTTGTTGCTCCCTTTGTTTCTATAAAAGGCAAATCAGGGCCATGAGACAAGAGGTCGAGAAATTTGGTCCAGAAGTTCGAATCTAAATCCTTGCTCATGTATAGTAGGTCTAGGTGAAATGAGTAGGTTGTAATAGGAATTTGCAGAGCAAATATGATGGTTTTTTTTTTGTGTCCTATTTGGTTGCAGGTTCTTGAAGGAGTTGTATGTAATATAATTTGTAATAGAAAATAGCTTATGACATGAATAAAAGTATTGTCTGAATTCATTTTCTCTAATGTATGACTCTGTTGTGTTTTGAATGAGTAAGATAAAGGGTTTTCCTCATTTGTTGCATTGTTGTGATGCATGTTTTTTCTATCTTATGCTTTGACCTAAGGGGTCGGTTAAACCACTTAGATAGGATTTGCAGACTAATGAGGCTTGTATAGGGATTCTGATGAGTATTTTGGGTTGGGATAGACAGATGAGATACATTGCAAGGCAGTGTTATCTTGAGATCTTTAGCTATTAGATTAAGGTTTCTGTCGTATTTTTATCTTGCATTTTGCAATTTCAGTTTCCCAATGGATAAGACACTGATTGTTTCTTATAGTCATTTTTCTATAACATTTCTTTCCTCGTAACTCATCGAAAACTTGCGTTAACTTTGATAATATCAGAATATTTTCATTTTCTATGTTTGATTTTGTTTGTCGAAAAGTCATCTTGCACTCCAAAGCAAGTTGAGGATCACTGAGATTTAGCCACTCTGTAGAATTATTCATCTTTGTTGAGCCCCCTTTTAGGAGTGAGACCATCTGCTTTGTTTTGATGTCACCTGCAAGTGTGGTGCATGTTAGGATTCCCACAGATACTAAGAGGGGGGGGGGGGTGAATCAGTATCTAACCAGTATATTAAATTTCTTAACTTGAAACATGTAGAACATATTAATACTATGTACCGGTAAGCAAAAAGTAATGCAATAAACAAAGATAAAAACAACCACATGAAAAAAACACCATAACACAAGGATTTAATGAGAAAAGCCGGTGTGGGAAAAACCTTGGTGGGATTTGTGACCCACAATATTCACTTACTGGCCAATAAGAGAATATTACTACTACAAGAGTGGCTTGCACATGCAGGAAGGCCAACTGCCTAGAGCTCACTACTCAAATACAAAATAGGAAGTCTTACTGACTTACAAAATGGATTATATAAATCCAATGTCTTGTACGGCTTCAAAATAGCATCTATAACGCCAGATCCAGTATCGGTTTCTGCTCTGCTTCTTACATAAACCCTTAACCTATAATTTGCATAATAGGTCTACCTTATTTCACCTAATTACATTCCTCTTCCTTACTTACAAATGTTCTACAATGATCTCTCTTATATAAGAGTCATTTTGCAACTTGCCAAGTCAGCTTACAATGATTTTACAAATAATAAACAAAATATACTACAACAAAAATCCTGTCGACCTCTGTGTCGGTATGCTACCTTTCACTGTCGGTGCCGGTGACCTGTGTGCCGGTGTAGAGTCTGATCTTGCTAGTGCCAGTGAACTGCCTTGCCGGTGTCATAGGATTGTAAGGTTTCCATCAATGACAAAACCTTCAATCACCTACAATGTCTCATTGGAGTGTGCATATGCCAACAATCTCCCCCTTTGGCATTGATGGCAACACTCATGAGAAAATTTTCAAAAGTGTATTCAAAACTTGTAATCCAAAAATGTGTACCAAAAATATATGAGCTCCCCCTGAGAAGATAAGTCTTTTGTAGATTATTTTCTCATACTACTACTCCCCCTTTGGCATCAATGACAAAGGTTGTCAAGGTGTCAATAGAGTTGTAGTTTTTCTGTCTCAACCTTGTAACTGGGTGGTTACAATTTGAAAAAGATCCGCCAAAACCAAATTTATGCTTTCCATAAACTTCTTACTATCTTTTATTGCTGCCTTTGTTCTTTGAACTATACCGGTGAGGTGCTGCATATGCTCTGTCGATGTTTTTTGTCCTTGTATTAATGCCTCAGATATTTCCTTTCTCAAGGATGCTAGATAGTCCAGTCTTGGACTTAGTCTTAGTCTCAGATTTTTAGCCTTGTTTATTATTCTCTCCTTTTCTCTCTCTAGCTTCAGTAATTCTTCCTCAAAACTAGTTATCTTTTGCTCAAAAATTGATAATGTATCAGGTGAATTAACAAAATTGTTTGCAAGTTTATTTATTTCTTCCTATATCTTGCTCATTTTCTTATCTATGTCCACTGTTAAAAAGTTTGTTTTGCAAGTATCTTTGTATAGAGTTTTAAATTCCTTCAATATGTTACATAGTTCTAGTAGAAGTGTGTCAAATTCCCTAGTACACTTCTTTATTTGATTCTCAAAGAATTTTTGTTTTCCAATTTCCAACCTGTCTTTGAATGCCTGTTCCTTTATTTGTTCAACTGTCACTATGTTGTCAGTAATATACTTCGACAAAGTGTCAAGCTGACTCAAATAATCCTTATTATCTATGTTGCATTTTGGAGCTATCATCTTCAAAATTGGGATTGTGTCATCTATAGCTTTATAAGCTTGTGAACTACAATCGGTTATTTTCTTCAAAGAATCTAAAAAAACTTCAGTTATATTGGTTGATTTATAACCTGTCGAGGAGGAACCAACATTCTGAATTCTGCCAGTGGAGGAAGTAACCATGCTTGTAGTGACCTCTGATAGGTCAGTCTGTGTTTCCATTTCCTTAAGCAAGTGTTTTTGTTTCTCTCTTGTTGTTGGTGGCACTATTTCCACATGAACCTGATCCTGTTCCGGAGCCTGTTGCTCTGCTTGTTTCTCTATCTGTGTCTCTGTCTTCCCATCTGCTAGTTTATCTTCAGTGTTATCAGTGTTGTCAGCTACCGGTGGCTCACTAGACATGTCAGTCTTACTAGTTGTGTCCTTGTCTATCACAATGTTGACCTTTTGAGTATCAACATCCACTGTGTATAGTACCTCAGGATTAGGATTAGTATCCTCTTGTGATACATCCATACTTTCATCTGCCGGTTGGTCTTCTGTTGTTGTTACCGGTGGATTAATCAGAGGCGGTGGGGATAAGTTATCTTTTATTTTGATACTAGGAGGTCCACCAACCTTGCCTTTACCCTTATCTTTGTCCTTTTGATAGACTTTGATAGGCTTGGGGTTCCTATATTCTTCTTGCTTTTCTTTCTCCACAAGGAATATATCCCATCCATTTTTTGTTTCTTCTATTACCTCATTTACTCTTCCTGCCATTAGTGTAATATGTCAGTGTGCAGTAGAGAATATTGACCGGTTTGCCTTTGCAAGTAGATCATCTATTTCTTTTGGAGATTTGACTGGGTAGATAGCAAGTAATTTTTCAATTTTGATTTTCTTGTCAAGTTCTACAATAGATTGTCTTCTTGCTTCTAGTCTCTTGAATAATTCATCTGGTAGTTCATCTACAACCTACATTAAAAACTTCTTATAGATATCCAGGTGTAAAATGACACTGTTTTCAACTCGCTCTTTTTCATCTGCTGATAGTGTACCATATAATTTTTCTATGTTCTTGAGATTTCCTTCTTCTGTGATTTCATCCAACAATTTGTCAATTAGAGAAATATTCTGTTGAGTCCTTCTCTTCTTAGGTGTTAGCTTTTTCTTTGGGGTTGTCTTCTTTATCGGAGACCTCACTGCCTGTTGTTTTTGTCTAGTTCTTCTAGGTGAGGGTGTGGATACCGGTGAAGGTTGTCTTTTCCTTACAACTCTTTTAAATTCAGCTGGCTTGTCACTCTCTGAAGAAGTTGCTACCGGTGAAGGGAGAGTTTCTGGTTGTTGTTCCTATAACTCATCTTCAGTGATACTGGTTTGTTTCAGTACATCTTCTTTTATAGCCTTAGCCTGCCTTGAACCTCTTCTCACACTTTCTTCTACTTTCTTTACTCTCTTCTTAGATTGAATTTGGCTTTTAATGGTCTCAGCACTACCAAATACTTCTTCCTTAGGTTCATTTGGTGCTTCCAGAAGAGCTTTTGCATACGTCTCAATAATGTGGTCATCAGTCTCATAGCCCATTTCAGTAACCCAAATTGTTCTTGGGATAACTGCTTCCATCCAGATCTCATCCTTTTTAATCACAAAACATATATCATCTTGTATTTGTTAACAATTTCCTGTGATAGTCTGATTCTTTTGTTCATTCTGGCCTTTAGTGCTTGAAAATACTCATTGATATTTTTTTCCTTGTTTTCACCCATGTTGTTAAATAAGTTTGATAATTGTTTTCCTATCGGTATGTCAAATCCAAGATTATTGTTGCCTATACCGGGCACCTATTTGGTTATATGTAGCATTAAGCATACAAGTAAATTACCAAATCTAAAATTTCCTTTCTTATCCTTCTTGATCTTCCCTAAATTGTTAATCAATTCATCCTTTAGCCATTCACATACATCAATTTTCACATTTTCTTTTACCATATCATGTGCACTTTTTATGCATAAACTGGAAACTGAGTTAAGTCTATTTGCATGTGTTGCTTTGTATCCTAAAATCATGCTAACAAATCTCACATTTGTGTTAGTCACATCATTAACCCTTAGAGACCTTCTATATGATGTTGCACTAGTTAAGTTCATTACTAGGTCATTTGAGACCTTCTTTGTTTTGTCTGGTCTGCTACTGGTGGAGGGTAACCCTGTTACAACTTTCACCGCTTCCTTGGTAATTTTATGGATTGAATCTAACCAAAAGAATGCACCATGTACTCTACTCAATACTATCCTAATAAATTCCTTGGGGAAATCCAGAATGCTAAGGATCTCAGTGAATCCTAAGGTTTCAATAATTTGGTGTTCAGGTTTTACTTTACCAGAATCATCACAGATAACAGATTTGTACATGTTCTTGATTTCTTCATCTCCTAATTCTTCTATATGGCAATGGATATAGATTCTAGGGTCTTCTACATAAACAACTCCTTTGGGAATTTGGGAAAAAGAACCTACATTGTCATCCTTTTTAGCTATCTCAGGAACTAGCTAAAATACGGGCCTAGGTGGTTTGATTACCTCGACTGCAGTAGGGTTTGCTATGAATTCAGGTGCAGAGGAGGATGCCATGATTATAAATATCTTTTTCCGCCTTAGGAAGGATTGATTGCTGAAGTGCTTTGCCTGTTTGCTCGAAATGCCTTAGCTCTGGAGATTTTCCGCTCTTCGAATGTTTGAATGCTCGGTGAAGTGAAATGGAGCCAAAAACATTAATTTATAATGTCAATTTGCCAACTACCACATTTAATTCTTGTCGGTTAAGTAATCATTTAACATATCTGCTGGTATAGAAGTAAATTCAACTTCTTATTATCAACCGAGGGAATAATAGCATATGTCTCATTGATTGCCAAACCCTCAAGGAAATTTTATTCAATTTGATGAAGAGACTCCTGCCGGTGGAGTGCTACTCTGTTCTGTCGGTGGAGTGCTACTCTGTTTTGCCGGTGGAGTGTTGCTTGGTTCTACCGGTGGAGGAGTATTCCTATCCACATTCAGTTCTGATTTCCTAATCCATTGTTTTGAAAATTCTTGCTTAAATTCTTCAACCTTTTCTTTTCCTTTCAAACTAGGACCTTTGTTGTCTGCCGGTGATCCTTTACTTCTACAAAATTTAGCAATATGCCCAATTTTGTTACATGCATAGCAAGTCACATTATTCTTTTGAATAGCTTTCCCATAACCTATGTCGGTTTGTGTTCTGCATTGATTAGATAGGTGTCCAAATCTTCCACAAACATAACATTTCACATTCATTCTACAATTCTCAGAGTTATGACCAACTTTGTTGCATTTTGAACATTGACCGGTGGGTTTGTTGATATTCTGATAATTTCTAGATCTACATTGATTTTCTCTATGACCATACTTGTTAAAGTTAAAGCATTTGCCACTGAATTTATAAGTAGTAGGTTGTCTTACCGGTTTGCTATGATCTTGTGTGTTTACAATACCGGTGCTTTCACCAATTTCAAAGCCAATTCCACAAGTGTCACCTTTAGGTTTTTGATTCTTCAGCAAGTTACCAAGTTCTTTTGAGCTTTTCTTGAATTTCTCTTTATGTTGATTTGCAGTATCTAGTTCTCTTTCTAAGACTTCTTTCTGTCTCATCAGTTCATTGGAGTCATTCTGAGTGTGCATCAGATCTGTCTTCAACAAATCATTTTCATAACCGAGTCTTGTGTTTTCATTTGCAACATCACTTAGTCTTCTAGTCAAATCTTCTTCATTCTTCTTTCTAACTTCAATTTCTTTACAAAATCTCATAGTCATATCCTGCATCTCATTCTTTGTTGTCATGTTCTCTTGTTTCAGCTTGTTTATCATATCATTAAGAGTTTCTTTTTCATAATTCTCATTTTGCATCTTTTCACAAAGTTCTCTTCTCTTGTTTCTTGAAATAGTAAGATTTTATTGAAGTGCTTGAATAATATCATGAGCAGCCTTTAGATCATCTTCAAGTTTGATATTTTTCAATTTTTCTGCATCATAGTCTGAGAGAGCTCCTTCAAGTTGCTTCATCAAGTTTTCCATCTCTATTGGTGTCAAGATCTTCCTCAAGTTGTTAAGCTTCTGAAAATAGAGGACCAGGCTCTGATACCAATTGTTAGGATTCCCACAGATACTGAGAGGGGGGGGGGAGGTGAATCAGTATCTAGCCAGTATATTAAATTTCTTAACTTGAAACATGCAGAACATATTAATACTATGTACCGGTAAGTAGAAAGTAATGCAATAAACAGAGATAAAAACAACCACATGAAAAACACACCATAACACAAGGGTTTAATGAGGAAACCCAGTGTGGGAAAAACCTCAGTGGGATTTGTGACCCACAATATTCACTTACTGGCCAATAAGAGAATATTACTGCTACAAGAGGGGCCTGCACATGCAGGAAGGCCAACTGCCTAGAGCTCACTACTCAAATACAAAATAGGAAGTCTCACTGACTTACAAAATAGATTATATAAATCCAATGTCTTGTACTACTTCAAAATAGCATCTATAATGCCAGATCCAATACTGGTTTCTGCTCTGCTTCTTACATAAACCCTTAACCTATAATTTGCATAATAGGTCTGCCTTATTTCACCTAATTACATTCCTCTTCCATACTTACAAATGTTCTACAATGATCTCTCTTATATAAGAGTCATTTTACAACTTGCCAAGTTAGCTTACAATGATTTTACAAATAATAAACAAAATATACTACAACAAAAATCTTGTCGTCCTCTATGCTGGTATGCTACCTTTCACTGTCAGTGCTGGTGACCTGTGTGTCGGTGTAGAGTCTGATCTTGCTAGTGCCAGTGAACTGCCTTGCCGGTGTCATAGGATTGTAAGGTTGCCATCAATGACAAAACCTTCAATCACCTATAGTGTCTCATTGGAGTGTGCATATGCCAACAGTGCGGAGATTGCATATGCATTAAGGAAACACCCTCTCGGGTTTTGGAGAGCCTGAAGCGTAGAAGGATAATCGTAAAATCCTTGTTATATTGTTGGTCCAAGTCCCTGAGTATTCTAAATGGTCTAGAGGTTGTCCTCTCCATGCATGATTCGAGGGCCTGACTTGGTTTCTAGCACAATGCAAAAACCCCACCAAGTGCGAAGTGCATTTTGGGGTACCAACAGGATCGAAGCAGATTTGTGTTACCTGATCCCGAAAAATGAAACCGAACTTCTGGGAACAAATTCTAAACATCTCCTTTTTCCCAGATCGTAGTTGGAGGCTCTGTGGGACATATGTAGCGTATTGTTCCTACCAATTTACTTCAATTATCCATGTTTTTGCCCTAATTTCACAATTACAAATCCAGTTTCAATTTAGAAAGAGGGAACCAAACCCTAACCAGTGAATCTAATCATAATTTCAGCCCTTTCCTTATTTGGATTGCAAGTAGATCTAGTAGGTTCACTCCTCTTTCAATGTATTGGCTAATTTGGTTAATTAGTGGTGTTATCCTACTTGGTGAAACCCTAGTGTCAAATTACATATTACAATTGTTTCTCTTGAATGTTTAAGTATTTGTGGTAATTTAAAAAACATTAGGATGGATGCCACACACTTAAATCCATCTCGGGGATTGATAAAAGAAAAATTCCCTAGGTTGCACCACTAGGTCCAAGGGAAGTTCATTAAAAATAAACTTACCAAATTTCTAGAGATTTTTGTGATAAACCTATTTTGCATGCTACTGCTCCTTAAGAAAACAAAGAATTTTTTTTTGAATCTTTCTATACCTACCAACATAGACATCTACTTTTTCCCTCTAGAGTAAAATTATTAGTCATTAAAATATCTTTTTGAAGGAAGGATATCACTATTTAAGCATACAAAGAGTCGATATTCACCAATTTTTTCCCTTTATTTCCATCACTTTTGCATGAAAGCATTAGAAATTTTTTTCAATGTTTTATGAACCTCACCTTGTTTATTTACATGTTGAGATTATTTTTTGTCAAAAAACACGACTGAACCTTTGTCAACACCAATTTATATTCTAAAACCAAACAATTTTGAAGGGTTTTTCACCCATCCTAAACGCTTTCATTATTTTAGGAACCTCAACTTGTTTATTTACATGTTGAGATTCTTTGTTGTCAAGAAATACAACTTCCTTTGTCACCACCTTTTTATATTCTAAAACCAAACACTTTTGAAGGATTTCTCACCCATCTTAATGTTGGTATTATGGATGTGTTGCATTAGTTTTGTCATTGACGTCAAAACTTATCCTTCTGGAGATCTACATTGTTGTTTTGGCACTATGGTTATATTGGTTTACTGTTGAACCAACACATTGTGTTCACCAGCAAGGTCAGTGACATATGCACAGTCATTGGTATATGCTCACCGACAGGTTATATGGTTCACCGACATAGATGATGACTTCTTATCATCTGTTGATCACTTGATTATGTCAAAGACATGGTTTGGATACTTGGTTTTGGTGTTTTGTTTATTGGTCTAATCGGGTTGACATATTTGTTGTTACCAACATATTGGTCTAGGTTATGGACCGAAATGTGTTATCTGTTCTAGATCAGCATGACACATTATGGAGATGATTTATTGATTGGATATTGTTGTAAATGTATTGAGCCGACATGATGCATCACATAAAGACTTATTTGTAATTGATTTAATTGTAATATTCTTAGTAAGTCGACCTACACATTTGGTCTTAGGTTTTGTATATATGTAAGATCTCATTTGTGAGATGAAAGATAGGATATGGTTATGGTATGATATTGTAACATGGTATGTGTGAATATTGAAGATTATATGAGAAAACCATAAAGAAGGTTCAAGGAAGGTTTGAAGGTGTTTATCAGAGCTTAACCGATACTGAATCCATCATTGGAGATGCTATTTTGAGCATTACATTATTCTAGGATTTAACCATCCTACTGTAGTCAATGCGACTCCCATTTGAGCAGTGTGCTCTAGGCAGTTGTCCTTTCTGCATGTACAAACCCTAGTTGTATACACATACTATCTGCAGTAGTATCATCTGATTGTGGGTAAAGTTTCCCATCATGGTTTTTCCCCTTACAAGGTTTCCACGTCAAAATCTCTGTGTTATGTGTTGTGGATGTTGTTTCTCTTTCTATTTCATGCATTAAGTTTCACTGATATTGATATTAACTGCTAATCTGTAAACCGACATTAAGTTTGGTTTACCGGTATTAAGTATTAAGTTTGATTAAGTTATAATTGGGTTGAAATTCATTGACAACTGATTCACCCCCCCTCTCAGTTGTCCTTCTGGTTCCTAACACTCAAACCCTTCAACACTACCACCCCTTGCCCTATATTTTAATTAACTTATTAGAATGGACATCCCATAGGCCAAAAATCATAAATGTTGCCACTACCTATTCTCTTTGAGGAAAAAGGGAGAAAGTATAGACAAGACCCAACTCTTAGCCAAACACACCAAAAACCCTAAAACCTACCTAATAAAAATAGAAAAAATAAAATTGATTAACAACTATGACATAAGACATCACTAACATTAAACAAAAGGAAATTAGACAAAGAACACAAAAATACTAAAGTAAAGCATCAAGAAGAAGATGAACAAAACTATGGAGGGTGACATTTTGTCTCCTCTAGGTAGTAATTCCTCCTTCCTCTCTCCTTGGTTAGCCTCACAAAGGAGATATTAGATGATATAAATATAAATACTATAACAATATTAAATTTAAGTAAATTTAAATACATTAAATTTAAGAGAGTATTGTTGAAGATCTTGGGAGTGGATTTTCAATAACAATAAATTATTAGGGTTGACATATGACTATCTTGGAACCAACAAATTGATTGTGCATTGATTTGGTTGAGACATGCACTTGCTCACCTAATCTCCATGTCTAGAATTGAACTAGTGTGTAGATCTAAACTTGTACATAAGGGACATATTTTACAAAAAGTGGACTACTGAAAGCTCCTTCCCTTAACCATTCACTATTTGAATCCATGTAAGGACTAGTGGTGTTTAGAAACACCTTTGAGAACCTTTTGAATTATAAGAATCACAATCTCGTCAATTAGTCCCCTAGTTAGACCAACTTTATGACTATAAGTAAAATATTGAAGATAACAAGTAAGCATGCAATAGACCTAAGGTGATATGATGATGCAGTTCTATGATAAATATTATTTAATAACCACTTTGGCCTCCTTCATAACTTCTATATTGCCTTCGATGATTTTAAGGTGAATGAACACCCTTAAATACCATGCAATCACGCATACAAATCAACATATTTTGCACTAGGTTGACTCCCAATACATATTAGGAGGGAGCTGATATAATTTAATTGTAAAAACTCAAAATAAGATCCACAATCATATGAGTGATTCAAGTTAAGTTCATAATCATTATTTTTCTAGGATGATGAATGATAGATCTAAACTTATAGACCAAATCTTCGAAGATGAGTGATAATAAGATTAAAATATAAGAATATCACATATCGAATTTACATAAAAATATATCACTTATACATTCTTAATACATTTAAACCACTTTAATCAAAACAAATAAAAAACATTTAAAAAACATAGATAGGGGAAGGGTACCAGTAGCCATTATAGCTAACTTTGCGCACCCACATATCCTAAAGGGTACATTGGATTTTAATGATTTTTTTTATTGTCTTTGTATGTGAATTAACTATTTATAGCTATTTTTCTAGCTTATGGGCAGTTATGAGGAATGTTGGATAATTCAATATGTGCCCAAAGATCAAAAAGTGGTCATTTAGAGGTGTTGCTTGAAACCTACTTAAATATGCCCCAATAATTTTACACTACAACCACCTCAAATATTTGCACAACTAATCCAATACATATTGTTTTAATAACCAATAAATTGTCCTCTAATAACAATTTTGACCAATATTTATGCACAAATGCCCTAGTATTCGTGTGCTATGGGTATCAATACTTATGCACAAAATTCAACCACTGTGATACAAGTGGACGACTATTTGTACATATAAAATATTTTAATGGACTTTTAGTTATCATTCTTTTGATTTCTTTAAAATTAATAATTGACAGACAAGATGAACAAGGAATAAACAATTATTAGAACATGGATGATAATTGAACCCCTCCCTTTATACCATTTTTAAGACTACAAACTTCCAAACCCATAAAATTGTAAAATGTCATTCTCTCCATAGTAACTAAAATATAGGAGTCCAAACCCTTCAATAAAATATAGTCCCTCAATCTATAAACCACTAATTCACTAAAATTATTTGTTTCCTTGTGTAGAGTGCTTATTGGTTAAAGTGCAATTATGATTGAAATCCATAGGAACCGGCTTTTCCTATATAGGTTTTCCCCCATTCTCTTATTTCTTTGCAAATGCACATGGCTTTGGAGAGTGACTTTAAGAAATTACTATAATATTCCATTTCAAGGAAGTTCAACATACCAACAATTATCACACAATTCCAAATTTTAAATACATAAATTATCACACTATAACCATATTCTTACAATGTATTTGGTGCAAACACGTCTATTCTAAGAGTGTGGTTATTGACTCTAGTTAATTATTATTATTAATTAGTGGAAATCATATGCTCTCATTTGAATTTATTCTCTTCATAATAAATTTTTAAAAAAGAAATTTATGTGAGCTAGATGTAATATATGCCAAATAGTTTGTTTTGTAATAGACAAGCATTATAATTGGGACCCACCTTTTTTCTAATAGTTTCATTTTTATAAATAATGTTGAAAATAAATATAAATTTTTAACTTTTTTATTTGCAAATTGATTGGTTAGTTAAATGATCAATATAGCAATTAGTCTAAATAAAAACTTGAGCTTTGAGAATTGTATTTGGATTGGATTTGAGATATATATAAAATAATTAAAATAAATGTGTATCTTAATTTTAAAGATAAGGAGATTCAATTGATAGTGATAGATGATTTGTTCATGAAATGTAAGATTAGATTTGGGATTATTGGATGACTGTGATTGTGATTGTGATTGTGTTCTACAAATTTTGGAACTATTTGTGAACATGATCAAACTCATGCCAAGGACCTTGATTGCACATCTATAGTCGTGACCAAAACTTGTGGCCTTGAACTTCTTTCTAATAGTTTTCATTTTGTAAATGATATTGAAAAGAAATATAAGGTTTTTTATTTTTTATTGAAGATTAATTAATTAGCTATATAATTAATACAATAATTAGTCTAAATAAAAGAGTTGGGTGTTAAAATATGTATTTGTATTAGGTTTGAGATATAAATAAAAAATTTGAAGTAAACGTGTATCTTAAATTTAGAGACAAGGAGATTGAATCGATAGTGATATATAGTTGGCGTTGGAATCCAAGAACACTGAGATGGGGGTGAATCAGTGTTCTCCCAGTGAGATTAATTTTAACCTTATTAACAAAACAACTCAATCACTGGTATGCATAAAAGCAAATAACAAGTGACAATAATGCAACCACAAAGATGAACACCATAACATAAAGATTTATATGTGGAAAACCTCAAAGAGGAAAAACCACGGTGGGATTGACGACCCACAATATCTATCCACTGGCCAAATGAATAAATATTGCAAGAGGGGGCTACACATGCAGGAAGGCACACTGCTCATCACAAAGGAGCCTCACTGACTACATATTCAAAATACTGAATTACTAACAAAATTTGAACTCTGAGTGTGCATCTGATATGTTGGATGAGTTCTAGTTTAAGCATTGTCTATATTGGTTAACACTGTCTCCTTCCTTACTGGTAACCTTGTTCGCTTTGCAATCCTCTTGACCAATAACCAAGACCTGTGTGTATGGAAAGTGGACCTGTATCTATATCTGGAATACACAACTCTTCAATTAAGTCATTACATGTATGGTTAGTAAATCAATAATCAATGAATAATAAAACCATAACAAAGTGACCCATTGCCTTCTGGTAGATGCGAGTTTAGATTGCTCTCAGATTGCTAAGCTATCTAGTGACTAGACAACACCTAAATGAAGGATTTTTAATCTATATGAACATGGATTTAAGCTAGATGGATGCAAGATTTAAGCTAGATATGCAAGATTTATCTAACATGATTTAAGCAATAAATGAGCTAAATTATCTAAATATGTATGCAATAACTAATATGTGAATATCTAAATGCACAAATATTAATGAACCTAGAGAAAAAAACAACATTATAACAATATATTCTCCAGGATTTTTGAATGAGAGATGAGAGCTTGAATTTATAGAAAATTCAGAAAGAAACCAAATGCTGAGATCAAATGATGATGAGCGGTTAGGATTTTCCAAGAGGAAGCACAATCCAGGTGAATTGATGTGATTGGATGCTTTTCTCAGTTTTAAAGGAAATTGAACTAAAATTAAGATAAAATCAAGAAAAAACTAATTTATTCTCTATTTCATTCAATTTTAATATTTAAATGTTTTAATTGCTTTCTCTGAGATTTTTCTATCAATTTTTAATTTGTTTTTTTCAAGATTATCTCCAATTGATTTCTTTTCTCAAAATTTTAATTCTTTTTTGGTCAGTTAATTCCTTTTTTGATTTATTTCCTGTTTTGAAGATTTATGCTCATAATTTCCAATTCCTCTTTCTTGATTTGTTTCCTTTTTTGAAGATTTATGACAATTTTTATTTATTTTTCAAATTAATTCCTCTTTTTGATGATTTAATGGCAAATTGATTTATTTAATTAAATATGCTAGGATATTTAATAAAATAAATAAGATAATTGTTTAAAATGATTTACTTGGAATGATTTAATTAATTAAATAAATATTTAATTAATATTGGTTGATTAATTTTGCCATGTGACATTTGATGATTAAAGAATTAATTGTGTGCTCAAGATTTATTTAATTGCCTTTGGTTAGGACCTTGGTGACGTTGTCGAGATTAGGGGCTCATGGTTTAGATGATCATTTTTAGGGTATTACAAGACCGACTATAGATCATTACATTTGCATTCTGTCGATCAAGATCTCTCTCATATAATATCACATAACTTATCATACCCATATATCTAAAATGACCTAAGAGGATTGACTTATATACCCTTTACATACATAAACATGAATGCCTTATGTCATCTTACAATCATATTACAAAGTAATCAAATGTCAGCCTAGACAAAAATATAAACATTAATCTTCGTGACGGTTGCCGCTTTAACCTTTGCCAGATCAACCTCCTATGTCGGCCTCCAAATATCAGTTCCTAGTTTGCTGGTTTCCCTTGCTTGTCGGTTTCCTTTGCTTGTCGGTTTCCTTAAATGTCAGATGTTAAACCTAGAATACTAGTGAGTACTAGATAAGTATCCAACCCAAAATGATGTGTGTTGCCATCAATGGAAACACCATGAACCTGGATGAGTGTCAATTGCCAACAATCTCCCCCTTTGGCATTAATGGCAACACTCATATGAAAATTGAATCATTGAAGTGTTGTTCCAGTTCCTGCCCACAAACTTCCCAAAACCGATCTCAAAAAGCTACTCCCCCTTGAGCTATACATTACTTCTTATGTCCCTTAATATTTTTCGCATCCAATCTCTCCCCCTTTGACAACAATGCCAAAGACGGGGCAAATAATAATAAATAAAATAATCAAAATTATGTTTACTGGAACTAGATGTACTTGAATATATCTGGATAAGCACTCTGCAAAAATCCCAAGTATCCCAACCAGTTTTCAATGTTCCCAAAATTGATACAAACCCATTAAAAATGTATGCATATAATTCTTCTTCTGTTAGGGTTGTCGGTGTGGGCTTATTATCTATTCTATACATTCCCTTTTATGAAGCAACAAGGTGTTAAGCCAAGGACTCACCAAACTTCTCAATTCTCTAGCCCACTGGATTAACCTGTCCATATCCTTCTCCAGGATTGAAATCTCCGATTTTGAAACCAAAATTTGACCATCAACAATGCTGGTCAATGACTGAGTACCATCAAAATTATTTGCAAGATACTCTAACCAGATCTTAGCTGCTTTTATTTGAACTTCCAGGTCAGCTATTAATTTTGTTGTGTTAGTGCAAGACCAGTAAATACAACTACATTGATGAAGAGCTTCATCAATCCTTTTCAACTCATCTGTCAGCTTAGCCTTGTCTAATGTGATCATGTTATCACAGGTGACCTTCCTAGCTGCATTGTATCTCTCCACCAATTGTCAGTTTGACACTTGTTGAAGAGTTTGGAACTCTTTGGCAATGTGTTCAGGAAAACCTTTTAGTTTACCAGAAGGGACAGCTACTTGATTAATCTTATATTCTGGTGCAAGCTTCCGCAAAATAGGAATGGATTTCTCAATCACTTGCTTATCCTCAGATCCTTCCTTCATTAACTTCTGAGCTACAACAAACATCAACTCAGAACTACTCAACTGTTCAATGTTCTTCTCAAAATGACTAAAATCTACTTGACCGGATGTGTCAAGTGCCAAAAATGAGGGACCAACAACTGATGATGGTGTTGGTACCTTGACTTTAGGATGTTCAACTTCTTTCTCCTCTACCTCTTCCTTCTAATCCTTTTCTTCCCGTACCTTGTCCTTGGCATTGGTGGCTTTGCCACTTGGTGTAGTTATTTCTTCTGCCTTTGCCTCATGAATCCCAATTGTATCTACATCAATAACCAGAGGAAAATTGTCCTCAATATCTATCGGTTTATCCTTTACAACCTGTACATTTATATCTGCCGGAGGAATATCCTCAGTTATTTTTCTATCCAAAACTGGTGGATCTTCACCCAATATCCCTTTCCCCTTAGCATCAACTAGGATGTCTAGAATGTCAGACTTAGGAGGGACTTCCAGTGATGTAAATAAATTTGGTTTATCAATAAATAATTTCACCCATGCCTCATGAGTCTCTTTAACTATTTTATTTACTCTTCCCACCATAAGAATCACATGCCTGTGTCTACTCTGGAAAATTATTTTATTTGCAAATTCAAGACACTGCTGCATCTCCTCTTCAGTAATTGCACCACAAACACTCAACAATTCCTGAACCTTTATTTTCTTATCTTCCTCAATAGAAAATAATCTCCTAGCATCTAATTTGTTATACATTTTTTCCAGTCTATCTCAATTAAGGCTTTCTTATATATATATCTAAGTATAAAAAAATTGCTTCCTCAATCTCCTTTTGTTCTTTATCATTTATATTACTCAAAATTCCATCCTTAGTAATTTGTTCTACCAATTCATCTAGAAATAAAGGAGGAATAACTTTAACACTTTTATCAGATTCCAGAGCCACATCTAAATCTGATTTCTTCTTCTTACTGGGAGTGGGAGCTGTCTCTTTTACTGGTTTCCTATTCTCTGTAGGCTTCCTCTCCTTCTAAGGTTTCTTATGAGATGTCAGAGGGGTGATCTTGGTTTTCTGATGCTTTCCTTCCTCATGCTTCTTCCTCTGAATTCTCATGTAAATTCTTGGTATCTTGGAGGGTTCTTCTTCAATATCAGATCCAGAAGCAATAGGGGCAATAAAGGTTTCCGGTTTCTTTCTTTTCATCACACCTTTGCTGATTGCTACTACCAGTGAGGCCTGAACTGTTGTTGGAGAAGATGACTCTGTTAGTCCAATGATCTGTTTAATTTAAGTGGCCATCTTCTAGACAACATATCCTACCTTCTTTATTTGACCTTCCCTCTTCTTCTTACTGAACCCTATTTGCACTTTAAGTTCCTTTTGCTTTGCTATCCCAAAAGTCTTCTTTGACTCATCTATCGGGGCATCTATAAGTATCTTAGCATATAGGTCCAAGATCTCTACATCAACTTCATAGCCCATCTTTATTATCCATATCTTTCTTGGCTGCACTGCTTCCATTAAAGTTTCATCTTTCTTAACCATAAAACAAATCTCAGTAGAGTATTTATCAACAATATGCTTTGTCACTCTTTCCCTTAGTTTCATTGCCTTCTGAAATGCCTTGAAATATCCCCATAAGGCAGATTCTCTATCCTAGCCTAGGCTTCTTAAGGTATCCTTTATTTTCTTCCCTACTAGAATGTCAAAGGCCCATTGCCTTTTACTGAATCCTGAGGTCTCATTGAGAAAGAACAACATCAAACAAACAATAAGATTATCATACTGGAATACACCTTTCTTCTCACCCTTGATTTTCCCAAGTTCAACATTAATTCATCACACATCCACTAAAAAAAGATCATATTTCTCATTTTATTTGATCATCTTATGTGCACAATATATACAAGAACTAGAAATAGAGTTCAATTGGTTAGATTGAATTACCTTGTACCCAATAACCATGCTAGCAAATTGCACGTCCTTATCATTGATTGTGCTAATCATCATAGACCGATTATCAAATGTAGCACCAGTTAGCTTGGTGACTTCATTGTTCAAGATTTTCCTCTTATCCAGTCTCTGACCAACCTGGGGCAAACCAGTAATCGCCCTAATGGCATCCTTAGTGATTTTATGAGGTTGGTCTAGCCATATAAACTCATTGTGAATATGACTCAATACATATCGGATGATTTGATCATCAAATTCAAGCATCTCCAAAATGTTGGTAGACCCTTAACCCTTCAAATGTTCAAATTCCGGTTTGATCACACCATTCTTATCCAATAATGTTGTCATATACATGGTTTTCATTTTCTATGTGCCCAATTCTTCCAAAGTGCAATGAATGTAAGCTCTGACATCCTCAACATAAAGAATGTCGTTAGGAACCCTAGAAAATGCATTGATTGAATCATCAACCTTCACAATCTGAGGGTGTTTCTTAAATACCGAGCGTGGATGATCCTTGATATCAACCACAACTGGAGTAACAATATATGTCAGAGCGGGAGCATATCCAAAATCCATTGGAATTAAAAAAATATGGCTGAAAACTGAAAAATACTTTAGAAACTTTGCCAGTAAACCTTTGAAAAATTGTTCTGAATGCATTGGAATTCACCTAGGAATGCTCAAGATATCTCTGAATTGCCTTCAGCTCACTCTGCTTTGCTCTAAATTCTTGGTGTTGAAAAATGAATCACTTTTTCCCTTTTAACCTGTGAAACCCTAATTCCTCATTGACATATATGCTTGTCAACATATCATACCAGATTCAAAATCCATCATATCTACGCTTGGGAACCTTCCAACTGATTTCTCCAATGAAACAAGCTTTCAGACCACTACTGGGGGTTATGCAAGATCTGTCATCAATTTGCCTCCCCTTAAGGCTAATGCCTTAGTTACCAGATGAGTTTCTTGTCAATGCATGAACATTTTGCTCTGTCAGTTGAGTAACCGGGGTATTTGCTTCAGCTGATTGATCCTCAGACTTTCTAATCCACTTCTTCTCATACTTTTTCCAAATACCATCAACCTTTTTTTTCCTTCTCATCATTTCCTGTCGATGGGTTCTTTCTTCTGCAAAATTTAGCAATGTGTCCCACTTTGTTGCATGCATAACAGGTGACATTGTTATTTTGAATTGCCTTGTTGTAACCTTGATCATTTCTTGACCTACATTGATTATCCATAATCCCAAACTTTCCACATGCATAACATTTCACATTCATTCTACAATCTGTTGTCCTATGACCATAATTTTTGCAATTGAAAAATTGACTAGTACAAGAATTATTATTTTGATTGACTCTATTTATGCATTGACTTGCCATAAGACCAAACTTATTGCAAACAAAGCATCTACGATTAAATTTATGTGTATTGAGTTTGTATTACCGGTGATTTCTGATTTTGGTTGTTCTTCTAACCGAATGTATCATCCTGATTTGCAGTACCAGATCTTTCTCCATGCTCAAATCCAAGACCTCTATTGTCTCTAGTGTCCCTTTGATTCTTCAATAATTCATCAAGCTTTGCAGAATTGGCATTGAACTTGTCTTTGTACTCATTTACAGAATCCAGATCTATTCTTAGAGTTGTCACCATTCTTTCCAACTCTTTCTCATTGTTTTGGGATTGCACCATTTTAGTTCTCAACAAATCATTCTCACGCACCAACCTGATGCATTCTTCAGATCTATCTTTTAGAGATTTGGCAAGATTTTCTTCATTCTTATTTAGGTCTTCAATCTCCTTAGATGTATGGTTAGGGCTTGAATTTCATTCTTCATGACACTATTCTCATGACTTAGCTTATGACATAGTTCCCTAAGGGCATTCTTCTCTCCATCATCCTAACTTTGTAAGAGTTCCTTCCTTTTAGCTTGTGTCGATGACAACCTTTCTTGTAGGGTAAGAATGAATTCCTTTGTAGAACTTATCTCATCTTGCAGCTTCATGTTCTTCAACCTTTTAGCATCATAGTCTTCAAGTGCTACTTCAAGTTCTTTCTCTATACTCATCTCCATGGATTCCAAATTCAGGATCTCCCTCAAGCTATTAGACTTATTCCAAGACACCGGGCTCTGATATCAATTGTTGGAATCCAAGAACACAGAGAGGGGGGGTGAATCAATGTTCTACAAATGAGACTTATTTTAACCTTATTAACAAAATAACTCAGTAACTAGTATGTATAAAGAAAATAACAACAAATGATAATAATGCAACCACAAAGATGAACACCATAACACAAAGATTTATATGTGGAAAACCTCAAAGAGGAAAAACCACAATGGTATTGATGACCCACAATATCTATCCACTAGCCAAATTAATAAATATTACAAGAGGGACCTGCACATGTAGGAAGACATATTGCCTAGAGAACACTTCTCATCGCAAAGGAGCCTCACTGACAACATATTCAAAATATTGAATTACTAACAAAATATGAACTCTGAGTGTGCATCTGATATATTGGATGAGTTTTGGTTTAAGCATTGTCTGTACTGGTAAACACTGTCTCCTTCCTTACTAGTAACCTTGTTCACTTTGCAATCTTCTTGACCTATAACCAAGACCAACTATAGATCATTACATTCGCAATCTATCGATCAAGATATCACTCATATAATATCACATAACCTATCACACCTATATATCCAAAATGACCTAACCAAACTAACTTCTATACCCTTTACATACATAAACACAAATGCCTTATGTCAGCTTACAATCATATTACAAAGTAATTACATGTCGGCCTAAACAAAAATATCATTAATCTTCATGATCGTTTCTGCTTTAACATTTTCCGGATCAATCTCCTATGTCAGCCTCCAAATACTGATTCCTAGTTTGTCGGTCTCCCTTGCTTGCCGGTTTCCTTTTCTTGCCAGTTTCATTGAATGTCGGATGTTAAGCCTAGAATACCAGTGAGTACCCGATAAGTATCCAACCCAAAATGATGTGTGTTTCCGTCACTGACAATACCATGAACCCGAATGAGTGTCAATTTCCAACAGTTGGCTCATGAAATTTGTGCTAGATTTAGGATTGTTGGGCAAATACAACATGTTCTACAAAATTTGGAATTATGCACGAACATGGATCAAAGTTGTACCAAGAACCTTGATTCCATATCTATAGTATTGGCCCAAAAGTTGTGGCCTTGAATTTCTTGTGTATACCTAAACTTGTAGCCTTTGAAAATTAATACATATAATAAATATTTGTATCTACCTACAAATATAAGACATTGTAATGCTAAAAAATATTATTAGGACTTGTTTACTAAGAATGGGAAGTTGTTTATCTTTCCACCTTGCAAATTAATCAAGCCACATTGATTCATGGCAAGCTGAAAGTATTTTTTGTGATGCATGGATGGTTGACAATGATGCACTAATATGATGTGGAATTCTTAATAGTTGACACAATGAGGTGTTGTGGATGTTGGAGTGACATAGTACAAGAGCTAGAATTTTGACATTTATTGATTAACTAAGATGAGTGGTGCAATAGAATAAATAGTGATTATAGGAAATCCTTTATGTTGGTGTTTGTGAAGGAGTTGTTAGATATAAGGATGATTAGAATGGCCTATATGTGATGTCCTTTTATACATGTAATGGCACTTTTCTCCTACAGTTAACTAAGTACTTATAGTAGAATCAATAGATTAATTATTAGAGGATATCATTTACAAGATATAATATTATCAAAATATATTTGAATAATAAATGTAATCTATAACATGTAATTATTTGGCAAAAATTCTTAAGTTAATAGCTAACACAATAAATTGAATAACCTAGCCACATAAGTAAAGCATATTATCATCAAAAATATATAAAATATTCTCAATATCTTATAACATCAAGGGTATCCAATACTTATTTTAATCTTGAGCACTTGGAATGGTCTTTCTCACTCTAATAAAATTTCAGTGGTCTTTTCCCTTATAGATATGACACATCTAGTTGGAACTAGTTCTTATTCAGAACCAACACAAATGCTTCCTAGGCATTGACACAAAATGTATAATAGCCTTGGCCAAAACAATCCCAAGTGTATGATGTATCTCAATTTGAACACATGTTGTGTGCCTCTTTCTCTAAGCCCATAGCTCATCAAGCCACCTCCTCCTCCTTCTTCTTCTTCCTTGAGTGATCTCCATGTTCCCTTCTCAAGTCTCACATAAATTCTTTATATAATATTTCAAGGGTGGTTTTTATTAGATAGCTCAAATAACTAGAGGACAATTGAGATGGGGGGAGGGGGGGTGAATCAGTTGTCATCGGATTACAAAACTTTAAGCATTCAAATCTTTATTATCGGAACACATAAACTCAATACTAGAATACATAAACCAAATACCAAAATAAATGATATAGCAATTAAACATAAACATAAATCATATAATAGCTACCATCCATGTAGAACACATGACACCAATATTTGTACATGGAAAACTTGATAAAGGAAAAAACCATGGTGGGAAGCCTACCCATAGTCAGATAATACTTCTGTAGTAAGTATGTGATTACAATAATGAGGGGCCTAGACATGCAAGAAGGACAATAGCCTAGAGCACATGCTCATCACAAAAAGGAGCCTCACTGACTACAAAATAAATCCATACTACAATCCACAAAGAAGATTGAACTGCAAGTATAGCATCTCCTATGCCTGAGTACAGTTCTCGTTAAGCTCAATACCGAAGGTCTTAAACCTCTCTAACAAACCCAATTTGATCACCTATGGTTGACCAAAACCTCTACATATGATTATAGCATTATTTGTACACACATAGTCCTATATCCATAATCCCATTACCATAACCATGATCTACAAAGAGATCTTACATCATATTTATACCAACCCAGGACCTAAACAATTAGGTTGACCACCTAAAAGATAATATAATAAGTTCATAACATAAAAATGCAATCCAATGATCAACCAAGTTGTCTTAGGCCGAAAAAAATATAAACCAATCATTAAATGTCACCAGTAATGCATCAGGAACATCCTCCAACACGTTACATAAACCGGTCCATAACCTAGATAACACTGGACCCAAAATAGGTCGCCATAAACCAAATCCAACACCACCAATCAATAGGAACACAAACAAGATAACTGATAGAATCCCGAAAGCCATCTATAAGTCGCACCAACACCACTTATCACGTGCATCAAAAGATCTTCAACAAAGCTCTTCCAGTAAAACCCTTATCGGTAACCAAAAGGCTTACTAGAACAAATGACAACTCCTAAGTCATGAAATCCCGAACCAAATGATCATGATACACATCTGAATAACATGAATGACAAATCCAAAACAATTCCACAAACCAAAGCATAATGGAACATACCAGATCAATATCATAATCCAACCACTCTATCAAAACAAACCAAAAACTGACAAACAACCAAAACAGTCGGTGTTGCCATCAATGACAAAACATCAATGCAACACTTAATCAATTCCTCCAAATTGCCAACAATATCCCCCTTTGGCATTGATGGCAACACTAGATGTGAAAAACATCCAAGTGCCAAGAAATACCTAACAAGTCTCCCCCTATGGAAGACAACCAACAATCTCCCACAAAATGATATAGCAATGAAGCTTTGAACCAAACTCCCCTAAGGAATATATCTCTCCTTTATGTTTATCACAAGAATAAATCTCCCCCTTTGACATAAATGCCAAATATCTAACATAAATATCAAAGAAAAAGTCATAAATCCTCTGATTCTTACAACTGAGTACTCCCCCTAAGTAGTAGAACCACCACATCAATCCAGAATGAGTAATAGCTCTGATAAATGCATTCTGGATTGTTGCTAATCAGCATCACTCAAGTCTCTATCGGAGGGGCAAAAACCCCCAATCTATCTCTGAAGCATTCAAATGATTCTTTAGGCAAAGTTTTAGTGAAGATGTCTGCAATCTTCTCTTTAGTATTCACATAAACCAGTTTGACTTCATTTGATTCCCCCTTCTCCTTCAAAAAGTTATACTTGATAGATATGTGCTTTGTCTTAGAATGAAATACCAGATTCTTTGATATATCAATAGTAGCAGAGTTATCATAGTGAATAACTACTAGTTCATTACAATCAACCTTTATATCCTTCAACATTTGCTTCATCCATAGAAATTGTGTACAGTTAGTATCAGCAACAACATACTCAGCTTCAACAGGAGATAAAGAGGTACATGATTGCTTTTTGTTGATCCATGAAACAAGTTTCTTTCCAAGAAAGAAAGCTCCACCAGATGTGCTCTTCTAGTCATCAACATCTCCAGCCCAATTTGCATCTATATATGCATATAATGTAAAGTCATCAGTTTTAGGATACCACAAACCATATTCAGTTGTTCCCTGCAAATACCTGAAAAATCCTTTTCACCGCACTCTCATGATTTTCTCTAGGATTACTTTGATATCTTCATACAATACAAACTGCATTCATTATATCTAGTCTAGTCTGAGTCAGATATAACAAACCTCTAGTCATAGACTTGTACCTTCTAGGATTTATCGGTGCAGATGCATCTTTCTTTGTTAATTTCTCACATGTAACCATTGGAGTACTAACTGGTTTAGAATTTTCCAAAGAAAATTTCTTCAACAACTCTCTAGCATACTTAGTTTGACAGATGAAAATAGATTTATCAGCTTGAGTAATCTTCAAACCTAAAAAAATTTCATTTCCCAATCATAGACATCTCAAATTCATTCTCCATATTGTTTGAGAATTCCATACACAACTTATCTTTACCTCCAAAAATGATATCATCAATAAAGACCTCAATAATCCATATGTCATCATCAGTGATCTTATAATATAAATTATTGTCAGCATTACCTTTAGTGAAATCAAGCTTCAAAAGATATCTATCTTGTCTTACATACCAAGCTTTAGGGGCTTGTTTCAATCCATATAAAGATTTCTTTAACTTGCAAACCATGTTTTTGTCATCTGAAAGTGAAAATCTATTAGGTTGCTCAATATAAACTTCTTCAAGATCTCCATTAAAAAATGCACGCTTAACATCCATCTGATAAACCTTGTAGTTCTTATGTTCAACATAAGAAAAAAATAATCTCACAGCTTCAATCTTAGCTACAGGTGCAAAGGTTTCACCATAATCAATTCCTTCCTTATGAGAATATCCTTTACAAACCAATCTAGCTTTATTCCTCACAACAGGTCCATCTTCATTCAATTTATTCCTAAAACCCATTTAGTTCCAATAACATTCTAATTTTTAAGCTGAGGAATTAAAGTCCATGTGTCATTCTTTTCTATCTGATCCAATTCTTCTTCCATAGCTTTCATCCAACATTCATCTTTACAAGATTCAATTACTAATGCTAGTTCAACTTGAGAAATAAAACATACCTCATCAACTACCAACGTTCTTCTTGTCATCACTCCTTTGTTTTTGTCTCCAATGATCTAATCTTTTGAACGATTCAACCTTACATACCTAGGAGTCTTCTTATTTTATGTTCCTCTGTCTTGATCTTCAGTTGCTGTTGAATTTTCTAATACTGCTAGAGTAACTGGTTCAACATTTTGTTCTAGTGTAGATGCTACCAGTTCAGTTATGATCATTTCCACTACCGGTTCTCTCTCATAAGTTTTGATTTGATTTATGTTCTGCTCATCCACCTTGACATTTGTGCTCTCCACAATTCTCTGTAATATTTTTTTATAACATCTATATGCTTTTCTTTCATTAGAATAACCAAGAAATATTCCTTCATCACATCTAGGATCAGACTTTCCAATGGAATCATCTCTTTTGATATAGCATTTACTACCAAAGATTTAGAAATACTTAACTGTCAGTGTATGACCAAACCATAACTCATAAGGTGTCTTACTGATATCTCCTTTGATATGAACTCTATTGATTGTGTATACTGTCATCCTTACAACTTCTCTCCAGTAGACATGAGGAAGATTAACTTCCATCATCATAGTTCTAGCTGCATCCAAGATAGTTGATGCAGAGCTAGGCAATAGACTAAGTGAAAACCTTCTCTCACCCACAACTACTATGTCCAAAATAAGTTCTTTTTTTTGTTCAAGGTGTAAACAACACACCTACCAAATACTCAACTCACACAAAAATTTGTGTGACCAGATCCATATTGGTTTAGTATTTTCTGATACCAGTAGGATGAAAACACTCTACCCTTGTGTGAATGGCAGACAATCTTTTGGTACCAGTGGGATGGAAACCTATTGGATTTTGTCTATTGGTGGTCCAACCAACACAAAAACCCATAAGATCTAATTATCAAATGTATTAGGGGATACTTGCCTCACAACTATCCTATTTGTCTAGTAGCCCTATCGGTAGCCTAGTAGCCCTATCGGTTGAATTCTCCAAACACAACTTAACAAAATTCCAAAGGACAAGAAAAAATAAGGGCAGATTCAGAAACCCTTTATCAAGTTACATAATTCTCCAAAGGCTTAGACTCTAACCACAAGTTGAAAGGTCTATACCCTTACTGTCCTTCTAGACCTAATTAAGCCAATTAGGCCTAATTTACAAAGCAAGTACCCCTTGTATTAGTTCCTCGACTAAATCAACACTTCTGAAAGGTCGGGTAAGGTGCCAAACCACCAAATACAAGGTTTTAGGACTTGATCCCATCTTCTTTTTCTTCTGCAAGTGATTTCCACTTCTTCAGTTTAGGCGATCACATAGAGATGCCCGCCTAAGGTCAATTCAATTTCTTTGGGCTTGGGGCCTCCCTATGAACCAAAACCAAAATATTATGATACAATATCCTTTCTAACATTTTCCCAAAGGTTGTTTGGTCCTTTGGTGAAAATATCAGATTAAGGGCATCTTTACAGTGAAACCCTAGGTGCCGAGAGGATTTGTGACCAGTCCGGTTAGTTTTTGATGGATCTCTACAACTTGATTGTTACAAGACCTCAAAATTGATTCAAATTAAAGGTAGGAGACTTACCTAGCTCATCCAATTGGTTTTAGGCATCCACCAACCCGTACCAGTCAGAAATGAAAAAAAAACGTAGATTTCAGAAAACTCCAAATATATTGTAATGCTCCAAACTCCAAAAAATCATCAATTTCATCACCTTCAACAACTACACCAACAACAACCCTAGAATCAATCCAAGTGGGCATAATATAGCCTCCCTAAGGGTTTCCAACCACTTTTCAAACTTTGGAATTGTTGGAGGATTACTTACCCTTTTTACAACAATTTGTAATGACAACAAAAGTTGTCAACTTGCACTTTCCAAATTTGGCGACTCCAAGGTGTATTCGACCTATTCCAAGGATTAGTATGATGTTTCTAAGACCAATATTTATTTTCCTAACTCATTCCTAGACTCCTACTAACCCACATGGTCATTTATCCATGGTGTCTTATAAAATGCAACCATGACAATGCCTTACATCAATTGGGTCTTATTGACTCACAAAACCATCAACCTATTACATATGATCATTTTCACCTATTGGGTGATATTAGGCTCTTTTAGGCTTCATTTGTATCTTTGGGTGATCCTACACCAATAGTTATGTTCTTCCTTTCCACAACTCCATTCTGTTGAGGTGTCTGAGGTGCAGACAATTGTCTCCTTATCCCATTCTTCTCACAATAGCTGTTAAATTCATCGAATGTGAATTCTCCACCCTAGTCTGACCTTAAGCATTTAATCTTCAATCTTGTCTCTATCTCAACTTTAGCTTTAAATATTTTAAACTACTTCAAACTTCTCCCTTAGAAAAGTAACCCACATCATTCTTGAATAGTCATCAATGATTAGCATGAAATATCTATCACCTTGAAAACTTTTGATTCTAGTAGGACCACACAAATAAGTATGAATAAGATCAAGAACATCATTAGATTTGTCTTGTATATTCTTAAAATAAGTTCTAATTTTTTTTCCCATTTGACATTCCTTACATACCCGATTATAGGGATTTACAATCTTAGGTATATCTCTAACTACCTTAGTAGAACTGATCTTCACAATGCAATCAAAATTCACATGAAACACCCTCTTATGCCATAGACAACTCTTATCAATTTGTGCAATCAAACATTTCTTCTCACTAGAGTTCAAAGGAAAGATATTACCTTTAGTCTATGTACCAGTTGCAATCTCCAATCCAGATCTGTTGATAATCTTGCATTTTCCATCTTTGAACTGTAACTAAAATCCCTTATCCCCCAACTGTCCTACACTCAAAATATTATGCCTTAAACCTTCAACATAATAAACATTATTAGTTTTATGCTTACCATCCAATGATATTGTTCCTCTTCCCTTGATCATGCAAGTTTTGTCATCTCCAAATCTAACCAGACCACCATCAAATTCTTGGATAGATAATAACTTCCTTTTATCTCCAGTCATATGATGTGAACATCCACTATCAATTACCCATTCATCCTTATCTTCAATTTTAGTAGCAAGGGCCTTCACTTTAGGTACCGGATCATCTTCCTTGATAGCCAAAAATACCCATTCCTTTCCATTGCTAGATCCACTAGCTAAATCTTGTGTTGGTTCATCATCAGAAATAGTCACACCTTCTTCATCCACATAGTAACATGATTTGTCTTTGTTCCTTATGTACTTATGCTTGTTCTGATAATCATGGTTAGGCCTAAAATATCTTCTAGCTCTTTCTTCAAATCTTGAATTCCTTTCAAAACATCTAGATGCAAAATGACCTATCTTATTACATGCAAAGCATTTAAAAGGTGATTTTCCTTTATACTTACTTCCTGTCAGTCCTTTAGGTACTCTTCTACCAAATAAGGCTTCAAGTTTCTCAAACTCTTTATCTTCCTTCTTCATATCCTCTAGTTCCTTCACATATAAATATTTCCAATCACTCTTACCGGTAGATGATGTAGATGCATGAAAAGCAGGTTTAGATTTTATAGCTCTAGAAGGTCCAAATTCCTCAAGCTCAAAAGCAGATAATTTCCCAATCAAGGTATCCCTATTAAAATAGGTGTTTTCCATAGTTATCAGCTAATTAATTGAAGTAGCCTTCACCTTATAATCTGGTGGAAAATCTCTCAGTACTTTAGAAACTATTTCATCTTTGGTCAGAGATCCACCACAACATTGAATTCCCAAAAAAATCTCATTAACTCTCTCCATAAAAGTAGTAATCCTTTCATCTTCCATCTTCAGGCTCTCATACCTCACCCAGTAACCATCAAGTTTAGCAATTTTAATAGTAGGGGCACCTTCATTCAGAGTCTCCAATTTGTCCCATATAGCCTTTGCAGTTGATTTATCAGTTAGTCACATTATTTGCTTATCAGAAAGTGCACACAAAAGGGCTTCTCTAGCTCTAGAATCATTCTGAAGCTCCTTATCCAGACCTGTCGAAGGAGGATTTCCAGATACTGGATTAATAGAGGTTACACCTTTCTCAGTGATCTCCCAAATTTCCTTTCCAAGACATCTTAGGTGAGTCTCCATCAAAATCTTCCATACCCTATAATTTGTTGCATCAAGCCTAGGAATTTCTCTCCAGAAAACAACTGCAGATGTATTTGATGAACTTGAACTGCTAGATGCCATAGGATCTTCCTCAAGTGGGTAAGCTTCTACAAAGAGGACTAGGCTCTAATATGAATTCTTAGACATCTCAAATAACCAGAGTAAAACTGAGAGGGGTGGGGGATGAATCAATTGTCACCAGATTAGAGAACTTTAAGCATTCAAATCTTTATTACAGGAACACATAAACTCAATATCGGAATGCATAAATCAAATACCAGAATAATTGATATAGAAATTAAAATTAAACATAAATCATAGAATAATTACCATCCATCCAGAACACATGACACTAAGATTTGTATGTGGAAAACCTAGTAAAGGGAAAAACCATGGTAGGAAGCCTATCCACAATCGGATAATACTTCTGCAATAAGTATGTGATTAAAATAATGAGGGGGTTGCACATGTAGGAAGGCCAACAACCCAGAGTGCACTACTTGTCACAAAAAGGAGCCTCACTGACTACAAAATAAATCCGGACTACAATCTGGAAAGAGGATTGAATTGCAAGTATAAAATCTCCTATGCTTGAGTACAATTATGGTTAAGCTCAATACCAGAGGTCTTAAACCTCTCTTACAAACCCAATTTGATCACCTATGATCGACCAAAACCTCTACATATGATTACAACATTATTCACACAAAGATAGTCCTATATCCATAATCCCATTACCATAACCATGATCTACAAAGGGATCTTACATCATATTTATACCAACCTAGGGCCTAAACAATTAGGTCAGCCCCCTAAAAGATAATACACTAAGCTCATAACATAAACCCACAATCCAATGATCAACCAAGTCATCTTAGACTGAAAACAATATAAACCAATCATTAAATCCCATCGGTAAGGCATCAAGAACATCTTCCAACACGTTACATAAACCGGTCCATAACCTAGATAACACCAGACCCAAAATAGGTTGCCATAAACCAAATCCAACACCATTGATCAATAGGAACACAAACAAGATAACCAATAGCATCCCAAAAGCCATGTAGAAGCCACACCAACACCACTTATCATGTGCATCAATAAAGCTCTATCAATTAAACCCTTACCGGTAACCAAAAGGCTTACTAGAACAAATGATAGCTTCTGAGTCATAAAATCCTAAACCAACTGATCGTGATACACATTTGAATAGCATGAATGACAGATCCAAATCAATTCTGCAAACTAAAACATATCGGAACATACTGAATCAATATCATAATCCAACCACTCTACTAGAATCAACTGGAAACCGATAAATAACCAAAACAACTGGTGTTTCTATCAATGACAAAATATCAACGCAACACATAATTAATTCCTCCAAATTTCCAACAGTTTCCAAACCATCACACCCTTTCACAAGAGTTTCCTTGTAATAATTATTCATCACCCCTTTTAAAGGGTTTTATAACTTTTCTTTATTAATCCATCTTTTTAATCAAAATGATAAGAAAATCCTTTACTTTTATCTCCCTTTTACTTCTAAAAGGATATTTCATAACTTTATCCTCTCTTGGAAAAAAAAGTCACATAAAAATACATGTCTTATGTATAAAATTTCAGCTTTTGGGAAGTGTCAACAAATAATGGCTTGTTGGAACTAAGTGGACTTTGTTGCTCACTAATTGTGGAATTGGATAAAGTTTGTCAAGGCCTCTCTCATGACCCTAAAATAGGCCAAGGCTACTCTTGCAATCTTGGAATGGGTGGATGAAATATTGTTATAAGATTTGGTAAATTTTTAAGTATCGATAGAATGGTATTTTTGAGTCATGAACTAAATTTAGGGTTAGTGAAAGTATTGAGCTAACCAAAATTATGTGTTGAGACAATGTACTTATGAAATTGACACAAATTAGTGTAATACAAAAGGGACATATACAAGGGATGCCCTTTTCACCCTTAAAAATACCAATCATCACATTAAAAATACTATAATATTAAAAAAATTAATGTTACTATAGGCGAGAAATTTATATTCAAACATTATCATAAGTTAATTATGTTGAACACACACTAGATGCTGAGGGGGGGAGGGGGGTGAATCACCCTAAACTAAATTCCAGAACTCAATAACACTTTTAACAACTTTTATCCACTTCACCACATCATGAAGAATTAAACAGTAGCAACATAAACAAACACATAGGAACACCAAAGATTTATACATGGAGAACCCAAACAGGGAAAAAACACGGTGGGAGTTAACCCACAAGATAATCCACTATAAATGAAGTGATTACAAAAGATAGCGATAACTACTCTAGACTTGCACAACAAGGCTAACTGCTCATGGGTCAAGATACAAAACTATAATATTAGAAAAAGAACTATATAAATAGGGGCATCTCATAATGTAGATTATAATAACTTTTAAAGCACAAAACTCTACTGTTACTAAAATATTCGCATCACTAAACCTTCCGGATCACTGCATCTATATCCACCATAACTTTTGCACATCTGACAGATTTCCTTGTATCCTTTAATCATATTTGCTGCTTTTCCATATAACATATTTTTCATACTTTATAACTTTGTACTCATATATCTTTCTCATATACAACTCACTCACGTCTCATTCATATCTCATCTTTTCTTCTCTCTCTCTCTCTCTCTATATATATATATATATCAAATCGGAACAAAACCATTATCACCAAGCTGGCTAAAAGAAGGAATGTAACGTGTACATACCTTTTTAACCAAGATATACAACCGGACCAAAAACATGAGACACAAAACATAAACATGACCAAAACCATAATTTAACGAGCAATGTTGAATAAAAAAGAATACCCTTTGTGAAATCACTAGACTAAATATACATTATATCCAATTCTAATAATAAGGCCTAATGCTTGCACTAATTACAATTCTGCACAAGAGAAAGAATCCAGACCAAAACAGATGAAACCTGGACCAAACCGAACATGCTTCTAACAAACTTCATCATTAAGAACATGCTGATATCATTACAATGCAACTGCTAAAACATAGAACTAATTATATCAATCTCTAGTTCAAAATCTAAAACACCTCATACTCCACATGTCTCTCGACATTGTACACAAACTTATCCACACTGCAAATGTCTAGACCAAAACATATCTATATCATAACTTGTTTGACATCAATTACAACAAAAAACATATCTGCAACAAACTAGGGAGTATTAATTAAGAATTCATTTTTCTATTATTAGTTTGTGTAGCATCGTAAATTGTACACCCTTAATTGGGTGGTATGATTCCAAGCTTATGTTAGGACCCGCCTTAGTGTGTTTGCATCTTGGATTTCAAATTCCCTTTAAGCATTTAATTAATTAATTTAATTAAATCTAAAGTCTTATTTTATCTCTCCACACATCATAAAATTGGGCCCTTAACTTTAAGTACACCCCTTTTTATTTTATTATTTAATTAATTCATAAAAAGCCCTAATTATGTCCTATTTCGACCTTTAAGGCCCAATTTCGCATATCTAGACACCTCAAATTTCCACATACTCTTGGAATTAGCTCTAAAATCAAAATATCTTGCTTCCCCAAAAAATTGGCAAAAAGTTGGTCGGACCAGGTAGCTAGTTAACTGGTCTTGACTTTTTCTCCCTGAATTTCGGGAACATGTTTTGGTGGATTTTAATGTTTAAATCTAAGAAATTGGTGAAAAATATCATTTCTAAGTCGGCCTATGACCCAAAACAAAGTTAGTATTTCATACATATAGCCTTTCCTTTCGTCATTTGAGGAATTGAATCTAATCCAACAATCCATCAAGCAATTTTGGAAGGAGCCTCTTATGAAGTGAAAGCGTAGGTTATGTGGAGTCTACAATCAAAAAATCAAGCATTCATCAATTAGGAGCTTTGAAGACACTGAAGAATAGTAGGAGATCACCGACTATTGATTGGCTTGTACCTCTCCCTTAGGGTTTGTTATAGTTTCATGTTATTTTCATGTCTTTGTATGAGCTTCATAACATTCATTTTCAAATTTACATTTATGTTTTAGATCCATTATTGCATTTGTGATTTGAAACATTTGTATTTACATTTACACTCATTTAGGGTTTACTCTTAAAGCGTAGGGTAGGACACTAGATCTACTTTCTTATTAATTTAGGATCTTGCATACACACAAGATTCTTGCACAAATATTTTTAGTACATTATTGGCTATTTTTGGAGGTGGAATTCACCAAAACAAGGGGTTTGACTAAGGAAAAACCCTATTTAGGCACCTAGACACCATTTTTCAATTTGTAGTTGCAGGTACAAGAATCCAATGCACACACAAATTTCAGGACCAACAAAACACACATATACAAACTTAGTGACAAAATTTGATCCCTTTTTGAAGATACCAGGACGTGGCACCTTGGGACGGGACCTGGGCATGGCACCTTGGTCCTCACGGTTTTGCAGTGTTTTGTGGCAGTTCTACATTTTTGACCCTCAAAGTCTCATATCCAGGATTTCCGCCCTCCATGACATTAGGGACTAGAGAATGGTGCCCTAGTCCTGCACAATCAACACCAAAATTCAATGACAGGTGCATCTCTAAGTTCATTTTCCAGTTCTGCACTCAGTTTCTCAGTTTTAGTTCAGTCAGATTATGCATTTTTAGTTTATGCTTTCTTCTTTGTTCATCACCTAGTATAGTTGATCATTGCATTATATTTTATACATCTCCCCTTCATTTGTAGAAAAGGAATAGAAACCCTAGATATATTCATTGACTCTCTCTCTCTCTCACACACACACACACAAGAAGTAGTCAAAGTGAAATGTCTCCCTAGGATCTTTCATATTCCAATGTGTGCATGGGAGTGGGATTGGGTCTTAGCTATTTGGTTCCATTTTTCATACATCACAATTTGTCAATCTTGTGACATGCATCATAAGATTGTTTTTCCACTTTTTATATTATAAGCATATATGGATGGATATATATATATATATATATATATATTGTGACCAATGTATGAATGAGTGCATCTAATTAATATTTTGCATCAAATATCTATGATTTTTCTTTTGTAGAAGAATTACTCTAAAGATCCCTAGCTCTTGTAGAGCTACCTAGTAGCTTTAATGTGGCATCAAAGTTCTAGATTTGTGCATTTTTTCTTTAATTTTTTATGGTTTTAGCCACGAGGTTGTAAATTAATATACCATGGCACAAAAGGGCCTCACCATCATGCTTAGAAGATATCAAAACCTCTAGACCCATATATAGTATGTGAAATTTGGACTGAAGAGCTTCTACGACATTTTTTGGAGATCTTAGAACCCTATGAACATTGTTTCCATTGATGAATATTTATTTTAAGGTGAACAATATTTTTGGCATGAACAATGTTTTTCGCATAAATAGTGTTTCTAGTGTGAACAATTTTTTTAGCCTTGTTTTTTATGCACAAACAAACAATTTTCTTTTGGCAGTCATAATTTGTTTTTAAAACATGGTTCAAAGCACTTTATAAAGGTATGCGTATCTTTTTCTATATTTTACTATTTATAAATTTTATTACTATTTGAAGTTCAAATTATCCATTTTCACTTTTGATCTTATTTATTTCTCTCATAATATCCAATTTTTTTATAAATGAATAGCTATTTGAAATATATTAATGAGATCTCATTAGCCACCAATTTCATTTCTCTATATTTATCTAAATGTATATCTATTTAGTTTGTAGTTTTACACATTTTTGTTGATAACTTTGATATTTTGGCACTAAGAGAAGTTTGTCTTTTTGGATGGACTTATTTTGAGCTCATTGCTTCTCTTTATTTTTTTAAAATTGTAGTCATGTCTCCAAATACATGAAAAATTGTGATTACTAGGTAAAAAAGGCACACAATAAATGAATGCATATAGAAATGATACAACCATACTCGGTAAAAACCCTCAAAAGAGTCAACTAGCTTATGAAGTGAGGGAGACACAACAAAAGAAGCAAGAAAACATAACAAATTCACATAAATAGATCATATTAAAGCCATATAACTTCTGTAAATCATTTAACAATCATTATATTATCATCAAATAACATCTAGTAATTAATCGGTTAAATGTAGGCTTCAAGCCAAATACTATCCAACTGGGACTCTAAGAATCAACTGGATCACCACATGTGAATCTCAATCCTTATTCTGAGTTCTACTTCCTTTGCCCTACAAATTATTACCTAACATCATATATATACCCATCGGAACACATCTGGGTCGGCCTCATAAGATTACATTCACCAATGCAGGAAAATGAAACGTGTAATTAGGTTGACCATAAGAACTAGATAGATCTGTCTAGAAAATAACAACCAAGTGATGCGGTTTAGCAGAAAGGTCAGCTACACGCCAAAAAACATTAGAAAAGACCCAAAATGAATCCACATGCCAAGAATCACACCAGTAATGAAGGAAAACCAACCAATAAGCACAAGAACTGCCCCGAGAACCTAGAAACAGCCAATCAGAAGCGATAACTAACCAGAAAAGAGCCCAAATGAACTAGAAATATGGAATCAACCACATGTAACTGCCAGGAAACCAAAAACAAGATCTTCCATGAAGAACAAGAAACTACTAGTGCCAACCGACAAGAACACAAAAAACTGCACAAAGAACAAAACAAGAACAAAACTAAAAGGAAATATTTTTGGTTGATGCAAGATTGTCCATCGATCGGGCATTCTCTTGCATTAGACAACACAGGTAGAAAAATATGTTCCATGAGAGACAACTCATGAACATCTAAAAGGATTTGGAATGAAGATCCCATGCTCATTTCTTATCCAAACATCTTCTTTGTCTGCTAACCTCTACTTTGGCTCTTCGGGTGCCTCAATCGGCTTCTCTAACCCCTGACCCCCATTGCTTCTCTTTCCTTGCTTCTGATCAACACATTGTCTCTATTTCTGCAACTCTGATTTGGTTCTGCCACAAGACTTTATTCGGTTAGTTACCATCAACTCTCTGTCATCTGGTTCCACCTGTCTATTAGGCTCAACTATCAGATCCTTCTGCAAACTCATGTCACCCTCTAGTATAACCTCTGTAAGTGGTTCTATCAGATCTTTCTTCAAATCCTTCTCTTTCTCCTTTAAATAAATCAATGTGAACTTCTGCCCATCCTTTTCAATAGTAATAGGTTTCTTCTACAGTCTTAAATAGCTCCTCTATCATATTGTCAAGGTTTTCCAAACAAGACATGACAAACACTCATTGACACAATATCACATAAATCTTCATCTCTAAAAGGCCCAATATTGAAACTCACCAAATAGTGCTCCTTTATCTCTATCTTTTGATCATCTTGTAACCAACTCACCTCATAAGGGAAAGGATGCTTAAGCCTCTTCAACCCAAGATTCACAACCATCTCCTCAGATACTAAATCATCAATGCTTCCACTATTTACAATGACCTTGCAACACTTACCACCTAATTTACACATAGTTTGGAAAAGACTCCTCCTCTCAGTAGATCCGATATCCTTTCTTCTAAACATAAGGGATCCTCCTTGCTTTGGTACATAGTCAAATCCAGTACCATCACCTTTTGGTTCCTCACTTGCCACACAACTTCTTGTCATTCCTTTCTTATATTCATAGGATCTATGTCCGGTCTCTCCACACTTGAAGCATTTGCTAAGAAATTCTCTACCCGTATTGCTATTACCTTTCCTCAGTATCTTCTTCTTTAATTCTTTACTCCAATTAGGTTTTGAATCCTCTTCTTCAGCCCATTTCTTCATATTATCACTCATCTTGAATTTCTCCTTTCCCTTATTCAATTGCCTTCTCCTCAATTTATCCTCAACCTTCAAATCATACTGGTAAGATTCTTCAATTGTGGAAATATTCAACATACTCATCTCATCTTGAATGTTAAAAGAAAGTCCATTGATGTACCTTGCCACCTTTTCTCTATCCATCTCTCTTTGTCTAGATTTGATTACCACCTTGTAGAATCCCTTAGTATGTTCCTTCACAATCATGTTTCTCTATTTCAGGTTTTGCAACTTCTTGAACAACTCCAATTCATAGTGTCCTGATATGAACTTGGCCTTCAATCTTGCAACCATCTGTCTCCACTGGGTGATCTTTAATTCACCATTCTCCACTCTATCTTTCTGCAGTTCTTTCCACCATAAGGCATAATTCCCTTTCAACTTGGTTTGTACCAACCAGACTCTTTGTGGGTCCTTGACATCCTCAAACTCAAAGTAGTCTCCCAACTCTCTGATCCAATGAATCAAATCCTCCGAGTTCACCGTTTTGGAAAAGTTAGAAACCTCAACTTTATGCACTTTACTTGCTTGTGCCACTGCTTTTAGTAATCTTTCCTCTCTCTCATCTTTTGATCCTTAAGCTTCCTCAATATCTTTAACGACTTCATCATATTCATCCTCAGAATCAGGGTTTCTTCGCAAACTAGCCAAAGATTCCATATTTAATTCCTCACTACATTCTTGAAGTCTTCCATCATCTGTTCTACCCTTTGGGGGTTTTTTCTCCTCAGTGACATCTCTTCTTCCACTTTGGTAAACTTCCTCAACCTAGTGATCTGACTACCGGTTTCAATTTCCTCCCCTCAACGATCTATTAAATACACACGCAGTCGGCCTCCAATCAATGATATGTCCATCTCAAGGAATGCCTCAATGTTCACAAATGATTATTCCACCAGTCGGTCCATAACTAACTTTGATACCACTTGATGCAGCCATAAGCGATAAAAACCCTCAAAAGATTCAACCGGCTTATGCAGCGAGGGAGACACAATGAAAGTAGCAAGAAAACATAACCAATTCACACAAACAGATCATATTAAAGCCATAGAACATCTGAAAATTATCCGACAATCATTATATTATCATCAAAGAACATCCGATAATTAACTGGTTACATGCAGGCTTCAAGCCAGATACTATCCAACCTGGACTCTAAAAATCAACTGGATCACCACATGCAAATCTCAATCCTTATTCTGAGTTCTACTTCCTCTACTCGACAAATGATTACCTAACATCATATTTATAGTCGTCAAAACACATCTAGGTCGACTGATAGGGAGGCTACCTAGTTTACCATCAATTAGGATTATTTGATGGTTGCTTCTATCCTTTCCCGGGTTCCAATTCTATCCCTTTAGACTTCTAAGGGCTTCCCTAACATTTGTTTACTTATCTCACCTTCCTCAATCTCACAAAGTAAGATTGCTCACTATATCCTTGCAGGGGTGCAGGACACACACACACACACGTGTTCTCTCTTTGCAAAACCACCCATCTTGTTTGGTTTGGCAAATACACTCCTTTCTGTTATACAATGTCTAAGTTTCAGGCATATAGCCTTCTGGATCTTCTTCCAGTTCTCAGCAAATTCCTTCCCCCTACAAGTTATCTCCTTCAAGTTACTGACACCTAGCCAGACTATCACCAAGCTAGCCTATGGCCAGTTTGCAGGAATTGCTAATGCCATCTTCTGGACTCTTACCAAAAAAACCCTACTGTACATAATTGGCTCTGCTTGACAATCTCCAATGATCATGTGGAGTCTCAAGTCAGAGCCATGTGTTTATTGAAAACAAAGAACAAAAACTGAAAAGGAAAACTTTATTTACAGATTCTGAGGTTATGCACGGGTTCAAGCCAGCAACTCATAGAATCGAGAAAAGAAGCTTTACATTAACAACATGCGATAACTTCAGAGATTTTTAACACATTATTGCAAATCACGAACAGAAAGTAAACTCTGATTGGAAACCAGAAAATGTTATTCTCTATTGCATTTCAGAAAAACCAACAATCATTTTCTCCGAGGCAATCGATAATCAATGTCTCAACCATCAACCCCTTACAGATGCCCATTGGGTCTTTTTATACATTTTCTCTTCCATTATGAACTTCTCCTATTGGACAAGATAAATCTTGTTACCAACAGTTTCCAATTGCAACTATCTCACAGGTTCCACTGCACACTTTCCATCAGGTTATCGGTGTAACATTAGAACTGAGTTACCAATGTCCGATGGTGACACACACCACTTTTCACTTTTCCATCGGGTGTCAGGATAGCAATGAATCCCTTCATTCGATGGCCGATGCTTTCCTCCACTTTCTAGGCGTTTCCATTGGGTCATCGACAAGACAACCAAACAACTATCCCACTCGTTTGATCTTGCTCGATCTCTCTTTTTACACTCCATCACGTGGCACCCCCTGATTGGCTCTGGGGTCCTTTCCTTGCCACCTTATCATGGTCTCACTAACCACTCGGAATGAAACTCTTCTTTTTCGCTAGGTCCCACCATGGTTGCCAAGTTGTGGGGAATAAACTTTGTGAATCTCGCCATAGCGATATAGCGACAATCATTTGATCTTCCCGGACTTGCTCACTCTTTAACTTGCCTGAGCTTATCTCTTGTCGACTCCCACCTTGGTCACCAAGTCGTGTGAGATAAAATTCATGCATCTTGCCACAATGGTATAGCGACAATCATCTGATCTTCCCAGACTTGCTCACCTATTAACCGATCACAGGAAAATGGTTCCATCGGTGTAACACTAAATAGATCCTTCTAATACCCGATGACAACTTGGCAAGCAAAGGCGGTCTCATCGGGCTATCGGTGTAGGGTGAAACTAATCTCGTCGATCTCTGATACTTCATCCAGTGAATGCGCTCCAAGCCAATTCTTTCCCATCGGGTCATTGGGGTAACATGAAAATACTCCAAGCCTATGCTTTCACATCAGGTCATCGAGGTAGCTTGAAATCACTTTTACCGATACCTGATACAACTACTCCAAACGCAGACGACCTCATTAGGGTAGATCTTGCCGATAAGAGAAATTCTAAAAACAACAACTAAACAACCACTCAAATGGACTAGAGCCAGTCCTTATATCTGTACATGACCACTGGAAGGTCTCAAAAGCCAAAATTGGTTAAGGACATTCCAACCCTTAGGTTCTCCTTGACCATAGTCCCCCAAAAATGAAGAATTCAAGTGACTGCACGTTGCAGCAAGGAGATATCGATTCTCGACTTGACAAAGTCTGATTCAGGGACCTAGGTCACTTTAGAATCAGGTTTATGCATCCATTTGACCAAATGTTCCATGTAGACCTGGTGTCGAGTCTTCTTGAGAACTCGAGAATCCAACACTTTCTTAGACTGAGGCATCGAAGAAGAAAGTAAGGGCAGGTCAACAAGTGACTGCTAAACATCTGAAACTCACGCATCCTTCTTGGGAAGTTGTCCCTTGTAGACAACCAAATCTATGACATTGAAAATGGGAGACAAAGCAATATCAGATGGCAAATCAATCTTATAGGTATTAGACTCATACTTGGCGAAAAATTTACATGGGCCTACTCTCCTCATTTGTATCTTGCTGGGAACCCCTTTCTGAAGTTGAGCCTTGTTCAAATGTACCATCACCAAATCTCCAACTGAAAATTGCACATCTCTACGTGTGGCATCAACTTTGGCTTTAACTTTTTGTGAAGAATCTTGGAGAGCTCGCCTGACTTGTTCATGAACCTCCTTCATAGATTGAGAAACATCATCAGCTTGACCACTATTGTGCGACAGATTACCAAGATCTCATAATTCCATAATACCTCGTGGGTGAATACCATACAGTATCTCAAAAGGACTCTTCCCAGTAGACCTGTTGACACTGTCATTGTAGGGAAACTCTACCTGGTGAAGAACCTGATCCCAACTCTATCCATATTCTTTTGTCAAACACCTTAAAAGGTTTCCAAGTGTCCTATTGACCACCTCTATTTGACCATTAGTTTGGGGATGATAGGCTGAACCAAAAGACAAATTAGTTCCCATTCTTTTCCAAAGAGTTTTCCAAAAATGTCCAACAAATTTGACATCTCTATCTAAAACAATAATAACCAGCAAGCCATGGATTCTTATAACCTCTTTGAAAAACAAGTGTGCAATGTGACTGGCATCATGAGTAGTTTTATAAAGAACAAAATGTGGCATCTTACTGAATCTGTCAACAACAACAAAAATGCTATCACAACCAAGCTTAGTTTTGGGTAATCCAACCACAAGATCCATACTCACACATTACCATGGCCTTGCAGGAATAGGTAATGGTTGATAAAGACCAACATTAGTAGTTGTTCCTTTAGCTTTCTGACAAACCATACAATTCTCAACATACCTTCTGATATCCTTCTGCATTATGGGCCAATAGTAGAACCTTTGAAAAAGTTCCAATGTCTTATTAAGGCCAAAATGACCACTCAAACATCCATTGTGATTTTCCTGGATCAGATTTTCCCTCATCGATCCTTTGGGAACACACAACTGTCCACCTTTAAACAACAAACCATTTTGCAAAGTAAAGTCAGCATATTCACTATGAAAGTGATTCTAAAATTCTTGACAAACCTTGTAAATGATTGCAAAATCTTCACCATTAGGGTACAAATCCTTGAAGTAATCCACTCCAATACTCTTGATTTTCACTTCTTGCACTGTTAATAGCCTTCTACTTAAAGCATCTGCTACTTTATTACACTATCCTTTCTTATGCTTAATAGAAAAAGTATATGACTGCAAATACTCAACCCATTTAACATGCCTATGACTCAACTTATCTTGTGAATTTAGAAAACTTAAAGCTTGGTTATCTGTGTAAACAACAAACTCCTTAGGTAACAAGTAGTGCCTCTACTTCCTGAGAGCTTGGATAATAGCATACAGCTCGAGATCATAGGATTAATACTTCTTCTTGGCATCATTGAGCTTCTCACTAAAGAAAGGTACAGGTCTATTCTCTTGACTCAAAATAGCACCAACTACTATATTACTTGCATCACATTCAATTGTGAACAACTTATCAAAACTAGGAAGAATGTGTACAGGTTGTGTAGCTACCTTTTGTTTCAAAAGTTCAAACCCTTTGTTAGCTGCATTGGTCCACTAAAACTTAGTTTTAACTCCTCATTTGATGGTATCTAGCATGGGTGCACAAATCTCACTGAACCCTCTGATAAACTTCCTGTAGAACTGTGTCAAACCATGAAAAATTCTTACTACACTTGCTATCTTTGGTGTTGGCCAATTTGTGATGGCTTCCACCTTTGATGTGTCCATCTTCAAATGTCCTCCTGAAACTACAAATCCAAGATAGTCAAGTTCCTACTTCATAAACTCACACTTCTCCAAGTTTATTGTTAGTTGCTCATCATACAATTTTTGCAATACAATACTAAGATGCTCTAGATGTTCCTCTTTAATTCTACTAAAAAATAAGATATCATCTAGGTATACAACAAAAAATTTACCAATAAAATATTTCAGCACTTCATTCATGAGTCTCATGAATGTACTGGGAGCATTACTAAGACCTAATGGCATAAAAAGCCACTCATAAATTCCTTCATTGGTTTTGAAGGTTGTTTTCCATTCATCACTTTCCTTTATCTTGACCTGGTGGTATCCACTCTTGAGATCAATATTAGTGAAGTAATTTAAACCTCCCAAGAAATCCATCAAGTCTTCAATTCTTGGAATAGGAAATCTGTACCTGATAGTGATTCTATTTATGGCTCTTGAATCTATGCATATCCTCCACGTTCCTCCTTTCTTGGGTGCTAACACTATAGGTACGATACAAGGACTTATGCTCTTCTTTATCAACCCTTGGTCCAACAATTCTTCGACTTGTCTAGCCACTTCCTTGTTCTATTTGGGAGTCATCTTATAGGCTTATTTGTTGGGTAATGATTCTCCTAGAATAAAATTAATCTAATGGCTTATGGCTCTAATAGGAGGTAGGGTTGGTGGTGCTCCATCACTTATGAGTGCTTTGAAGTTGTCTAGTATCTGCTACACTTCATGAGGTATTTGAACCTTCTTTTCTTGCTTTGCTTCTTTTGGTTTCACTATAAGAGCAAACCCCACTCCTTCTCCTTCCTTGAGAGTGTTAATGAACTCTTTTTCACCTACCAGGAACACCTTTGGGCATTTAGTTTTTCTGCTCTCTCCTTCATCACTTAGGGACTGAATATGGTATGTAACTCCATCCTTTTGAAAAGAATAAGAGTTATTCTCTCCATTGTGAATGCCCTTTCTATCAAACTACCATGGTCTATCAAGAAGTAGATGGCAAGCATCCATAGGCAAGATGTCACACAAGACTTTATCCTTATAACTACCTATGTTTAACTCAACCCATGTTTGTTCATTTAATACCACATGCTACTCCTTGTTGAGCCAAGTGACCCTATATGGATTACTATGTGGAATTCTATTCAACTTCAATTTACTTACTGCTTCCTCTGACATAATGTTGTCAGTAGATCCTGAGTCTATCACCACTCTACAAACCTTACCAAGGACCTTGCATTTGATTCTAAACAAATCTCTTCTTTGAGTTGGTTCTTCTTTGATTGGCTCCTTAATCAAGGCTCTTCTCATCATTAAATTTTCTCCATCTTTAGGAGCTAAGCTCACATCTTGTGTCTTGCCGCTTTCTACATCTTCTTGTGCATATGTCACTCTTCTTTACTTCCTTGAGATGAAGAGGATTTCTTTGGACATCTATAGGTAGGGTGAGCCAAATTTTGGCAATTGTAACACTTCATGGTGGAGAAGTAGGACCCTCTTCCTGATCCACTAGATCTACCTCTTCATGGGTTGCTAGATGATCCCCTTCCTCTATAGCTTCTCTTTCTATGTGAATCCTCACTTTTCTCTATAAGTTTGGACTCTCCTTGGGACCTTTAATCTGCTCCTCTTCCACCAAAACTACCTCTTTGGCCTCTACCATATTTTCCTCTACCTTTTTCTCTATTGCTTTGTTCTTGCTTCTTTTTACTCTTTTCCTCCACCTTCATTGCCAATTAATAGCACTTATGCACAATGTAGGATATAACAAACTCAACTCCTCTTGAATATTCCATCTCAAGACATTCAAGTATTTGGCTACCTTGATGCTCTCATCCTCTACCACCTTGGATCTCAGACACAACTTTTGAAATCCCTTAGTGTAGCTTCTCACATCCAAATCTCTTTGCTTCAAGTTTTGTCTCCTCTTGTGCAACTAGATTTCATAATCTTTAGGGATGTATGCCTCTTTCACCTTGGCTAACATGCCCTTCCAAGTGGCTATGGGGTTCTTGCCCTCTTTTTGCCTCTCTTCTTGGATAAACTTCCACCAAGTCAAATTTTCCCCTCTCAATCTAGACTTAGCTACCTTCACCTTTTGGGCCTCACTAATTCCATCACACTCAAAATGATTTTCCAATCCCTCTATCCATTCCAGGACTACCTCTGGCTCCATTTTTCCACAAAAAGTGGCACTCCTAAATATTTTTCTCCTAAGGCTTTAATTTCTTTAAGGAAAGGTTCTTCAGGTAGAATAAGGTCTGGTTCAGGAGTCCTATCCTCTTCTACAAATTCTTTTCCTTTCCCCTTATTAACCTTGATTGTCACTTTCTTAGTTTTGTCTTCAACTACGTCTAGTTTTCTCTCCAATTGTAGCAATCTTTCTTTCAGGAGTCTATTTTCTTCTTCTTGGTCTTCTACCTTCTTGGCTAACTCTGCATTAGTCACCATTATGAGACTATTTTCTCCTACTGATTTAGTATCTGACATCAACTACTTTCTTCCCAAGTCTAAACTTGCTCTGATACCAATATGATAGGGGGGCTACCTAGTTTACCATCAATTAGGATTATTTGATGGTTGCTTCTATCCCTTCCCGGGTTCCAAGTCTATCCCTTTAGACTTATAAGGGCTTCCCTAACATTTGTTTACTTATCTCACCTTCCTCAAGCTCACAAAGTAAGCTTGCTCACTATATCCTTGCACGAGTGCAGGACACACACACACATGTTCTCTCTTTGCAAAACCACCCATCCTATTTGGTTTGGCAAATACACTCCTTTCAGGTACATAATGTCTAAGTTTTAGGCTTATAGCCTTCTGGATCTTCTTCTAGTTCTCAGCAAATTCCTTCCCCTACAAGTTATCTCCTTCAAGTTATTGACACCTAGCCCGACTATCACCAAGATTGCCTAGGGCCAGTTTGTAGGAATAGCTAATGCCATCTCCTGGACTCTTACCATTAAAACCCTACTATACATAATTGGCTCTGCTTGACAATCTCCAATGATCATGTGGAGTCTCAAGTCAGCGCCATGTGTATTGCAAACAAAGAACAAAAACTAAAAAGAAAAACTTTATTTATAGATTTTGAGCTTATGCACGGGTTCAAGCCAACAACTCACATAACAGAGAAAAGAAGCTTTGCATTATCAACATACGAGAACTTCAGAGATTTTTAACACATTATTGCAAATCACGAACATAAAGTAAACTCTAATTGGAAACCAGAAAATGGAATTCTCTATTACATTTCAGAAAAACAAACAATCATTTTCTCCGAGGCAATTGACAATCAATGTGTCAACCATCAACCTCTTACAGATGCCCGTTGGGTCTTTTTATACATTTTCTCTTCCATTATGAACTTCTCCTATTGGATGAGATAAATCTCATTACCAATGGTTTCCAATTGCAGCTGTCTCATAGGTTCCACTGTGCACTTTCCATCGGGTTATCAGCGTAATATTAGAACCGAGTTACCAATGTCTGATGGCGACACACCAATTTGCACTTTTCCATTGTGCATTGGGATATAAAGAAATCCCTTCATTCAATGGTTGATACTTTCCTCTGCTTCCTGGGCGTTTCCATTGGGTCATCAACAAGACAACCAAATAGCTATCCCACTCGTCTGATCTTGCTCGATCTCTCTTTTTGCGCTCTGCCACGGGGCACTCCCTGATTGGCTCTAGGGTTCCTGCCATGCCACCTTATCCCGACCTCAATATCCACCTGAAATGAAACTCTTCTTTGTCGCTGGGTCCCACCATGGTTGCCAAGTTGTGGGGAATAAACTTTGTGCATCTCACCATAACGGTATAGCAACAATTGTGTGATCTTCTGGGACTTTCTCACTCGTTAACTTGCCTGAGCTTCTCTCTTACTGGGTCACACCTTGGTCACCAAGTTGTAGGAGATAAACTTTATGCATCTTTCCATAGCAGTATAGCGACAATCGTTTGATCTTCTCGGACTTGCTCACCTGTTAACTGATCATAGGAAAACAATTCCATCAGCTAATACTGAATAGCTCCTTCTAATACCCAATGACAACTTGGCAAGCGAAGGTGGTCTCATCGGGTTATCGATGTAGGGTGAAACTACTCTCGCTGATCTTTGATACTTCATCCAGTGAACGTGCTCCAAGCCAATGCTTTCCCATCGGGTCATCGGGGTAACATGAAAATACTCCCACTGATACCCGATAACAATACTTCGAGCCTATGCTTTCACATCGGGGTAGCTTGAAACCATTTCCGCCGATACCTGATACAACTACTCCAAACTTAGATGACCTCATTAGGGTAAGGCTTGCCGATCGAGGAAGGTCTTGCTGATAAGAGAAATTCTAAAAATAGCAACTAAACAACCACTCAAATGGACTAGAGCTAGTCCTTATATCTGTACATGACCACTGGAAGGTCTCAAAAGCCAAAACTGGTTAAGGGCATTCCAACCCTTAGGTGCTCCTGCACCATTGACCTCATAAGATTACATTCACCAATACAGGAAAATGAAACTTGTAATTAGGTCGGCCCTAAGAATTAGATAAATATTTCCACAAAATAACAACCAAGTGATGCAGTTTAGGAGGAAGGTCGTTCACATGCCAAAGAACATCGGACAAGACCCAAAATGAATTCACACACCAAGAATCACGCCGGTAATGAAGGAAAACCAACTGGTAAGCACAAGATGTTGGAAAATATACCTCTAATTCACTTGACCATTGTTCATACTGATCGGGTTAACTCTCACCGATGAAACAGTATGAAGAAAATCTGTGAGCTCTATCGACATGACTCTTGCCGATGTATCCTCTTCAATCAAATCTCAAAGAAGTGGGTTTGATGCTATCCTATTGACTCGACGAAGTCAAATTCGGTTATCAGGATAACTTCGTGCTTTAGGAGGATTGCATCAGAGCTGTGTCGATGACCCGATGGAGCTATCTTAGGTGGTCTGGGTTGTCATCGGCTATCGGAGTTTCTTCTACTTCAGCATTGGTTGACAAAAAACCTATGGAAGCATGGTCTGGTAAGAAACCTTCTCTAAGGCACCTTTGTATTTTTGGTGCAGAGGCATATGCTCATGTGCCTGATGTTAATAGATCCAAATTGGATAACAAAGCGGTGAAATGTATCTTCATTGGCTATGGAGTTGGCATGAAAGGATACAAATTTTGGAATCCAGTGACTAGTAAGGTTGTATACAACAAAAGTGTGACTTTTCATGAGCTGAAGCCTATATCACTAGATCATAATATAGAAAAGAAAGGAGAAGCTGAGGTTGAAATTCCTCTAGCCAAAGAAGAGTCTCCAGAGATACCTAAAGATGAGGAGAGTTCAAGCATTTCAAGTGGTTCTGAAGAAGAACATGATGATGAGCCTCCTATGGAACCTCAAGAAGCCCCAATACCAGAGTTGAGAAGATCTACTCGAGAGAGGTGGCAACCTAATAGGTATATACCTAATAAGTACAGTCATTCTATGTTGAATGTTAATTGTGCTTATGCTTCACTTGCAGATAATAATGAGCCTAGGACTGTCAAAGAAGCAATTGAAATGCTTGATTTAGATTCCTGGTTGGAAGCCATGAATGATGAAATGTCATCATTAGATAAAAATGGAACTTGGGATTTGGTGTCATTGTGTAAAGGCAAAAATCCTATAGGTTGCAAATGGGTGTTTAAAAATAAGTATGGTCCAAATGGCAGCATTGACAAATACAAAGCAAGACTGGTTGCAAAGGGGTATTCGCAAAAAGAAGGTATTGACTATGGGGAAATCTTCTCTCTTGTAGCTAAGCTAACATCTATTATATTTCTCTTGTCACTTGCAGCTGCATATGATTGGGAGATTGAACAGATGGATGTGAAGACAACGTTTCTTCATGGTGACCTTGAAGAAGAAATTTATATGTCCTAGCCTGAGCATTTTGTGGGCAAAGGTAAAGAAAATCTAGTATGCAAGCTCAAGAAGTCTCTGTATGGTTTAAAACAGTCTCCTAGAATATAGTATCGAAAGCATGATACATTTGTTTTGTCCTTGGGATTTGTGAGATCAAAATTTGATCATTGTGTTTACTACAAAATTGATGGTGATAGGATTCTTATCAGAGCTTTGTATGTAGATGACATGTTGTTCATAGGAAACACAAAAGGTATGATCTTAGTTTTAAAATCTTTGCTTTCTATGAAATTTGAAATGAAGGACTTAGGTCCAGCAAATTACATTCTGGGAATGGAAATAAAAAGAGGTAGATCTAAGAGGAAACTTTGGCTCAGCCAGAGGAAGTATATAACCAATGTTCTTGACAGATTTCATATGTCTGATTGTAAACCACGGGTTGTTCCCATCTTGTAGGGAACTAAGTTGTATGTGTTTGACAGCCCAAAATCTCCAAAAGAGATTGAAGATATGAAAAGTGTACCTTATGCAAGTGCTATAGGAAGTTTGATGTATGCTATGGTTTGTACAAGGCTAGATATTTCCCAACCAGTGGGAGTACTTAGTAGGTTTATGTCGAATATAGGGAAACCACACTGGGATGTTGTAAAGAGAGTGTTCAAATACCTTAAGGGTAATTTAGAATTTGCATTGTGTTATCATGGTAATGTGAAGGAATCAAAGAGAACTCTCAGCATTTGTGGTTATATGGATTCTGATTGGGCAGGGGTTATTGACAACAGGAGATCCACTAGTGGATATGTTTTTGTCCTGAATGGTGGAGCAATTAGCTGGATGAGCAAGCAGCAAGCTGTAGTCACTTTGTCCACTACAGAGGCAGAATACATGGCAGCCACACATGCTTGTAAAGAAGCAATCTGGCTTAGGTGTTTGAGTTCACATATTGGTTTTGATGCAGGGCAGGTTGAAATCTGGAGTGATAGTCAGAGTGCCATATGTTTGGCAAATAATCCCACTTTCCATGCCAGATTGAAGCATGTTGATGTTTAGTATCACTTCGTTCATGACATGGTAGAAGATGGAAAAGTTTATCTTAACAAGGTAGACACTCTGGAAAATGTTGCAGATGCCTTGATGAAATTGGTGAGTACGCACAAGTTTAGTTGGTGTTCAAATTCTATGGGTCTTGATACCCATGTTCCTCAATAACATTTGAAATGGTAATTGGTCTAGTGAATTCCTCGTCAAGTGGGAGTTTGTTGGAAAATGTGCCTCTAATTCACTTGACCATTGTTCATATTGATCGGGTTAACTCTTGCTGATGAAACAGTATGAAGAAAATCTGTGAGCTCTATTGGCATGACTCTTGCCAATGTATCCTCTTCCATCGGAGCTCAAAGAAGCAGGTTTGACGCTATCCCGATGACCCAACGAAGTCAACTTCAGTTATCAAGATAACTTCAGCCTTTGGGAGGATTGCATCAGAGTTGTGCTGATGACCTGATGGAGATATCTTAGGCGGTTCGGGTTGTCATCGGCTATCAGAGATTCCAGTCTAGAGTTAAGACGATACCCGATGAAGTCGCCTTCGACGATCGAGTTGATATCGGCAATCGGGTTGATTTGTTTGAAGTTATGCCGAAGTCTAGATGAGCCCGTTCTATTTGTCTTAGAGTGCTTCACTTATCGGGATAGGAGTTTTGGGCTTGTGTCAATGTCCTGATGAGACCACCTTAGGTTATTGGGATAACATTGCATGTCAGGGTAACTGCGCAGGGTTGGTGCCGATGTCCCGATGAGGTCTGCTGTTGTCTATTAGAGATTGGTATAACATCTTACATGCCTTACCGATGACCCAATGGAGTCACCTTCGGTGATTGGGTATCATCGAACGATCAACTTTACTGTTTGAAAGCTATACTGATGGTCGATGGAGCAGAGACTGACTGCAGGTGTGAGATCGAACCAAGATCCAAAAAGGTTAACTCTTGGACACTAAGGATGCAACTGTTGGTGTATTTGAATTCGAACTGACCTGACTCCCTGATGTATGTGGGATAATTGATTTTCCATGAATGCAGATTGACGCAGGTAGACGGTTAGACTTCAAACCATTGGTACAGTTGCTCAGATGAACGTTCGACCAATTTGGTATTTGAAGCCGAACATGAACCGAATGTAGGGTTACAAATTAGAATAGCTATTGTGCGATCTGTGAAGTAGTTTGATCTGAATCTTGAATATTTCAATCTGGAGTGATTGTATGACAGAGTGAAGGAAGTCTATGGGCTAGACTTTATTGTATTGTATTTGACATACTATTAATAAAGTCGATTATCTGTTGGTGGTGGGTTTTTCTCCCGAAAGGGTTTTCCCACATTAACTCTGTGTGTTATATCTCTATGTTTTTTTTTTGTGTATGCTCATGCTTGTGCCATATTCTGTAAATGTTGAAAATTTGTATACACTAGTCTATTTCTCCCCTGCAAATTGACATTAGGGAAGCGAATTTCTGCACTTGCTTTCCTTACACAAGAACTACCCCGGGAACTCAAAAACAACCAACTAAAAGCGATAAATTACCGAAAAAGAACCCAAATGAACTAGAAATATGGAATCAACCACATGAAACCGTCAGGAAACCAAAAATGAGATCTTCCATGAAGAACAAGGAACTACTGGTGCCAACTGACAAGAACACAAAAAACTGCACAAAGAACAAAACAAAAACAAAAGTGAAAGGAAATATTTTTGGTTGATGCAAGATTGCCCATTGACCGGGGATGCTCCTTCATCAAGAAAGGAACTTGGTGATCTAAACTATGTTATGAAACATATGAATTAAGAAAAAAATGCATAGCAAATTATTTGCATGGGTTTTTACTTTCCTAGTGGGATATGTATTTTTACTTACTCATAGGTTTTTCCTATACTTTTATTAAGATTGCTTAGATTAATAAAGTGAGTTTAATCAATTGATGACTAGGAGATAAATTGTTGAGGTTCCCCAATCCTTAAAGGGTGGAATATTTACTATTTTGGCCACTTTATTTAATATTGGTGGTCACACCCTATTGGTTATATTTTTCACCTCCATCCTATTCCTATCTCTATATAAACTCACTACCTAGCCTATATTTGATATCCATTTTTATTATATTCTTGAGACACTCTTGTATATACTTGAGATATTCTTGCATTATTATAAGCAAACATTCTTTTGTATCTTTTTTTATCTCCTAATGCAATCTTGTCATCTTGACATTTGCACTTCTCTTGGAATCATGACTTTCTAATTGCTTTATTTCATTTACATTTTTATACTTATCTCTCTCATAGAAAGATCTTAGTTATTCATCAATTTCAAATTTCTAACATACTATTAGAGATTTGGTTTTAAGAGTATTGAGTACTTGGATTCTTGATTAAGAGATCAAAGTTTTTAGTATGATCTTGTGTCAATTCTTGTATGCTCTTCTCTTGTGCTTTTATATGATCTCAAGAATAAAAATGATTTACAAAGATCTATAAATCATATATTTTCATGTATGTTGTTGGTGATTATAACTATTTTGACTATTGTAGTAATATTTTTGGCTATCCCATTGCATTTAAAGGATGCTCAAGAATGGCATATATGGATTCCATTTCATTCAATTTGGACACCATATGGTAGAGTAACAAATAAGGGTTTGAAAATTAGATCTAGTGAAAAAAAAATAATGGAACGTTTTTAGCCCAAATGGATGCTTCCATTGCATTCAAAAAACCAAAAAATCCCTATTTACATATAAAATTTGTCCATTTTGGATGGATTTGATTTTTGGAATCTTTCTTGCTATAAGGGTCATCATTGTATGTTAAATTAAATCTTGTTTTCAAAAATTCATAACCTTTGATCCAAAATTCAATTTTTGCAAGCAAGATATCATTGTAAATCTAAAGATGAGCACTTTCCATCCATGTTGGTTTTGATCATGATTTTTTCCATTTTTGCTAGATATTGCAGGTTGAAGCCATTTGATGCTTATTTCTTCAACATGCCACACTTTTCATCCAAGAGCTCCCTTTTTTGCAAATGAATATGTATTCAAAAAGTATTGAAGAGCACTACACATCTACAATATTATTTTTCTATATTTTGTTTCTAATTTATTTTGTATCAAAATTTGTTATTTTGTCTATTGTAGGCCTATTGAGATTTATAATTTGGTACAAGCATTGTAATCACATTAATCATAAAATTGCCAAAGTTGTAATATCTTGGAGGGGTGATTTTTGAGACTAGTGGAATGGGGGTGCTTCTTGGTGTCTCTTTTTGCACTTTTCTTTGTCGTTTTGTGCACTTACAAACTATCTTATTTTTTTCTTATAAATGGATCTACAAACAGTTCCAATTGTAACACCTTACAACTATTTTGATTGAAAAAGTAAAATATTAGTCTACTTTTAAAAGTATGGATTGCATAGGGTAACAATCAAACTAGAAACTAACTAACAATTGATGCAAAAAACTTAAATGGTTTAATAAGTGTGATGAAGCATTTGGAACTTTATTAAGTCTATATCTTTAGGTTTTCTCTTTCACGTTGAGTCTTTGTCTATACTAAATTAATTTTGGACAACTTTGAAATTTTTTTTGGCAAAAAAGATGAATTAAGAGGTCATGAATTGGAGAAGGAGCTCATATAATTAAGTCCTTCAATTTTTGATACTATAAATGACTTCTTTACCAAACTAAATGCTAAAAGATTATAATTGAAACAATGTAGAATTGATAAAGATGATAAAAAAAAAATCCTAAATATCCTCTTTAAACTTGTCCCTTAACAATAATATTAAACTTAAAATTCAACCTTATAAAAATTTATCAAATCAATCATAAACCAGCAATAAACTCTTTACCAGTACTAGTATCTGTTGATAATCATTTGTTAAACTGATATATCATTGCTGCTCACTAAGTGTTCATGAACCATGCATAAACTGAAAGTAAATCATAAAATCACATAAAACATTCACCATACGAACACCATGATTTTCACGTGGAAAACCAAATAGGGAAAAACCACAGTGGGAATTGGTGCCCACAAGAATTTTGCACTCTTTCGGAATGCGCCAAGTTAGGAGCTTACAAAGATACCCTCTTAGGAGAAGACCCTGTTAGGAATCACCCGGTTAAGGGATTTACCTCAGTCCTGTTAGGACCTTTGACCTGTTAGGATCAACCTCGCAAGAGGATTTAGAAATCAAATGTTGAGTCACCCTGGTAGGGGATTTATAATGCAAGGTCTGTTAGGAGCTACCCAGTTAAGGGATTTTATCTTCTACAACTATTAGGGAACTACAATGAATGATCTTGGTATATCACTCAAATGCTTGCTTGATCAGATCTAATTATGCTCTAAGTCTGCAACACTTTGGCATATCTTCTCACACCCTAGTTTGGCTTCACACTCTTCTCAAAATCACTGACCAACCAAAAAAACATCAACAATACCGCTATAAATAACCTTTACAACTTAGTCAGTTACAAAACCCTAAGACTTACAATATAGATCATCACAAATCTTTATATTTTATTACAAATCATCATATGGATCATTAAAATCAATTACAAATCAATATCAATCATTGATTCATCATAAATCATCACAACAACTCGATCTGATACAAAGTCAAAACCTTAGCACATTTTGCTAAGCACTTTGCACATTCCCAAGAGATTCCATCTTGATCATGCCAAAACATAATTCAAACACTTCATGTAGTTTTTTCCACATCATCACCAACATGTGAACTTGATGTAGATCACCGCCAAACCAAAAAATCATTATCGATTAAGATAATTATTTACCGGTCCTTAAACACTTCTTAAACCCTAGAAAAAACTCAACAAAAATTATAAACATAAATTCCGGTTGTCACAACATGATGCGGTTTTGGTCAGATACATGTTACAATGATACAAACTCACATTCCAAATCGCAAAACCTCAATCACCACCAATTGTGAGATACAATCAAAATATTTCCTCATTTACCGATTAAGGTCCTAATTCCCAGTTTCTTGATTCTTTACAAGTAAGCTCTCTCTGGTAGACCAAAAATATTTAGATGACAAAATACAACATAAGTAAACATTGGTAGTCATGAATAAACATTAGTTACCATCAATGACAATAGAAATAACTGATCAAAGTCATCAGTCATGCAATCTCAATCTCTTCATCATAATGTTATCACCAACTGTCTTTGACCGGTTAAGTCATCATTCTTCATCTTCATCAGTTATGCCAATCATGCCAACATTATCCCCCTATTGCATAAATGGAAACATTAAACATCAACGTACTTAACTCATATTGGTCTGCACTATTCTGGACCTTCTCTGGAATTCTTCTCTTCTCTGTTGCACCTCATCTACCAGTTATACTTTATCTACATTCTTATTCCCCCTTTCTATTACACATCTTCTCTCATGTCTGATCATATTTCTTCTCCCCCTCTGACAACAATGCCAAAGGTTCATATGCATCACCAGTCATTAAATCTGATGTTCTTGCCTTCAACATCTCTGCAAATCTCATCTAAGTTGCTCCCCCTGCGGAGTAGCCTGTGTCTCATCAATCCAAAGTGAAAAATAGTCATTAAGCCCATTGGATTGATGCATCTCCTACAACCTAGTTCTTCTTGTGTAGGAGTCTGACCTCGGATTTTCCTCTAAGGTATTCAAAGATTTTCTTCAACAATGGTTTTGTGAAAATGTCTACTAGTTGCTCTTTACTTGTCAAATACTCCATTCCGACTTGTTTTTCCTGTACTCTCTCCCTTAGAAAATGATGTTTTAATTCTATATGATTTTTTCTTGTATGTAACACAAGAGTTTTTGAAATATTGATGGCACTAGTGTTGTCACAGTAAATAGTTACTGGTTCAGACATATCAAATTTGCATCCTTCAAGCACATGTCTCATCTAGATTGCCTGTGTGCAATTCATCGATGCAATAACATACTCTGCCTTTGCTGTTGACTGAGAAACACAAGTTTTCTTCTTACTTGTCCAAGCAACCAATCTACCTCCAAGAAGAAAATCTCCACCGGTAGTGCATTTCCGGTCATCAACATTGCCTACCCAATCTGCATCAGTAAACACATTCAAAGAGAAATCACCTTTATAAGGATACCATAAACCATAACCTGTTGTACCTTTCAGGTACCAAAATATCCTTTTTGCCGCTACCAAGTGAGTATCCTTGGGATCCTTTTGAAATCTAGCAACCAATCCAACAACATGTGCAATAGCAAGCCTAACAATATAATGCAACTTACCAATCATAGACTTGTATTCTTTCTCATCAAAATATGGTGAATAATCTTGTTTAGACAACTTGCAACCTGTCACCATCAGATTACCAACCGGTTTACAATCCTCCATGCCAAATGTTTTCAACACCTCTTTAACATACATACTTTGATAGATAAATATTCCACCATCCAGTTGCTGGACCTGCAACCCAATGAAAAATTTGATTTCACCAATAAGAGACATTTCAAATCCTTTCTTCATCTCCTCAACAAAAGCCATACATAAATCATTGTCACACCAAAAATTATTTCATCCACAAATACTTCAGTTATCAACATTTTGTCTCCATCAGTCTTAAGATATATGTTATTGTCCTTACTGGTACACTAGAATCCTATCTTGATCAAGTGTGCATGAAATATTTCATACCATGCTCTCAGATCCTATTGCAATCCATACAGTGCCTTATGCAACTTGCAAACCATATCTTTATCCTCAGATAAAGCAAATCCATTTGGTTATTCTATGTACACTTCTTCCTCAAGGATTCCATTAAGAAAAGTTGATTTAACATCCATCTGATAGACTTTAAATACTTTATAAGTAGCATAAGCAAGTAAAATTCTTACTCCTAATCTCACCATCAATGCAAAGGTTTCACCATAGTCTTCTCCTTCTTCTTGTGCATAGCCTTTGCATACCAACCTTTCTTTATTCCTCACAACCTTACCTTCTTCATTCAACTTGTTTCTAAAGACCCATTTAGTCGCAATCACATTCTTTTCTTCTGGTCTAGGAACAAGTGTCCTTGTTTTGTTCTTCTCTATCTGATCCAATTCTTCATTCATAGCATTAATCCAATCATCATCCTTTAATGCCTCTCTCACTGTTTTAGGCTCAATAGTTGAAATCAGACAAGAATTTTCTCTGATTTTCCTCTGTGTTTGTACACCATCATTTTTATCTTCGACAATTTGTTCTGTTGAGTGATTTAACCTGATATACCTTGTAATAATTAGTTATGGTGTTGTGCTTTCTGTTTCATGTTCTTCATCACTTTCTTTATTTACCAGTTGAGCACCTATTTCTGCAACTTTTTCTCATCATCCTTTTGCACTTCAGGTTCTATAAACACAAGTCTTTCTACATCTTTCTTAGGGTCAAATTTGCTGGTCTCACTAGATTTCTCAGAGAGTTCATCTACCTTAACATTTGTACTCTCAATAATCTTCTTAGTTCTCTTGTTATAACATTTAAATTCCTTACTCTTTGTAGAGTACCAAGAAAATAACCTTCATCACACTTTGTATCAAACTTTCTAGTGAAATCATCTCGTTTAATAAAAATTCTACTCCCAAAGATTTTGAAATAACTTACATTAGGAGTCTTTCCATGCCATAACTCATAAGGTGTTTTGTTGTTACCTTTCTTGACAAGTAGCCAGTTGAAAGTATTAACAATAGTGCTAACTGCTTGTCTCCAAAACATCTTCGGTACTTCACCTTGAATCATCATGGTTCTAGTAGCTTCAACAACTATTCTATTAATTCTCTTTGCTATTCCATTCTATTGTGGAGTTCTAGGAGCTGACAATTGCCTCTTAATTCCTTGTTCATCACAGAACTTCACAAACTCATTAGAAGTAAATTTACCTCCCCGGTCAGATCTCAAACATTTCAAATTCTTCCTGGTATCTTTCTTAACTAAATATTTAAATGCTTTAAATTTACTGAATGCCTAATACTTTCCTCTCAAAAAAGTTACCCACATCATCTTGGAAACATCATCAGGAAAGATCATAAAGTAATTATCACCAATATAGATCTTAGTCCTCATAGGACCATAGAGATCAGTATGAACCCAATCAAGAATATTTTCTTAAGAGAAAGACTTACTCTTAAAAGATACAGAAGTAACCTTACCCATCTGATAGTCCTTGCATAACACAGTCTAGTTTCACAAGCTGGGGCAAACCTCTCACAATACTTGACTTACTAACTTTAATCAAATTGTCAAAATTCACATGACAAAATCCTTTGTGCCACAACCATCTATCTTCAATATTTGCCACCAGACAATTATTCACATTAGTATTCAGATGAAATAGATTACCTCTTGTCTTCTTTATAGTAGCAATCAATTGTCCATTGTTTCCAAGAATCCTGCACACTCCACTTTTGAATTCAAGTAGATATCCCTTATCATTAAGCTGTCCAACACTCAAAAGGTTATATTTTAGTCCATCAACCCAAAAGACATCATCTGCATTACTCTTCCCATTTAATGAAATTGATCCTTTACCTTTAACCATGCAGGGAGATTTATTACCAAACCTTACAACACTTTCATCAAACTCTTCAAGGGATAAGAACTTGCTTTTGTCACTGGTCATGTGGTGTGAGAAACCACTATCTATTATCTATTCATCACTACTATCCATGTGAGACACCAATGCCTTCTCATCAGTTAGATCTTCCTTCACAAGAACAAACACTATCTCCTCATTTTCATCTTCTTCTGATTCTTCACCAGTTACTCGTTCATCAACTGCAACATAACAATGTTTCTTGCCTTTTCCTTTGAATTTCTTGAACTTCTCTTTTTTATTAGTGTTAGGGCAATTAGCAGCTATGTGTGCAATTTTACTACAAGATAAACACATCAAGGGTAATTTATCTTTATATTTACCTTTCCCTCTAGGGAATCTTTTAGCCAACAATGCCTCAAGTTCCATCAGATGATCTTCTTCATCACCATCACCTCTGCTACCTCCATGACTAGATCTGTAGTCATGATTATGACAAATATAATTTCCTTTCCTTACTGATGTACTGGTTACGGAAGCCTTACAAGCATATTCAGAAGGTTTAGAAACACTATTATCAAAACGATTTAGCATAAATGCAGTCAAATTCCAATAAGAGAATCAATGGTGACTTTATCTTTAGAAATAGATCTCAGTTCTTGAATTGAAGAAACTCTGATAGAATATTGTGGTAAGAGATTTCTAGGCATCTTACTAACAATAATATCTTCTTCAATCTTACCTCCAACACTTTTTATACCACCTACAACTTCCTTAATCCTTTGACCATATTGTGCTATGTTCTCACCATCAACCATTTTCATATCACCAAATTTACCTCTTAGACTTTCTTCCTTTGCCCTTTGTACATGTTCATCTCCTCCATAAATTAATTTTAATTTCTCCCAAACTTCATTTGCAATCTCTAATCCACGAACATCAATATATTCTGAATTAGACAATGTACTTACAATTTCTTCAAGGACTTGAATGTTTTCTTGTTGTTCTTTAAGTTCATCCAGTGTCAAGGGACTGGTGGTAGGAACAACATACTTGGTTACCATATGATTCCGATACTGAGACCCTATTCCTTTAATGTAGATCTTCATCCGATCACTCCATATCCAGTAGTTATCCTTGGTAAACTTGGGACCCTCCTTCTTCATCATCTTTCATAGGATCTTTCCCTCAAGTTGTTAGGCTTTCTTCACACAGAGGACCAATGCTCTGATACCAAATGTTAATCTTAGAGGATCCAGTTAATACTGAGAGGGGGGGTGAATCAATATTAACAATAATATAAAACTTAAAATTCCACCTTATAAAAATTTATCAAATCAATCATAAACCAACAATAAACTCTTTACTAGTACCGATATTTGCTGATAATCATCTGTTAAATTGATATATCAATGATTCTCAGCTAGTGTTCATTAACCATGAATAAATTGAAAGTAATTCATAACATCACATTAAAACATTCACCATATGAACACCATGATTTTCACGTGGAAACCAAAATAGGAAAAAACCACGGTGGGAATTGGTGCCCACAAGAATTTTGCACTCTTTCAGAATGCGCCCTGTTAGGAGCTTAGCCCGATTAGGAGCTTACAAAGATGCTCTATTAGGAGTAGACCATGTTAGGAGTTACCCGGTTAAAGAATTTACCTCAACCCTATTAGGAGCTTTGACCTATTAGGATCAACCTCACAAGAGGATTTAGAACTTAGATGTTGAGTCACCCTGTTAGGGGATTTACAATGTAAGGCCTGTTAGGACCTACCCGATTAAGGGATTTTATCTTCTACAACTGTTAGGGAACAATAGTGAATGATCTGGGTACAACACTCAACTGCTTGCTTGATTAGATCCAATTATTCTCTAAGTCTGCAACACTCTAGCAGATATTCTCACACCCTGGTTCGGCTTCACACTCTTCTCAAAATCACCAACCGACCAAACAAACATCAACAATACTGACATAAATAACCTTTACAACTTAGCCAGTTACAAGACCCTGAGATTTACAACATAGATAATCACAAATCTTTACAGCTCATTACAAATCATCATATGTATTATTACAATCAATTACAAATCAATATCAACCGTTGAGTGATCATAACTCATCACAACAACTTGATCTGATACAAAGTCAAACCCTTAGCACATTTCGCTAAGAACTTTGCACATTCCCAAGAAATTCAATCTTGATTGAGCCAAAACATAATTCAAACACTTCATGTAGGTTGTGCCACATCATCACCAACATGTGAACTTGATGTAGATCACCGCCAAACCAAAAAATCATTACCGATTAAGAGAATTCTTTACCGATCCTAAAACCCTTCTTAAACCCTAGCAAAAACTCAACAAAAATTATAAACATAAATTCCGGTTGTCACAACATGATGTGGTTCTAGTCAGATATATGTTACAATGATACAAAATCATATTCCAAACTGCAAAACCTCAATCATCACCAATCGCCAGATATAATCAAAATATTTACCGGTTAAGGTCCTAATTTCAAGTTTCTTGATTCTTTACCAATATGCACTCTCTAGTAGACCAAAAAGATTTAGATGACAAAATACAACATAATTAAACATCGGTATTCATGAATAAACATTAGTTGCTATCAATGACAACACAAATAACTGATCAAAGTCATCTATCGTGCAATCTCAATCTCTCCATCACAATGTCATCACCAACAGTTTTTTACCGATTCAGTCATCATTCTTCATCTTCATCAATTATGCCAATCATGCCAACACACTCTCCTCGCTAAATTATGTCTCATGATACTAATATAGATCTACAATGTTGAATATAGGTGAAATACCCAAGCTATTCGATAACTCTACTTCATATGCATTTCCAGAACTTAATTTCTTCAAGATCTTACAAGGTCCAAAGTTTCTCATCTTCAAATTGTTATAGGTTCCCATTGGAAATCTCTCTTTTCTCAGATACACCATCACTTCATCTTCCAATTCAAATTCTTTATGTCTCTTCTTCTCATCCTCTTTCTCCTTATACTTATTGTCCATATCCTCCAAATGTTATTTAACCTGAGTATGCATTGTCTTCATATGCTCTACAAATTCTTCTTTTTCTACACTCCTCTTCTCTTCTTTACTGATGTTCCTCAATTCAGATAGGCCTCTAGAGTGTGCTCTGGTAATAATCTTAAAAGGTGTTCCCTCGAAACTATTTTTCACTGAATTATTGTAGGCAAATTCTGCTTGTGTAAGAATCAAGTCCCAACTTTTGGTTTTATCTCCAACTAGTTCTATCTATTGATGTAGGAGCATCCTCAGTCTATGAGAAATCTTTCATCGACCAAAAATATTTCCTTTCAGTTTTGTTCTTGTTCAGTTCCGGTAGCAGTTTTTCTATGTTTTACTTTTGTGAGTTTTGATAGATGGTTCTTTTTCATTCTGGATCAATTTTTTGGTTTCCAGGCTTGTCCTTGAGCATTGCTCCATATTCTTAGTTCATTTGGATTATTTTCTGGAGAGTTATTCCTTCTGTAGTGACTATTTCCTAGTTTTGGAGTATTTTTGAGCTTATTGTCTATTTTGGTTATTCCTTCTCATGTAGACCAATTCCTTGGCTTACGGATCCAATTGGTGCCTTGCTCTATGTTCTTGAGTCCTTGGCGGACCTTCCTTTCGATCCACATTTCTTTGTTGTTCTTTTCCAAAGGAATTTCCTTCTTTCTTAGGGCCAACATATTTGCATGTTTCTTTTTCCTATCTTGGTAAATGTAATTTTTTGTGGCAAACCTAGATGTGTTCTAGAGGGTATCCTTAGGGGGCAATTTATGGTTCTGAGCATCTAGTCTTTGGATTTGAGATCCGGTTGCCTCTTGGAGGTCTAGATAAATTGTAATATGACATGTTAGCCTGCATGTAACCAATTGATTATCGGATGTTCAATGATGATAATATAATGAAACAATATATGATTTTGCAATTTATCTATTTTTTATTGTTGCTTCCTTCATGTTAATCATGATGCATGATCTAATTGATGAACTTATAAGGCACTGAGAGGGGGGGGGTGAATCAGTGCAAGAAAAAATAATATAAATCTTATCACCAACTTTAACAACTTAAAACTTATCAAGCATATAAGAAATATTACCACATAAGCTAATGCCCAATAAAACAAAATCCACATAACACAAGAGATTTATATGTGCAAAACCCAAAAGGGAAAAACCATGGTGGGAGTTGGTACCCACAAGATTCACTATCTGCAGAATAGAAATCTTGACCGGTTAAGGTCTTACAACCATGCCCTGTTAGGAGAAGACCCAGTTAGGAGTCACCTAGTTAAGGGATTTGAATGATAAGCCCTATTAGGAGAAATTAACTGTTAAGATCAACCTAGCAAGAGGATTTGAGACTCTGATACAGAGTTACCCTGTTAGGGGAGTTATAGATTAAGGCCTATTAGGACCTACCCGGTTAGGGGATTTTGTTGTTGCAGAATGTTAGGAAAACACCAACAATAAGATCTTCAAGTAACACCTTCTATGTCTGATAAGATCCACTTCCGATCCTTAAAACATCAACAACACTTCATTACAAAACTTCCATAATCACCGCACAATCACATTCACAATATTCACTCATGAATTCTCTCTTCACACATATCGACTTTATACCTCATCACACTTTTTATAAACATTTACATTTAGTCGTCTATAACCTTAGAACAATTTCCTAGGTTCAATGAATCTAGACAAACTTACATCGCATGATTTACATATGTCGGCCATCGACATAACAAATTAAAACTTGTGTCATTTTACTAATTTAAGTGACTATATCACTACCGGTTAAGTGTTCTACAAGTTTGTCTGTTCTGTACATCAAATTTTGCTCATCCAGTTGAATATGCCAATATGGTTGAGAACATAGCTCCAAATGCATGTCTCCATCATCATTGTAAAACCACATCATCCAACTCTTCATGAATCTCTTGTACCGGTTGTCAGAGTGCAACTCTGTCTCAATGTACCGATTGAGATCCTAATTACCGGTTTTCTGTAAAACTGTCTTTTGTACCGGTTATACCTTACCAGTTGGCTACTAAGACTTACATGACTACAAAAACATTTTTTCCATCAATGACAATACAAAACTTATTCATCAATCATGAATCTCAATCTCTTCATCGCATTCACTAACCAATCATATACCGGTTCAGTCAAATGCCAACAATCTCCCCCTTTGGCATTGATGGCAACACTTAGGAAAAATTTTGTCAACTAAGTGAGCAAAACACAAATTGACTACATGACATATACTCCCCCTTAGAAATTGCATGCTATAAAAAAATACAATACTCATACAATTACATACCAAATTTTGACTCAACTCTTACTCCACCTTTCACAACAATGCCAAATGAAAAATAAATACATGTGATATCAAAATTTGCATCAAAGCATATAAATAGATATAAGAGTCATAAATTCTTTACGTAGGAATTCTGGGAAAAACATCACTAAAATGAGACTTCAAATTTTTAAAGTCATTATGCCATGTCTCTTAAATTATGCCTACGATCTCCACATGAGTCTTGATTTGTCCAGCTAGCTTCTCCATTGTGTCAACACTGTTCATTTTTGGTGTAGCAAGAATGGCTTCAGATTCCTTGTATGCTCTCTGTAAGACTTTGACCTTCGATATAAGTTGTGTTTGAAGTTTTTGCAGGGATCTGACTCTCTTCACCTATTCCTTCTCATATAATTTCAGCTTGTGCTAAAGTTCTACAACTGATCTTCCAAAATGAATAGCAGAGTCATTAAGGGGCTTAAATGACTCACTTACAACCTCAAGTTCATGCTCATCTTCTTCTCTTTTCTTCTTCAAAATCAGCACAAAATAAGGAAAATGTTGAAACAATAGAGAGGATTTTACCTCCGGTTTCCAGTGCTTCCTTCAAATAATCCTTATTAACAGTAAGAGCCACTTTACCTTTATCAATTTCAGACATCAAGTGCTCTGTTCTCTTCTTCTTGTAGTTACTCTCCACACTGATATAAGTTGCATCCTCTAACAACTTCATCTGCTCTCTGGCATCAAAAACAAGTTTTCAAAGCTTGTTAATAGGTGTGGCAAAATTTCCTATATCAATCTCTGGTAGGAGACTAGACAAAATGTCTACTGCATTCCTTATGGTCTCTGCCTCCTTTTGTTGTTCTTTCATCCTCTTCTTTTTAGCTCGGGATTGCATGGCAGTTGCAATAGCCATCAACTCAGTAGAACTCAGTTTATCCATGTCAAGGGGTCCTTGGATGCTTAATGCATCATTGTCATCTTCTTCATCAACAACTTTCTTTTTAGAATCAAGTGACAAAGGTGTCACTATGGGTTCAGTCTTTTCTGCCTTATTATCCTCTATTCCCTCTTTGTTTTTAGTTTTCTCTTCTTCCTTTTCCTTTTTCTATTTCTTTAGTCTTCTCTTCTTTCTTTTCTTCATTAATTTCCATTACCAATGGCGGTTGAGTATCTACAGTCTGATTATCTACCGGTGGCTCCTCATCCTTCTTTTCTTCTTCATCTTTCTTTCCTTCCTGTTCTTGATTCTTCTCATGTTGTTAAGACATCTGAACATCTACATCATACACATCTATATTATCAACAATATTATCAACATTATCATCATTAGGAATAAACACTGGTTCATTTTGTGTGTTCACCAGTTGGTCATCTAACACAATGCCATTGGTCTGAAAATCAGTAGGTTTAATACCTTCTAGAAAATCTTCACCCTTAATCTTTTCAGGTTCATCATCCTTATCCTATTCCTCTTCAGTAGGAATTAGACCCAAATATTTTTTTAACAAAATTTCTCTCGCTTGCTAGATTTATTGAGTCTCACCGATTAACATCCTTGTTAGTATTTTCTTAGATCTAAAGGAAGATTTTGCAATCAAAAAAATATCATCTAATTCTTCCTTTGTGGCTTCCGGTTGAAGATTTTTGAGTGTACACTCAACAAATTCTCTGTCCTGCTTCATTGCAGCCTACCACCTTGCATCAATTTTTTTGTATAATAAATTAAAAATTTTCCCTTGTAGTTCAATAAGGGTTTTACTATATTTATTCATCATATAAACTACTACATCTTCTATTAACCTTTGTTCATTCTCACCAATATTATCATACAATTTATTCAATCCCTTAAGAACACCATATTCCTTAATACTTCTTAATAGTTTATCAAGATAAGTAGGTTTATATACCAGTTTCTCCATAGATTTGACAGTGGAGGTTCCAACAACCTTATATTTATTGTGGCTAGTTCTTAGGACTTTTTTCTCTTTTCCTCATTCAGTGTCTTCATCATCTGCATTTGCCAATGCTGGTTTTTGTGCTTGTTGCTTCATTCTTTTTCTATTTTTAACTGATGCAGTTGGAGTATCAACAACCTTTACTCTTGTCTAGAATTGAATCTTTGAAGATTTTTCTATTGGTTTCCCTTTCTTAATAGCTGTTGGTTTCTCTTTTTCTGTAGCTCTCCCTTTTCTAGCTCTTGTTTGCATATCGGTGGAGGTGTCGGTGGGAGTACTATATGTTCTAGCCTATTGAGCAACATGCTTTGCTCTAGCTTCAACAATCTATGCCTTTGTAAATCCTGCTAGCTCAGCAAAGGCTTCAACTTCCTTTCTAACTTTCTTAGCTATTATCAGTTTTTGGAGTTCAACGTGTACTTGAATGGATTTCTCCTTGTAAGTACCAAATCTCTATGTTGTGGTATCAACTGGTTGTCTGAGTAGATGGTCAGCATATGCAATTAATAGTTCTTTATCAATTTCATACCCCATGGGATAAACCCAAGCGGTTCAAGTTCCATCAGACAAGTATTTGTGTCCACCATAAAGAAAATTGTATTTTCATACCAGTTAACTACCTCTGTTGGTATCCTCTCTCTTGCATGCATTTTCTTTTGAAAATCCTTGAAGTATCCCCACACAATATTATCAAAATAATTACCTAGCATCCTAATGCTATTCTTCATTTGCATCAAAACAGGTGTACCTCCAATCCATTCAATATCACCAATACCAGAAAAAGAATTTTAAAAATAAAAGAATAGACCAAGAATAAGTTGACCAAATTTGAACCTCAATCTTTTGTCCTTCTTTATGGCCTCTAAGTTCAGCATCAATTGACTTCTTAATGCTTTATATAGATCATAATCAACATCTTCTTTGATCATCTAGTAAGTAGTATGAATAGCAGCTACTGTCACACTATTCATCCTACTTGAGTAGTATATCTTGTAACTGATCACCATTGAAGCATATTTCATTGCCGAATCACTAATATTGTTCATTGCCATAGCTCTGCCATCCCATTTGGATCCTGTCATGTTTTCTGCACCATTCTTTGAAATGAATCTCAATAAAGGGACCTCACCGGTGGCACAAAGTTTGGTGACTCCGTGAGTGGCTTCCTTAAAAATTTTATGTGGTCGTTCAAGCCACATAAACTGATCATCTATCCTGCCAAGCACATATCTAACATGTTCATCTACAAACTCATCAATGAAATTAAGTGCATGATGAAACCCTTCAAGATACCATTGTCATCACACAGTGCTCTATATTGATGAAAAATAGCAACCATACCCAAATCTTCCAGTTTGCAATGGTAAAATGATCTAACATCTTCAACACGTAATACACCATAGGGTCCTTTGGATAGGGATCTGATGGGATTAGTTTCTTCAGATTTAAATGTATGTCTTTTGAATTCAGATCATGGCCTATCGGTAACATTAACTAGATGTGGTGTATCCATTTTCAACAAATCTATCTTCAAAAACTAATAATATTCTTGATTAATACCTTTTCCTACTTCTACACTAGGGTTTCAAACACTAACAAAGCTCTTTAAACCGACTGCCAATCACAAAATCACACTAGATCACTTTGAATCTTTGTCAAGCAGGTTAGATGTTGCAAACACAAATTCTGTTGTTCTCTATTCATTCTCCAAGTGTTCATACAAATGCAATGTGACAAATAAAATCCAAAAAGTTCCTTTTATTTGCCCATTATCTACCGCATTAAATGCCATTACCGGTAAAACCCTAAAATGTCTTACAACATAATACCAGTTCACATAACACATCAAACCTACCATTTTTATCACATAATCACTTCTTAACATCATATCATATCAAAGTATGCAGATTTAACATACCTCATGGTCCTTCAGGGGGTTCTGAAATAGATCTAACATTAAGTTCCCCCTAAGCTATATAAACAACTTAGTTTGTTGGTGAAGGGTTCTCCACACTAGGTAAAGAAATAGGATCTTCAGATGATTTTACTTTGGTTATCTCATTATCCTTCTTTTTCCAAATTCTATTCATTTCAGCTCTGGTCTCCTCCACATCAACTTTCCTCTTCCCTTGCTGGTCTACTGATTAATTCACCATTTTGTCCACTTTAGCTCTGTAGAACTTAGCCATATGTCCCATTTTATGAAATGATAGCAAGCCATACCAGAAGCTCTCCAAGGTCTAGCAATGCCTCTACTAGTCCTTCTTATGCAGTTCATAGCCATATGACCAAAGTTATTACAGATTATGCAAACCACATTCATTCTTTTCTCCATCTCATAGGGACTAGACCGGTTAGCATAAGGTCTTTGCTAATCAGGACTTCTCTGATCATTGAAATTACTTCTCAAATCACCAATAAATTTATGATTCATGTGAGGAGTGGGATTATTTTCTCCATACCTACATTCAATAGATCTATGCCCATACATATTGCATGTGTAATAATAACATCAGATTTGCTTCGAAAAACATTAGCAGTATGTCCTGGCTTATTGCAATTGAAACACATGGGCTTATAGGATTTCTTACCAGTGATTTTATGAGTCTTAGGAGAAGGTTTACCTTCATGCATCTTGACCTTAGTACCAGAAGGTTCTCCTTTCTCAAATGTATTATATCCTAATCCAAATGTATCACCTTTCATTCTTTGAGATTGGATTTGTTCATCTAGCATGGTTGAACTCTTGTTGAATTTGGCAAGCTTATCATTAGCTTTTGCAAGCTCTAGAGTAAGGTCTTCATTCCTTTTCATAAGAGTCTCTCTAAGAGACATTGCCATTTCCAATTCTGCCTTTATCTCTTCTTTTTCTTGTTTTTCCTCATGCCAGTGTGCATATAGGGTACCATTTTCCTAATTTATCTTAAAGATCTCATGATATTTCTCTTTGATCTTGTCTTCAGCTACCCTACTTGCTTCAAGTTCCCGATTCATCTGGATTGTAAGGGCCTCAAGCTCTCTCCTTAGGTTAGACGTCTCACCATTCAGTTTTTTCCACCTCATCTACCAATGCATCAATGTTTATTTCATCATAAGAGCTTCTTTTAGAGACTTCCAACAGTTGTTTAGTAAGCTCTTTCCTCTTAGAAAGTGAAGCTTAATACTTGCCTCTCAATGTTTCTAGGGCATCTCCAGTTTCAACAAGTTTATGAGACATATATCTATAACTCATATCCCCCATGTTTGCCTTAGGAATCCTTCTCAAGTAGTTAGGCCTCAAAGAAGGTTGGCTCTGATACCAATTGATGAACTTATAAGGAACTAAGAGGGGGGGATGAATCAGTGCAAGCAAAAACAATATAAATCTTATCACCAACTTTAAAAACTTAAAACTTATCAAGCATATAAGAAATATCACCACATAAGCTAATGCCCAATAAAACAAATTCCACATAACACAAGATATTTATACGTGGAAAACCCAAAAGGGAAAAACCACAGTGGGAGTTGGTACCCACAAGATTCACTATTTCCAGAATAGAAATCTTGACTGGTTAAGGTCTTACAACTATGCCCTATTAGGAGTTGACCCGGTTAGGAGTCACCCGATTAAGAGACTTGAATGATAAGCCCTGTTAGGAGCAATGACCTATTAGGATCAACCTCCCAAGAGGATTTGAGACTCTGATATAGAGCTACCCTTTTAGGGGATTTATAGATTAAGGCCTGTTAGGACCTACTTGTTTAGGGGATTTTGCTATTGCAAACTGTTAAGAAAACAACAATGATAAGATCTTCAAGGAAAACATTCTATGCCTGATAAGATCCACTTCCGATCCTTAACACATCAACAACACTTCATTACAGGACTTCCCTAGTCACTGCACAATCACATTCACAATATTCGCTCATGAATTCTCTCTTCACACATACCGACTTTATACCTCATCACACTTTTTATAAACATTTACATTTAGTCGGCTATAACCTTCGAAAAATTTCCTAGATTCAATAAATTTGGACAAACTTACATCGCACACTTTACATATGTTGGCCATTGACATTGTTGGATTTACACACTCCAATGAGAATTGTAGGTGATTGAAGGTATTGTCATTGATGGCAACCTTGCAATCTTATGGCACCGGCAGGCACCAGCACCGACAGACTCTACACCGACAGATAGTTCACCGACAATGACAAGGATGTTTACCAACACCCTAGCCGATAAGATTCTAAATATTGTATATTGTATTTAATTATGATATATTTTTGTAAGCTGACATGGAATATTGTAATAAGACTCATATATAAGTATGAGATCTTGTAGATCATTTTGTAGAGAGACATGATAGGATGGATATGCAGAGCAAATATTAAGGCAGATTTTGGAGTAAGGTTTATAGTTATTGTATGAGCTTCAATCAGTACTGAACTTGGCATAGCAGATGCTTATTGTAGCAGTACATTATATTGGATTCTCATAATCTATTTTGTAAGTCAGTGAGACTTCCTTTTGTATTTGAGCAGTGTGCTCTAGGCAGTTGGCCTTCCTGCATGTGCAGGCACACACTATTGTAAGTAATATACATTCATTGACTAGTGAGTGAATATTGTGGGTCACAAATCCCATAGAGGTTTTTCCCACACCGGGTTTCCTTACCAAAAATATTGTGCTATGGTGTTCTTTCTATGTTCTATTTATTGTTCATATTTACTGCATTAATTCTTGTTCACTTGTTCATTGTTTTGGAATGCAAATTACTTAATAAGGTAAGAAAATTTGCAAACCGGTTAGATACTGATTCACCCCCCCCCCCCCCTCCTCAGTATCTTTGGGAATCCTAACAATTGGTATCAGAGCCTGGTCCTCTATTTTCAAAAGTCTAACAGCTTGAGGGAAATTCTGACACTGGTATAGATGGAAAACCTGAGAAAGCAATTGGAAACAGCTCTTGCAGATTATGATGTAGAAAAGTTGAAGAATATCAAACTTGAAGATGATCTAAAGACTGCATAGGAATTCATTCAAGGACTTTAGGAGAATCTCACTATTGCTAGAAACAAAAGAAGAGAACTTCATGAGAAGATACAGAGTGATGATGATGAAAAAGAAACTCTTAATGACCTTGTGAACAAGTTGAGGCAAGAAAACAGTACTATGAGGAATGAGATGCAAGACATGACTATGATATTTTGTAAAGACATTGAAGACAGAAAGAAGAATGAAGATGACTTGACTAGGAGACTCAATGATCCTGGAAATGATATGTTGAAGATAGATTTGATTCACATGGAACATGATAAAACTGAACTTATGAGACAGAAGGAAATCTTGGAAAATGAGTTAGCTACTACAAATCAACACAAAGAGAAATTCAAGAAAAGTTCAGAAGAACTTGATGATATGTTGAAAATTCAGAAACCTAATGGAAACACTAATGGACTTGGATTTGAAGTTGGTGAAAGCTCTGGTACTGCAAACAATCATGATCACTGCAAACCGGCAAGACAACCTAATGCCTACAAATTCAATGGGAAATACTTTAACTATAACAAGTATGGTCATAGAGTAAATCAGTGTAGATCTAGAAACTATCAGAACACTAATACACCCACCGGTCAATGTTCCAAATGCAAAAAAATTGGTCACAATTCAAAAAAATGTAGAATGAATGTAATATGTTATGTTTGTGGAAGATTTGGACACCTATCTAATCAATGAGGAACACATACTAGCATAGGATATGGAAAATCTATTCAAAAGAATAATATGACATATTATGCTTGTAACAAGATTGGACATATTGCAAAATTTTGTAGAAGTAAGGCTTCACCCACAAATAAAAAAGGACCCAGTTTGAAAGGCAAAGAGAAGGTTGATGAGGTAAAGCAAAATTTTTCAAAACAATGGATTAGAAAGAGAGATCAGAATGTTGATGAGACTATTCCTTCTCCAGTAGAACGGAGTATTACTCCACCGACAGGATATTCTTCATCTAACTGAAAAGAAACCTTTTGGGGGTATGGCATCAAATTGAAAATCATGCAAGTTTACCCTCGGTTGATGGTGAGAAGATGAACTTCTTCTTTACTGGTAGATGTGTTAAGTTTCACTTAACCGACAGGCATTTATTGTGGTAGTTGAAGGAAAAGACATTATAAATCAGTGTTTTTTACTCTTTTTTATTCACTGAGCATTCAAATTTCCTAAGAGCGTGAAAAACTCGAGTGAAGGCATTCTTAGCGAGAAGTGAAGCAAAGATCTTTTAAGCATCCAAACCTAAAAGGCAAATTAAGGTATTTATCAATGGCTTCCTCCTCTGCTCCTGAATTCATTGCAAATCCTACTATTATTGAAGTGGTTAAATGCCCTAGGCCTGTATTCAAGATCATTCCCGAAGTAGCAAAATAGGATGATACCCTAGGTGCATTCTCTAAAATCCCTAAAGGATTTGCATATGCAGAAGACCCAAGAATTTACATACATTGCCATATTGAGGAACTAGGTTCAGATGAAATCGTGAAAATGTATAAAAATGTGATTTCTGATGAAAATGGAACTGTGAAACCGAAACATAAGATTATTGAAACCCTAGGTTTTGTGGAAATTCTTGACATCCCGGAATTTCCTAAGGAAGTTGTGAGAATTGTACTCAGTAGAGTTCATGGAGAATTCTTTTGGTTAGACTCTATCCATAAGATCACAAGAGAAGCAGTTAAGGTTGTGATTGACTTACCCTCCACTGGTAGCAGGCTAGATAAGACCAAGAAAGTTTCAAAAAAATAATGATGACTTTAACTGGTGCAACCTATGACAACAAATCCGTGAGAGTTAATGATGTGAAAGATGACAATGTTAGATTCATTAGCATGATCTTAGGATACAAAACCACACATGCTAACTGACTGAACTCAGTTTCCAGTCTATGTATCAAGAGTGCATATGATATGGTCAACAATGATGCTAAAATAGATATATGTCAATGGTTGAAAGATGAATTGATTGATAATTTGAAGAAAATCAAAGGAGACAAGAAAGGTACTTTTAGATTTGGCAATCTTATTGTATGCCTAATTCTATATATTATAAAATAAGATCTTGCTATAGGCAGGAAAGACTTTGGTTATGACATACTGGTAGGTAAATAACTGTTGGATATCTTCACTGGCATAGGAACAAATAGGGAAAACAAAATAACTGAATATTTCCAAGCACTTAAGGCTAAAATGAAGACTAGGGAAAGGTTACCTCAGAGTATTGTAGACAAGTATCAAAAAGAAATTTGTTTTGTAATCAAGAAATATGAGATCTGGATGGAATCAATGCTTCCTAGAACTATTTGGGTGATAGAAATGGGTTATGAGGCTGATGTGAACATTATTGAGACATATGCCAAAGCCCTACTTGAAGCCCCTAGAGAGAGGAAAAGGTGTTTGGTAATGTCGAAACCATTGAAAGTGAAGTGCAAACACTAAAAAGGAGGAAGAGAAGGGAGAAATATATCTAAAGTGCATCTAAGCAGGTTAAAGAGATAAAGGAAAATGTAATGAATATCACTAGTATTAAAGAAAGTGACTTGGAAGGGTTACAACTAGAAGCTCACATCTCACCGGTTGGAGCTTCATCAGAAAGTGATATGCCTGCAACATCCCAGTATGGTATAGCAATCGGATGCTGGAAAGTGATTCAGAGACCGACTCACATGAGTGGGAATTTGATTCTGTATAGCTTAACACTTCAGATGAGGAAGACACGTCACCACCTCCGCCATGCAAAGACATTCCTATTTATGGAGAAGCACAGATAAAGACCACTTGGGTACCTGAGCTGGAAACATCTTCCAAAGACCCTACGTCTCATCCTACGCCGGATTCTGATAGGGAGAGTACCATCAATGACCTTCACCACACTGTCTTAACCCTCACTGATACATCTCCCGCACTTAACTTAATCGATGAAGTAATGCCCATTATCCACCCTGAACTCATCGAATGGAACCAACCAAATCCCCCATGTCTTGACCTCTTCCAAAACGATGAGGCTATCATTGACTTTTTGGAATTAAGGGATAATCTACCAAGCGGGGATCACAAAGCTGGATTCGCCATTGAACTTAATAGCGCAGCATACTTCGGGGCGGATGCCAAACCCTTCAGCTGCAAAAATATAACATTAAAACATGGATCTTCTAGTGAAAACCACACTGTGGCACTGTTTGATCCAACAAAAGTAAAAAGAAAGAGCGTATCCAACGGTGAAAACCTCTCTGAGGCACTTGAGGATGAAGGGTTTGACATTCTCCCTACTAGTACACAACAGGAACGATCGACGATTCTCATTGAGGAGACTAAAGAATACAATGTGGGGACTCCTGAAAACCCTCATATCATACATCTGGCATCTCTTCTCACTCCAGAGGAACAACCTCAATTTATAGAGTTCTTCCAATAGCGTCAGATCAACTTTGCATGGTCATATGCAGACATGCCTGGGCTTGATCCTGATTTAGTCATGCATCATCTCACAGTAGCAAAAGGAGCCAAACCTGTCAAGCAGAAGCTTCGTAAGATGCATCCTCAGATTGTCGTGCTAGTCAAAACAGAACTCAAGAAACTCCTGGATGTTGGTTTCATTAGACCAATTGATTATGCAGAATGGATCTCCAACATTGTACCAGTTGGGAAACCAAAAGGGGGCATCTGCATTTGTACAGACTTCAGAGATCTGAATAAGGCATGTCCTAAGGATGACTTCCCTCTACCAAATATCGACATCATAGTAGATTTGACAGCAGGACATGCCATGCTTTCACTCATGGATGGCTTTTCAGGATACAATCAAATAAAGATCACACCCGAAGATCAACATAAGATAGCCTTCACATGTCCATGGGGCACATACTGCTGGAATGTAATGCCTTTTGGTCTAAAGAATGCAGGAGCGACCTATCAAAGAGCAATGACCACCATCTTCCATGACATGATGCATACTATGATGGAAGATTATGTGGATGACTTACTAGCAAAATCACTTACTAGAGAAGGACATCTTCACATCTTAGATAAAATCTTTGATAGACTGGAACAATACCATGTTCGACTCAACCCAAAGAAATGTGTCTTCGGAGTGACCTCCGGGAAGCTTCTAGGATACATTGTCTCAAGCAAAGGTATTAAGGTCGATCCAGCAAAGGTTAAGGCAATCATGGACATGCCACCTCCAAAGAATATCAGTCAGCTAAGGACACTACAAGGACGGCTTCAATCCATCCGTAGATTCATTGCACAATTGGCTGATAAGTGTCACCCATTCACACACCTGCTACACAAGAACATCCGCTTTCAGTGGGATGCCCGATGCCAGCAAGAATTTTAGGTGCTTAAAGACTATCTCATGAATCCACCATTCTTGATGCCACCAGATCCAAGTAGACTGTTGTTACTTTATATCTCAGCAACAAGTACAGCATTAGGTGTATTACTGGCACAACATAATGCAGAAGGCAAAGAGTGTGTTGTATACTACATCTCTCGTACACTGGTTGGCTATGAAATCAATTACACACCTATTGAGCGAGCTTGCCTAGTAGTAATCCTGGCAACCACTAAATTGCGGCACTATCTATTAACACACAAGGTACAACTCATTGCAAAGATTGATCCACTCAAGTATTTACTCAGCAAAGCAGCATTGACAGGTCGCTTGGCCAAATGGGTGATGATTCTAAGTGAATTTGACATTGAGTATGTGGACCGTAAAGCTATCAAAGGTCAAGTTATTGCAGATCAGTTGGCCGATGCACCTCTCATAGGTGATCATCCTCTCATTTCCAATTTTCTAGATGAAGAGATATTCATGATTACAGAAGCACAGTCATGGAAATTATATTTTGATGGTTCATACACTAGGCACGGCTCGGGGGCAGGCATTCTGTTTATCACACCTCAGGGTGATAGCATCCCGAAGTCTTACAGGCTCACATTTCCATGCACCAACAACATAGCAGAGTATGAGGCCTTGATCACAGGACTCAGATTAGCCATACAATGGAAATTAAAAGAATTGCAAGTATATGGCGATTCCCAACTAGTCATTCGACAAGCAACAGATGAGTATCAGACCAAAGATGATAAACTCATGCCATATAAGCAAATGGTGGACACTCTAAAGATATCATTTACTACTATCACTTTTGAGCAGATACCAAGAGATCAGAATCGAGCTGCTGACGCCATGGCTACCATCGCATCTCTACTAGATCTTCCACAGAATTCAACACGCTACGAGTTCTTGGTAGAACAACTTTGGATCCCCGCTTATGATATCCCTGAATCTGAAATGATATGTCACCTTGTTGGTTCTGAATCCCCATGGTACGGTGAGTTCTACACCTATCTCCACGATCACACCCTTCCTCCCAACCAATCAAATAACCAACGTAAAACCTTCATTCGCCAAACTGCTCGATATACCATTATTGCCGAAACCCTATACCGACGCGGTCTTGATGGTACTCTCCTTCGATGTCTGGAACAAGGTGAGATAACAAAGGCTTTGGAAGAGGTACATGAAGGAATTTGCGGGACTCACTCAAGTGGTCCGTCACTAGCGAAGAAACTCATGCGAGCTGCATACTATTGGCCATCTATGGAAAAGGATTCCTACTACTTTGTCAGGAAATGCAAGAAATGTCAAGTTCACGGTGACCTGATACATGCACCGGCCCAGGAACTGCAACCAATCACGACACCATGACCTTTCTGTCAATGGGGCCTTGACCTTGTGGGTAAGATTCATCCATCTTCATCCAACGGCCATAAATTCATTATTACCGCCACCGAATATTTCACCAAGTGGATCGAAGCTGTTCCACTTAGCCAAGTCACCGGCAAGCAGATCGCCTCATTCATCCTCAATTACATCATTTGCCGGTATGGTGTGCCCATGTCCATTGTCACAGATAACGGTCTTCCTTTCAAAAATCAGGATGTTCGTGAGCTTTGTTAGAAATTTCATATCCAACACCGCTTTTCCACTCCCTATTACCCACAAGGCAATGGTTAGGCCGAAGCATCCAATAAAAACATATTGAGGATCCTAAAGAAGACAGTCAATGATGTCGGCCGTGATTGGCATGTTTAATTGAATCCAGCGCTATGGGCATATCGAACTAGCATTCGGACCCCTACAGGTGCAACTCCTTATTCATTGGTCTATGGTGCTGAAGCTATCTTACCTATTGAGGTCGAGATACCATCCTTACGAGTTTCATTGCACAATCTCATCGATGATGAAGCATACAGAGTATCTCGTCTTCAGGACTTAAAGTTACTAGATGAGAAGCGACAAGCTGCATACAATCACCTCAAAGCCTATCAGCAGTGCATGAGTAGAAGCTACAATCACCGAGTTAGATCTCGTACATTTGAGGTAGGTGATCTTGTTCTTCGAGAAAATCCTCGCAACCAACCAAACAAAGAACATCAAGGCAAGTTTGAATCAAACTGGTTGGGCCCATATGTTGTCACTGCTGTATTCGGGTCCGGGGCATATCAGTTGGCTACATCAGACGGAGAACCGCTCGCAGATCCAATCAATAGCATGCACCTCAAACGGTTTTATACCTAAGGTGTACAGAGCATCAGGCTCCCCTGCATATCAGAAAATACCAAAAACATTCAGAAAAATGTCCTAAAGAAAATACAAAAAACATTCAAAAAAGTAAAGAAAAAAAATCATGCATCCAAACAGTGAACAACCACTCCGGTGGTACCTTGGGTAAGTGCGATGGCGAAAACCTAGCAAACAGGTGCCACTCGTAAAGGCAATGGCTCCAGTATCTTCCAGGCTCGTTGCGATCCCATTCATACATACACACATCCATCCATCTAACCATGGCTTGTTATAAATCTACAAATCCAAGAAAGTACTACATGCATCCTGCATCCCGCTTTTTCATAAATCATGTCCAACTTGGGGGCAATGCCCTTACAATCTAGATGATGGAAGTGGATTCTACATTACTGGTGATTCATTGGCAAAAACATTCAAAAATGACTCACAAAATCCAAAAAACATTCAAAAACTATTACACAAAATCCAAAAACATCGAAAAACCCATCGAAAATCACACAAAAACATGGCAACACCTTGTACATATTCATTCAAGCAGATACAAAACAAACATTGACAAAATACTCACACAAATGACCACTTATCACTCGACCAACACAATCAACATCAACAATCCAAACTGTCTTAAATAAGGATGCATCCTTCCTTACCAAAACAAAGACAAAAGTGACGTTTTCTTTGACAAGAAAATTATGTTAAGCTATCAAATGCTTGGTTGATTCGTGAGTAATTCATTTGTTTATCTGTATCGGGATCTTTCAGCATTGTTTTGTATCATTTGCGCATTATTTCCGATGAAGTTCTGGGGCATGTACTAATGGTGTCTACGTGGGAAGTTCACCAAGCTACATGATCTTATGCAAAATTCAGTCATAGATCATTGCAGCTTGCTGACTACAGCGTATACCTCGACCATATGAGCATGAACCATTACCAAGGATCCATATTTTTTATTCTTTATGTATATACTATTTGTTTACAGGTACAATGCTCATTCTTTGGTTCCTCCTCATCCAATTTGGATAAAGGTTTTTATTTCTTAGTACGGTATGCACTTGTCTCAGGATATGATCAGCCTAAGATCAAGGAGGACGATCCAAGTCATGCATGAATAGAGATAATCCTTGTCTGTTCCGCAAGCAATACTCTGGTCGACTTGATCCCTTATATCAAGTCGTTTGTATTAACTTGCTATATAAAATCCATGTAAGGAATACTCAGGTCATCTTGAATCATTATGTCAAGTTGCTTGTATTTTCTTACAACATTTTAAAGCTCAATGATGAAAAATAGAGCACTATGGATCGTCATTCCATCTCATTTGTATATATTGCATTCCGTTGCATTCCAACCATCCATACATTCATAATAGTTGCATATCATGCATACATAGTCATAATAATGCATACTCTATTTTCCTCTTCTTCCATAGGAATGAGTCATAGGTCCTCCATTTCTTCTAACATCGAACCCCCCCAACCCTCCCCATCTCAACAATCAACATCACATACCCTACATCGTGTCCCAATCAACCTAATCAAGCCACGTTCATCACCATCCATCTCTAATAGGAGGGATTGTGTTTCCCATCCTCATTCATCCACACAATCAAGCAAGTTACTCTGTCTACACAGATACATCGACTCCCACACACCTAGACTATCAACAGATACTCTGATCAAGTATCTTCGGGTCTCAACAGGTAATCGATCATGGCAATCCTAGACTACATCAGGCATTTATCATAATGACCTAGTCTCAACGGGGCTGCCATGATTCCCCACAACCATCCATCACACGCACATACTATCAATTGATCAACCAATCAAACACAATCCAACGGACAATTACATCAATTGTCTACGTCTCAACGAGTATTTTGCTTCATATACCTTCATCGGGCAATTACATCAATTGTCTAAGTCACCATCAGGTCACTTTGATTCACTTACTCAGACTTTATCATGTCCAAGCGACCAACTGACATCAACTGTCACGCTTTGACTTGACCGGGGCAATTAAACCGATTGCACCAGATTGTCCAAACAATTTTGATCAATTGTATAGCATCAATCCAAACCCCACACTACATCTGCTATGTATCTCTTGCATGACCTCAGGGTACCCACTGGCTTGTTGTTTCTTCATATTCACTCCATTTTCTCTCATTCTTTCATCATTAGTTCTAATTTCTTCTATTCTACCTCCCCTCCGGTTTTCATTCTTTTTCGAGAGATCGCCCGATTTTTCAAAAAAATTCGGCCCATCCCTTGAGGGGGCATACCACCCATTAAATTTACATTTTATGGGGCATTTCTTCACACCTATTTTTCTTTCTTTGAAACGACGCGATAAACTGCACCGTCTCAAAGAGGGGCAAATGTAGTCACATAAATCTGTCCACTTAATTAAATGAATACTTAGTATTTATTTGATTATTTAACCATCAATTAATAATTAATTAAATTAATATTTAATTAATTCATCTTAACCCTCTTCTCCTATTAATTAAATAAATTATTCAATTTATTTGATTTAATTCACTTAACCAAATTCATACCATTAATTAAATAAATAAATCATATTTGTTTAATTAAATCTTCTCTCACATTTAAATAAATTAATATTTATTTAAATCCCCCAAAATCCCACCTCTCACATTTAAATAAATTAATATTTATTTAAATCTCCCAAAATCCCACCTCTCACATTTAAATAAATAAATCATTTATTTAAAATCACCTTTATCCTCCACCCACTTGCATTTTCCTACAAAAGCAAGTTGCACAATTATTTTAAATAAATAATTTATTTAAATCACCTTTATCCTCCACCCACTTGTATTTTCCTACAAAAGCAAGTTGCACAACTATTTTAAATAAATTATTTATTTAAAATCCTATTTATCCTCACCCACTTGAAACCTTTAATGGTTTCCCTTAAAGTATTCAAACTTGATGGCTTTAAAGTCTTCAAACTTGATGGCTTCCTTCTATAGTCTTCTTAAGACTTTAATGGTTTTCCTTAAAGTCTTCAAGCCTTTAATGGTTCCCCTCAAAGTCTTCAAGCATTTTAATGCTTTATCTTCCTTTTTCTCATTTAAATAAATTAATATTTATTTGAATATTTATCCAAATACAACTTGAACACATTTATTGAAATAAATGAATTTTTATTTTAATAAAATCCTATTTTCCCTCACCCACCAAATCCACTTGCAAAATCTAATCCCCTTCTAGATTCTTCTAACCCCTTCCTAATTAACTTAATCCATCCCCTAATTATTGTCACATTCCTAAGCAAAATGGAGTCACTTCTCAAAGCCTAAAAGTCTTTGATAACCATTAAAGGCTTTCAACCTTCAACCACTAAATGGCTCAAAGTCTTTGATAACCATTAAAGGCTTTCAACCTTCAACCACTAAATGTCTCAAAGTCTTGGATAACCTTTGAAAGCTTCCAACCTTCAACCACTAAATGGCTCAAAGTCTTTGATAACCATTGAAGGCTTTCAACCTTCAACCACTTAATCCCCAAAGTCTCCAATAACCATTAATGGTTACCTCAAACCCTCCCACATGGTTAAAACATTTGTTTTGACTCAACCTCTACCCAACCCAAGGGTCTCATCAAGCCTTTAATGCTTTGACCATGATTATCTCTTAATCATTTGCACAAAGGTTTATCCTTGCATTAACTCCTAATCCAGTGGGTAATCCTAATTTAGGCTTGACCCTTACCTTCTAGATAACCATGAGGTCTCCTCAGGCATTTAATGCCTCCAACCTCTTCTCTCAACCCAATCTTATGTTGACACTTGTCACCATTTCATTGGTGCAAATTGTGCACATGGATCTCCAACTTTCAAGCTTGACCCTTGATTAAACCTTTCAATCCTGGCCATCCATTGCTCCATTTTTCCTATAAATAGAGCCCATTCCTTCATAATCCAGATCCTAAAAACTTGTATGCATTTAGGCTATAGACATTTTTTAGAGAGCATTTAGCATAGCATAACTAAAATCTTGTCTTTTTGGTAAAATCAATCATTTTAGCATCAATAGCATAGTATTTAGCTTTTCATTTCATATTTGAAGCTTAATATTAAATCTCAATCCTCCATAAGCATCCATAGTGCAAAAAGCTGCTGAGAGCTACACTCATTTGGGACTTGGAGAGGAGAGGAACAAGGGAGGAGCAACTATGAGCATCTTGATTAGCTATTTTATTCTATGTTTATATGCTTTCTATTTCATGCTTAATATCTCTCTTGATATGCCTGTTTAGGATAATCTTTTGTTGCTAACACTAACGTTTGTTTCTTGTGCTCTTGTGTGTGTTGCTATCAAACAGATTTTCTAATCCTTTTTGCAGAGCATCATTTGGTCCACAAAAACAAAAACGCACATACACTCCCTTAGGGGAACCCATTGAAACGGTGATGCGACAACTTATTTCTCAGAATTTGATCACTCTACCTAAGTTATCAAATTATGAGCCCCAAGTCAAACTAGCATGGTGGAAGGATACTGAACATTGTGAGTTCCATCAAGGAAGAGGACACAAGACAAGTAATTGTCACCGATTGAAAGATCTCATTCAGGATCTTATTGACCGAGGAGAAATTGAAATTGAAGGGCATGACCCAAAAACAACCAATAATGATCATCAGATGTTCAAGAATCCACTTCCATCGCAAGATCAAAGGGGTCCTTCGACGTCCAGACGAGGTCCTGATACCACTGATTATACGCAAGCTGCGTATAATTACACTGTCAATCACCTGTATGATGCCAGTGAACAAATTGCAACCATAACCTTCAAAAATCCCACCTCAAATTGCAATGTTGTTACGCGTCGCGGCAAAGTTACCATCAAGGCAGCTCCACAAGGCACCACCTCCATCCCAAAGCAGTACAATCTTGTGGAACAATTAGATAAAACGCTTGCGCTCATTTCCATTTTAGAGCTATTACGCCTATCGCCATCTCATAAAACAATCTTGGATCAAGCACTCCAAGAGGCGTCAGTCCCTGCAAACCTAAACACAGACCAATTTCAAGCCATGGTTGGAAATCTAAAGTCATCACCTTGTCTCACTTTTTCTGAAAGTGACAACTCTTCCTTCCAACAACCTCATAACGCTTCACTACACATTGAAGGCTTTATCAACCAACACAGGATCAAGCGAGTCTTGATAGATAATGGAGCAGGCCTAAACATTTTTACACTACAGTTGGTCACAGCATTGGGATATGCAATAGAATCAGTGGATCCTCGCAAGAAGATCACCATCAAGGCCTATGATGATGCAGAGCGTTCATCCAAAGGAGCTGTGGTACTACCAATCCGAGTAGGCCCCGTGGTAAAGCACATCATTTGTCAGGTTCTGGACCTTCCTCTGCCATATAATCTATTATTAGGGAGACCTTGGATACATGCCATGCAAGCCGTTCCATCTATCTACCATCAATGTATCAAGTTCCCACATAATGGTGCAGAGATCACAATCCTGGGTGATGCAAATCCTTTTGCTTTTTGCCATAATATCAGCCATCAACCAGAGATTACTGTTCCTAATAATAGGGAAGCCATTTCCTCCACATCATATGTAAATCCCGCCTCTCTTGCCAGTTCAAACACTCCTATACCCAAGCAAGAAAAGCTTAAGATGAAAGTCGCAGAGGAAGGTCCTGGAGAATACAACTTGAGTCAGCTCTTTTGTGTGGGACAAATGCCCACTTCTCCTAGAACACATGGTAAACCACAGCAGTTACTCCAGCAACCACGGATCACGCCAGCATGTGCTTGGATGCCTTTCGTCCTTGGAAGGAGTCAAGAGGAAGAAACACAAGATGAGGACCTAGCGGACTGGATCTATAAAGATCCCATCACCACTGACATACCGCGAGTTACACTTCCTACAGAACAGTATGGCAAAGGCCTCCTCATTATGCAAAGAATGGGATATGATGGTCAGAGTGCTTTGGGATACTGCAAACAAGGACGACATGAACCGCTGCTGCCAGAGTTCAAGCCCAAAGGTAATACAGGCCTAGGCTTTGAAAAAGAGATCCTTCCTAAACTCAGATTTAAAGGAAAACCTAGCAAACCATTTTGCCCACCTACTGTAAAGAGGACACCTTTCATAATCAAAGCACCATCAAGCAATATTGTCACTGCCCCATCGAGGCTCACAAACCCACCGCAACCATCATCAGTGCCAAAAATCCCACCAATCGAACTAGTAATCCCATCCACAGCAGTCATCACATCAATAAAACCATTCATAGCAGCAACTATATTGGAACCCGTAGCAGCATCTATGGTACCAGCCATTCCAATAGAAGCCACTAAATCAACCCTGTCGATACTTCCAGTGACAAAACCTTTAAACCCCATCACAGTTCCTGCAGTACCGATCACCTCAAAGGTACATAAACCAATCACACCTGCAGTATTCAACTCCAGCGACATCCCAGTATGGTATAGCAATCGGATGCTGGAAAGTGATTCAGAGACCGACTCACATGAGTGGGAATTTGATTCTGTATAGCTTAACACTTCAGATGAGGAAGACACGTCACCACCTCCGCCACGCAAAGACATTCCTGTTTACGGAGAAGCACAGATAAAGACCACTTGGGTACCTGAGCTGGAAACATCTTCCATAGACCCTACGTCTCATCCTACGCCGGATTCTGATAGGGAGAGTACCATCAACGACCTTCACCACACTGTCTTAACCCTCACTGATACATCTCCGGCACTTAACTTAATCGATGAAGTAATGCCCATTATCCACCCTGAACTCATCGAATGGAACCAACCAAATCCCCCATGTCTTGACCTCTTCCAAAACGATGAGGCTATCATTGACTTTTTGGAATTAAGGGATAATCTACCAAGCGGGGATCACAAAGCTGGATTCGCCATTGAACTTAATAGCGCAGCATACTTCGGGGCGGATGCCAAACCCTTCAGCTGCAAAAATATAACATTAAAACATGGATCTTCTAGTGAAAACCACACTGTGGCACTGTTTGATCCAACAAAAGTAAAAAGAAAGAGCGTATCCAACGGTGAAAACCTCTCTGAGGCACTTGAGGATGAAGGGTTTGACATTCTCCCTACTAGTACACAACAGGAACGATCGACGATTCTCATTGAGGAGACTAAAGAATACAATGTGGGGACTCCTGAAAACCCTCATATCATACATCTGGCATCTCTTCTCACTCCAGAGGAACAACCTCAATTTATAGAGTTCTTCCAATAGCGTCAGATCAACTTTGCATGGTCATATGCAGACATGCTTGGGCTTGATCCTGATTTAGTCATGCATCATCTCACAGTAGCAAAAGGAGCCAAACCTGTCAAGCAGAAGCTTCGTAAGATGCATCCTCAGATTGTTGTGCTAGTCAAAACAGAACTCAAGAAACTCCTGGATGTTGGTTTCATTAGACCAATTGATTATGCAGAATGGATCTCCAACATTGTACCAGTTGGGAAACCAAAAGGGGGCATCCGCATTTGTACAGACTTCAGAGATCTGAATAAGGCATGTCCTAAGGATGACTTCCCTCTACCAAATATCGACATCATAGTAGATTTGATAGCAGGACATGCCATGCTTTCACTCATGGATGGCTTTTTAGGATACAATCAAATAAAGATCACACCCGAAGATCAACATAAGATAGCCTTCACATGTCCATGGGGCACATACTGCTGGAATGTAATGCCTTTTGGTCTAAAGAATGCAGGAGCGACCTATCAAAGAGCAATGACCACCATCTTCCATGACATGATGCATACTATGATGGAAGATTATGTGGATGACTTACTAGCAAAATCACTTACTAGAGAAGGACATCTTCACATCTTAGATAAAATCTTTGATAGACTGGAACAATACCATGTTCGACTCAACCCAAAGAAATGTGTCTTCGGAGTGACCTCCGGGAAGCTTCTAGGATACATTGTCTCAAGCAAAGGTATTAAGGTCGATCCAGCAAAGGTTAAGGCAATCATGGACATGCCACCTCCAAAGAATATCAGTCAGCTAAGGACACTACAAGGATGGCTTCAATCCATCTGTAGATTCATTGCACAATTGGCTGATAAGTGTCACCCATTCACACACCTGCTACACAAGAACATCCGCTTTCAGTGGGATGCCCGATGCCAGCAAGCATTTCAGGCGCTTAAAGACTATCTCATGAATCCACCATTGTTGATGCCACCAGATCCAAGTAGACTGTTGTTACTTTATATCTCAGCGACAAGTACAGCATTAGGTGTATTACTGGCACAACATAATGCAGAAGGCAAAGAGTGTGTTGTATACTACATCTCTCGTACACTGGTTGGCTATGAACTCAATTACACACCTATTGAGCGAGCTTGCCTAGCAGTAATCCTGGCAGCCACTAAATTGCGACACTATCTATTAACACACAAGGTACAACTCATTGCAAAGATTGATCCACTCAAGTATTTACTCAGCAAAGCAGCATTGACAGGTCGCTTGGCCAAATGGGTGATGATTCTAAGTGAATTTGACATTGAGTATGTGGACCGTAAAGCTATCAAAGGTCAAGTTATTGCAGATCAGTTGGCCGATGCACCTCTCATAGGTGATCATCCTCTCATTTCCAATTTTCTAGATGAAGAGATATTCATGATTACAGAAGCACAGTCATGGAAATTATATTTTGATGGTTCATACACTAGGCACGGCTCGGGGGCAGGCATTATGTTTATCACACCTCAGGGTGATAGCATCTCGAAGTCTTACAGGCTCACATTTCCATGCACCAACAACATAGCAGAGTATGAGGCCTTGATCACAGGACTCAGATTAGCCATACAATGGAAATTAAAAGAATTGCAAGTATATGGCGATTCCCAACTAGTCATTCGACAAGCAACAGATGAGTATCAGACCAAAGATGATAAACTCATGCCATATAAGCAAATGGTGGACACTCTAAAGACATCATTTACTACTATCACTTTTGAGCAGATACCAAGAGATCAGAATCGAGCTACTGACGCCATGGCTACCATCGCATCTCTACTAGATCTTCCACAGAATTCAACACGCTACGAGTTCTTGGTAGAACAACTTTGGATCCCCGCTTATGATATCCCTGAATCTGAAATGATATGTCACCTTGTTGGTTCTGAATCCCCATGGTACGGTGAGTTCTACACCTATCTCCGCGATCACACCCTTCCTCCCAACCAATCAAATAACCAACGTAAAACCTTCATTCGCCAAACTGCTCGATATACCATTATTGCCGAAACCCTATACCGACGCGGTCTTGATGGTAATCTCCTACTTGCTCACTATCTGTTTCCTTAGGTTTCTCAAAGGTTTCATCAACTCTAACATTGATACTTTCAACAATTCTCTGAGTCCTATTGTTGAAACACTTAAGAGCTTTACTCTTGGTGGAATATCCTAGGAATATTCCTTCATCACATTTTGCATCAAACTTGCTCTGATGTTCACTCCTCTTGATATAACATTTGCTACCAAACACTCTAAAGTATCTTACTACAGGAGTTTTACCAGTCCAATACTCATAAGGTGTTTTATCCTTACCTTTCTTGATGAGTACCCGATTCATAGTGTAGACTGCAGTGCTCACCGCTTTTCTCCAAAAGGTGTGAGCAACCTTCCCTTGGATCAACATAGTTCTGGCTGCTTCAACTACAGTCCAGTTGTTCCTCTTTGCTAGACCATTCTACTGTGGAGTCCGGGGGGTAGACAGTCTCCTCTTGATGTCGTTCTCTTCATAGTACTTGTTGAATTCACCAAAAGTGAATTCTCCTCCTTGATCAGTTCCTAGGCACTTAATCCTCTTACCACTTTCTTTTTCAACTAGTGCTCTGAAGGCTTTGAATTTTCCAAAAGCTTCAGATCTGTCTTTCAAGAATGTGACCCACATCATTCTTGAGCAATCATCAGTAAGAATCATAAAATACCTATCTCCCTGCACACTCCTAGTTTTCATAGGACCACACAAATCAGTATGCACAAGATCAAGTAAATTGTTTGCAGTGAAAGATTTACCTTTGAAGGTTGAGGAAGACTTTTTCCCCAATTGACACTCTTTGCACAAAGGATTCTCCGGTTTTCTCAGCACAGGCAATCCTCTAACTGCCTTGATCTTACTGGCCTTCACAATATTGTCAAAGTTTACATGGTAGAGTCTCCTATGCCATATCCAGCTATCATCAAACTTAGCCATTAGACATGTACCGACATTTGCATTCAGCTGAAATAGGTTACCTCTGGTCTACATACCGGTGGCCATTAATTCACAACTCTTACCTTTTATTTTACACACTCCATCTCTGAATTCTAGAGTGAGTCCATTATCATTCAGCTGGGCAACACTCAAAAGGTTGTGTCTAAGACCTGTTGGCATTGCAATAGAAAGGAGATTGTTGGCATTTCAATAAGGATATTGAGAAGATTGTTGGAGATTATTGATATAAATGAAGAAGGATGATTACTGTCTCAATAATATTATTTTGTCATTGATGTCAAGAAATTGATTTTTTGATTCAGTATGATGTTGCCATATCTTGAGAAGTATGTTTTGATGAGTATTAAGAGGTCGGTAAGTGACACAGAAAGAATTTGATAATGAAGGGGAGAAATAAGTTATTTAATGGGCAACTATTACCGAGATAGACAATGATGAGATCATGTTGTTTTGATTGTTTTGATATCCTACATATGTTGTTGATTATCAGTTTAATAGTGTACTATGTCACCAAGCAAAGAATCTAGTCGGTAAACCCTAAGGTTATCAATATCGGTTAAAGAAGGTAATGTAGCATAGGAAATAGGAATCATCAAAAAAGTAGATCAAAACACTAGACATGATAACTCAATCGTGAGAGCACTCATTGCAAATGAACCTAATCCTAAGCACACTCAATAGAGATATGAAAACAAAGCATTCAAAATGAAAGATTATGCAAACCAAATGCAGAATTGAATGCTCCTTCCATGCAGCTCCATTGTTCTTCTTTCCTCTTCAATGGATTTGTGGATCTCACCTACAAGTGCACATACAATTGAAAGCAAGATTGATGAAAAGCTCAAGAGTACTAGAAGCGTAAGTTCGATAGTTTGATTAAGGATTCGGGATTAGCTTTGATTGAAAATCATCCAATTTATAGAAGAATTGGATAAATGACAAGATTAGCATGATGCAATTCAAATGGAAATTGCAAATCAATATGACAAATTATGCACTTTCCATGCACAATTTGATTGATTGATAATTGATGACAAATTATGACACATTCTATGTCAAAATTGATTGATTATCAATTATGACAATTTATGACAAATTGAAATGTCATTCCGATAGAATTAGGAGAGAAATAGGAGGAATTTGAAATTAGGAAATTAAGAAAATTAGAAAATTAGAAATGAGGAATTAAGAAACTAGGTAAATTAATTAATAATTTTTCATTTATTAATTAATTTACAAGAGGAAGAATAATTAGCCAATTAAATAAAGATTTAATTGTAATGAGAAGACCTAGGATTAATAAATAATTTAGTAATCCTAGAGGAAGAAATGACAAATTAGGTTAAATGAATAAATCATAAAACCCTAGAAGACGAATTAGGTCTTGAAATATAATTGACTCGATTTGATTTGATTTTGGATTGATAAATGACCAATGTGATAAACGATTTAATTGAAATTGGTTGACAAAAATCAATGACAAATTGACCAAATTGACATGATTGAAAAAGGACAAGGATCGATGACGAATCGATCACAATATGACAAGATTGACAAAAGGACAAAGATCGACCAAAATCATGATTAAAGATTGTTGTCGACAAGACCAAATTTGAAGACGAGATGAATGAAGAATATAGAAGAATGACTCGATGCTCGCAAATGATAACGATCAAGTGAGAATCATAGGAGAAATGTTAATGCGACGCAAAAACTTAAAATGAGGCAATGCACAAATGTTAAAGTATGACCTCGCAAGCGTTGACCATTTTTAGGTGTCTACAGGTAGAATATCTACCAAGTGAAGTTCAGTATTTACCGAGTAACAACTGAGTAATAACAGAATGCATTGGATGAATAAAAGCATTATTTAATGAAGGATGCTGATGAGCTAGAGATGAATAAATGATTGGTATGTTGTGCAAGAAGTTTGTTAAGGATCTACGACAATGAAAAATCAAGAGGAAGATCTACAGCATAGATTGAACCACAATAACCTAGCACAAGTTCCAAGGAAGGAATGCAAGTTCCAAGGTGAGGTAAAATGTTTTTCAGATCGAAGGATACATTGAACCTAGTCAAGTTTGAAGATCTGATGGCTAAGATTGATCATGGGAAATGTGATCAAGGAGATTAAGCAGTTAGAAATTGTTTATAAATAAGGAATTGTTGATGAACAATGTATGCGGGCAAATGTATGCACAATGATGCTACAGTAATATTTTTCGAGCACAAAAGCTTGAAGATCTGATTGAAGAACAGATTGAGAAGCCCAGCAAGCCCAACAAGGGACAAGATAAGTCTTATGACAAGATTGTTTTGAGCACATAGAATCTACTTTAGCATTTTAGATATATTTTATTATTGATATTTATTTTGTAAGTGACAGGAAATCTCTTAACCGAGTGGACTTAACATCCTTATTTGTAAACCCTCTAGCAAGGTAACATTCTAAATGAGTGTTTGAAATCCTTTGACAAGGTCACTTCTAACAAAGTGCGAGACTCTAACAAGTCTAAGGGGAATCCCTTAACTGGGTCACATCTAGCAATGTGTTTGTAATCTTTAACAGGATTAGCTTTTAACCGAGCATACTCTAGAAGGGTATATTTCTTAGTGGGTCAGAAATCCCAGAGTGGTTTTTCCCTATTTGGGTTTCCATGTTAAATCTGGTGTTAAATGTGGTATGATGTTTTAAGTGTATCTTTTTATGAGTATTGAATGATTTATAGTCATAGTTGCATATCAGTAAAGGCTACCGAGGTTGAATCTGGTGAATACATTGCATTGTGAAGTTTTTATGATTCACCCCCCCCCCCCTCATCTTAACTAACAATTGGTATCAGAGCTTTGGACTCCAGAAGAAAGGTTTAAAGGTACTTGAGGCAAGATCCGAAGATGTATAAAAGGGATGCACCAAAGCTGAACAAGTCAAGTTTCTCCACATGGCAAAAAAGGACAAAGTTGCATTTATCAGGAATTGGAGAATATGCGACATATTATCTCGAGAATGATTACATAGCACCTAGCACCAACCCAATGACAATGGAAGAGATAAAGGCAAAGCAAGAACATATTCAAGCTATGATTGAAATAACATTAGCACTGACCGACTCAGAGTTTAATGATCTAGAAGGCTATAATGATGCAAAAGCAATGTGGACCAAGCTTATATCTATGTATGGTGGTCATGAACATATTCAGAGAGAAAAAGTACACAGCCTAAGAGGTCAACTTGAATCCATGAGAATGAATGAAGGTGAGAACATAACCCAATACAGTACAAGGTTAAAGGAAACTGTCAATCAAATCAAAAGAGCAGGAGGAACTATTGAAGAAAAGGATGTAACAAGTAAGTTTCTTAGAACACTTCTACTTGCTTATGCCATTCGAGTCTCTGCAATCAATAAATTAAGGTCTGTGCCAAACATGTCAGTCTCTTTAGATGCTACTATCGGTAAGCTACATGCATTTGAGTTAAGTAATTTTGATAACAGTGGGTCCTCAGTAAATAAAGTTGAATATGCATTCAGTTCTTTTCATATTGGTGAATCTGATGATTACAATGATAGAATGTATAAGTATATTGAAGGAAATCATAGTGGAGCAAGTGAAAGATTTTGCAAAAACATGGAAGAGGTACACAAACTATATGAAGAAATCAAAAAGCAAGAAGAGTTTGAAGCATTATTAGCCAGAAGGTTACCGAGAGGCAAAGGTAAGTATAAAGGAAAGTTACCTTTAAAATGTTTTAACTATGATAGAATAGGACATATGGCTTCTAACTATCCTGACAAAGAATCTAGTGAAAAGAGAGAATATGGAGATGACAGACAGAAAGACAACCAATACAGAGGACACCGAGACTTCAGAAGGAAAGATAGAAAGACATGCCTAGTAGCTAATGAGGAATCCAACGATGATAAATCTGATGGGACTGATATAGAGGAAGTTGTTTATGTGGCTATCAAAGATGGATTAGATGAAGAAAGGTATGAAGAAAAAGCCCTAATATCTCACATAAATAAAAATGATTCTTGGATCATAGATAGTGGATGCTCACATCACATGACAGATGATAAACACAAGTTTGTTAAATTAGAAGACTATGATGGAGGATATGTAAGATTTGGTAATGATGCACCATGTTCGATGAAAGGTAAAGGATCTATAACACTTCTTGATAATGCTAAATGTGATGATGTATATTGGGTTGAAGGTTTGAAATACAATTTGTTGAGTGTAGGACAACTAAACAATATAGGATACCAAATAGAATTTTAGAAGGGAATTGTCAAAGTTCACGACAAGCATGGAAAGCTAGCTGCTATCGGGACTCAAACAAGAGGTAATACATTTCATCTTGACTCAACTCAGAACAAATGTCTATATGAAAAAATAGAAGATACTTGGTTATGGCATAAAAGGTTTTGTCATGTAAATTTTGATAATCTGATCAAAATAAGTAAGAAGCACCGAGTAAGAGGTCTACCGAGCTTGGAAAAACCTAAGAATTCTATGTGCCGAGGATGCTAGATGGGTAAGATGACAAGATCAAGCTTTACAAGTAAGTCCTACACTTCTAAAGGAATATTAGATCTTGTACACACTGATCTTTGTGGTCCTATGAAAGTTCAAAGTTATTATGGTGATAAATATTTCATATTATTTGTGGATGATTACTCAAGAATGATGTCAGTTATGTTTTTAAAAGAAAAATTAGAAGCCTTCCAAATGTTCAAATAGTATAAGGCTAGAGTTGAAAAAGAAACAGGAAGACACTTGAAATGTCTAAGATTTGATAGAGGAGGAGAATTCATTTTTGATGAATTTAATCTATTTTGCAATGATCATGGTATAAAGAGACAAGTGTCTGCACTGAGAACACCTTAGAAAAATGGGATATCTGAAAGAAGAAACAGATCAATTGTAGATTGTGCTAGAACCCTGATGATTGAAAAGAGGGTACCTCAAACATTTTGGAGAGAAGCAATTAGCACTGCAGTTTACACCCTAAACCGAGTACAACTGAAGAAAGGAACTTTGAAGACACCATATGGAATCTGGTATGATAAGAAACCTAATGTAAGTTATTTTAAAATATTTGGAAGTAGATGTTATGCTCACAAAGATGACAGAAATGGAAAGTTTGATCACAAAAGCGAGGAAGAAACATTTCTTGGCTATTCTTCTAGAAGTAAAGCATTTAAATGTTTGATCAAATCATCTACCAAAATAGTGGAAAGTGCAAATGTGAAAATTGATGAATTTGCAGAAAGAAATGATGAAGGAAATTCCAAAGAACCAAAAAATTATGAAGAATTTATTTTTGTTCAATCGAGAAGTCCTACCGAGAAAGTTGCTGAAGAAAATGAAGATAATATCCATTTACCGAGTGATGAAGAAGATCATACAGAGCCTACCGAGCCTATATTAGCCAAATATGTCAGAAGAAATCATGCATCAAGTCAGATTATAGGAGATAAGGATGATCCAGTGATGACAAGGAACAAATTGAGACAAAACACATGTCTGATATCTGAATTTGAATCAGGATAGTAAAAGAGGCATTTAGTAATGAAGATTGGATAAATTCTATGATAGAAGAAATTGAACAAATCAGGAAGAATGAAACATGGACATTGGTCCCAAGACCGAAGGACAAAAATGTAATCGGTACAAAGTGGATTTTCAGAAACAAGCTATAAAATGAAAAAGGAGAGGTCATTCAGAATAAAGCAAGACTAGTTTGCAAAGGATATGCTCAAGAAGAAGGAATTGATTATGGTGAGACTTTTGCACCTGTGGCAAGACTTGAAGGAGTGAGAACATTGTTGGCATATGCTGCTTTCAAAAATTTCAAGGTATATCAAATGGATGTTAAATCTGCATTTTTGAATGGTATACTAGAAGAAGAAGTTTATATTGAACAACCTAAAGGATTTGTTGAAGACAAGAATAAAGATCGGGTATGTAAATTGAACAAAGCTTTATATGGTCTGAAACAAACACCTAGAGCATGGTATGAAAGACTGCACTCTTATTTGATCAAGATTGGATTTATAAGGACAAGTGAAAACAACAACATGTATATGAAAAATGATGAAAACAATGGTATACTACTTTCAGCCATATTTGTTGTTGATATTATTTTTTGTGGTAATGACTCCTTATGCAAGAACTTTGGAAATGAAATGTGCAAAGAATTTGAGATGTCATTAATCGGTGAGATAAAGTATTTTATAGGTTTGGAGATACTACAAAAGAAAAATGAGATTTTCATTACTCAATCCAAGTATATAAAGGAAATCTTGAAGAAATTTGGAATGGAGGATTCTAAACTTGTAAGTACTCCTATGACTACAAATTGTAAACTATCAAAGAGTGATGAATCCGCATCTGTTGATGAGACACTTTACCAATCTATGATTGGAAAGCTGCAATATGTGGTTCACAGCAGACCAGATATATCACATGCAGTAGGAATAGTTGCAAGATTTTCTGCAGATCCCAAAGAAACTCATTTGATAGCAATCAAGAGAATTTTCAGATACCTGAGAGACACTAAAGATTATGGCTTAGTATATAAAAAGAGGAATGACTTTGATTTAAAAGTCTATACTGATGCTGATTGGGCAAGAAACATTGATGACAGGAAAAGCACAAGCAGTGGAGCTTTCTTTTTGGGAGAAAGACTAGTAAGTTGGCCTAGCAAGAAACAAGGATGCATTTCACAGTCAATAGTTGAAGTTGAATATGTCGCTGCAGCATTGAATTGTACCAATATACCATGGATCAAAAAACTGTTGGAAGGTATGAATGAGAAAGTTACCAAGCCAGTAACTATGTTATGTGATAATACTAGTGCCATCAACATTTCAAAGAATCCGGTAATGCACTCTAAGACAAAGCATATCTCTATAAAGTATCATTATCTCAGAGAAGAAGTCCAAGAGAAGAAAGTTGTGCTGGAATATATCAGTTCAAAGGAACAAATAGTAGATATTTTCACAAAGCCATTGCCAAGGGACACTTTTGAGTATCTCAAAAGTCAGTTAGGGGTCCTACCCCTATCTAGTACTCACTGACAGAGTTCGGTGAAAGTATCAATTCTATGAATCTAAAGGATAACTGTTTATGAGTTGATGCTGCTTTACACTCTTTAGGAGGTTGCCTAAAGTTGTACAGGAAATAGTGATTGAAGACAAAGATGCTCTGACTGTGAATGAGACTGCAAGGAAATTACTTCACAAAGGAAGAAATCATGAATTAGTTTTTCTTTTTGGCATTGTTGTCAAAGGGGGAGAAAACTAAATGGAGAAGATAGACTAAATGGACAACATAATAGAAGTCTAATGGCAGGGGGAGAAGACTTCAGGAGTAGTCTCAATAGCAATCTGAATCCAAATCAGTTGGAATAAATCAAGTTGGTATTTCCATCAATGCCAAAGGGGGAGATTGTTGGAATTACAATAGAAAGGAGATTGTTGGCATTTCAATAAGGATATTGAGAAGGTTGTTGGAGATTATTGATATAACTGAATAAGAATGATTACTATCTTAATAATATTATTTTGTCATTGATGTCAAGAAATTGATTTTTTGATTCAGTATGATGTTGCCATATCTTGAGAAGTATGTTTTGATGAGTATTAAGAGGTCGGTAAGTGACACAGAAAGAATGTGATAATGAAGGGGAGAAATAAGATATTCAATGAGCAACTATTACTGAGTTAGACAATGATGAGATCATGTTGTTTTGATTGTTTTGATATCCTACATATGTTGTTGATTATAAGTTTAATATTGTACTATGGCACCAAGCAAAGAATCTAGTCGGTAAACCCTAAGGTTATCGATATCGGTTAAAGAAGACAGAATATCTACCGAGTGAAGTTCAGCATTTGCCGAGTAACAACCGAGTAATAATATAATGCATTGAATGAATAAAATCATTATTTAATGAAGGATGCTGATGAGTTGGAGATGAATAAATGATTGTTATGTCACGCAAGAAGTTTGTTAAGGATCTACGACAATGAAAAATCAATAGGAAGATCTACAACACAGATTGAACTGCAATAACCTAGCACAAGTTCCAAGGAAGGAATGCAAGTTCCAAGGTGAGGTAAAACATTTTTCAGATCGAAGGATACATTGAACCTAGTCAAGTTTGAAGATCTGATGGCTAAGATTGATCATGGGAAATGTGATCAAGGAGATTAAGTGGTTAGAAATTGTTTATAAATAAGGAATTGTTGATGAACAATGTATGCACAATGATGCTATAGTAATGTTTACCAAGCACAGAAGCTTGAAGATGTGATTGAAGAACAGATTGAGAAGCCCAGCAAGCCCAACAAGGGACAAGATAAGTCTTATGACAAGATTGTTTTAAGCACATAGAATCTGCTCTAGCATTTCAGATGTGAAGTTGTAGATATATTTTATTACTATTATTTATTTTGTAAGTTACAGTAAATCTCTTAACTGAGTGGACTTAACAGTCTTATTTGTACCCTCTAGCAAGGTAACATTCTAAATGAGTGTTTGAAATCCTTTGACAAGGTCACTTCTAACAAAGTGCAAGACTCTAACAAGTCTGAGGGAAATCCCTTAACTGGGTCACATCTAGCAATGTGTTTGTAATCTTTAATAGGATTAGCTTTTAATCGAGCATACTCTAGAAGGGTATATTTCTTAGTGGGTCCAAAATCCCACAATGGTTTTTCCCTATTTGGGTTTCCAGGTTAAATCTGGTGTTAAATGTGTTATGATGTTTTAAGTGTATATGTTTATGAGTATTGAATGATTTATGGTCATAGTTTCATATCAGAAAAGGCTACCGAGGTTGTATTTGGTGAATACATTGTATTGTGAAGTTTTTATGATTCACCCCCCCTCTCATCTTAACTAACAAGACCTTCTACCCAATACACATTATCAGCACTACTTTTTCCATTCAGAGAGATGGACCCTCTACCTTTTACCATACATGGTACATCATTACCAAATCAGACCACACCACCATCATACTCTTCCAGAGACAAAAACTTACTCCAGTCACGAGTCATGTAGTGAGAACAACCACTATCAATAATCCACTCATTGGAATTGTCAAAGCGAGAGACAAGAGCCTTCTTGTCTGACACATCTTCCTTAACTACTACAAACACAATGTCTCCACTTTCTTCATCTTCTGATTCCTCATCAGTGACACCTTAATCAACTACTACAAAACAATTTCTCATGTTTCCTCCTTTAAACTTCTTGAACTTCTTTGGTTTGTCCTTATTATCACCATTATGACAGTTTACAGCAATGTGTCCTATCCTATTGCAAGAAAAGCATTTCAAAGGGATCTTACCTCTGTATTTACCAATTCCCTTAGGAAGTCTCTTGGCAAGAGAGCTTCAAATTACATCAGGATCTCCTCCTCATCCATTTCTCTGCTTTTTCTTGCTTCACAACTTGTACTAGCTTCTTTGCCCTTTCTAGATGGTGCAGCAGATGCTCTAAAGGCTAATTTAGTTTTTAGAATACTACCATCATAATTATTTAGCTCATAAGCTATCAACTTAGAAATGATGGAGTCTAGGGATACCTTTGTCTTGTCTATAGACCTCAACTCCTGAATAGCAGCAACCCTTATTGCATAGACCGGTAATAAGGATCTCAAGACTTTTCTAATAACAGTGAAATCATATGTTTTACCACCTGCACTCTTGATGTCTCCAACAACAGTTTTGATTCTTATTCCATATTGTTGAATGGTCTCTCCTTCAACCATCTGCATGTCTTCAAACTTTCCCCTAAGGCTCTCTTCCTTAGCTTGTTTCACATGCTCATCACCACCATAGATATTCTCCAGAGCATCCCATACTTCTTTGGGATTATCTTTATCCTGAACATCAATAAACTAAATGTCAGATAGACCATTGATTAGGGCTTCCATGACTTGCCCATTCTCCCGAATCTCTCTTTTTTGGTCATCGGTGAGAGTACCGGTAGGAACAACATAATAATTCTCAACATAACTCCAGTGTTGAGCACCCATGCTTCTAATGTAGAGCTTCATTCTATCCTTCCATATCTTGAAGTTATCTTTGTTGAACTTTGGACCTTCCCTCTTTATCATTAGAGTAGGATCTTTTCCTCAAGCGGTTAAGCTTACAACACAGAGGACCTGGAAGATGCTTTGATACCAATTGATGAATAATGATGAACGGTAAGTACCAAACCGGTACTGAGAGGGGGGGTGAATCAGTACAGACAAAACTTTCCCTCAACTAGTTTGACTGCAAAGGCTGCACTTAATTGGTAAACTGTAATACCAGTTTAAATCAGGGCACTACCAGTTACACACAGTGAGAGAATGAATAGCATAAACCGGTAAACACTTAGATCTCTACACAATCTAATATCTCATTTCCACTTCACCCTTATGCATAAATAGGTAATATATCATCAGAAATATAATGACTGTCAGTTCAACATACTTTACCACTAAACAGAAAATATTAAAGCATCACATGAAAATAATCACACGTGACACACATATTTTTCACGTGGAAACCCAACTGGAAAAAACCATGGTGGGGATGAATACCCACAAGCTGTTCTTTGAACTCTTTTTAAGTCTGCTTTGTTAGGAGTCTAGTCCGGTTAAAGACTGTTACAATAGGTTCTGCTAGGAACTGATCTTGCTAGGGATCACCCAGTTAAGGGATGGCTAAATACCTGGTTAAAGGTTAGAACCTTGTTAAAGGTTACCTCGCAAGAGGATTTGAAGAACTCATTGAATTGAGTCACCCTGTTAAAGGATTTACACAAAAGCCTGTTAAATCTACCCGGTTAAGGGATTTTCCAACTGCTGAAATGGTTAGAAGTCTACAGGTAATACACTAATCTGATAACAACACTCAATGCCAAGGAAGATCCACTTTAGCTCCTTTTCTTCTGCAATCACACTCTACAGGTATCAACACACTTCCCCAGTTTGGCAGGAGTCAAGTATCTCTTCACTTGGATACACACAGAACATTTGCCAACAACTTCAAAATGAAAAACATCATTGACCTTATAGGAAATAGATAGGTCAGTAGCATAAACCCTAAACCCTAAATATTTAGGTTTAACAATTCAATTAGTTCAATCTTGACCGTTAATCATACTGCATCAAATACAACAGTCTTGAACAGATCTCAAGATTTTCTCCAACATTCATTCTTTACCACTTAAGGAAGCTGATAACCCATCACGCGCTCTCCACTGTTTACAAAGACTTCGCACATTCCCGAGGTAGATAGGATCAATCTTCATGCAAGATCCTCAAGGAAATCCTTCACGCGCACAAGGCTGACGTGGCAATACTTATCTAGTCTTCATTACAATGTTAACTCATCACAAGATGTCATTGGTTGAATCGCACAAGTTTGGAATGCATCAACCGGAAACCCTGAAGCTGAGACTACCAACGGATAGTCATGCCAAATGAAACCCTGATATAAAACTTCCATTTACCAGTTCTCATTCCAACATACTGGTTCACCTTGAACAAACATACCGCTTCACTTTTTCACATATACTGGTTTACATCAACATATCGATTCTCACATATACTGGTTCACAATATCATACCAATTCTCATACTTCAACATATTGACATCAATGACAACATACAATCTCATCATGTCATCATGCTCTGCACATTTACCAATGAAGAAAGGAAAACATAGAAAATAACATCATCCTACACCTAGATATCTATAAGAAAGTTTTGATATAGGTTGTAGATGATTTGCCTAGTGATCTTTATAGGCGGTTAGATGCTAAAAGGCTAGCTATTATGGAGTTAGACAAGAGAATAAAAAATTGAGAAGCTACTTGTTGTTCACCCTGTGAAATCAGTAGAAGAAATTGATGAGTTGATAAGTGAGGCTAACATGATAGTATTTTTTAGTGGTCACTGAGATGTAATTCTAATGGCTGGCAGAGTTAATGAGATCACAGAAGAGACATCTGATAAGTGGGACATCTTCTTTGTGGAAAAAGAAAAACCAAAAGAGCTCAAGAGACCTAAAGATTTAAAGGTTTACCAAAAGGATATAGATAATGGTAAAGGAAAGGTAGGTGGACTACCAAACATAAAAGTGACAAACAATTTGCCACCACCTTCTATTACTCCACCGGTTCAGACTGTTGATACACTGGCTACTGAGGATGTGGAGACTCCATATGAGGATACAAATCCTAAATCAGAAATCATGTACACAACGAATATTGATACTCAGGAGGTCAATATTATTGTTGATAAGGAGAACATTGAGGTGAACAAAGATGTGTCTACTGAGCCACTAGCTGACAATGTTGCAGTTGAAACACCAGCTGATAACATTGAGATTGGGATTCAAGTTGAGAAAGCAAAACAATCAGTTGATCCCTTGGTCAGTGATATGGTTACAGACACCATTAATGCAAACATTGAGAAACCCACAGAGTTAGAGAAACTGGCTGCAGAAAATAAAGAGAAACCTATTGAATTAATGGTAGTGGATAGTGTAGAGGTGCAAACAAAGAAATCGACACTAGTGAGCACAGTGAAACCCATTGAGAAACAAGCAGAGAAAAACGTTGAGTTGCAGGTACATACAGAGATAGTGCCACCGGCAACAACTGAGAAGCCCAAACCTTTGCTGATAGAAATGAAGACACAAACTAACCCACCAGAGGTTGAGGCAAGAAAAGTGGTTACTCACACCGGCAACATGGAGATTGTTAAGGTAGTTGGACAGTCATCTGTTACTTCCATGACTGAATTCAGACCGACTAATGTAACTAAGGTATTATTGGATTCAATTAAGAAAATCATAGATTGCAATGCATTGGCCTATAAGGCTATAGATGATACCATCCCCATTCTTAAATTGATTTCACCCAAGTGCAATTTAAAAAATAAAGATTCTTTGAGTCAATTAGACACATTATCTAAGTATATCACCGACAACATATTGACTATTGATCAAATAAATTAAGAGACATTTAAAGAGAAAATGGATAAGGAAAAAGATAAATTCTTTAATGAGACAATAAAGAAGTGCATGGTACACATTGATACCCTCTTACCAGAACTAAATAAAACAATAATGGAGTTTAAGGAACTGTATAGAGATACCTGTAAGACTAATCTTTTGACAATGGATATCGATAAGGAGATCAACAAAGTACAAAAAGAAATAAATGATATAGTTGAAAATATCATTGGTTCATCAGAACCATTATCAGTTATAGAACAAGAGATAACTGGATTTGAGGAGAAACTTGAGAAGTTGGAGAAGGAAAAGGAAAGAATAAAAGGCAAGGCAAAAGAACTTAAATGTAGGCTCAGTACTAAATTAGATAACCTCATCTCTTTGAGGAAAGAGATCTCAGAGGCACTTGTTTAGGGATAGAAGGCACCGGAAGAGAAAATGCATCACCTCACTAATACCATTCAAAGAACAAAGGAAGCATTGAAGGGTAGTGGCAGGTTCACTCTGAGCCTGAATTTGGTATTGGCAAACCTATTTCAGATTGTAACCAACCGGTTAGAAGGACCTAGCTGATAAATGTACTTAGTTGACATTTTGATAGCCTTTTTCATTGATGTCAAAGGGGGAGTAGTAGAGAAGAGAAAAATGATTGACAGAAGAGATCATCTTCTTAGGGGGAGCACACAATTTTGGTAATATTTTTGGACTTTAATTTTTGGATACAATTTTGAATTTTTCTCATGGGTGTTGCCATCAATGCCAAAGGGGGAGATTGTTGGTATTACACACTCCAATTAGAATTGTAGGTGATTGAAGGTATTGTCATTGATGGCAACCTTGTAATCTTATGGCACCGACAAACTCTACACCGACAAATAGTTCACCGACACCCTAGCTGACAAGATTTTGATTATTGTATATTATATTTAATTGTGATATATTTTTGTAAGCTGACATGGCATATTGTAATAAGACTCATATATAAGTATGGGATCTTGTAGATCATTTTGTAGAGAGACATGATAGGATGGATATGCAGAGAGAATATTAAGGCAGATTTTGGAGTAAGGTTTATGGTTATTATATGACCTTCAACCGGTACTGAACCTGGCATAGCAGATGCTTTTTGTAGAAGTACATTATATTGGATTCTCATAATCCATTTTGTAAGTTAGTGAGACTTCCTTTTGTATTTGAGCAGTGAGCTCTAGGCAGTTGGCCTTCCTGCATGTGCAGGCACACACTATTGTAAGTAATATCCATTCATTGGCCAGTGAGGGAATATTGTGGGTCACAAATGCCACCAAGGTTTTTCCCACACTGGGTTTCCTCACCAAAAATCTTGTGTTATAGTGTGCTTTCTATGTTGTGTTTAGTGTTCATATTTATTGCATTAATTCTTGTTTACCACTACATTATTTTAGAATGCAAATTACTTAATAAGGTAAGAAAATCTGCAAACTAGATAGATACTGATTCACCCCCCCTCTCAGTATCTTTCGAAATCCTAACAGACATCACAAATTAAAACTTGTGTGTCGTTTTACCAATTTAAGTGACTATATCACCACCTGTTAAGTGTTCTACTAGTTTGTTTGTTTTGTACATCAAATCTGGCTCATCCTATTGAATCTGCCAATGCAGTTGAGAACGTAACTCCAAAATACATGTCTCCATTATCATTGTAAAACTACATCATCCAACTCTTCATGAATCGCCTATATCGATTATCAAAGTGCAACTCTTTCTCAATTTACTGATTGAGATCCTAATTACTGGTTCTCTATAAAACTGCCTTATGTACCTATTATACCTTACCTGTTGGCTACTAAGACTTAGATAAATACAAAAAAAATTGTTACCATCAATGACAACACAAAACTTAGTCATCAATCATGAATCTCAATCTCTTCATCACATTCACTAACCAATCATATACCGGTTCAGTCAAATGCCAACATCGGTTTGTTCTCTTTGAGGACCCACCAGATCATGGCTGCATAATCTATCCATCTATCTGTGGGTGAAAAGAAGAACTGAACTTCAAATCTATCTTCATCTTTTTCCAAAGTGTTCTCCAAAAATATCCAGCAAACTTAGTGTCTCTATCTGAAACTATGCTCTTGGGTAATCCATGTAATCTCACCACTTCCTTGAAAAATAGATCAACAACGTGTACTACATCTGTTGTCTTCCTATAGGGTATGAAGTGTGCCATCTTTAAAAATCTATCCACCACCACAATTATAGGATCTTTTCTTTTTTGTTTCCTAGGCAACCCAAGTATAAAATCCATGCTTATGTCCTCGCAAGGTCTCTCTGAAACTGTCAAAGGCTTATACAATCCAATATTCTGACTACTACCTTTTTCAAGTTGACAAATTCTATAACTTTGCACAAATTTCTTGACATCCTTATGAATCTAAGGTGAAAAGTTATTCTCACTAATCAATACCACTGTCTTGTCAACTCCAAAGTGTCTAGCTAATCCTCCACTATGCTTCTCCTTTATTAGGCTTTGTCTCATAGAACTCCTAGGTATACACAACTAAACTCTCTGAATAACATCTAATTCTAAATAAAATAATCTAACCACTTACTTTTGTCTACCATAACCAGTTCCTTACAAGATTTTGAAGGCTCTACAAAATCTGGGTCTTCCTCATACAAGTTCTTCAATTCATCAAACCTAATACCTCCACTCTCATCTCTATCAATAGATTTCTCCTTCTACTCAATGCATCAACTTTATTTGACTTCCCACTTCTGATCTTCAAAACAAAGTTATAACATTGCAAGAACTCTACCTGTCTCATGTCTCTCTGATTCAACTTACTTTGACTGTTCAAATACTACAAAGCTTGGTGATCAATATACAACACAAACTCCTTAGGCAACAAATAATGTTTCTACTTCTTTAATGCTTGAACTATGGCATAGAATTCCTTATCATACACTGAATATCTCCTCCTTGTATCATTCAACTTCTCATTAAAATAAGCTACTGGTATTCCTTCCTAACCTAACACTGCTCCAATTGCATTCCCACTAGCATCATAGAACACTTGAAATAATTTGCTGAAATCCAGTAAAGCTAATTTAGGCTGCTCTGTCACCTTCTACTTCAACAATTCAAAGCTCCTATTTTCTTTGGTTGTCCAAAGGAAATCCTTCCTATCTCCTCTCATTTCTTCTATCATAGGGCTACAAACTGAACTTAAATTTTTGATAAACTTCTAGTATAAACTAGCCAATCTATGAAATGATCTTACCTCTCCAATGCTTTTCGATGTAGGACATTCAATAATTATGCTTACCTTATCAGGATCCATCTTTAAACCATTTGCATGTTGGCTTGATGATGATTGTAATGTATTCAGCATTTATTGTCATTGATGAAACACTCTCACACACACATATGATTATATTGACTACTGGTGTAACTTCAATTGTTAACACTGTCAATTGGTATGTTAGAGGTTTATAGATAACTGGCACTTTGTTTCAACCGGTATGTGCATAAGAGACAACCTATAGTTATACTAAGTCGGCGTCAAGATGAAGATCAAGATGGAGATCAAGCGAAGACTCAAGGACAACGGTTTATATGTTTTATTCAAACCAGTATTAATTGTTCCAACTGGTATTCGGTAATTTTTTTTATGAGTTACCAACACCAACTACTTGGTGGTAATTTTTGTGATGAGTTATGATCACTTGTCCAGATACACTACACCTAGGAAATTGTGTAATGATTTCCTTAGGCCGACATAAGATTTGAATATCTATTTAAAGTCATCTTAGTGAATCATTTCAAGGAGGAGAGATGTTATGTAACTGATGGTATGCATGAAGAGTGAAAGTTTTTGTTGAAGAGCGATAAGTGTTAAGATGAAGAGTGTGTTGAAAAGCAATGTTGAATGTACTTAGAAGGATCTAATCAAGCAAGTATTATGCTACTCAGAATACATCAAACCATTCTTGTTGTTTTCTAACCATTACAACATAATTAAATCCCTTAACCGGGTAAGGTCTAACAAGCTTGAATGTATAAATCCTCTAACAAGGTGATCCATTAGTTTAGATTCTTAAATCCTCTAGCGAGGTTACTCCTAACAGGGTACTACTCTTAATAGGGTATAAGCTTCTAATCAAGCTTTGAGATCTCTAACAAGATTTGCTCCTAGCAGAGCACTTTGTAGACCTTAATAGGTCAATTATCTATTACTGCAGATAGTTAACTTGTGAGTTCCAACTCACCATGGTTTTTACCTATTTGAGTTTTCCATGTATAAACACTTGTGTTATGGTGGATGCTTTACTTTTTGTGGATGTTGTTATATCATTTTGGATTGCATGCATTATGTTTAAAATCTTTGTTAAGTTCATCTACCAGTTAGTGTTTGAAGTAGTGTTTGAGTTGGTGTCACTGATTCACACCCCCCCCCCCTCCTCTTAGTGCTTTTCAAGTCCATCACTGTAGATATCATAAATCCCAAATAGACTAATTCTTCCTTCATGAAACTGCACTTCTTAAGATTTATCAACAATTTCCCTTCTCTCAACCTTTGCAATAATTTTCTCAAATGCAACATATGTTCTTCCTCGATCTTACTGAAAATAAAAATTTTATCTAAATACACAATAAAAAACTTACCCAATAATTTCTTCAATACCTCATTCATCAACTTCATGAAAGTACTCAGTCCATTAGTCAGTCCAAAAGGCATCACCAACCATTCATACAGTCCTTCCTTTGTCTTCAATGTTGTCTTCCACTCATCTCCTTCTTTGATTTTAATATGATGGTATCCACTCTTCAAGTCTATATTTGTGTAGTATTTAGCTCCACTCAAACAATCCATTATGTCATCCATCCTAGGAAAAGGAAATCTGTACTTCAATGTGATCTTGTTTATTTCTCTAGAGTTAATACACATCCTCCATTCTCCATTCTTCTTAGGTGCTAACACTGCTGGCACTACACAAAGACTCAAAATTTCTTTGATCAAACATTTTCTCAATAATTCCTGCACTTGTCTATTCACCTCCTCATTCTTTGTTGGTGTCATCCGGTGTGTTGCTTTATTAGGCAAACTAGCTCTGAGAATCAGGTCTTTGCAATGACTAATACTTCTCACAGGTTGTAATCCATTAGGTACATTATCTGAAATGATGTCTTCATATTCTGTCAGCATCTCCTTTTTTCTTTTGGTTGATCTCCTCCATGCTTTGGATTGCCAGTCTTCTTAGGAACTAAGGAAAAACACACATTCTCATGTCTCATCCCATCCAGGAATTTCCTTCCATCCACGAAAACAATTCTAGAATTTGTACAAACTTCACTCTTCAGAGGCTCCTTCAAGGGCAACAAGGTCTGCTTCATCCCATTTGCAATAATGGTGTATATGTTCTTCCTCCCATCATGTATTGTCTGTCTATCAAACTACCAAGGTCTACCCAACAAGATGTGACATATATCCATACACATATATCACACAAAAATTCATCATGATAAGATCCAATCTTTAATTTTACCAAACATTGTTCACTTACTAATATCTCATGATCATCTTGAATCCATGCTATTTGATAAGGCTTAGGGTGCTTCAATATCTCTAGATTTAGCTTATTCACCATCTCCTCTCAAACAAGATTATCTAAACTACCACTATCAATTATAACTTTACAACACTTACCAGATACCTTACATCTAGTCTTGAACAAATTCCTCCTGTGCAAGGGTTCTTCATCCTCTTCGGTATGACACAAAGTTCTCCTCATCACCAATAATTCTACATCTTCTAGTTTTTTAGCTAATCTAGTATTGTATTCTTCTACCAAGGTTGTTCTCCCACTGCTCTCTATCTTCCTACATTCAAAAGAACGATGCCCTTATCCTCCACACTTAAAGCAGGTTCCTGTAAACACTCTTTTATCTTGTCTTTTGTCTTCTTTTTCATAACCCTCATTCTAGTATCCATCAAGTTCTCTTCTTCGGTAAAAATTTCTATCATCCTTGCAGTATGAACTACCATCTCTGCTAACTTCCGTATCTTTACTCTAATCTATACAAGGTCCTCTTCCTTTAGAATAGCTCCTTCCTCCTAAAAACCTACCACCTCTACCTCTTTTCTTCTACTCATGTTTCTTGTTCAAATTTTCTTCTGCTTTCAGGGTATATTGATAAGCTTCCTCAACACTCTATAACTTGATTAGACTGAGTTCATCATGTATAGACATCTGCAACCCATTGAAATATCTAGCAACTTGTTAATATATCACCATTGGTATGTCTGGATCTGATATTCAACTTATAAAATGCTTCATTACACTCTTTCACACTGGATTCGTTCTACTTCAGGTTCTACAACTTTCAAAATAGATTCACTTGATCATCAGTTGGCATAAACTTTGATTTCAACTTGTTAACCATCTTGATGCAGAGCATCATGAAAAACCCTTCAAGAACCCCAAATCAACACAGAGTTCCAATCTCAACACAACATCTTCACTTGTATTAGAGGCATAATCTGATCATAATCATCATTCTACAGTCCAAAAAAATATTAATATCAACCAACCAATCCAATATCAAATCCATCATATCATTTTATAACCCTTTGAACATTAATCAAGACCAAAACAATGCATTATGTTGTCCCAGTTAATGACAGTTTGATATACCCGTACTCAGTTATTAATAACTTTCAACCCTGAGCATATTTGGAAGATCGCTTCAGTGAGGCTGTAGAAAAATATGTTTTTAAAACCATATCCAAAATTGAGAACAATCCAACGGTGGAGTTACGAGTTTTGGTCTCTGCACCAAGACCATTTTGACTATTACAGAAAATACAAGAAATTTGCATTCCCAATCTGCCTAGAGCATCAAATATCTCATGAAATACTTAACCAATCACATTGAAACTAAATTAATTTGAAAGATAATTCAACCCTATATGAAACACCAAATTTACAACAATTTCCAATGGTGCAATCAAAATATTTTAGTGAAACTCTCCACAAACCCCAATTTGGAGGGTTTTTTTGATAGTTTTCACCAAATCTTGCATAACTTGCTTCAAAATGGTTGAAATTGAATGAAACCAAAGGGAAAAAAAATTTAACTCATGCCATTATCATATCCAATACATTTCCAATGGATACAAATGATTTTTCATAATGAAAAATGTGAATGATCAGACTGCTATACCCAAAAAATAATGTAGAGTGTGTAAAAACTTCAAATGTTATTCATTTCCTTCCTCCAATCTTACACACACCCCTTGGATTCAACCAAATGATGGTTTTTATAACCTACACACATCCATATGATAGTTACAACTACCCAGGACCAATTACATCCTTGGTTTGCAACTTTATAATGCAATTTGTGCTTGACAACATTTTTGACACAATTGACAATTTTGACATTTTGATAAATATGACCCCTAATCTTTGAGTGTGCACTTGAAATACATTTAGATGGACTCAAAAAAAAATTTTACATCCTATTTACCCTTCCATGGGTATATTTGCACCATGTGACCTCCTAGACCACATTAGGACTCAAATACACATCTTCAGCAAATGTCTTACAATGCTTCACAAAATGACTCAAAATACATTAAAATGACCATATAAACTCAAATATGAGTGAAACGATTCATGGCATGATATTTAACCTCCTGGTGTATGTTTGGGTTAGGTTCTCCTACACCACATCTGCTCCAAAGATTTGATCTTCTCTTTACCTCTTCTCTATCTATCTACCTGCAAATGCTCCCACTAAGGAAATGCATGGCTTTTCAACTTAGTGAAAGAATATCTTACCTTCCTATCTTCTGCAGTGCCTTCAAAATGAAAATACTTTTCCATCTTTGTGATCCAATCCAACAATTCATCTGAATCCAAATTTCTATTGCAATCCAATGGGGTAAAATATGGTCTGGTATTCGCTCTTAACAATGGTCTTATAAACCTTTCTTCTTCTAGATCATTCGCTGGTGGGTATGCTCCTTGTTCTCAAAATTACTTCCTCATTGCTCACATCTTCAACATGTCAACCTCTTCTTTAGGCTGTTTCAACAACTTCTAATCGGGCTGCAATTCCTCTCAAAATTTCCATCACAACAGGGTCTACATTTCCATGTCCTCCACCACGTCTAACATTTCCTCTTTGTGTCATCTTTATGCCAGTCCTCTACAGCTACAGGCTAAATCTGCAATCCACCAACCTACAAAAAAATATTACAGGACTCCATAATCTCCATAATGAAATATCACTTTGATCCACTTGGTGTAGTCACGATGGGAGAGTTATCAAAGAGAACAGTCCAGACCGTGCAACAAGAGTTACACATCCGAAAGAACTCAATTGTGATGGAGGCAATTCAGAACAAACTTTATTATATGATGAAATTCAATTACACATTGATGGCAACATGCAGGCTAACAAGATTCGACATAGTCCTGATTATACACATCCTCAAATACAATATCCTGGCTCAAGCAAGAATGTGATCCAACTCCGAACCTCCTAACCTTCAAATTTATCTTCTATGTTCTAATGAATTATCTCTACATGCCTAATTACATTCTTTTATATGGTCAAGAATGATCCGCATCGGCCCAAGATGAAAAAAATGTCAATGAACAAGATGAAACATGTAAAATAACCATGTCAGCCTCTACCAATGAGATCCCTCTAGAAAATCCATATAATGAAGTGCAGACCTAAGGGAAAGTCGGCCACATGCCAAGGAATGTTGGAAACAATGAATTGAAGATACACAAGATTTGTTAGTAGCGAAATAGGTCCAAGCAGTTCTAGTGTTCTAAGCCGAAAAACTGTCTCAAATTTTGGAAGCGATAACTTCTCGAAAATGAATCCAAATGTCCCACAGACTTAGGATAAGGAAGATGAACGTGTCCATGAACAAAATCTAGCTCTGCAAGATCCTGTGAGAAAATGAAAGGAAACACAGAAAGAAATGTTGAAACTGCAAAACTGGAATAAACTGAAAAGAAAATGTTTTTGGTTGATGCAAGATTTCCATGAACCAGGGATGCTCTTGCATCATGCTCTCATATTTGTGAAATCATCTTCCTAATAGAGCTACTATACACTTTCCTCTTTTCTCCATTTGTCATCTTTCCAATCTTACAACTCTTCCACTTTACCACTTTTGTTTCTATGTATCATCTCCTTGTTCTTTCCAAGATGTGCTCTAATAAAGGGTCAAATGACCCTCTCAAACCACAAATTCAAATCAATTAAATATTTGACTTAAAATATGATATAGGGTATTATCATAACCCAAACCACATACATATGCAACTCATAGATGCAAGCAAATATAGAAAATCAGCAAACTAATACTCATTTACTCAATCCAAATATTCAAGATATGAAAAAGCTACATAGATAATTTTTGAAAATAGATTGCATAGTAGTCTTATAGGAATTATAAACACTCAAAAATCTAATAAAAAGTAATAAAAACCGGTCATAATTATAAAGAGAAATTACAAGCCAAAACACTTTTTCATCTCATGCATCTTGCTACAAAACTAGCTCTCAACCTTCAAGCTATAGCAATAATCAACATGGATTCAAATATTTAAGATTGAAATCTACCCATAACCATATTTCTCCATCTTCAAACTTGTAATTTCTTTAAAGACAAATTGCTTCTTCCCCTCAAACTTCCCCAAAAATATGAAAAATGGAAATCCTAAAATGAAAGTTGAAACTTGCATTTAACCACCATAGTTACCAAAACCAACAAGGGAAAAGAATCTTGCCAACTTAGAAATTTCCTTTAAATGTTCTAGATGCTTTGTCACCTCCACCCACCTGCATGCTAAGAATAACATTCCACTATGCCATGAACTCCACTCAATAGGTCCCCAAAATAGAAACAGACAAATAACTCATTCGTGGGTTCCCATTTGAATATATATCTTTTAGGAGTGAATTTGTGACTTTTCACAACTTGTAACTCCAAGAATCTATGCCCCAAGAAGTAATATTCCAAATTTGAGGTTGAATATGCCTGATTCAAATTTGAATATCCTACCACCATGGATTCTCCTACATCAAACACCAAGGTAAGTAGAAATATTTTGTGAGTTAAACTAACAAATATTTTTAGGTTGTGTTCTTGTCCCCTCTTTCTCTTTTCCATACTCAAGGCCTTATAAAGCCTCATCAACACTTTTTTTTAAAAAAACCCTCAAGTTTTACACATGTAAGTTGTCTCGTGCTTCATGATCTATTTACAAAACCCTCTTACAATAATCACAAATATTATTGTAAACCGCTCCTTCAAAAATATGTTTACAATTAGAGGAATCTCAACTTCTAAAAAACTCTAAAAAGTTCTTCTTGCAAGTTGCATATACACATGCAACAAATCTCACACAATAAAACTCTTAAGTATTGTGTAAATTGCCTCATATCGATTCTCATGCCTACACATTTAGGAACTTCTCCTCTGATACCACTAATGTAGGGAAGAACAATCCCTATTTAGAACCACACATTCAAATCATTATTTATTTGACTTAAAACTTGATATAGGGTATTCTCTTAACCTAAACAACATACATAATTCAACTTAAATATGGACATAAATATTAAAAATCAGCAAAAGACTTCTTATTAATTCAATCCAAATGTTTAATAAATGAACAAAATACATAACAAATATGAAAATACATTGCATGATAGACTTATAGGTATTAAAAACACTCCAAAATCTAATATAAACTAATAAAAATTAGTCATAATAACAAAGAGAAATTACAAGAGAAAATATTTCTTCATCTCATGCATCTTTCTACAAAAATGACTCTCAACCTTCAACCTACAACAAGAATCAATATGGATTCAAATCTTTAAGCCTAAAATCTACCCATAATCATATTTATCCATCTTCAAACCTGCAATCTCTTAAAAGACAAAAAATTTCTTGCCCTCAAACTTCCTAAAAAATTTGAAAAATGGGAACCCTAAAATGAATTTTGAAACTTGCCTTTAATCACCATAATTACCAAAAACAACAAGGGAAAGACATCTTCCCAAATTAGAAATTTCCTTCAAAGCTTCTAGATGACTTGTAAACTCTACCCACCTACATGATAAGAATAACAATCTGTTATACCATCAAATTCACTCAATAGGACCCCTTGGGTGCTCTTTTGAATAACTATCTTTTGGGAGTGAATTTGTGAGTTGTCACTAATTCTAATTCCAAGAATCTATACTCCAAGAAGGAATATTCTAAATTTGAGGTTGAATATGACAAATTCAAATTTGAATCTCCTTCTAGCATGGATGCTACTTTCATCATGCTCAGACATGTGTTAGAACATCTTTTTTTGTTCCCTATGACAAGTGATGTTCTCACATGCCCTCACCTTGTGACTATTGGCATGATTGGTATAACTGATACAGATGGAGAATGATGACTGAATCGGTAAAAGACTATTGGTGATGAGATGAAGAGATTGAGATTTCATGATTGGATGGATTTGATCAGTTATTTGCACTATCATTGATGGGAACTAATATTTATTCGTGACTACTTATGTTTACTTATGTTGTATTTTATCATCTAAGTCTTTTTCGTCTACCGGTAAGGAAACAAGAAATTAGGAATTAGGACCTTAACTGGTAAACGAGGAAATATTTTGATTGTATATGGTGATTGGAGATGATTGAGGCTTTGCAGTTTGGAATGTGAACTTTTATCATTGTAACATGTATCTGACCGGAACCACATCATGTTGTGATTACCAGAAGTTATGTTTATGATTTATGTTGAGTTTTTGCTAGGGTTTAAGGACCAACAAATAATTCTCTTAACTGGTAATGATTTTTGGTTTGGCGGTGATCTACATCAAGTATAAATGTTGGACGTGACATGGCTCAACCCGCATAAATAAATGAATGGTTGTTTTGGCATGTTTGAAGATGGAATTTCTTGGGAAACAACGAAACACTTAGAAGAGTGTTCTAAGGGTTTGACTTTGTATCAGTTTGAGTTGTTGTGATGAGTTACAATCACTCAACAGGTAATATTGTCTTGAAAGATGTTGTAATGATCTATTTAATGATATGATATAATTTGTGATGATGTGTATTGTAAAATCTTGATGTATTTAGGGTTTAGTTGCCGACTTTGTTGTAAAGATTATTTATGTTGATATACTTGATGTTTGTTGTATCGGTGGTTTTTTAGAAGAGTGTGAAGTCGAAACAGAGTGTGAGAAGATATGCTAGAGTGTTGTAGACTTGGAGCATAATTGGATCTAATCAAGCAAGCAGATGAGTTCTATATCGAGATCATTCACTGTTATTCTTGAACAGTTGCAACAGATAAAATCCCTTAATTGGGTAGGTCTTGATAGGCCTTACATTGTAAATCCCCTAATGGGGTGGCTCAACATCTAAGTTCTAAATCATCTTGTGAGGTTGATCCTAACAAGTCAAAGCTCTTGACTAGGCTCATCATCTAAATCCCTTAATCAGGTGACTCCTAACATGGTCTGCTTCTAACAGAGCATCTTTGTAAGCTCCTAACTAGGCTAGGCTTCTAATAGAGTGCTTTCTGAAAGAGTACAAAATTCTTGTGGGTACTAATTCCCACCGTGTTTTTTCCCTATTTTGGGTTTCCACGTGAAAATCATGGTGTTCATATGGTGAATGATTTTGATGTGTTGTTATGATTTACTTTTAGTTTATGCATGGTTAATGAACACTTAATGAGCAACATTGATATATCATTTTAATATATGATTGTCAGTAGATACCGGTACTGGTAAATGATTCTATTCTTGGTTTATGTTTGATATCTAAAAGTTTGATAAGTTTGAGTTTTAGTTGAAAGTGGTGCTAATACAGATTCATCCCCCTCTCAGTATTAACTAGATCCTCTAAGATTAACAATTGGTATCAGAGAATTGGTCCTGTGTGTGTAGAAAGCCTAACAGCTTGAGGGAAAGATCATGTGAAAGATGATGGAGGGTCCCAAGTTTACCAAGGATAACTATTGGATATGGAGTGATCAAATGAAGATATACATTAAAGGAATGGGTTCTCAGTATTGGAATCATGTGGTAACCAAGTATGTTTCTCCTAATACCAACCCCTTGACACCAAATGAACTTAAAGAACAACAAGAAAAAATATAGGCCCTTGAAGCAATTGTAAGTACTTTTTCCAACTCAGAATATATTGATGTTCATGGATTAGAGACTGCAAATGAGGTACGGGAGAAAGTAAAACTAATTTATGAAGGAGATGAACATGTACAAAGGGAAAAGGAAGAAAGTTTAAGAGGTAAATTTGATGATATGAAAATGGTTGTTGGTGAGAACATAGCACAATATGGTCAAAGGATTAAGGAATTTGTAGGTGCTATAAAGAGTGTCGGAGGTAAAATTGAAGAAGATACTGTTGTTAGAAAGATTCTTAGAACTCTTTTACCACAATATTCTATCATGTTACTACTTATCAAGTTGCCATTAGTTTCATGTCAAAGTTATTCTATATACTCTAGTCGGTTATCTCTACCGAGATATTCAGTCAGTATGAACAGTCTAGTCGGTTATTGGAGAAAGTAGTCTCAAAACATAGTATACACCGAGCTATCTACCAAGTATCATTTCATGTCTACCAAATAGCAAAGATGACACAATGAGTTGATATACACCGAGTGAAACGTGTTACCAAATTCATTGAACTTGGACATACATATGAAAACGTGTTACAAGATCGAGGAACATCTAACTATTATCACATTGGAAATTGCACTTAAAGATTGTGTATGATTTTGAGGTCATATAACCAATGAAATAATTTGCATGGTTATTCATTCGATAAATCATATTTGTAAGATCGAAGCAATGAATGGATCACCGTCATAAGAGATCTATTTATACAGCATGAGTTAAGAATTAAAGTGGTGTGTGCATGAGTGTAAGAAGACTATTACAAAGACACAGGGGTCACCGAGAAGGTTTTCAGAGAACAGTCAAAGAATAGAGTAAACAGAAGGGTTTACCGAGTTACTATATGGGTTACCGAGGTATGCTATAAGCAAGGTAACTTATTCTAAGCACATAGAATCTGCTATAACATTCCAAATGTAAAGTTGTAGATATTTGTAATGATTTTATTGTAATATTTTGAAGTTGTAAGAGAAACCTTTAATAGGGTAAAGGACTCTAATCAAGTCTATAAATTGTAAAGCTTCTAACCAGGTGCAGCATTTAGATGAAGTGTTGTAAAATCCTTTAGCAAGGTAGATCTAACAGATCTTGATACTCCTAATAGGGTAAGCTATCAGAAATTTCTAAACATGTAGCTCTAACCGAGCACTCTTTATTATTGCAGTAGTGAAGTTGTGGGTGCCAACCCCACCGTAGTTTTTCTCTCTAACCAAGAGTTTCTATGTAACCAAAATATATGTGTTATGGAGTGAATCATGTATGATTGTTATCTATTTGTTTTAGCTTTATATTGTGTTACTGCACTATTTGGTTTATGCATAACAGTAAAGTTATTATTGAAGAAAAGTTTTGGAGTACTGATTCACCCCTCCCCTCTCAGTACATTATCTTTCCATATTGGGCCTAACAATTGGTATCAGAGCTTGAATCTTGAAAAAGGGTTTAACTGCCTAAAGAGAAAGATCTTATCAATGGAAGGCTATAAACAATCTTGGAGGATTGTATATCTGCAAGAAGAGCTAGATCGTGCTAATCAAGTGATTGCAGACATGCAAAGACAAATGCAAAAATCTCTGAAAGTAAGAAGAAGATTATCTGATGATTTGCAGGAGTCTCAAGAGTTAGTGGAACAAATTGAGACATCATCTGAGAATAGTATATCTGAAGAAACTGAAGAAATGATTGGAGTATTGAAAGAAAAAAACAAAGCACTGGCTGATCAACTGAAAGCAATGAAAAGAGAACATGAACATTTCAACACACAGATGACTGAAAATCTTGATGCATTGAGGACAACCGAGGATAAAGTAAGATATCTAGAAAGAGAGAAACAACAACTTGAAGTCCTAGTATCTGACAAGAATGATGAAATCACAAGGTTGACTAGAATTCAACAAAACCTGTCAAATCAACTAGGTTATGCACATCATGAAGCAATTCTGAAAGATGATGAGAATCAAGCATTGAAACTTGAAGTATCAAGGTTGACCGATGAACTTGAATCAGAGAAGAAATACAAAGAAACATTGAAGAAGAGTTATGAAGCATCAAAGATGTTGGATGAGCAACTGAATACAAGAAGACCCAACAAAGATGCAGGACTCGATTACAAAGGAAAAGACTCTAGCGAGAAGGGAATTCATACTACCGAGAGAGGAGAATCATCAAAGCAAGCTGGAAACAAGAATAACATCAAAAGAAAGAAGCCTATTTGCAACTACCATGGAAATCAAGGTCACACTGCCAACATGTGTCAAATCAGAAAAGGTAAGCAACCAGATGTCACTAAGTCTAAAGGTTATTGTTACAATTGCAATAAATATGGTCACACATCTAATCAATGTAGGACAAAGTCTGTTAACAATTATCAGAAGGCAAAATTCAAAGGGTTTTGTAAAAACTACAATAGATATGGACATAGTACCGAGAAGTGTTGGCTTAAGCAAAAGAACTATATGTGGTCTGCACACCGAGCAAATGCTAGAGGTTACCGAACTCACACACATCGTTACCGACAATATTCTGCAGTACCATGGGATTACAATTCAAGGATATGGTGTGAATGTTGTGGAAGATATGGACATATAAGTGCCAACTGTTTTATAAGGTTTGGAATGAACAACCGAAGATCATGGAGAAATCCTGGTATGGCATGTTTTCATTGTCACAGAGCTCGATAAGGCATATGGTGTACTTAAAAGCATTTTCGCGGTCATTTACACTTACCAAGTTTTTGAGAGAGTAGAGAAAAGTGAATCCAAGGCAATCAAAACCTCCTACAAAGCAAATTCAAGGTATTTACATTAATCTCAACACATTGTTAAGTTGGTTTACCGATCTTATCTAGTTGCCATTATCTACTAAGTATAAAGCGTCAGTTGTTTGAAAATCCTGAAACCCTAAGGATCCTTTGTTAGCTTTTATCTAAAATCTACAATGGCACCAAAGATCCAAGATCCCATAGTTGTCAAGAATGTAGAGAAGCCCTCACTAAAATACTCTTTGACTCCCAAAGTTGCATCTGAATCGGATGACAAAACCACCTTTTCACTCATCCCAGGCAGAGTGTTGTTAGTCAAGGATGTGAGATTCTTCACCAAATGTCGTGTTGAACAACTCGGTCATGTTGAAATCAGAGACACCTATGATGAGCTGTGCACAAATGTTAAATTGAACAACAAGTATGAGCACATCAAGATCAAGGGATTAACTGAAGCCCTAACCTATCCTTGTGTGTTCAAACCCCAGTGGGTCAAGTTTGTTCTGAGCAAAGTTCATGATGATTTCATGTGGCTAGAAGAGAAACCATTTAAGATTACCAAGGAAATCATTCATCTGATTACCGGTTACCCCATTTATGATCATGCCTGAGCCCAAAAGATGATATCACAGAAGGAATTGATCAATTTAACTGGAGTGGAATTTGATTGCAGAGGATTGAAACTGAATAATATCACAGATGAAGAACTAAAATTTGCCATTAGGGTAATGGGTTACTGTTTCTTCCAATCGGTAAGGGAAAACAGTGTACCCTGCGTAGCAGTAGACCTGGCCTACAAAATTGTGAAAAAGGGAATGAAAATTGATCTATGTGAGGTGTTGCTGAAGAAACAATTTGAGAATCTGAACACCATCAGGAAGACAAAGAAAAACAACTCGGCTAATACTCAAAAGTTTGGATCATTACTAGTATGCATGTTTTTCTATTTTGAAATATTCTTTCCATCAGTCGGTAAAGTTGTTTGGGAACTACACCGACCAATCACCCATCAGATAAATGACTTCATTAAGAAGTTAGTTTCAATGATATCATGGATGACTACTTTAGTAAATTTCAAGAGAAAATGCATAACAGGTACTAGATTCCACCCCAGCTAGTGGAGAAATACAAAAATGATATATGTTTTGAAGTTGACACCGATTACTATTATGTGAATGTTGTGGAACCAAGGACTCAATCTTTGTCACTGATGGGTATGAGATTGATTTTGAGATCACACAACAGCAAATTGATGCATTTCTTACATTGCCAAGGCATGCTACCGAGCTAAGGTATGGAAACAATGAGGAAGTAAAGGAAAAGGTAAAAATGAGCATTGTAGTACCCAAAGCTACAAGAAAGGCAACAAAAATGATAAAGGCATTGTCAGAGAAATTCGGAGAAGACTCTTTCTCTACACCTGTCAAAGGCACCATTGCCATTACCGAAGAGGAATCTGAAGCCCAAGAGGTAGCTATAACACTGAGCATTGAATTGCCTAAGGGTAAAGTGTTGAAGAGAAAGAAACAGGACACATCAAAGGCCTCACCGACTCCACCTCCAAAGTGACCTAACACAAGAGCATTTGCAGCCTCACCGAGTAAGAAAACAAAGAGTGGTACTGTTCCCAAGGTAACAAAGACATACAAGAAATCTACTCAGAGACTCATTTTGGCAAAAGAGTCTAGTGACACCGAATCAGAGGATGCAAGAAAATTCCAGATTGTCAAGAGCAAGAAGGTAAATATACATAGTGTTGAAAACTTCTATGCTAATCTAAAAGAATATGGAGGATTTGGATCATTTAGATATGTCAAGTATGAAACCAGAAATAATGATGAGAAGAGACAAATTGAAGAAGTTGTCATCTGCACACTTCTAAAATTCTGGTTAGCTCCATTGGAACTAGCTAAGTCACTTCCAAATGAACTTTACTTGCATATTGATAATAGGTGGAAGTATGCAATGGACTCGGAGAAACAGATCAGAGAAAGGAGTCTTGTTCATCTATTTCCTGACATGTCAGTAGTTGAAATAAAGGAACATCTGACAACCTACAATTCAAAGTTTCTTGTCAAGAAGAGAGCCTTAAAACTGATGAATGGGCTATATATTGAAGTGGAAAATGAGACAAAAGCAAAGTGGTAGGAAATATTTAAAGTCAAGGATGCCGGTGAGCAAGCTACAGTTGAAATTGTTGATGTCACTGAGCAAGATCATGATGTTACCGAGAAAGACCCTGCTGACACCATTCAAATAGATGAAGATGTCATGGATACAGAGGCACTGGAATAGGAAATGGTAGAAGGCAATGCATATGCAAAACTTGTATCTAGTGAATCAGTCTTGGAACAAGTTCAGCCTTATCCACTGGTCAAGCAACCTATCTCAACCGAAACCCCTCATGACACGGAGCAAGGCACTAAAGGTCACAAGTCTACAATAGGAGAAGGTACTACTCAAGAACAGACATCTCAAGCACCTTCTAACACTAAAAATGTTGCAACTAAGACACCAAGTACTGAGACACCAAAGGACTTTACAGAGGCTAAAGAAACTGATCAAAGTGTTGCCTCTACCGAGCTACCTACCGAGGGTCATCAAGCCTCACAAGCCCTTGTCTTAGTTCCATTGGTGAAAGGTAAAGAAAAGAAGATGAAAAAACATAGTTTTAAAGTTGATTTCTCAAAACCAATAGTGTTGCCCAATGTAGACATACCAAAATTGAAGGGGCAAGCACTCATTGATTTTGGTGAACTATGCAAAGCAAAGGCCAAACAAGAGAAGCAAATGGCCATTCAAAAGAAAAATAAGGTACTTCAGAAGGTAAAGGCACCCTTAATAGATATGCTACCTGAAGCTACAATATCAATAGATGCAGCCATCCACATTCAACTGGATGAACTCCTAACAAAGATAGAGACATCTGGAGTAGATGCATCAGAGTATTTGAGCAAGCTAAAAGACAAAGAGCTCATTGCAAAAAATGATAGAAGAGGTACAAAACGCTATAGCTATTGGAAAAGTTAAACTTGTCAAATTTATTGTTGAGTTGACTCCTCAACTCAAGCATATTCTTTATTTGTTTCAGAAACTCTACACATTTTCTTTATTCATTAAAGACATTAAGAATAAAATAGAGGCAATTGAGAAAGAGATCACCGATCTCTCAAGCAAGTTGACCACAGAGCCAAATTCAGTTCTTAATTTTTACACAAAGCTACAACAGCTCATGGCTCAACAATTGGACCTAAGAAATGAAGAACACAAGATCCGGATGGACATAATGACACTTCAAACATTATTCCTTCCTCATCTTTCATCCATCCAAGAACAGATCAACCGAGCCACCTCCTTATCTACTACACAAGAGGGAAGCACTCTAGATGGCTTAATATCATTATTGGCTGATATTCAAGCACATAATTCTGTAATGGACAGTGTAAAGAATACACTCTTTGTCGCTCTCACCGAAGCCCGGACCAAGTACAAATCCATTTTTGACCAGTTACCACCCCTGAATGGTAATTAAGTTTTGATGTTTGTCAAAAAGGGGGAGTAATATGTTATAGTATTAAAGGAGTATAGTATACAGGGGGAGTATACCGAGCAGAGCAAGCAGAGTATCCAAGAGCAGTGAACCGAGTAGTATACAAAACAATAAGCAAAGCACACAAACAGATCAACAAGCATGCAAAATCAGAGTTTTGTATAGTATATCAATAAGGGGAGTATATCTGGATATATTACATTATTGACTATTGTATATACTATCAGTATAGTCAAATTTTGCAAGTATATAGATTATTGAGTTATAACTTTGAAAGTAGTTTTTTGTCAAACATCTCAACTAATGTCAAAAGGGGAGATTGTTACTACTTATCAAGTTTCCATTAGTTTCATGTCAAAGTTATTCTATATACTCTAGTCGGTTATCTCTACTGAGATATTCAATCGGTATGGATAGTCTAGTCAGTTATTGAAGAAAGTAGTCTCAAAACGTAGTATATACCGAGCTGTCTACCGAGTATCATTTCATGTCTACTAAGCAACAAAGATGACACACTGAGTTGATATACACCGAGTGAAATGTGTTACCAGATTCATTCAACCTAGACATACATATGAAAACGTGTTACAAGATCGAGGAACATCTAACCATTATCACATTGGAAATTGCACTTAAAGATTGTGTATGATTTTGAGGTCATCTAACCAATGAAATAATTTGCATGGCTATTCATTCAATAAATCATATTTGTAAGATCGAAGCAATGAATGGATCACCATCATAAGAGATCTATTTATACAACATGAGTTAAGAATTAAAGTGGTGTGTACATGAGTGTAAGAAGACTGTTACAAAGACACAGAGGTCATCGAGAAGGTTTTCAAAGAATAGTCGAAGAACAGAGTAAACGGAAGGGTTTATCGAGTTACTATATGGGTTACCGAGGTATGCTATAAGCAAGGTAACTTATTCTAAGCACATAGAATCTGCTATAACATTCTAGATGTAAAGTTGCAGATATTTGTAATGATTTTAGTGTAATATTTTGAAGTTGTAAGAGAAACCTTTAACAGGGTAAAGGAATCTAATCAAGTCTATAAATTGTAAAGCCTCTAACCAGGTGCAACATTTAGATGAAGTGTTGTAAAATCCTTTAGCAAGGTAGATCTAACAGATCTTTATACTCCTAACAAGGTAAGCTATCAAAAATAGCTAAACATGTAGCTCTAACCGAGCACTCTTTATTATTGCAGTAGTGAAGTTGTGGGTGCCATCCCCACCACAGTTTTGCTCTCTAACCAAGAGTTTCTGCGTAACCAAAATATATGTGTTATGGAGTGAATCATATATGATTGTTATCTATTTGTTTTAGCTTTATATTATGTTACTGCACTATTCAGTTTATGCATAACAGTAAAGTTATTATTGAAGAAAAGTTTTGGAGTACTGATTCACCCCTCCCCTCTTAGTACATTAGCTTTCCATATTGGGCCTAACATATTAGAGTTTTTGCAACTCAAGAATTGAGATCTATTTCTAAGGATAAAGTCAATGTTGATTCTCTTATTGGAAAGTTGACTGCATTTGAGCTAAACAGTTTTTATAATAGTGTTTCTAAACCTTCTAAATCTAGTTTTAAGGCTTCTGTAACCAGTACATTAGTGAGGAAAGGAAATGATATTTGTCATAATCATGACTACAGGTCTAGTCATGGCAGTAGCAAAGGTGATGGTGATTAAGAAGTTCATCTGTTGGAACTTGAGGCATTATTAGCTAAAAGATTCCCTAGAGGAATAGGTAAATTTAAAGGTAAATTACCCTTGAAGTGTTTCTCTTGTAGTAAAATTGGACACATAGTTGGAAATTACCCTAACACCGATAAGAAAGAGAAGTTCAAGAAATTCAAATGAAAAGAAAAGAAACATTGTTATGTTGCAGTTGATGAAAGAGTAACTGATGAAGAATCAGAAGAAGACGACAATGAGGAGATAATGTTTGTTGTTGTGAAGGAAGATCTGACTGATGAAAAGGTATTAGTGTCTCACATGGATGGTAGTGATGAATGGATAATAGCTAGCGGTTGTCGTGTATCTGTGAAGTGTAGACCTATGTACTTGTAGCTACAATACAAAAACACTCAATAGATCATTACAAGCATGGTGAGAAAGTTTAAAACAAAGAAAGATAAACCATAGCTAAGCAATCTATTGCCTCCTAGTAAATGCGAGTATGAATTTTGCTCTCAGATCTGGTTATACAAATTCCAGTGACTTGACTACACTTAAATGGAGGATTTAAATGATGAAGATGCATGATCTAGATGAGATAATGATTTAAGCTATACGATTCTATGATATTGCTATGAAATAAGCTAAGATTTAAGCTAAAATTGAACATGATAACATTGCTAAAATGATAAACTAGAAGCTAGATGCCTATAGTAACAATGCATAAGATGAATAATGAGATGGGATTCAAGATCCTTTGAACTCCAAAATAGGGTCTATTTATAGGATTTCGAAGGCCAGGGGTGAGGTGACAGGAATCAATGGTCAAGATTAAGTCTGAAGATATCAATGGTTAAATTGGAGGTGATTGGAGAAGAGGTTGGATTAAAGGGAACAATTGGAGGTTGGTAGGAGAAGGGGTTTGATGAAAGGGGATAATGTCATCTCCATGGTGACAAGTGTCAAGAAGCTTCTAGAAGAGGTTGGATGAAAGGGAACACTTAGTGACAAGTGTCACAAAGCTTCTATAAGAGGTTGGATGAAAGGGAACACTTAGTGACAAGTGTCACAAAGCTTCTATAAGAGGTTGGATGAAAGGGAACACTTAGTGACAAGTGTCACAAAGCTTTTCTCATGAGAGGGCAAAGTGTTAAAGGAAAGGGGACATGGTGGTTAGGATGTGCAAGCTAGGATGGGGTTAGGTAAACTTGGGGTTAGATGAAATGGGTTAGGTTAGGTGGTTAGAAGTTAGGAGAATTTGAATTTAGAAATTCAAATAATAGGAAAAGGTCAATTAATCTCATCAACTCATTAATTGATTTATTTTAATTAATTAAAGGATTTAGAAGAAATGAATTTGATGGAAGGAATTAATTAATTTGAATTAATTAATCAAAGGGAACTATTGAAATGAACCTATTAAATAAATCCTTAGATTTATTAATAAGTAATGAAAAGGAGGAATTTAATCAAATTGCTGATGAATTCAATTAAATTAAGAATGGGGATTAATTAAATAATTGCTTATTTAATTAATTATCTTCAGACCATCTTTAGGTGTATACATTTTGCCCCTCTTTGAAGTGAGGTGTAATGACGCGTTGATTCAAAGAATAATTTCCTTTTGATGATGATATTGATTTGATAGGATGCCCCAGTCCTTGAATGATAGATTTGTGGTATGATGATGCCCCCTCGAGAGATTAATTGAGATTTGCAAGATTGATGTCCTAGTTTAGAATTGATTTGATTTTTGCAATGTTGATTGATGAAAATGCGAGTTCTTTGATCTTGGTGATACAATTTTGATTGATTGATAAAGCTTGATTTGATATGATAAGATTGATTGATATTTAGTCTGGGTTTAGGAAGGATACATCCTATATAAGACAAAGCTAATCAGAGCATCTGGTTTCAGGAAGGATACATCCTATATAAGACTAGATCATGATGTCTAGTTTCAGGAAGGATACATCCTATATAAGACTAGATCCGAATGTCTGGTTTCAGGAAGGATACATCCTGTATAAGACATAATCAGATAGATTAGATGAAATCGATTAACAAAATTGATAAGATTGATTAGATAAAGAACTGACAGATTTGGTTATATCAGGTGCAGGACCAATTAGATATGCTGATGGTTGTTTTGTTGAGGGGATAACATAAGATTTGAGCTAGGTTGACAACTTCATGAGAGAGACAAGTCATCAGTCTGATTGTGTATACACTTGTGATGATGCTTCTCTGATTCCTATAATATATTTAGCCTTGGATAAGATGAGCTTGTAGGATCTCATGCAAGAATGAAATGCAAGCTAAATGTAAATGCAAATGCAATGAAATGCAAACTATGACTGGACCAGTCACTGGATTATTGCTTTTTTGTCATCATTGAGATTTTAAAATGTGGGAAGTGAGTGCAAACATCAATGGTATAATTAAACCATGATGACCTGAGCATTACTTTCCTAGTTTTTGATATAGCAAGTTAACACAAGCATGAAGGTATAGTTGAACCAAGATGACCTGAGTGTTGTTTGCGTAAAATAGGCAGTATTAATCATTTCTATATGCAAATCGGAAATTTCTTCAATGATACTCTGATGATCATTTCCTGAGACAAATTTGCACATATTAGTGATTAATTTTCAGACAACAAACAAGAAAAATATCATGTTTCTTCCTTGTTCCTCTAGTCAAAAACATCCTAGAGTTACTCAGAAATCATGATAGCGAAAATCAATTATAGAAAAGTTAAAAAATCATGTTAAAATCATTATCCAAAAGATATCATCCATTGAAAAGTGTGTGAATGTGCTTATACTGACTTTGTGATAGTTTGATGGTTGATAATTTGATCTCGTGTTCAACGTTGGATGTGTTTCAGTTTTTGCTTGATAAAAGTTGTCTAACTGTTTGTTCTACTTGTTTGATTAAGCTCATAATTGATCAAGAGTTTTGCACCCAGCTAAGTATAGGATTTTGCCCCAAGCCTAGAAACAAAGTCGTTATGATATACTCAATGATCCAAACTATGGTGAGAGAGTAGCTGTGATGCCTGCATATGTACAAAGGCTTCATGATGCATATGAACAACGCTGATGGAAAATGAATGCAAGTGGAAAGATGCGCCAATAGATGGAAGAGATAGCAGACAAATAGTGCATGTTTTCTAGGTTTTCACCGTCTGTTATTTTTTTTTTTATTGTTTTTCATTATTTTTTTATTTTCTGCTTTTTCACTTTTTTTTTTTTGATTTTCTTCTTTTTCAGACATAAAGATTCTTCAGATGCATGCTATTGATTGGTTCTTCAAGCTGATCCCTGTCCTGTGTTGATAACTGATATGCTCCTGACCCAAATACTATTGTGATCACAAATTGACCTAGCCATTTTGGTTCAAATTTTCCTTTCTTTTCTCGCTCTACCTGATTTCTTGGATTTTCCTTTAGTACTAGTTCTCCAACTTAAAAAATTTGTGGTTTGACCCTGTGATTATAGCTCTGACACATTCTTTGCTGAAATACCTTTAGATGATCAAAGGCATTTTGTCTATGTTCTTGGATCAGTTCTAATTCTTGTAGTCTAGATATTATTTTCTCTTCATCTGGAATAAGACCTTTTAATGATACACGTAGAGAAGGTATCTCTACTTTGATTGACAATATTGCTTCTGATTCATATACAAGAGATAAAGGTGTGGCACCTGTTGGTGTGTGGATACTGGTAGGGTAGGCCCATAAAGAAGGGTTTAGTTGAAAATGCCAATCTCTTCCAACATCGTTCATTGTCTTTTTGAGGATTTTTAGAATAGTTTTGTTAGATGCTTTTGCCCACCCATTCCCTAAGGGATAGTAGGGTGTGGAGAATCTGTGTTGGATTTTGAACTTCTTACAGAGCTCACGTACAACTTGATTTTTGAATGGTCGCCCATTATCAGTGATAATGGTCATTGGTATTCCATAGCGACGGATGATATAATTCAAGATAAATGCAGCAATTTGTTTTCCTCTGATATTTGTGAGAGGTACTGCCTCAATCCATTTTGTGAAATATTTTGTAGCTACAAGGATGAATTTGTGACCATTAGATGAAGAAGGATTTATCTTTCCTACCAGATCAAGACCCTATTGGCAGAAAGGCCAAGATGTTTCTAAGGCATGAAGTTCTTGTGCTGGTGCATGAATCAAATTTCCATGAATCTGACATTGTTTGCATGTTCTGGCTATCTGAAAAGAATCTCGTTCCATAGTTGGCCAATAATAGCCCAAGCGTATGAGTTTTTTTGAAAGGGTAAGACCACTTGAATGAGTGCCACAAATGTCATTATGGACTTCATGTAAGGCCTTCTCATATTCTTCTTGTTCAAGAAATCTTAAAAGAGTACCGTCCAGACCTCATTTAAATAGGGTATCCACGACAAGAGTAAAATGGGAGGATTGGCGAGTAAAGTTTCTCTTTTGGTTTTTTGATAAGTCGGGAGGTAGGGTGTTATCTTTCAGGTATGTGTAAGTTTGTCCATAGCGGGAGGAATCATGTTCCACAAGGTGATAGATAGTTTGAGAATCAGGATAATTATGAGTAGGGTAAAACAATTCTTCCACCAGGAATTCATAACGTTGTTGATTTTCCTGTGTCTGAAGTACAAAAGCAAGTGTAGCCATGGCGTTTGCTGCTTTGTTATCATTTCTTGGAATCTACTCAAAATTTATTTCTACAAAGTATTTCTTGATATCATCAACCATCTTTTTATAAGGCATTAATTTTTTGTCCTTTGTTTGATAGTCATCATTAATTTGATTAATGATGAGCTGAGAGTCTCTAAAGACTTGAAGTTGTGTAATGTTCCATTCTATAGCCATTTTGATACTTGTTACCAAAGCTTCATATTCTGTTGTATTGTTGGTGCATGGAAAGCTTAATTTGTATGCTTTTGGGATTGTATGACCTTGTGGTGTGATGAATGGAATGCTTGCTCCTGATCCGTGTTGTGTATATGAACAACCAAAGTATAATTTCCATGTTTTAGTGGCGACTGTTAGGATATCAGCATCGGGAAATTCTATTTGTAGAGGATGATCATCTTGAAGTGGTGCCTCTTCTAGTTGGTCTGCAATGACTTGTCCTTTTATATATTTTCTGTCAACATACTCAATATCAAACTTGCTTAGAATCATGATCCATTTTGCTAGTCTTCTTGTTAATGTTGCCTTGTTGAGCAAATACTTCAAAGGATCAATTTTAGCTATCAATTTGATGGAGTGAGATAGTAGATAGTGTCATAATTTTTGAGAAGCAAAAACTACAGCCAAGCATGCTTTTTCTATTGGTGAATGGTTGATCTTGTATCCCACTAGTGTTCTACTGATGTAGTAGATGGCCCATTCTTTTTCTTCATTATCCTGTTGTGCGAGCAAAAATCCTAATGATGTTGCAGTGGTTGATATATAAAGAAACAATGGTTTTCCTAGAATAGGTGACATTAGGATGGGTGGTTGTATGAGATATGCCTTGATCTTGTTGAATGCATCCTCACATTGATGGTCCCACTTGAAATGAACATTTTTGTGCAATAGATGAGTAAATGGTTGACATTTATCTGCTAGTTAAGCAACAAATCTTCTGATTGACTAGAGTCTTCCTTGGAGTGATCTAAGTTGACTGATATTCTTGGGAGATGTCATTTCCATGATTGCTTTTACCTTAGCTGGATCTACTTCGATACCTCTAGCTGAAACAATGTATCCCAATAGTTTGCCTGAAGTAACACCAAAAGCACATTTCTTGGGGTTTATTCGTAGCTTGTATTGTTCTAATTGGTCAAAGATCTTTTCCAGTATTCCTATATGTTCTTCTCTGTTGTATGATTTAGCCAATATGCCATCCACGTAGTCTACCATGAATGTATGCATCATGTCATGAAATATAGTTGTCATAGCTCTTTGATATGTAGCACCTATGTTCTTTAATCCAAAAGGCATGACATTCCAGTAGAAAGCACCCCATAGACATGTGAAAGCTATCTTTTCTTGGTCTTCGGGTGTTATTTTGGTTTGATTGTATCTGGAGAAACCATCCATTAAAGAAAACATGGAGTGTACAATAGTTAAATCTACAATGATGTCAATGTTAGGCAAAGGAAAGTCATCCTTTGGACATGCATTATTAAGATCTTTAAAGTCTGTGCATATTATAATGCTTTTATCTCATTTTGAAATAGGAACGATGTTGGATACCCATTGAGGATAAGCTACATGTTTGATGAATCCTACATCCAATAATTTCTTTAGTTCTTCTTTGACTAGGAGAGCAACATGAGGATGCATTTTCCTTAACTTCTGTTTGATTGGTTTGGCTCCTGGATTGTCATTCAAGTGATGCATAATAAGCTCTGGATCCAACCCGGGCATGTCTGTATAGGACCAGGCAAAATTGATTTGTTGTTGTTTGAAGAATTCCATATATTGTTGCATTTCTTGCTCTGATAGAGAAGTCATTGGATGAAGAATCTTTGGTTGTTCTATTGTGCCAATGTTAACTGCCTTTGTTGGTTTGATCAAAATGGATGACCTTTCTTGATAGTGCTCAGGTAAGGTGTCGAATCTCCCATCTTCTAGCACCTCAAGGTGGTTTTCACTGTTAGATACGTCCTTTATTTTTTATTTTTTCCTAATCTAATGTCGCCAAGAAATGGTTTTCAACATTAGACTTGATATTCTTTTCTTTATTTTTACTTTTGCGACTAGGAGATTTGGCACCCACTTGACTAGAAGATGCATTGCTAAAATTCCTGGTTCAATTGCATTCAAATATACAGATATGTCATGGTCATTTGTAAAGGTATCAATGGTGGTATGTCCTTCATTTTCCCAATCAATAAGCTTAGGGTGGATTAGAGATAGAGAGTCTTCAGGTTTGGATGTTTCAAGGATCTCGAGGGTCATGATAGATGTATCAAAGTTTTCAATATGTATGTTGATGTCTAGAATGGTACTCTCATTATGATGATCTCGTGCAAGTAACTCCTGATCATCCTTGGTTAAGTCCAAGTTAGACGAATGTGATTCTAATTCAAGTAGGCTAGTTCCTGACGTTTGTCCTGCATACGTATGAACTACATCGACTCCTACATCTTCTTCAAAGCAATTTTCTTCAGCTGATTCTTCAGAGTGATAGGAATCCCATTCCCATTCATTAGAATTTGTCTCACTTGCAGCCTATAACTTACAGATTTGTTCATATAGCATTTCTTCTTCTTTTTTGGTTAGATCTTTTCTTCTTTCATATTCAACTTCTTTAGGACTGAGATTGGTTTCTGTCAATTTTCCTATGAGCTCTCCTTGACTTATATTAACTTCTTTCTTGTTTTGGTTGAGATTTAATGTTGCTTGAGAGGTGTTTTTAGTTTGTTTCTCTTGTTGATTTGAAGCTTGCTTCTTTTCCCATTTCATGTTTGCTTGTGTTTGTTGCTCCCTTTCAATTGCCAGTTGTTCTTGTTTGTTTTCATATTCCTCTTGTTGTTGACTAAAAGATGTGTCTTCTGGTAAAGTGACATGTCCATACCCTAAGCCTATTTTGTCTGTAGTCTACTGAGTGTAAGGCTGAATAGGTTTTGAGATACCTTCTTTTCTTTTTCCTATAGGACCCATTCTAGTGTATCCCATTCTTTTGAGAATGGTAAATCCTTTTCCATACTTTTCTATAGGTATGCGGACATTGTTGACCTTTTGTTGAACTTCTTCCTCTTTGTATAGCCATTGTAGCACATCTTTGTCTTCTATTTCCTCTGATAAGGTCTCGTCACTAATACATGCTCTGTCAAATAGCAGAAGATGTTTTTCAATTGGTTGTTGTGTAGAGTTTGATGGTTCTCCAAAGGATTTAGGAGAAAGTGGTAATTATGATATTGAATATTCTTTGTTCCCTCAATCTCTTAGCTGCATTTGTTTTTCCATACTTGATAAAATAGATGCAAATGATTGTTCCTTGGATTGTGTCTTCGAAGATGTTGTCTCCCTATTATGCAAAACAATTACTTCTTGAGCCATTTTGAGATTGTTGTAGTATTGAAATGGATTTGAGTCTGTAGAGATTGTGATTTCTTGTCCATTGTAGGGAAATTTGACACACTGATGATATGTTGATGGGACAACTTGTAAGTCATGAATCCATGGTCTCCCCAGGAGTACATTCTATGATAAGTCTAAGTCTAGAACTTGGCATGCTATGTCTTTCTGCAAAGGTCCCACTCTGATGGGTAGTATCACAATTCCCTTGGAGGAACATTCTTCTTCATCATAGACTTTTATAGTGATCTTTTTTCAGACATCAACTGCATCTTCTGAATATCCTAAGGCACGAACAAGACTTAATGAACAAATATTTAGGCCAGCTCCACCATCTATTAGAACACGTTTAACTCATGTTTTGTGAATGAGGATTTCAATATGCAAGGGAGCATTATGGGGATGTTGTAAGGACATGTCATCTTCTTCAGTGAATGATAAGCAATGAGGGGTTGTGAGGTATCCCACCATGGTTTTGAATTGATTGATATCAAGATCTTTGGATACTATTGTATCTACTAATGCTCGTTCAATAATTTCTTTGTGTGTAGGAGAAAGTTTTAAAAGTTATAAAATGGATATTTGTGCGGGTCTTTTTTGTAATTGCTCCTCTAGATTGTATTGTTTTGCTGTAGTGGATGATGTGATTGTTGTAGGACTTGGAAAAACAACTTTGGTTTTGCTTCTTGTGATAGCCTGAGCATGTTCTTGATTTTGTTTTTCTTTAACTACAATCACATTTACCACATTGTCATATGTATGAGCGTAGTTTACCTTCACTTTACCCTTACCATTATTTGTTGTTGATGATTCACCTTTCTCATAGTTTGGAAGAGGAGTTTTAAAAGTTGTATGAGATTCATTTGTTGTATGCCCATCCATAGTTATTACTCCATTATCAATCAAATCTTGTATGACATGTTTCAACATCAGACAATTATATGTGTGATGTCCCTTGTTTCGATGGAAATCACAATACTGATTATCATTCCACCAAGGTGGTTTTATTTGAGGTTCGTAGTTCCTTTCTTCCGGTAAAGAAATCAATTTGTTTGCAATAAATTTTTTTAATGTTGACCCCAGGGGTTCACCAATGTTTGTAAATTGTCTTCGAAATAAAGTTTTGATAGTTTCTCTTTGGTGATTGTTGTTTTGTTGTGCCGCTGCTGAGTGGGTAGATAAATTAAAAACTAGTTGTTTTGGTTTCAAATTATTGTTATCTACTATTCCATCGTGACTACATTTCAATTTCTATTCCAAAACTTTGGCTTAACATTGTGATTGTTGTTAGGAGGCAGGACTCCTTCTTTGTATATTTTCAATTCACCTTTCTTTATCATGGCTTCTTCCATTCTGATTCCATTATCAATCACTTTTCTGAAACTTTGATTTCCTTGCATTTTTAAGTAATAACTCATTTGATCATTTAAGTTGTCGATGAATATGTCCATTTTTTTGTATTCTGGCATTGTATGAGGATACCGCGAAGCTAACCGTCTCCATCATTGTAAAAATGTCATGAATGGTTCTCCAGCCTTTTGTTTGGCGTTACATAGGTCTAGCATTATTATTTCATGTTGTATGTTGTAAGAGTATTGTGAAACGAACTTATCCACCAAGTCTAAGAATGATCTGATTCCAGGTGGAAGGTTGGAGAACCATTCCATAGCTAGTCCAGTTAAGATTTTTAGAGATGGTCTCATTAATTATGTATCCTCATGTGCAAACGCCATACTCATTGTGCAAAATTCTCGTATATGATCTTGAGGGTCAATGCTTCCATCATATTTTTTGTATCTAGGTGTTTCAAAACCTATAGGAAATGATATCATGTTTAGATTTTTGTCAAATGGATAAGGACAAATTTCTTGAAGTGAGTATCGTCTAACATTCCCTCTTTGCATATCTTGAATTTGTGTTTGCATTGTTTGTAGTTGTTGTGTGAGGGTTGTGATAGGATTATCAACATGATTTGTTCTCGCATAACTATGATTTTGTATTCTTGGAGGATCTGGATCTCTTCTTGTGTCCTCTCTACTCTTTCTTGTATCCTTATTGGGTTCAACATTATTTAGAATTTCTACGTCATCCCTTTGAGGAATGGAAGTATCCTCATTGTTTTTGGTAATACTAGGAATTGACGTGGAATTCATTTTGAGACTGAAGATATCTTCATTTTCTTCGTTGTTAAGAGGGGGGTCTCTTCTCTTTTGTGTCAATTCATTTATATTAAAATATTGGGGGAGTGTAGCACCAGATTTTGCTAACATTAGGAAAAAAAATAAAAAATTCTCCCTCCAATATTTTCTTCATAAATTTATCGAATTGAGAATCCCTCTTGATTTCTCTGACATGTTGCTCTATTATTTCTTCTTTCATTTGTATTTCATTTTCAGGTTCCATGTTTCTATAGTCTTTGGTAATTTCCACGGTTTCGTTTTTTGTTTCTGCAATTTTTCATCTTTGAGCTCTGGTTAAAATGGGCATACACATGTGTTAGATACTGTGCTAGGATTTGATGTCTTCAAAAGTTGTTTTGATATGTGATCGACTGTCAATGTCAAGGTGATAAAGTGATATGACATAAAAAGGTAATTCAAGTGTTTTAGATTTGCAAGTTTTTCGATCTTCGGTTTTGAGAGTGCAATGATGATTTTGATAAGAACCAGGTCCAGTAGGAATGATATATCCTACGATGTGGGACAAATTTATCCTGACCAAATGTTTTAGTTTCATGATAGAGGATGATAGTGTTGGCATTATGTGAACTGGCATGAGCCTTATGTAAAACAGTCAAGAAGACATAATGATATTGTGTGTTGTCATTGATGTCAATATGAGACATAGTGTGAACCAGCACATGAGATAAGTGAAGAAAGAGATATTGGCATATGTGTGAACCGGTATATGCCAAAGTGAAGTGACACATTTGCTCAAAGTAAACCGACATGCAGTTATGGGAACCGGCACATGGAAGCACTATATGACTACTGGTTGGTATGGCATCTTCCACTTCGGGGTTCCGGTTGGAGTATCTCAAGTCTGTGTGACTCAATCGGTGATCTTTGTGTGATTAGTTAGTAGTATGATGGAGGACAGATCGTGTTGCCACATAAGCTCTATGCGCGTGAAGGATCTTGCATGAAGAAGACTATTCCTATCTACCTCGGGAATGTGCGAAGTCTGTCAAATTGTGATAACGCGTGATGGGTTATCAACTGCCATGAAAATGATGGATAATGGATGATGGAGAATGTCTTGAGATCGACTCACGACTGGTGCATCCAATGCAGTATGTTTCAATGGTCAGGGTCAAACCGTTTGAATTGCTCAACCTAACAGGTTTTAGGGTTTAGGGTTTTTGCTACCGACCTGTATGTTCCCTATAAGGTTTATGTTAGGTTTCTGTCTAAAGTGGTTGGCAAAAAGTTGTGAGTGTGTATCCAACGAAAGTGATACAAGATTCTTGCCAGACCATAGGAGAAAAGAGATACCTGCAAAGTGTATGTGCAGAAGGAAAAAAGGAGCCTAAATGGATCTGTATTAGTATTAAGTACTATTAACAGATCATTGTAATACCTGTTGATCTCTAACCACTTCAACAGTTGCAAAATCCCCTAACAGGGTAGCCTTAACTGGCTTGATTCAAAATCCCTTAAATCGAGTGGTCTTAATCGGCTTGCTGTAAATCCCTTAACTGGGTAACTTGAAGCTAATGAGTTCTGAGAAGCTTAGGAGATCCTTTCAGCTATTGATTTCTTAAAATCCTCTAACAAGGTGACCCTACCGGGTTTAACCCTTAACCGGGTATCCCTTAACCGGGTGATCCCTAACAGGATCGGTTCCTACCAGAACCTATTGTAATGTTCTTAACCAGACAAGGCTCCTAATAGAGCGGACTTCTAAAGAGTTCAAAAAAAGCTTGTGGGTATTCATCCCCACAGTGGTTTTTCCCAGTTGGGTTTCCACGTGAAAAATATGTGTGTCATGTGAAATGCTTTTGTCTTGTGATGCTTTGTTTTATCTGTTAAGCACATGAAGTTTCTATGTTTTATGCCTGTCTATAAAACATATTGAACTCGCTGTTGTGAAGATTTGATGGTTAGGTCTACTAGTTCATGCATGAGAATATTATGATAATGTGGTATTGAGCTAAGAGAAAAGCTTAGTAAGTGACTGGTTCATGTTTGTTTGAGTTATTTTGGATGCTACCGGTTGCACTCTATTTTAGCGGTATCTATGTTTATCAGTCATTGTGAGTGTTTTCTGTCAAACCGGTTTTGGAACACATTTTGTGTCTATACTGATTCACCCCCCCTCTCAGTACCGTTTTGGTACTAGTGGTTCATCATTGAGTTATCAGATAGATCCTGATAAGAAACTATGTTTGTGTGATCAATTTATCAAAGGGTGATAATGCACTTTGAGATGTTTAGATCTTGAACTTGTTGAGGGTGACGACTTGAAAATCTTAAGGTGTATATGTTCTAAAGTCTGATTTTGATGGATGATAGCTTGACCAAGAAAACCAAGAAGATAATTTAAGCACACAGAGAAAGATAACAAATGTTTATGATTACTGTAAACTGATCAAGAAAAATGATAGACCTGAAAAAGTCATGCAAAGCAGCAGTTCTGGACTGGTAAACACAGAGTTTCGTACGAAAAATTATGCACCTTAGAACGACAAGAGATATGAGCCCATATGACAAAGAAAAAGTTTTCATGTAAAAAGAAGAGTATCGTACGACATTTCCTCCTAAACAATACGACTAAACAACAATCTTGTATGACCAATCTATTGGCATTATAATAGACAAGGGAGATTGTTGGCATTTCAATAAGGATATTGAGAAGGTTGTTGATGATTATGGATATAACTGATTAAGGATGTTTACTATCTTAATATTATTATTTTGTCATTGATGTCAAGAAATTGATTTTCTAATTCAGTATGATGCTGCCATATCTTAAGAAGTATGATTTGATGAGTATAAAGATGTCGATAAAAGACACAGAAAGAATGTGATGAATAATGGGAGGAATAAGTTATTCAATGGGCAACTATTATTGAGTTAGACAATGATGAGATCATGATGTTTAGATTGTTTTGATATCCTACATATGTTATTGATTGTAAGCTTAATACTATACTATGTTACTGAGCAAAGAACCTAGTCTGTAAACCCTAAGGTTATTGCTATCGGTTAATGAAGGCAGAATGTCTACCGAGTGAAGTTTAGTATTTACCGAGTAATAACAGAATGCATTGAATGAATAAAAGCATTATTTAATGAAGGAAGCTGATGAGCTGGTTATGATTAAATGATTGGTATGTCGTGCATGAAGTTTGTTAAGAATCTATGGCAAAGGAAAATCGGCAGGAAGATCTACAGCTCAGATTGAACCACAATACCCTAGCACAAGTTCCAAGGTGGGGTAAAACATTTTCAGATCGAAGGATACATTGAACCTAGAAAAGTTTGAAGATCTGATGGCTATGATTGATCATGAGATATGTGATCAAGGAGATTAAGCGGTTGGCAAATTGTTTATAAATAAGGAACTGTTGATAAACAATGTATGCGGGCAAGTGTATGCATAGGGATGCTACATAGTGATTACCGAGCATAGAAGCTTGAAGACCTATTTGAATAACAGAGTATAGAGCCCAGCAGATGGACAAGATAAGTCCTATTGTATTGAGAAAATAGGAATTTTCTTTAGCATTTTAGATGTGAAGTTGCAGATAGATTTTTATTACTGTTATTTTGTAAAGTGACAGAAAATCTCTTAACCGAGTGGACTTAATAGTCTTATTTGTAAAGCCCTCTAGCAAGGTGACATTCTGATTGAGTGTTTGAAATCCTTTAACAAGGTCACTTCTAACAAGGTGAAGATCCTAACATATCTGAGGGAAATCCCTTAACTGGGTCACATCTAGCAATGTGTTTGTAATCTTTAACAGGATTTTCTTTTACCCAGGCATACTCTAGAAGAGTATATTTCTTAGTGGGTCCAAAATCCCACAGTGGTTCTTCCCTATTTGGGTTTCCACGTTAAATCTGGTGTTATGATGTTTATATGCTTATGAGTTTGCATGTTTAGCAGTGTTGGTTATATTGTTGAAGTATATGTTACCGAGGTTGAATCTATTGTTTTTATGGAAGATTAAGTTTGTTTGATTCACCCCCCCCTCTCATCTTATTAGCTTGGCATCTTTACTTAACATTAAGTATCAAAACTATCAATTGCTATAAGAGCCTTGGACTCCGGAAGAAAAGTTTAAAGGTACTTGAGGCAAAGATCCAAAGATGTATAAGAGGGATGCACCGAAGCTGAACAAGTCAAGTTTCTCTACATGGTAGAAAAGGATGAAACTGCACCTATCAGGAGTTGGAGAATATGCTAAATATTATCTAGAGAATGATTTCAACACATTGAGCACCTATCCATTGATAATGGAAGAGATAAAGGCAAAGAAATAACATATTCAAGCAATGATTGCAATAACATCTGCATTGACCGACTCAGAGTTTAATGATCTAGAAGGCTGCAATGATGCAAAGGCAATGTGGGACAAGCTCATATCTATGTATGGTGGAGATGAACATGTTCAAAGAGAAAAAGTGGATATTCTAAGAGGACAACTTGAATCTATGAGGATGAATGAAGGTGAGAACATAACCCAGTACAGTACAAGACTAAAGGAGATTGTCAATCAAATCAAAGGAGCAGGTGGAACTATTGAATAAAAAGATATAACAAGTAAGTTGTTAAGAACCCTTCTACCAGCTTATGCAATCCGAGTCTCTGCAATCAATGAATTGAGGTCTGTACCCAATATGCCAGTTTCTTTAGATGCTACTATTGGTAAGCTACATGCATTTAAGTTAAGAAACTTTGATAACAGTGGGTCATCGATAAATAAAGTTGAATCTGCATTTAGTTCTTTTCATATTGGTGAATCTGATGATTACAATGATAGAATGAGTAAGTACACTAAAGGGGATCACAGTGGAGCAAGTGAAAGATTTTGCAAGAACATGGAAGAAGTACACAAACTGTATGAGGAAATCAAAAAGCAAGAAGAGTTTGAAGCACTATTAGCCAGAAGGTTACCGAGAGGCAAAGGTAAGTATAAAGGAAAACTACCTTTGAAATGTTTCAATTGTGATAAGATAAGACATATGGCTTCTAACTGTCCTGACAAGATTCTACTGAAAAGAGAGATTACCGAGATGACAGACAGAAAGATAATCATTATAGAGGACACCGAGACTTCAGAAGAAGAGATAGAAAGTCATGCTTAATAGCCGATGAGGAATCCAATGATGATAAATCAGATGAAACTGATACAGAGGAAGTAGTTTATGTGGCTATCAAAGATGGATCACATGAAGAAAGGTATGAATAAAAAGCCCTAATATCTCACATAAATACTAATGATTCTTGGATCATAGATAGTGGATGCTCACATCACATGACAGGTGATAAACACAAGTTTGTTATGTTCAAAGATTATGATGGAGGCTATGTAAGATTTGGTAATGATGCACCATATCCGATAAAAGGTAAAGGATCTATAACACTTCTTGACAATGCAAGATGCAATGATGTTTATTGGGTTGAAGGATTGAAATACAATTTGTTGAGTGTAGCATAGCTAAACAATACAGGTTACCAAATAGAATTTCAGAAAGGAATTGTCAAAGTTCATGACAAGCATGGAAAGTTAGCTACTACCGAGACACAAACAAAAGGTAACACATTTCACCTTGACTCAAGTCGGAACAAGTGTTTATATGCAAAGATAGATGATACCTGGTTATGGCATAAAATGTTTTGTCATGTAAATTTTGATAATCTGATCAAAATAAGCAAGAAGCACCGAGTAAGAGGTCTACTGAGTCTTGAAAAACCTGAGAATGCTATGTGTCGAGGATGCTAGATGGGTAAAATGATAAGATCAAGCTTTACAAGTAAGTCCTACACTTCTAAGGGAAATTTAGATCTCGTGCACACTAATCTTTGTGGTCCTATGAAAGTTCAAAGTTATTATGGTGATAAATATTTCATATTATTTGTGGATGATTACTCAAGGATGATGTTAGTAATGTTTTTAAAAGAAAAATCAGAAGCTTTTCAAATGTTTAAATGGTACAAGGAAAGAGATGAAAATCAAATAGGAAGACAACTAAAATGTCTTAGATCAGATAGAGGAGGAGAGTTCACATCTGATGAGTTCAACTTGAGTTCAACTTATTCTGCAATGATCATGGTGTAAAAAGACAAGTCTCTGCACCAAGAAATCCACAACAAAATGGGATAGCTGAGAGAAGAAACAGATCTATTGTGGATTGTGCCAGAACCCTGATGATTGAAAAGAAAGTGCCACAAACATTTTGGAGAGAAGCAATAAGCACAACAGTTTACACCCTGAATCGAGTACAACTGAAGAAAGGAACTTTGAAGACACCATATGAGATCTGAAAGAAATGATGAAGGAAACTCCAAAGAACCAGAAGATTATGATGAATTTTTTTATGTTCAACCGACAAGTCCTACCTAGAAAACTGCAGAAGAAAATGAAGAGAATATCCAGTTAGCGAGTGATGAAGAAGATCATACAGAGCCTACCGAGCCTGTATTAGCCAAGTATGTCAGAAGACATCATGCATCAAGTCAGATTATAGGAGATAAGGATGATCTAGTGATGACAAGGAACAAATTGAGACAGAACACATGTCTGATATCTGAATTTGAACTGAGGATATTGAAAGAGGCAATTAATAGTGAAGATTGGATAAATGCTATGACAGAAGAGATTGATCAAATCAAGAAGAATGACACATGGACATTGGTTCCAAGACCGAAGGACAAAAATATAATCGGTACAAAATGGATTTTTGGAAACAAGTTGAATGAAAAAGGTGAGGTCATTCGAAATAAAGCAAGACTAGTTTGCAAAGGTTATGCCCAAGAAGAAGGAATTGATTATGGTGAGACTTTTGCACCTATGGCAAGACTTGAAGGAGTAAGAAAATTGTTGGCATATGCTGCTTACAAGAATTTCAAGGTATATCAAATGGATGTCAAATCTGCATTTCTAAATGGTATATTAGAAGAAGTTTCTATTGAACAACCTGAACGTTTTGTTGAAGACAAATAAAGATCATGTATGTAAATTGATCAAAGCTTTATATGGTTTGAAACAAGCACCTAGAGCATGGTATGAGAGATTGCACTCTTATTTAATCAAGATTGGTTTTATAAGAACAAGTGAAAACAGTAACATGTACATGAAGAATGATGACAATGGAATACTGATCTCAGCCATATTTATTGATGATATTATCTTTTGTGGAAATGACTCTCTATGCAAGAACTTTGGAAATGAAATGAGCAAAGAATTTGAGATGTGATTAATCGGTGAGATAAAGTATTTTATAGGTTTACAGATATTGCAAATGAAAGATGAGGTTTTCATTACTCAATCCAAGTACATAAAGGAAATCTTGAAGAAATTTGGAATGGAGGATTCAAAACCAGTAAGTACTCCTATGACTACCAACTTTAAATTATCAAAGAATGATGAATCTGCATCTGTTGATGAGACACTTTACCAGTCCATGATTGGAAAGCTACAATATGTTGTTCACAGCAGGCCAGACATAGCACATGCAGTAGGTATAGTTGCAAGATTCTCTGCAGATCCTAAGGAAACACACATGACAACAATCAAGAGAATTTTTAGATACTTGAAAGGCACTATGGATTTTGGCTTAGTATATTAGAAAAGAAATGACTTTGACTTAAAATTTTATACTAATGCTGATTGGGAAGGCAACATTGATGACAGGAAAAGAACAAGTGGAGGAGCTTTCTTTTTAGGAGAAAGACTAGTGAGTTGGCTTAGCAAGAAACAAGGATGTGTTTCACAGTCAACAACAGAAGCTGAATACGTTGCTATAGCATTGAATTGTACCAACATAGCAAGGATCAAACAACTATTGGAAGGTATAAATGAGAAAGTTACCGAGCCAGTAACAATATTCTATGACAATACTAGTGCCATTAACATTTCAAAGAATCATGTTATGCACTCTAAGACAAAGCACATCTCTATCAAATATCATTATCTTAGAGAAGAAGCTCAAGAGAAGAAAGTGGTGTTGGAGTATGTTAGCACAAAGGAACAAATAGCAGATATCTTCACCAAGCCACTACCAAGGGACACTTTTGAGTATCTCAGAAGTAAGTTAGGGGTCCTATCCCTATCTTCCATTCACTGACCAAGTTCGGTGAAAGCATCAATTCGATGACTCTACAAAATATCTTTTGGGAGTTGATGCTGATTTACACACTTTAGGATGTTTTGTAAAGGTTTACAGGAAACAATACAAGGAACAAGAATTGAAGACAAAATGCTCTGACCGAGACTAAGTTGACACATAACAACAGGAAATCACTTCATATAGGAAGAAATTATGCTTTAGTTCTTTACTTTTTGGCATTGTTGTCAAAGGGGGAGAAGACTAATGTATGGGGGAGAAGACTAATGACAGGGGGAGAGCATTTTAGAATCTCACAGCAATCCGAATCAATTGGTTTTGCCATCAATGCCAAAGGGGGAGATTGTTGGCATTTCAATAAGGATATTGAGAAGGTTGTTGATGATTATGGATATAACTGATTAAGGATGTTTACTGTCTTAATATTATTATTTTGTCATTGATGTCAAGAAATTTATTTTCTAATTCAGTATGATGTTTCCATATCTTAAGAAGTATGATTTGATGAGTATAAAGATGTTGATAAAAGACATAAAAAGAATGTGATGAATAAGGGGAGGAATAAGTTATTCAATGGGCAACTATTACTGAGTTAGACAATGATGAGATCATGATGTTTAGATTGTTTTGATATCCTACATATGTTATTTATTGTAAGGTTAATACTATACTATGTTACCAAGCAAAGAACCTAGTCGGTAAACCCTAAGGTTATCGCTATCGGTTAATGAAGGTAGAATGTATACCGAGTGAAGTTTAGTATTTACCAAGTTGCAACCGAGTAATAACAGAATGCATTGAATGAATAAAAGCATTATTTAATGAAGCTGATGAGCTGGTTATGATTAAATGATTGGTATGTCGTGCATGAAGTTTGTTAAGAATCTATGGCAAAGGAAAATCGGCAAGAAGATCTACAACTCAGATTGAACCGCAATACCCTAGCACAAGTTCCAAGAAATGTATGCAAGTTCCAAGGCGGGGTAAAACATTTTCAGATCGAAGGATACATTGAACCTGGTCAAGTTTGAAGATCTGATGGCTATGATTGATCATGGGATATGTGATCAAGGAGATTAAGCGGTTGGCAAATTGTTTATAAATAAGGAACTGTTGATAAACAATGTATGTGGGCAAGTGTATGCATAGGGATGCTGCATAGTGATTACCGAGCACAAAAGCTTGAAGACCTATTTGAATAACAAAGTATAGAGCCCAGCAGATGGACAAGATAAGTCCTATTGTATTGAGAAAATAAGAATCTGCTTTAGCATTTTAGATGTGAAGTTGCAGATAGATTTTTATTACTATTATTTTGTAAAGAGATAGAAAATCTCTTAACCGAGTGGACTTAACAGTCTTATTTGTAGAACCCTCTAGCAAGGTGACATTCTGATTGAGTGTTTGAAATCCTTTAACAAGGTCACTTCTAACAAGGTGAAGATCCGATCTGAGGGAAATCCTTGAACCGGGTCACATCTAGCAATGTGTTTGTAATCTTTAACAGGATTTGCTTTTAACCGAGCATGCTCTAGAAGAGTATATTTCTTAGTGGGTCCGAAATCCCACAGTGGTATTTCCCTATTTGGGTTTCCACGTTAAATCTGGTGTTATGAGTGTTATGATGTTTATATGCTTATGAGTTTGCATGTTTAGCAGTGTTGGTTATATTGCTGAAGTATATGTTACCGAGGTTGAATCTGTTGTTTTTATGGAAGATGAAGTTTGTATGATTCACCCCCCCCTCTCATCTTATTAGCTTGGCATCTGTACTTAACAATAAGTATCAAAACTATCACAATCTTATGAAGCCATACGACAAATAATAAAGCTCAAACAACAAATGACTCTTTCATACAACATGGAACTTTAGTTGATGCGACATACAATAGACCAATTAGGATAAAAAGTGTTTGTTTTATTGATTTTGATTTATGGCTTTTTATGTTCTGCTTATGTTTTCTAGTTTTAGTTGTCTGATTTTTTGATTTAGGGATGAATACACAGCAGACACATGATATGATAAGTGACTCCAATCAAGCTAAACCCTATGGAAGTTGGCTAAGAATGAAAACCTTTGCTTGCTGACTTAGGTACACACTAATAGCTAATCAGAATACGACCACTGAGCATCACGCAATGGATTCTTAATGCCGTATTATCTGACTCCAAATGCTAATGGGGGCACGATATGACAAGTGTCTTGGGAGAGTTACTATCTCTCTTTCATAAAGATTATCACCCTTTTGGAGGTGAATTGGGTAGCTTCTATTTTAACCAGTACTAGTAAGGGATTCATTTTGTGCATCGAGGTATAAACACAATTAAGAGGTCTCCTAGCCTTGAAAACCAAGGTTTGATATACCTTAAGGTATGGAGGAGAGCTATTCTTGAGCACCGCCGCTGCTTCGATTTTCATCAAATCATATTTATTTTATAGTGGGTTGGATTACTTGGCTTTAGCCATTCCCTCTTGGGTCATTCCCTCTCACCGACCTTAATGGCTAAGAGTTATTACTCCTCGGGAGGGCAGGCCCGCTAAACAAATGCACTAATGAATGTAAAAGATGAATCTAGCTTTCTGATCACTTAAGAAAGGTGAGAGCATACTCGCCTATCACCAAAGACACAAAATACATGATTGTTAATTTTTAGCCAAATGACAAGTGTGCCTAAAATTTTTTTAATAAATACACAAAGTTTTGTCGAATTTTCTTAGGCAACCTACAAAATAAATCCATTAGTAGTCATTGATGTGTTTTGAATTTTGTCTTTGACAAGGGTATTTTTGACAATCATCCTACAGAAAAGAGTTAAGCTGCCAAAATCTCACAAACAAATCAGGGTTAGCATTAGTAATGATCGGATTTTTTTAAAAAACCAAAAAACCCTAAGATGCAGTTTATTTTAAAAATAGAGGCAGAAACTCATACGACATACTTTGATAGATCAAACGATAAAACTTTAGATTTTGCACCAGAGCAGAAACAGGCTCGTACGACTCAAAAACAAGATAATACGAGTAAAGAATTCACCAGATAGCAACTCGTATGACACGATATATGAGTTTATACAATAGAACTTAGATATTGTGCGAGAGAAGAAAAGGGGTTGTATGACAATTTAGAATCTCGTACAAGTCAAAATGGATTGTCATCCTGGCTCACAAAGAAGTTTGTACGAGCCAAAAAGGGAGCTCGTATGAGTTTTTGATTTTGTACCAAGTAGAGATGAAGGTTGATGAATCTTGAGAGGCCAAGAATGATAATTTCAGCCACATGGTGGGCACCAAAATGTTGTGTATCTGTGAAGTGTAAACCTGTGTACCTGCAGCTACAACACAAAAAAACTCAATAGATAATTAGAAGCATGGTTAGAAAATTTAAAACAAAGAAAGATAAACCATAGCTAAGCGATCTATTTCCTCCTAGTAAATGCGAGTATGAGTTTTTCTCTCAGATCTGGTTATGCAAATTCTAGTGACTTGACTACACTTAAATGGAGGATTTAAATGATGAAGATGCATGATCTAGATGAGATAATTATTTCAGCTATATGATTCTATGATATTGCTATGAAATAAGCTAAGATTTAAGTTAAAATTGAACATGATAACATAACTAAAATGATAAACTAGAAGCTAGATGCCTATAGTAACAATGCATAAGATGAATAATGAGATGGGATTCGAGATCCTTTGAACTCCAAAATAGGATCTATTTATAGGATTTCCAAGGCCAGGGGTGAGGTGGCAAGAATCAACGGTCAATATTAAGTCTGAAGGTATCAATGGTTAAATTGGATGTGATTGGAGAAGAGGTTGGATTAAAGGGAAAAATTGGAGGTTGGTAGGAGAAGGGGTTGGATAAAAGGGGACAATGTCATCTCCATGGTGACAAGTGTCAAGAAGCTTCTAGAAGAGGTTGGATTAAAGGGAACACTTAGTGACAAGTGTCACAAATCTTCTAGAAGAGGTTGGATGAAAGGGAACACTTAATGACAAGTGTCACAAATCTTTACTCATGAGAGGGAAAAGTGTTCAAGGAAAGGGGACATGGTGGTTAGGATGTGCAAGCTAGGATGGGGTTAGGCAAACTTGGGGTTAGATGGAATGGGTTAGGTTAGGTGGTTAGAAGTTAGGAGAATTTGAATTTAGAAATTCAAATAATAGGAAAAGGCTAATTAATTTCAACAACTCATTAATTGATTTATTTTAATTGATTAAAGGATTTAGAAGAAACGAATTTGATGGAAGGAATTAATTAATTTGAATTAATTAATCAAAGGGAACAATTGAAATGAACCTATCAAATAAATCCTTAGATTTATTAATAAGTAATGAAAGGGGGGAATTTAATCAAATTGTTGATGAATTCAATTAAATTAGGAAGGGGGATTAATTAAATAATCTTATTTAATTAATTATCTTCAGACCATTTTTAGGTGTATACAGTGGTTTCTCACACCACATGACCGGTGACAAAAGTAAGTTCTTATCCCTTGAAGAGTTTGATGGAGGTGTTGTTAGGTTTTGTAATAACTCTGCCTACATGGTTAAAGGTAAAGGATCAATTTCATTAAATGGGAAGAGTAATGAAAATGATGTCTTTTGGATTGATGGATTAAAACATAACCTTTTAAGTGTTGGTCAATTAAATGATAAGGGATATTTGCTTGAATTCAAAAGTGGAGTGTGTAGGATTCTTGGAAATAATGGTGAACTAATTGCTACTGGAAAGTAGACAAGAGGTAATCTTTTTCATCTGAATACTAATGTGAATAATTGCTTTGTGGCAAATATTGAAGACAACTAGTTGTGGCACAAGATATTTAGTCATGTGAATTTTGATAATTTGATAAAAGTTAGTAAATCAAGTATTATGAGAGGTTTGTCCTAGCTTGTGAAACCAGGCAATGTGTTATGCAAGGACTGTTAGATGGGTCAGATGACTTATGCATCTTATAAGAGTAAGTCTTTCTCTTCAGAAAACATTATTGATTTGGTTCATACTAATCTTTATGGTCCTATGAGGACTAAGAGCTATTATGGTGATAAGTATTTTATGATCTTTACTAATGTTTTTTCCAAGATGATATGGGTAAATTTTTGGAGAGAAAATTCTGAGGCATTCAGTAAATTTAAAGCATTTAAAGCTTTAGTTGAGAGATACCGAGAAGAATTTGAAATGTTTCAGATCTGACTGGGGAGGTGAATTTACTTCTGATGAGTTTGTAAAGTTTTGTGATGAACATGGAACTAAGAGGCATATGTCAGTTCCTACATCTCCACAATAGAATGGGATAGCAAAGAGAATGAATAGAATAGTTGTTGAAGCTGCTAGAACCATGTTGATTCAAGGTGAAGTAACAAAGATGTTTTGGAGAGAAGCAGTTAGCACTGTTGTATATACTTTAAACTAGGTACTTGTCAAGAAAGGTAACAAAAAAATATCTTATGAATTATGGCATGGAAATCCTAATGTAATTTATTTAAAAATCTTTGGGAGTAAATGTTTTATTAAACATGATGATTTCATTGGAAAATTTGATGCAAAGTGTGATGAAGGTATTTTTCTTGGTTACTCTACAAAGAGTAAGGCATTTAAATGTTATAACAAGAGAACTAAGAATATCATTGAGAGTGTAAATGTGAAGGTAGATGAACTCTCTGAGAAATCTGATGAGACCAACAAATCTGAACCTGAGAATGATGAAGAAAAACTTGTGTTTATAGAACCAGAAGTGCAAAAGAATGTTGAGCAGGAAAATGCAGAAATAGGTTCTCAATCGGTAAATGAAGAAAGTGATGAAGAACATGAAGCAAAAGGAACAACACCGGAACTGGTAATACCAAGATATGTCAGATTTTATCATTCAAAGACCAAATAATTAGAGATAAAAATGCTGGTGTACAAACAAGGAGGAAAATCAGAGAAAACTCCTCTCTAATTTCAACTATTGAGCCTAAAATAGTGAGGGAGGCATTAAAGGATGATGACTAGATTAATGCTATGAATGAGGAATTGGATCAGATAGAGAGAAACAAGACTTGGACACTTATTCCTAGATGAGAAGATAAGAATGTGATTGGAACTAAATGGGTCTTTAGAAACAAGTTAAATGAAGAAGGCAAGGTTGTGAGGAATAAACCAAGGTTAGTATGCAAAGGCTATGCACAAGAAGAAGGAGAAGATTATGGTGAAACCTTTGCACCGGTGGCAAGATTAGAATGAGTAAGAATGTTACTTTTTATGCTGCACTTAAAGGATTTAAGGTTTACTAGATGGATGTTAAATCAACTTTTCTTAATAGCATCCTTGAGGAACAAGTGTACATAGAACAACTGGATGGATTTGCTTTGTCTAAAGATAGAGATATGGTTTGCAAGCTACATAAGGCACTATATGGATTGAAGGATGCACTGAGAGCATGGTATGAAAGATTGCATGCACACTTGATCAAGATAGGATTCCAGCGTACCCGTGAGGATAGTAACATATATCTTAAGATTGATGGAGACAAAATGTTGATAGCTGAAGTATTTGTGGATGATATAATTTTTTGTGGTGATGATGATTTATGTATGGGTTTTTTTGAGGAAATGAAGAAAGAATTTGAAATGTCTCTTATTGGTGAAATTAAATTTTTCATTGGGTTGCAGGTCCAACAACTAGATGGTGGAATATTTATCTGTCAGAGTAAGTAGGTTAAAGAGGTGTTGAAAACATTTGGCATGGAGGATTGTAAACTAGTTGGTACTCTGATGGTGACAGGCTGCAAGTTTTCTAAACAAGATGATTCACCATTTGTTGATGAGAAATAATAGAGGTCCATGATTGGTAAGTTGCATTATATTGTTCATAGTAGGCCTCATACTGCACATGTTGTTGGACTAGTTGCTAGAATTCAAAAGGATCCCAAGGAGACTCACTTGGTAGTGGTGAAAAGGATATTCTGGTACCTGAAAGGCAAAATAGATTATGGTTTATGGTATCCTTATAAAGGTGACTTTTCTTTGAATGTGTTTACTAATGCAGATTGGGCAAGCAATGTTGATGACCAGAAAAGAACTACCAGTGGAGCTTTTCTTCTTGGAGGTAGGCTGGTTGCTTAGACAAGTAAGAAGCAAACTTGTGTTTCTCAGTCAATACAAGAGGTAGAGTATGTTGCAACATCAATGATTTGCATGCAGGCAACCTGGATGAGACATGTGCTAGAACAATTTAAATTTGATATGTCTAAACCGGTAACTATTTACTATGACAACACTTGTACAATTAATATTTCAAAAAATCTTGTGTTACATGCAATAACAAAGCACATAGAATTGAAATATCATTTTCTAAGGGAGAGAGTATAGGAGAAGCAAGTCAGAATGGAGTATGTGACAAGCAAAGAGCAACTAGCAGACATTTTCACAAAACCATTGCCGAAGACAACCTTTGAGTACCTCAGAGGTAAATTAGGGGTTAGACCCCTACACAAGGAGAACTAGGATGTTGGAGATGCATCAATCCAGTGGGATTAATGACTATTTTTCACTCTGGATTGATGAGATGCAATCTACTCCATAGGGGGAGCAACTTAGATATAGTTAGCAGAGATGTTGAAGGTAGCAACAATAGATTTGATGATCGGTGATACATATGCACCTTTTGCATTGGTGTCAATGGGGGAGAAGAAATATATTATCCTGAGAAGGAAAAGAAAACTATCAGATAGGGGGAGACGGAATGAAGATGAAGTTTAATTGGCAGATGAGATGCAACAGAGAAGAATTGCAGAGAAGGTCCAGAATAGAGCAGAGAAGTATGAGTTAAGTTTGTTGGTGCTTATGTTGGTGTTGCCATCAATGCCAAAGGGGGAGAATGTTGGCATGATTGGCATAACTGATGCAGATGGAGAATGATTACTGAACTGGTAAAATACTGTTGGTGATGAGATGAAGAGATTGAGATTCCATGATTCGATGAATTTGATCAGTTATTTGTGTTGTGATTGATGCCAACTGATGCTTATTCATGACTACTGATGTTTACTTATGTTTTATTTTGTCATGTAAGTCTTTTTGGTCCACTAGAAAGAGCTTACTAGTAATGAAACAAGAAACTAAGAATTAGGACCTTAACCGGTAAACCGGGAAATATTTTGATTATATCTTGTGATTGATGATGATTGAGGCTTTGCGGTTTGGAATGTGAGTTTTTTAATCATTCTAACATGTATCTGACCAGAACTGCACCATGGTGTGATTACCAGAAGTTATGTTTATTATTTTTGTTGAGTTTTTGCTAGGGTTTAAGGACCGGCAAAGAATTATCTTAACCAGTAATGATTTTTGGTTTGATGGTGATCTACGTCAAGTTCAAATATTGGAGGTGACATGGCTCAACCCATGTAAATGGATGAATGGATGTTTTGGTGTGTTTGAAGATGGAATTTCTTGGCAAATAACAAAACGCTTAGAAGAGTTTTCTAAGGGTTTGACTTTGTATCAGATTGAGTTGTTGTGATGAGTTACAATCACTCAATGGTTGATATTGTCTTGAAAAATGTTGTAATGATCTATTTGATGATCTGATATGATCTGTATTGTAAAATCTTGATGTATCTAGGGTTTAGTTGTTGACCTAGTTGTAGAAATTATTTATGTCAGTATAGCTGATGTTTGTTGTGTCGGTGGTTTTTGGGAAGAGTGTGAAGCCAAACCAAAGTGTGAGAAGATCTGCTAGAGTGTTGCAGACTTGGAGCATAATTGGATCTGATCAAGCAAGCAGTTGAGTGCTATATCTAGATCATTCATTGTTTTTCCTTAATAGTTGCAACAGATAAAATCCCTTACTCGGGTAGGCCCTCATAGGTCCTACATTATAAATCCCCTAATAGGGTGACTCCACATCTGAGTTCTAAATCCTTGTAGGAGGTTGATCCTAATAGGTCAACGCTCCTAACAAGGCTCATTATCTAAATCCCTTAACTGGGTGACTCCTAACAGGGCATCTTTGTAAGCTCCTAATCGGGCTAGGCTCCTAATAGGGCACATTCCGAAAGAGTGCAAAATTATTGTGGGTACTAATTAGCACCATGGTTTTTCCCTATTTTGGGCTTCCATATGAAAATTTGATGAATACTAAGAGGGGGAGGTGAATTAGTATACAAAAAATTACTGAACTCAAACACTTTAATAGTTTAGCAGTAAACCGGTAAAACAATTTTACAAACAAACCGGTTAACACAAATGCAAACCAAACAACAAATAAGACATTCACATACAGAAGAACAATCACCATAACACAAGAGATTTTGACGTGGAAACCCAAATGGGAAAAACCACAGTGAGATGAAACTCACTAGTAACTATCTACAAAATAGTAACCAGACCAGTTAAGGTCATACAATGTTCTTTACCAGAATAGATCTTGTTAGGAATCTCAATATTTGTTAGGAGATAAGTCAGATTAAAGACTACCTTGTGAGAGGATTTCAGATCCATAGTTGTGAACCACCTTGTTAGAGGATTTACAAAGGCTCTACCAAGCCTACCTGGTTAAGGGTTTCAATACTTGTCAAAGATGTAAGTAATCAACAAGTGAGTGACCTAAATACTAGCATAGTATGCTTGGTTAGATCCTTGATATCTCATTATTAATGCATTTTATCATTACTTTAATCTTCAGACACTTCACACTCTGTTTCTTCACACAAACCTATTCTCCTTCTGTAATCACACATACAACAATCTCAACAATCACCTTAAACCCTAACAATAACTAAAACCCTAGACATGATGTCCTTATAAAGGAATCTGATTTCATGTTGGTCCAATAGGATTACATTGTAAGTTCCTAGGTTCAGTGTATCTAGACACATTTGGTAACACGACACAAAATCACCGCCAAAGTGTCGGTGGATGATAACTCATCACAAAAATAATACCGGTTGGTAACTCATCACAGAGTATTACTGGTTCATACATTTACCAATTACCGGTTGGTAACTTAGAGTAATACTGGTTCAGTTATTAAATAGATTACCAGTTGACAAAAATGAAGACTGGGAAAATGATAACTATCACTTTAGTTCCTTTGTTCTATTCTGCTTGAGGTCTTGATGTCTCTTGGGTCTTCATACCGCTTGAGATTGGTAAACACTTTTCTACATAACATCGATAGTCTCAAGACTGCTACATAATACCGGTTAGGAACAAATACCAGTTGAGCATAACTCATTCCTACCAAAAGTGATCTCAAAGCTAGTGTGTCTCCATCAATGACAATCACAACATAATCATCAAAAATGCCAACAATCTCCCCCCTTGGCATTGATGGCAACATTTAGGAAAAATTTTGACAACTAAGTGTTTTACAAAAAAAATGCCATAACCAAAATTACTCCCCCTAAGCATATACACTATCCCTTTGCAGAAAATACAATGTATACTACTCCCTTACAGATATAAACATGAAAGTATGCATAGCATGCATCAAAATTTTAAATACCAGAATACTACTCCCCCTTTGCCAACAATGACAAAGTACAGCTGAAAAACCTTGTTTCCATTAAAATAATAGGTTATGACAATAAAGAGTAAAACTTGTCAAAAACTGATTTAAAGTCCTGCATAAATTTCTTCATGGATAAGGACCATGACTCAAGCAATGAGGTAGCAACCTCACTCTCTGTTTGCATCTGATAGACCTGTTCTTCCATGGCATCCAAGGTACTCATCTCTTGAGTGACTGTTAGGGAATCCATATTGAGATAGAATTTCTGGAGAATTTGCAGTCGTGGAAGTAGAACCAGTTGAAGTTCATGCAAATCTCATATTTGGTTGCTGATCTCTAACTCTATTCTTGCAATCTGGAGTTGAAACCGGTGAAGGAATCATATGGCAGCTTGAAGGTTCTTATGTATGACTGCAAGTCAGATTGTAGCTTTTCTTTCTGTGTAAGCACATCATCACAGAAGAGATGGGGTTGGCACATCTTACTGAGTAGTAGATTCCCCTCATCCAGAGAATCCCTTATATCTTTTTGTGCTTTATGTAGATCAAACCGGAGCTCATTTAACTTCTTCACCAAGGTAGTGTTTAGAGCCTTCTAATGCTTCTTTTGTGCACTGGCTTCAGCCACATCTTCCAAGCATTGCACCTAGTCTTCTACAACTATGCATTAGAGTTTGAGTTGTGCCAAAGAGGAATTGGTACTTGGGAGATTGGTACCGAGAATCAAAATAGTAAGTGTTTCCACCGCAGTTTGAATAACATCTTCTTCCCTTTTCCTCCTTAGCGCTTCCAGTAACTCTTTGGCAAGCTTAATGCTTTGCAACAACTCTGTTTCATTTGCAGATTGGAGGTCAATGGGACTGGTAATGTCAGCCGATTTGGCTTGACTACCAGTTGCCTTTGGGGTCTCCACGTATGTGCTCTATGCTGCTTCCTCCTTCTCTTTGGCTCTTAGCTTATCTTCTTCTGCCTTATTTTTCTCCTCTGCTTCTTGCTTTCTTTTCTCTTCTTCCTTCTTCTTCTCTTCTTCTTTCCGCTTCTTTTCTTCTTCATCCTTCTTCTTATTCTCCTCTTCCTACATCTTCTTCTCCTCTTCCTGCTTCTTCTTCTCCTCTTCCTGCTTCTTCTTCTCTTCTTCCATTCTCTTTTCTTCTTCCTGCCATTTCTCTTCTTCTTTCTTTTCTTCTTCCTTCTTCTTCTTCTCTTCCTCTTGTTTCTTCTTCTCTTCTCCTCTTCTTTTCTTTTCTTTTCTTTTCCTCTTCTCATTTCCTCTTCTCCTCCTCTTTTCTCTTTTCTTCCTCTTTTCTCTTTTCCTCTTCTTCTGCCTATTTCTTCTTTTCCTCTTCATGTTGCTTCTTCTCTTTCTCCGCTTGCTCCTTGGTAGCCTTTTCTTTGTCCTATTTTTCCTATCCTACCACTTCAGTTGGTGTACCCAGAGTGACATTTTTACCATTTAAGGCATCAACATCAATAGGGTCCATTTGATCAGTGACCGGTTCTCCTTCACTGTCATATACCTCATCTAGTTTATTGGTTGCCGACTCTTGCTCGGGTTTCCTGTTGGCTTCAGCCACTTGATGTGACCTTAAAGTGGCTTGGGCATGAGAGTGGGTATCTTTTACCACTTCAAGAACTTTTCCTTCTAGCAACAAGAGTCTCCTTCTTCTCACGAAGAAGAGGCCTTTGTATTTTTTCATAACTTCATAAAGTTTTGAATTTGACACATTAAGAAAATATTGTGCAAATATTTCCTCTCTTATTTCTTGTTCCTTCTCTATGCAAATGTGCCATTTGTTATCTAAAGAATTATATAAAGAATCTGGTGTCACAGATCTAATTTCTGATGGCGACCGGTCATTAACACATAAATATTGAATGACTTCCTGTTCAACTTCCTCTTTCTCATTGTCATTGAAATCATCAAAATATTCTTGCAAATCACTAAGCAATTTTCTTCTAACATTCTTGATTGTCCTTTGAAAATGTGACAAAGTTTTATAAGAGGAAATATCAATATTTACCAGTGCAGATGTTGCTAGTTCATTGCTGGTTGTCTTTGTCTTCTTCCTTGTTTGCCTAGTCTTCTTAGGTTGTTCATCAATATAGTGTCCTTTGAGTCTGGTGTGTTGCCTTTTGTCTTCCGCTTCCTCTCAAATACCTTGGCGGGTGTAACTTTCGGATTCCTCTTTACCGGTGATCGCTTGGTCACTTTGGGACATTCTGAAGTAATCGGTGCTGATATAAATGGCACTTCCTTTCCCTTCTTTACTAAAGGTTCTTCAACCGATGTTACCCTCTCCAAATAGGTGTCAGTTCTCTTCTCCTTTGGATCAAGAGGTGAGGTGAGTAGGGTAGAGGCATACCCATCTAGCATGTCATACATCACCTCATATCCCATGGGTTCCACTTCTTCCTATCTAGGTTCAACTGCCTCCATTATGCACTCATCAACTTTGATGGTGAAGAAAATGTCCTCCTCATACTTCTTGACAATATCACTGGATATTCTTACCCTTTGGCTCATTTTGCATCTGAACTCATCAAAGTATTTGTTCAGAACTTCCGGATAACTGATTCCAACCGCTTGAAGACTTTCTTTGATTTGCTTTGTAACTGGTTGGTCGGCAGACCACTGAATATCTCCAACTCCTAGGAAGTAACCTTGGAAGTAGAAGAACAACCCAACCAATAGTTTTACAAACTTAAATCTCAAGGCATTGTCCTGTTTAATTGACTTCACATTTACCAGAAGTTGCCTATGCATACAGGTGCATTGATTAAATGAGGCATCTCCATTGATCATCTAGTAGGTAGCATTTACCACTGCAGTAGAGACATAGTTGATCCTGCTAGCATAGAATGTCTGATAACCTATCACCATGCAGACATACTTGACCAGATCATCATTGATGGGATTGATGGTCATTCCTCGTTGGTCACTCACAGAACCGGTGAGCTTGGTCATTTCGGTCTTGCTGATCTTCCTTAGGGCTGACACTTCACCGATGTTACAAAAACCGGTGATGACATGAATTGCTTCCAGTGTGATGTCATGTGTCTGCTCTAAGTACATTTTGTCACCGTGCACTCTGCTCAGAATGATGCAGATGTGATCATCTGTAAACTCTTCAAGGAAGTAGACCGCATTATGAAACCTTTTCTTTTCCAAGATGTTGTATTCTGGTTTAATCTTTTTGTCCTTCCCACAGAATAGGCTTAACTAAGAATAGATAATTAGCGATCCTAGGTCTTCAATTTTGTAGTCAATATAATCAGAAATGCCTTCCTCGAGTATGACTCCAGCGGGTATTTGAGATAGGGCATTATATTTTGCCTTTCGTTGGATGAAATCTATTGAATCAACAGGTGCACTAGAACTAGAGTGTGATGTGGAGGCCATGATAAACAGAGAAATTCAAAAAATACCTTCGTAAACCAAAATTTAGGGCTTGCAGATTCCACTTCGCCACACACTCCTTCGGTAGGTGTAATACCGCTTTGTGTTCAACACTTGACCGACTGATATTGGCTTCTGATTCTTCTTCAAGGTTTTGAAAACTCTTTGAATCGCAATGCAAGTCGCCTTTCATTGCTCTGCACTTGAAAACTTCTTCACTCAAAAACTAATAAGTGAAAAATGGCTTGAAAATTCCTTTTAAACAAGTTCTTCACCTACCATAATAAATGCTCCACTATTAGGGTGTAAACCCTAATTTGTCTTTTTACTATTTCTAGTCTTCTGCCAAGAGACAGGTGTCACATACTGATTAAGGTATTTTACTGGTGTAGATCGGGGTTTCGAAACATTTCACCGTTTGCTCCCACTAAGCTTTTCTGATGCTTAGTTTTCCGGTTCAGTGACTTCCACACTAGGTGCAGAAACTGGTTCCTCTTGTAACACTTCATTAGATTTCTTCTTCCAAGTTGTCTTCATGTCTGATTGAATAGTTTCAACATCAATCTTTCCTTCTGGAGTGACCGGTATATCATCTGATATATTCTTTCTAGTTCTGCAAAATCTTGTTGTATGACCCGGTTTGTTGCAATGATAGGAAACCATTCTAGGTGCTCTCCAAGGTCCATTATTCATGTTTCCATTCTTCCTTTTGCATGTTGCAGCAATGTGACCATGACCATGACTAATCAAATAGTTTTCTCTCCATCAAGTTGTCGCTTGATAGCCACCGCTACCTGTGTTGGCATTATGTGAACTGGTATGAGGATATAATGACATTGTATGTTGTCATTGATGTCAATATGTTGAAGAGGTGAGAACTGGCATATGAGAGAACTAGTATAACACTGTGAACTAGCATTTGTGCCAAAGTGAAGTGGTGTGCTTGTTCAAAGTGAACCAGCATATGGTTATGGGAACCCGTACATGGAAGCGTTGTATGACTACCGGTTGGTAGTCTCAACTTTAGGGTTTTCGATTGAAGTGCTTCAAGCTTGTGTGGCTCAACCAGTGACTTTGTGTGATGAGTTAGCATGATAACAAAGAACAGATCGTGTTACCATGTAAGCATTGTGCACGTGAAGGATCTTGCATGAAGGAGATTGTTCCTATCTACCTCGGGAATGTGAGAAGTCTGTAAAATGGTGATAACGTGTGATGGGTTATCAGCCTCCATAAAATCGGTGGAAATGGACGATGGAGAATGTCTTGAGATTGGATCAAGAACTGTTGCATTTAATACAGTGTGCTCAATGGTCAGGAATGAACCATTTGAATTCCTTAACCTAACAGGTTTAGGGTTTAGGGTTTATGCTACTGACCTATCTATTTTCCTATAAGGTCAATATTGTGTCTCTTTCTGAGGTTGTTGGCAAGAGTTGTGTGTGTGTATCCAAGAGAAGGGATACGTGATTCTTGCCAAACCAAAAGGAGAGAAGTGATACCTGTAGAGTGTAAGTGTAGAAGGTGAAGAGGAGCTTAAGCAGATCTACATTGGCATTGAGTGTTTCTACTAGATCATTGTAATACCTGTTGATCTCTAACCACCTCAACAGTTGGAAAATCCCTTAACAGGGTAGCCTTAACCGGCTTGCTGTAAATCCTTTAATAGGGTAATTCAAAGCTATTGAGTTCGAAATCCTTTAGCTATTAATTTCTTGAAATCCTCTAACAAGGTAACCTTTAACAGGGTTTAACCCTTAACCAGGTATTCTAGCCATCCCTTAACTAGGTGATCTCTAAAAGGATCGGTTCCTAGCATAACCTATTATAATGTCTCTAACCGGACAAGACTTGTAACAGAGCGGACTTATAAAGAGTTCAAAAATAGCTTGTGGGTATTCATCCCCACCGTGGTTTTTCCCAGTTGGGTTTCCACGTGAAAAATATGTGTGTCATGTGTGATGCTTTTATCTTGTGATGCTTTGCTATTGTTTGTCAAGCATATGATGGTTCTGTGTTTTATGCCTATCAATAAAACATGTTGAACTAGCTGTTAGTATGATCTGGTGATAGATTACCTATTTATGCATAAGGGTGAAATGGTAGGGTAGTCTTGAGTTGAGTGAAAAGCTAAGTGAGTAATCGGTTAATGCTCGTCTCAGTCATTCTTAGCTTTACCGGTTGCACTCTGTTTCAAACCGGTGTCACTGTTTGATAGTCATTTGAAGTGTTTGTTGTCAGACCAGTTTAGGACTGAATTTTTGTCTATACTGATTCACCCCCCCCTCTCAGTATCGGGTTAGTACTATCAATTCATCATTGAGTTATCAACCTGACTGATGATTATAGGTATTAAACCAGTTTGGATTCTGGTTCCCAGAGGGTTCAGGAAAAACTCCTTGACTCCTTTGAGGATACCTTCTAGTATTGTGCATAACAAACCTACATTCAAATGCTCTATGCCCAAACTTGTTGCATGCATAACAATTACCATTGAATCTATTGTGTCTAGGCTTATCGTTTAGAAAATAAGGAAAATTACTGTAAGTCTTACTTCTACATACATTGGTAGTGTGTCCTTCCTTGAGACAATTAAAGCAAACAGGTTTGAACTTCTACTTACCTTTATCCTTTGGTGTCAATTGCTTCTTTGATGCTCCATCTTTTGCCCTAGAGGTCTCACCTTCCTCATATTTAGAGAAACCAAGGCCATTAGTATTCTTTACCGGTTTAGCTGATTCAAGCTTTTGCTCTAGCTTAACAGTGCTTTTATTGAATTTGGCAAGTATTTCCTTTGACTTGGTGAGTTCTTTGGAAATAGCAGTATTCGATTCCTTCAAGGTTGCATTCTCAGAAATAGCCATGTTTAGTTCACCTTGCACTTCTTCTTTTTCCACTTTGCTCTCTTGGAGATGAATGGTGAGAACACTGATTTCTTGCTTTAGCTTGGAGATCTCATGATCTTTGCCTTTTACCAGATCTCCAGTTTTCCTTTGGTTCTCAAGCTCTTGACACATTTGGATAGTCAGTCCTTCCAACTCCTTTCTCAGGTTGGTATTGGATTCATTCAGTTTTTCCACTTCTTGAACTAGGGCTTCCATGTCTGCTTCATCAGAAGAACTATTTTCAGTTAGCTCCATCATTTTTTCAGCACGCTCTCTTCTTTTTGCCTGAGAGGCCTTATATTTGACTTTAAGTTCATCATAGGCTTGCTTAGTCTGAGTGAGATGATGAGTAAGTTCCCTCACAGTGCATTCTCCCATATCTCTTTCCAAGTGGTTAGACTTATAGAAAGGTTGGCTCTGATACCAATTGATGAATACTAAGAGGGGGGGGTGAATTAGTATACAATAAATTACTGAACTCAAACACTTTAATAGTTTAGTAGTAAACCAGTAAAATAGTTTTACAAACAAACCGGTTAACACAAATGCAAACCAAACAACAAATAAGGCATTCACCCACAGAAGAACAATCACCATAACACAAGAGATTTTGATGTGGAAACCCAAATGGGAAAAACCACAGTGAGATGAAACTCACAAGTAACTATCTGCAGAATAGTAACCAGACTGGTTAAGGTCATACATTGTTCTTTACTAGAACAGATCCTGTTAGGAATCTCAATCTCTATTAGGAGATAAGTCCGATTAAAGACTACCTTGTGAGAGGATTTCAGATCCACAGTTGTGAACCACCTTGTTAGAGGATTTACAAAGGCTCTGCCAAGCCTACCCGGTTAAGGGTTTCAATACTTGTCGAAGATGTAAGTAATCAACAAGTGAGTAACCTAAATACTAGCACAGTATGCTTGGTTAGATCCTGAATAGCTCATTATTAATGCATTTTAGCATTACTTTAGTCTTCAGACACTTCACACTCTGTTTCTTCACACATACCTATTCTCCTTCTGTAATCGCACATACAACAATCTCAACAATCACCTTAAACCCTAACAACAACTAAAACCCTAGACATGATGTCCTTATAAAGGAATATGATTTCATGTTGGTCCAATAGGATTACATTGCAAGTTCCTAGGTTCAATGTATCTAGACACATTTGGTAACATGACACAAAATCACCACCAAAGTGTCGGTGGATGGTAACTCATCACAAAAGTAATACCGGTTGGTAAATCATCACAGAGTATTACCAGTTCATACATTTACCGATTACCGGTTGGTAACTTAGAGTAATACTGATTCAGTTATTAAACAAATTACCAGTTGGTAACTTAGAGTAATACTGATTCAGTTATTAAACAAATTACTGGTTGACAAAAATGAAGACTGGGAAAATGATAACTACCGCTTTAGTTCTTTCATTTTGTTCCACTTGAGGTCTTGATGCTGCTTGGGTCTTCATATCGCTTGAGATCGATAAACACTTTTCTGCATAACACCGATAGTCTCAAGACTACTACATAATACCAGTTATGAACATATACCGGTTGAGCATAACTCATTCCTACCAAAAGTGATCTCTAAGCTAGTATGTGTCCATCAATGACAATCACAACATAATCATCAAAAATACCAACAAAATCATAGTGTTCATATGGTGAATGTTTTTTATGTGTTGTTATGATTTACTTTCAGTTTATGCATGGTTAATGAACACTTAATGAGAATTGATATATCAGTTTAATAGATGATTATCAACAGATATCGGTACTGGTAAATGATTTTATTGTTGGCTTATGTTTGATAAGTTTGAGTTTTAGTTGAAAGTGGTGTTAATACTAATTCATCCCCCCTCTCAGTAATAATTGGATCCTCTAAGATTAATAGTGATAAGTGTCACAAGCCTAAGCCTTCAATCCATGTTACCTTCTCTCATTCAATCTCTACCATTCATTCCACTTTGCATATTGACTCTCCATTATTCCATAAAAATCTATAAATTGGAGCCATCTCCCTTTACTAATCCATCACTTGAATTCATGTCGTCATTGTACTATAATTTTCATCGTAGAGATTATATAGTTATGGATCTTGAAGACAAATCCATGCTCAACCAATTTTAAGAGTAAATAAAGTAAATAGAGTGCTTCACTTTGGCTCAAGTAAGAGAAGAAAAGGTATATGGTTAGTACTTTAATCCTTATTGTTTTATGTTTTTTAACCAACACATTTTCTCATATTCAATGTGTTTACTAATGAACCCAAACAAGAGCATGATAAGTTGGTTCAAATGGACACTATCAAATATTCTAAGTCTCTTTGCTTGGCTACAAATCAAGGCACTAAATATAAAAAATATTATGGAAAACAAACTAAGAAACATAATAATCAAGGGGATAATCATTTAGATGGACCTTGATATACTTCTAATGTAGGCACTAAACCTTCTTTAAATCAAGGGAAACCTGAGAAGGAGAAAGTTAAATATTCTTATTGTAAGAAACTTGGTCATGATGAACATAAATGTATGAAGAAATATATTGACTACCTCATCTTCTTTAGAAGAGTAACAAATTAAAGGAAGCTAAGATGCAAAAAACACTTCTTAATACTAATCTATTGGGGAAGATACTAAAATTTTTCTAGCAAATATTATTATAAAAATAGAAACATATTTATAAGGAGATAATGAACATGCATAAAGATATACAACAATAAACACAATATATTTAGGATAAAAACCCCACACTCCAAAAGCACAATACTTTGTATTACTAAATAATAGTTACAATATAATAGTGCAGTACATTGCTTCTCCAACAAGAGTCTACAACTAACAACCCACAATATGAATTAATTCTGATAGCATAACACTTCAGCCCACAAAACATAACATATATAATTCTCTCCAAGAACACCTTACATGGATAAATACAACTCAAGATGTAAGTTTATATGAAGATATAGTATGGGATCATGAAAAACACTTGGCACAATATTCCAGCCACCTAAAGCATGCAAATGACAAATGTACATCTCCGAATGACTTCCCATTCAAACCTCCTAAGTTAGGCACCCAAATTTTTCTATATTGGGGTATGACAGATGCTCTTACACCTCTTACAACTATCATAACATAAATCATTACTAACAACACATACAAATGAAAGATAATCAATCATAACTATTACAATAACATATCCTCTTACAACTTGTCATAACCCGACTTGGGAATTCACCTTCTTCATGCAAAAGACATCTCTTAGCACTTGTCCATTCTCTCATAGAATATGTGATAAAGTTGTCATACATAGGTGTGCCATAGAATCTTGTCAATTTTTTATCATTGCATGACTCTTGTCACCCACCTCTACAAAATCAAAAGGTACTCTAAGTGGGACACCTACCTCTATGTGAGGACAAAATAATCCACGCCACCTTCCCAATCGGATGACAAGTCAACATGCCAACTCCCACTAGATGACAAAATATCATGTACAAACAAAATTGTCCTTGTAGGCTCATAAATAAACTGAATATGTAATAAATAAAATCAAATACCAATGTTAGGCATTGCAAAGTTTGAGACACCTTAATCTAGGGCCCTTTTCTTAGACTCCATATAATTTTTAGTATATAGAGTCTTAAATAATTTTAATGGAATTAATGAGTATCAAAACTAGTTAATTAAAAGATTGATTACATTCAATGAGGTTGTTAAGAGTTAGATACTATAAAAAAATCATTGATAAATTTGTGAGTATTTATTAATGTGAAATGAATAATGTAGTTTAGACTTGGATTAATACTGCATTACATTCATTTCACACACACACACACACATACACACAACTAAAATTCAAACTATCCTCCACAAAATTAAACTTCAATTACAAAACATTCGAGCTATAGGAAATCAATCAAAAATATACAACACCACTTCCCAAATCAGCTCCTTAGGCCCATTCATAGATACTTTCCATTGGATTTCTTCATTTCGGATCATAAAATTCTTCTCTTCATTCTTTCTTATGTAAATTGGAATGTTCCTCAAACCAACTTTGTCATTTGTTTCAATCTAGGTGTTGTATTTCTCCTTTTTATAATTTATTATTATTATATTGCCACCTCTACCTCTATGGCGAATCTTTCCTGAGATGTTCCTCTTTCAAATTTGTCCTATAGAAGTTTTAACTCCTCAACATTCATTTCTCTTTCCACTATTCTAGTTTGTGCAAACTTTAGGCACTAGAGGCAGAGCCACTCCCAAAGAGGGTGTTGGAAACTCAAAATTGGTCAAGTTGTAGCAATAAATGCCATCTCACAAGCCCGAGTGTTGAGATTTTCCCTCTTCCACAAAATTGAATTTGGCTTTCAAATTGATGTTTTAAACACATAAGAAATTAAATGAAGACTTCATCTTTCCAAAGAACTTAACCAATAAATTTTCAATGAATATGTGTGGAGACAACCTAAAAAATATGCCTACAAGACAAAGATAAAACCAAAGAAAATAAAAATAAAAACTAAAAACAACTCTTTTTAGTTGTCCAGGATTGCCCATGCACATATATATCAAGGCTTGAATATATCTCAATAGAATATTTAGTATATGAAAAATAATCAAATATTATATAGAATTAAATATTTTATATGGAATTGATGAGTATTTAAACTAGTGAAGTAAAAGATTGACTACATTCACTAATGAGGTTGGATAAAGTTATAGATGTTCATTAATATGAATTGAACAATGTAGTTTGGACACACACACACACACATATATCTATACATACATACATATACATACATACATACACATACATACACATACACATTCATATACATATACATATACATATACATATACATATACATTGTTGGCGTTATGTTGTCATTGATGTCAAGCGGTGTGGAATGGTCATGAATAAGTAAGTAGTGGTGACCAGTATGGGTAAAGTAAGAAATGATGTCAACTAGTATGAAGGATGGAGTGTGTAAGTAGACAGTAACGGTATATTATCAATCCACATGGAGTGAAACATCTACCGGTAAAGCAGGATCACTGACAAGCAAGCAAAGAAGAAAAGAAGAAAAGAGAATGTCACTACTGATAGACAAAGATAATTATAATTCAATCAGTAAATGGATTAAGTGGATGGATCAACATGTTTGATGGAAGGCCAAGTTGATCCATCGACAAAGAAGAGGTCAAACCTCATAGATTGATTGATTGATTTTTTATGTTGGATACAAATTGAGAGGAAGAAGAGAGCCTGAGAAAGAAGAGAAAACTATTTGCCTAAGAGTTCTTTTATGAAGAGTTAGAGTGTTTGTTAGCAGGCTGACCCGGTGAGAGGTTCTAACTAGTAGAGACAGAGTAATCAGTGAATTGTTATAGTCTTAATAGTCAAACATACCAGTAGGTATGGAAAGGTTAGGAAGGCATCCTAGTGTGATACTATGTAGGGTGAGGTTCGGAGAAGGAGAAGAGAAGAAGAGAGTGAATGGTAAGAGATCAAAGAGAGAAATCTAATAACTGAAAGAAGAAGGACTGGTGAAATAGAGGAGGTTGATAACCAGCAGACATCCACTTGATCAAGTGTTGCAGAACTCATCTGCAACTAGATTCTATCATTGCATTAAAATTGTATTTTATTATAATACACCAAGTTGGTGCTTGGTGTAGGGGTTGGTGCTCCCTAGATTGGTGCCCTAAATTATGTAATTTGTTGTTTCATTGTGAGGTTGGATTGGAGTAGTAGACTCTAGTAGAATTTCTCACTGAGGTTTTTTCCATATTGGGTTTTCCTCATACATCTGGTGTTGTGGGTTATGCATTTGTGTGTTTTCCTTGTTTGATATCCACTCTTATCTTACCAATTTGATTGTTTAGTGTTTAGGTTGTTAACTGGTACTCCAAGATTGGTTTAAAAAGAAACGTTAGGAACCACTGATTCACCCCCCTTGCAGTGGTACATTGTGTTCAATAATTGGTATCAGAGCTAGGTTCCTAGTTGATTAAAGCTTCTCTATCTTGGGTAGATTATGGTCAAAGAACACAATGGCAAGAAATGAGTCTGCCTCCTCAAAATCCCCCATGTTTGATGGATCTAACTATGCCTTCTGGAGAAGAAGAAGGGAGACCTATATATTCCTCCCTTGCTTTTTATGTGTGGATGTCTGTCAAGAATGGGTATATTGTCCCTAGTGTTCCTCCCACTGATCTGGATGCTAAGAAGGAGTATGAGAACAATGCAAAGGCTAAACATGCTTTCTAAGCGGGTTGTGAGATAATGAGTTTGTCAAGGTCATTCAATGTGCATCTGCCAAGGAGACTTGGGATAAATTGCAAAGATTATTTGAAGGAGATGCCAAAGTCAAAGAGGCCAAGCTGCAGTCACTAAGAGGTAATCTTGAAGGTATCAAGTTGAAAGATGAAGAAAACATTGCAGACAACCTTCACAAAGTAGATGAAACTGTGCACACCATTAGAGGACTTGGAGAGGAAATTTCTGATGAGATTATTGTCAAGAGGGTACTTAGATCTCTCACATCTTAGTATGATACTAAAGTTTTTGCCATAGAGGAAGCCAAGGATTTGAAAAACTTTACAATGGATGAGCTATTTGGCTCTCTAACAACCTATGAAATGAGAACAACTGGTGAAACATCTTCAAGAAAAGAAGCAAATTTTAACTCCATCAAAAAGGGAAAGGAAGAGGTTGCTCACAAAGGGTCCAGTGAAGACTCGGATGCAAAGGTAGAAAACTTTGTCAGAAATCTCAAGAGAGGATTCGGTAAGTATAAAGGAAAGTTACCACTCAAATGCTTCAACTGTGGTAAAGTTGAACACTTTGCTGCAAAATGTCCTTATAATGAAACTGGTGGAGATGAGAAAAGAAGTTTTGGCAGATCTATTGGTAAAGACAAAGAAAGGAAAGTCTATTGGCAAGGAAGAAGAAGCTACCAAAAGAAGAATAGCTTATGTACCATTGAGGATAATGCCACAGATGAAGAAAGTACATCAAAAGATGATTACCATGAAGATGAAAGAGAAGTTAATCTCTTTATGGCACTAGATGAACCGGTTGTGGAAGATGAAGACATTGATGCTGAAGTGGATCTAGAAGGTGAGCTCATAAGTGCTTTTGAGGAGTTAAGTAAGACAAGAAGAGAACTCAAGAAGGTCAAGCTTGCTGCAACAAAAGAACAAGGTCTCTTGCAGCAATCCCTCGATGAGTCCAATCAAGTTATCTCTGACTTAAAACTTCATTTGGAAGAAGCCAAGAAGATATGTGAACTTACATCCTCTGATCTGATGAAGAAGGAAAAGGAGCATCAAGATCTAGAAGAAGAAATAGTGAAGCTCAGAAAGGAGCTTGAAAAGAGTAAGGATGAACTAAAAATGAGGAGCAAATATGAGGGTAGCACAGATGTAATCTAAAGATACCGATGGCTTAGAATTTGAAGAAGGATAAAGTTCAAACAACAAAGATACATCTGGTAAGGAGATACAGTTCACTTCTTCAAGTGAAGGTGAAGAGAAGAAAACATTCACAATAAGCAAGGATACCTATAAGAAGACTTATGCAAAAGCTGTTAGAAACCGCTGCACAAACTGGTATACACAATCAATGAATTGGAGGCCACACTCAATGTATCAAAATGCATATCTTGGGAGAAATGCAAGGGTTAATTGTGAAGGATTCACTAGAGTTAGAAACATGAAATGAAGACCCCCAGTGAGACAGACATTTTCAGGACCAAGGCAACCTAATTGGTATGTTCCAAACTTTCATGGTTATTTTTATCAGTGTAACAAATTTGGACATAGGTTAGCTGACTATAGATTCACAAATAAGCCCACTATGAGTTATGAAAGTAGAAATCCATTTAATGCACTCTGGGATATGAATGGTTTGTTATCAGTGCAATGTATATGGTCATAAGAGTTTTCAACGTAGGAAGAGTAAATCGGTGTCCTACAATAGTTTTAAAGATTCATCTTTCAATGTAAAAGTGAAATGTTATAAATGTCAAGAGTTTGGACATATTGAAAAAGTTTGTAAGCATAGGAAAATCAATCAGAAGAGGACAACTCCCAATCAGGAACTAGTAGCCAAACCGGAGCACAAACTTGTAGCTGATAAGAAGAAGGAAACTCAACAGGTTTGGGTTGAGAAAGAAAAAGAAAAAGCAGAATCAAGTCTGATAATGCAGACTGCCCTACATGTAGAAAGAAGAAACTTGTAGGTTGTAGACAGTGGTTGTTCCAACCACATGACCGGTGATAAATGTTGGAAACCAATAACACTGAGGGGGGGGGGGGGGGGTGAATAAGTGTTATATCAGAATAGTGGATTTTAGCCTTAACAAAACATTCATACACCAACTGGTATACCAGTATAAACATAATTGAAAGAAGTAAAGAAACCAATAAGCCAAACATATAAATGAGAACCATAACACACAAATTTATAAGTGGAAAACCTCATTGAGGAAAAACCACAGTGGGATTTGTGACCCAAAATATCAATCCACTGGCTAGATGAAGGGATATTACAATATATGAGGGGGTTGCACTTGTAGGAAGGCTTACCACCTAGAGCACACTGCTCAATCACAATAGGAGACTCACTGACCACATAAAATTCTAGACAATAATTTGGAGAAGTGTGAACTGCTAAGATATCATCTTGTATGCCATAATACAGTTCTAGTTTAAGCTCTATCTGTTCCGGTTGAAACCCTAAACCCCTTTATCAAAATAACCCTTACAATAAATTCCTCACATACATAATCTCTCTGAATAATTACATTTGCATATCCATCACCATATTCCTATATCCTTATTACAAAATGATCTAATCAATCTTCCCTATATACCCTATACAAATTTATGCCTTATGTCGGCTTATAAAGATATATACAATATCAGATTACATGTTGGCCATATAAATTAAATGAATAAATATTAAAACAAGTTGCCGATATCGGATCCAAGATAAGATGGCCTCTAATACCGATAACCTTTGCTAGACCATGTCGGTCTGCATTGTTGGTGACCAAAGAAATCTTTCTGACCTATCGATAATGGTGCCGATGTAGAATCTGTGAAGTGCCTATCAGTACACCATATGAAGCTAGAACCCAAAAACATGTTGCCATGTTGCCATCAATGACAACATAGTGAAACCAACCAATAGAGTGTCAATTGCCAACAATAAAAAGAAATTCATCAAACTGGAGGATTGGAATGGTGGCTCAGTGAGGTTTGGAGATAACTCCTCCATCAAAATAAAGGGAAAAGGTACTCTAAATTTTGATGGAAAATTGAAAGCACATGATGTATATTATGTGGAAGGCCTGAAGCACAATTTGTTGGGTATTATTCAAATGTGTGACAAAGGTTATAAATTCACCTTTGACTATACCGACGACCAGATAAAGAAGGAGAGTATCAATCAAATTGTAGTCGAAGGTAAGAGGACAAATTGTAATGTATACAATCTGAAAGAATAATTTGAATCCCAATTCATGTTGGGACAAGTGGATGAAAGTTGGTTGTGGCATAGAATATTAGGCCACATAAATTTTGATAATCTAGTTGCAGTAAGTAAAAAGGGTTGTGTGAGAAATATACCACCCATCATCAAACCGGTAAACACATTTTGTGATGAATGTGTGAAAGGAAAGAAGACTAAGTGAGGTTCAAGACAAAAGAACACAACACTTCAAGACCACTTGAACTGGTGCATACAGATCTATGTGATCCAACTAGGACAAGAGCTCTTGTTGGTGAAAGATACTTTATGCTCTTCATTGATGACTATTCAAGAATGACACGGGTCACTTTCCTCTAGGATAAATCACAAGCATTTGACAGATTCAAGATCTTCTAGAAGATGGTGGAAAAGGAAAGTGGATGCAAGCTGAAATGCCTAAGATCCAATCAAGGTGGAGAGTTCACATCAAATGAGTTTGAAGATTACTATGAAAGACATGGAATCAGAAGACGATACTCAACTCCCAGGACACCACACCAAAATGGTGTAGTAGAAATGAAGAACAAGGTAGTCAAGGAGATGGCTAGAACCATGTTAAATGAGGCAAGTTTGTTGGACATATATTGGAAGGAGGCTGTGATATTTTGCCAAGATCAAGAGGCAATGGAAATCACAAATAAGAGAGAACAAAATAGATGATAGGAATAAACTGTATTCTATCAAGATGAAAGTACTGATCAACTGGATCATCAAGTGTTACATACAATGAATATGAGCCTCCTTATATAGGCAAGGCTATATGGATATGTGAGCACACAAACATGACATGTGGCTCAATAAGAAACAAGGGTAGGTAGAAAATAGGTGTGGGTAGGTAGGAGAAACAATAAAATATTCCACATGAGGTAGAATGTAACAATAAGATAAGATCAACACCATAAAAGGTGGAAATTATCCTCCACACACTATCCCAATATGGCACAAACACCCAAGTGTCTCATACCCAAACTACTATGAAATGCATGTACTTAAGTAAACTTAAGTAAAGTGTAATAATATCCAAGATGAATAATTATTTACACTAACAAAAGTAATTCATATTGCTACATATACCTTGAATCAGGTTCAACTAAGAATAAACAACAAAATGACACCTTATGAGTTGTGGTATGACCAGAGACCATTAGTTAAATGCTTTAAGGTGTTTGGAAGCAAATGTTTTATCAAGAGAGACATTGATAGTTTAGGTAGTTTTGACTCCAGGAGTGATGAAGGGATCTTCCTTGGTTACTCAACAAATAGTAAGGCCTACAAATGCTACAACAAAAGACTAAGAAAAGTCATTGAGAGTGTGCATGTAAGAGTTGATGAGGAAATGGATAAAGGAGGACAAGCATAAGTAAACCGATATGATGATTCTGGTGATTCAGGTGAAGAAGATCAATCAGACAATGAACCAGAAGAAGCATCCAATAAGGTCCCTAACTGGTATGTGCAAAAGAATCACCTAGAAGAGCAGATTTTAGGTAATAAGAGTGATGGTGTGCAGACTAGAAGAAGACTTGCCCGGAAAGATGAATAAGTCAATTTTTGCCTCATGATTGAAGTGGGACCTAAGACATTAATGAGGCCAACAAAAGTCAGAAATGGATGGATGCCATGGAAGAAGAGTTGCAGCAGATTGAGAAGAACAACACTTGGGAATTAATCCCTAGACCAGAAGACAAGAACATCATTAGCACCAAATGGGTCTATTGGAACAAGATGAATGAAGAAGGTAAAATTGTTAGGCATAAAGCTAGTCTTGTGTGCAAGGTTTACTCTCAAGTAGAAGGCGTTGATTTTGAAGAAACATTTGCACCAGTGGCTAGACTAGAAGCAATTAGGAGGTCTCTATCTTTTTCAACCTACAAAGGTTATAAGGTATATCAAATGGATGTAAAATTTTCCTCCCTGAATGGAAATTTGGATAAAGAAGTGTACATGGAGCAACCAAAAGGGTTTCTATTACATGATGATGAAACCTTTGTGTGTTAGTTGAAGAAAGCTCTGTATGGTTTAAAGAAGGCTCCTAGAGCATGGTATTCAAGGCTAGATAAGTACCTGAAGGAGAAAGGATTCAAAAAGGGGAGTGCTAACAACAATCTATACATCAAGGCAGATGAAAACCACATGATCATTGTGGTTGTGTATGTAGATGACATTAGTTTTGGAGGCAAAAAGGACACTCTTTGCAAAGATTTTGCTGATCAGATGCAGTCAGAGTTTGAGATGTCAATGCTTGGTGAGTTGACATATTTTCTTGGTTTGCAGATATCATAGCTAGATAAGGGAATCTTCATCTCACAAACCAATTATGCAAAGGACATGCTAAAGAAGTTTAAAATGGAGGATTGCAAACCAATGAGTACCCCCATGGTGACCAAAAGAAAATTGAGCAAGAATGATGAGTCACCGGTAGTGGGTCAGACCTTTTATAGATCCATGATAGGTAGTTTATTGTATCTTACTACTTCTAGACAGGATATAGTGCAGGCAGTGTGTATGGTGGCTAGATTTCAAGTAGTACCTAAGCAGTCACATATGAATGCAATCAGCAAAATTTTTAGATACCTACAAGGGACACTCAATTATGGATTATGGTACCCTAAACAAGAGGAGTTCATCTTGGAAGTATATACTGATGCTTATTGGGCAAGGTGCATTGATGATAGAAAGAGCATAAGTGGTGGTGCATTCTTCCTAGGTGACCGGTTAGTCTCATGGCATAGAAAGAAGCAGGATTTAGTCTCCTTATCCACGACTAAAGAAAAATATATTGTTGCTACCCTATGTTGCTCTTAGGTCCTTTGGATGAAGCAGACCCTCAAAAACATATAGGTGGATATCTCTGATCCTATTTCCATCTGGTGTGACAATTCAAGTGCCATCAACATATCAAAGAACCCGATGATGCATTCAAGGACAAATCATATAGCCATCAAGTGTCATTTTCTCAAAGAGAAGGTTGAAGGACAAGAAGTCATAATGGAATATGTTCTTATAGGAGAACAAGTGGCAGACATCTTCACCAAGCCATTACCAATAAGCACTTTTGAGTACTTAAGACACGAGTTAGGAGTTGTGTCACCTACCTCATGCACTTAAGTTTGGAAGGAAGTCTATGGTTCAGGGGGAGTTCATTATAAAATCCCCTCTCTTGGACCATATGTTGGACACAGGGGGAGATCAAGTGTTTGTAATGCAGAACCGACATGCTTTAATTTATTGGTATTCTAGAAGCACCAACTGTAGAAGAGGAAATTACTATAGGAATACCCAAGAGAATTTCATGATTACGGGTATCTACTTTCCCACTTGGAAACCCTCATAGTACAATCACATTTGATTCTTATATGCTACTGGTTGAGTGGATTGTGGTCAAAACGGGATAATACATTGTCTAACCAGTGGAGAATGAATTAGATGAAAGGATGCCCTTCTCCTTTGTCATTGTTGTCAAAGGCAGAGAATAGTAGTGGGCCGAATAGAGGAACATAGTATGTTGACATCAATGCCAAAGGGGGAGATTGTTGGCATTATGTTGTCATTGATGTCAACTGGTATGGAATGGTCCCCAGTGAGTAAGTAGTGGTGACCAATATGGGTAAAAGTAAGAAATGATGCCAACAAGTATGAAGGATGGAGTGTGTAAGTAGATAGTAAAGGTATGTTATCGATACACATGGAGTGAAACATCTACCGATAAAGCAGGATCACCGACAAGCAAGCAAAGAAGCAAAGAAGAAAAGAGAATATGATCACCGATAAACAAAGAGAAGTATAATGCAATCGGTAAATGGATTCAGTAGATGGATTAGCATGTTTGATGGAAGTCCAAGTTGATCCACCAATAGAGAAGAGGTTGGTAGGTATGAAGGTCCACCAGTGTAGTTAGGTTATATTGGTAAGGTGCGTTGAACTGGTAGTGAGTCTTGGTCGGTGAAGGATGTCAAACTAACTTTTCAGTCTGAGCAGAGGTGGATGTAGACATGGATGATCGGTGGACACCAGGTGGCAAGCACACAGAGGTCGATGAAGTATTTATCGACGTAGTTGCCTGACAAGTAGGTTGACATTAATGAGCCTACAAATCATGGGACAATGACAGAATGTTGCGGCTCGAGGAAGACATAGTGGCAAGGTGATTGAACTAACCTTACAAGACAGTCTAATCCTTGTACTCATTGGGTGAAGGAAATAGTCAAGCCATTAATGGCGATTGACAAAGAAAGTCAAAAAATCATGTCGTAGACATCCAAAAATAGAAAATGCACAATGAAAAGAGAGGAGATGGCGGTGTTGTTCGATGTAATATAGATCACCATTCCTGAAAAGTAGATTAGATCAAATCTTATGCGGATTGAGTTGGTGAAGGAAAACCCTAACATGCCACTGTTTGAATGTTGCTTTTGGCGGGAACCCTCACAAATAAATATATGAACTCGAGACTAAGATTGATTGATGTCTGATGCTAGATACAAATTGAGAGGAAGAAGAGAGACTGAGAAAGAAGAGAAAACTATCTTCCTAAGAGTTCTTTTACAAAGAGTTAGAGTGTGTGTTAGTAGGTTGAACCAGTGAGAGGTTCAGAGATAGAGTAACCGGTGAACTGTTATAGTCTTAACACTCAAACATACCGATAGGTATTGAAAGGTTAGGAAGGAATCCTTGTGTGATACTATGTAGGGTGAGGTTCAGAGAAGGAGAAGAGAAGAGAAGAAGAGAGCAACCGGTAAGAGATCAAAGAAAGCAATCTGATAACCATCATAAGAAGGACTAGTGAAATAGAGGAGGTTGATAACCAACAGGAATCCACTTGATCAAGTGTTGCAGATTTCATCTGCAACTAGATGCTATCATTGCATTAAAATTGTATTTCATTATATTACATCGAGTTGGTGCTTGGTGTAGGGGTTGGTGCTCCTTGGGTTGGTTCCCTAAATCAGTAGGGGTTGGTGCCCTAAATCATTGTAATCTATTGTTTCATTGCGAGGTTGGATTGGAGGAGTAGACTCTAGCAGTATTTCTCATCGAGGTTTTTCCCATATTGGGTTTTCCTTGTACATCTAGTCTTGTGGGTTATATATTTGTGTGTTTGCCTCTTTTGATATCCACTCTTATCTTACTGGTTGATTGTTTAGTGTTTAAGTTGTTAACCGGTGCTCCAAGCTTGGTTTAAAAAGAAGTTTTTTTAGGAACCACTGATTCACCCCCCTCTCAGTGGTACATTGTGTTCAACATACATATACATATACATATACATATACATTCATACACACATACATACATACACACACATACATACACACACACATACATACATACATACATACATACATACATACATACATGCATGCATACATACATACATACATACATACATACATACATACATACATACATATAAATAAATAAAATTTAATATATGACAAATCATCAATATTATATTAAATTTAATATTTTTATGAAATTGATGAGTATCTAAACTAGTTAAGTAAAAAAATGATTACATTCAATGATGAGATTTTTAAGTGTTTGATAATATAAAAAAAAAATCATTGATAAAATTGCAGGTGTTCATGAATGTGAAATGAAAAATATAGTTTTTACTTGGATTAATACTTGTAGTTGTGTTTACTCTTTGTTCATGCCATAGTCAATGCATGATGCAATAAGCTGAAGATTTGCAATAGATATACAATATTATATTTCAAAATTCATAATATTAAAAATGTCCTCTATTTTTTATTTTTAAATTCTAAAAAATGACAAATGTGAAGATATATAATATCAAATCTTAAAATCTTCTTAATAAAAATTGTAAATACATGATAAATTGTCAACACAATATTAAATTAATTAGATTTGAAAAAATTGATAAACATCTTAATTAATTAACAAATAAAATTAGATTATATATATTAACAAAATTATTAAAATATTTTTTTAATATAGAAAATACCATTAACAAGATTGTAAAATTGTGACACTGTAAACATCACTAACAAAATTATGAAGGTTTGGCAATATAAAACAAACTATTATTGACGAGGTTGTAGGTGTTTGAAAATATGAAACAAACAATATAGTTTATACTTACATTAATATCCTTACACATTTATGTTATATGATAAATTGTCAACATTATATTAAATTAATTAATTTAAAAAAAAAATGATAAACATCTAAACTAATTAATTAATAAGTAAAAACAAATTATATATACTACCAAACTCATTAAAATATTTTTCAAGTATAAAACATATCAACAACAATATTGTAAAATTGCAACACTATAAACAAACGCTAACAAAATTGTAAATGTTTGGCAATATAAAACAAATCCTTATTGACAAAGTTGTAGGTGTTTGACAATATAGTTTACACTTGCATTAAAATCCTTACATGTGTATGCCATAAGTAAAAATAGATTATATATACTAATAAAATTATTAATATATTTTCAATATTAAAAATACATTAACAAGATTGTAAAATTGTAACATCACAAATAGACACTAACAAAATTATAAATGTTTGGTAATATAAAACAAACCATTACTGACAAAGTTGTAGATGTTTGAAAGATGAAACAAACAATATAGTTTATGCTTACATATTTGTACACTTTTTTTAGGTTATAAATGTGATGTGGACAAGCTTCTTGTATGTAGCATGGTGAAATTCCCTGTTGAAACACTCCATCTTGCTATTCATGGATATTCTACCAAATTCAATGTATGACGGAGACAAGAAGGATCACATGAAAGGGTGAAAGAATCAAAATGTTATCTGATAGCATGAGGTCATTGATTAATGTTCTCTGATAACATGAGGTCATTAATTAATTCTAAAGTGAAAAGGAGTTTTAGGACCACAAATCATTAATATATTTGACTATCTCTAACGTTATTTTATTTTATTCCTTTCATTCTAGAAAACCTCAAAATGTTGTTTTTCATGCTAGCACAATGGTTAGAAGATCCAAATTTTAAGTTGGACGGTAATGAAAAATTGTAGATGATAAATTTGTTTTTGGTAAACATAAATATAATATTTGTCATAAAAAATTGTTTTTAATTAATATACTCGATGGCAATATCTAGAGGACAATATAATTCCTAACAACAAGCAAATGAATTTCTTTTAATTAAGTAATGTAATTAAATATAATTCTTAATAAAAGCATGTGCAAATGGACTTATGTAATTAAGTAACATAATTAAATAAGTTTAAATTAGTTGGGGGTTCTTTTCATAGTGTGTTGGTTAAGTGGTGGTGTTATTTTGACCACCAAGGTTTAAATTCTCATTGAGCTATTGTGATCGCAGGCTTGTGTCTTTGTTGATCTAACGTCTTTACAAGTTTGAGTGTCAACATTGTTAAATGGGGATGAGGCCCTCGTTTGTGACCTCACTAATTCATAGCTCTAGGTCAAAAGCATTTCACATAGTATCAGAGGACGTGTTGTCCTAGTATCACTGGTCACATTAAAAAAATATATCTGACACTTAAAAAAAAAGGTATAAATTAGTTTAGATTTATAAAGTATAGTTGGGTTTTATAATTTGATAGTTTATAATAGTTGAATAAAAAATAATCATTCGTTTCTTTTGCCTATGGATTCAAGTACGTAGAACTTTTTTCATCAACATTTATAATCAATATGAGCTTTTAAGTTTGAACAAATGTGGTTTAGAGATGCCACTTTTCTTCCTTTGCTTCAGGATTGGTGGGTAGCTTCTCCCTTTTTCAATGTTCCAAAATGCTCTGATTCTACAAAAAAATTACAATGGATGAAAAATCAGATAAAAAAATGGAAATTTTTTAGAGTTCAAAAATATTTTTGCCTCCAAAGGTGAGCTAGAGTGGGAATTAAAAGATCTCAATGAGCATATTGTTCAACATGGCATTAATAACCAACCATTTTCCTAGCAAAATCTTCTTAATAGAAGATTGGAGGAGGTATCAAAATGAGAGGATATTTATTGGAAGTAGAAATCTAGGGAGTTGTGGTTGCAAGAGGGAGATAGAAATACAAAATTCTTCCATGCCTCAGCTAAAATGAGAAGGGCTAAAAATATGACTCATCAAATTAAGAATGGTTTGGGGAAATTCTCACAACCAATATAAAGATTCAAGAGGAAGCTGTTATTTTTTTTTCGATCGGTAAATGTTACTTTATATTGAAATGTCAAAAACAGTCTATTACATACAATTTACAGCAAAAAAAAAAAAGACCCACCAAATCACTAGCCACCAAAAAACTAAGTACATGAAGTCTAATGATTACATATGAAGGCTAGCTAATTGATCAAAATAAAAAACCAACAAAACAAAAAACTATTGTGATGCATTAACCACCACAATCTCCTTGCCTTTGTCGCATCCATTCATAGCACGCTTACATTGATCCTCATCATTGACATGGACATCATGGGCTTTCGGGGGAAGCCAATCCACAATGATCTACCACCTGTCGTGTTCTTGGAGCCTTGAGGCCTTTCACACTTTTTCTTCAGAGAGGAACCTGAGCTTGATTCCTCACCCACTCTCCTTCCAATAGAGGGGTTCTATTTTTCCAACTCCAATCAAATTTCAGCACGATCCCACGCCCTGATGGTTTCCTAAACTCCTTGCATACCAATTTGGGTTGAAGCCCTGCTAACTTCCTTCCTACAGTTCACACTCCATAAAAGAAACAGGCGTAAAGGGGATTGAAATTCACTCGAGTGCAACCACACGCCATTTGAGCAAACAAAGCCTTCCCCATCCCTCACCATCCAAATGAAACCCTCCAAGCCGCCTCACCATTGTTTCTTCACACAATTTGAGACCAACCAGTGAACACGATCCACACCTACCAGCTCAATAACTCACACAACAAACATGGATGCAATATCCACGTTAGTATAGTATTTGAACTCCCCCCGCATGTATTCATCACCGAGCACAATCTTCACTCTATTGAGAAAGTCTCGGTCTTCAAAACTGAAGACATTTGAGAGATGCTCATCAGAAATGGCACCCCAAAAGGCCACCATAGGTCACGTCACCTTAAGGGAAAAGTTTGGCTCCATTACTATACCAAAACACAAAACCAACACTACCAACACCCCTGAACAACCTTACCAAAAACTCACTTCTCTACGTTCGATAACCAAGATCAAACTTTTCTTCCTTAACATGATAACTTCCTTTTGTAATGTAAATCATCCTTCGATATCCTTGAGACATTCGCCAACTGCACTACATTAATGCGAGTACCCCTTTCGAGTATTCATCACATATGGCCAACTCTCGAGCTCCACCACCGTGCTCAAGAAAACTACCTGCAACACAGATTAAGGACTGTAGGATTTTGCCAAGATCAAGGGCACAATGAAAAGCATAAAAGAGATAATAGAATGACAAGAACAAACTGTATTCTCATCAATATGCAAAATGATCAACTGGATTAACCAATACAATGAATAGAGGCTTGCTTATATAGGCAAGGCCATATGGATGTATGAGCGCACAAATATGACATGTGGCTCAATGAGAAACAAGGGTAGGTAAAAAATACTAAGGGTAGGTAGGAGAAATAATATAATATTCCACAATAGGTGGATGACCCACCGAATGTGGAGTGTAACAGCAAAATAAGACCACAAAAGGTGGAATTTCTCCTACAAGCTCTATCCCTATGTGCACACTTCCCTAAGTGTCTCAAATCCAAACTACGAAGAGATGCATTATCCTAAGTTAACTTAAGTAAGTGTAAAAATATCCAAAATGAATATTTATTTACACCAACACCCCCCCTTAAGTGCAACTTAGGGGAATGAAGACTCAAGTCAACAATGCAAGATGGGTCATGGCTACGAGGCCATGATAGGTACCCATGTACAATATGCAAATGCAAGCAAAACTATGCAATGCAATCTCTCACAAATGGAGAAAGGGAGAAAACCCAGTGGGAAAAAAAATTCCCCCCCCAAAAAAGAGATGAATGTACAAAAGACTCTCAAAGAAGAAGGACAAAACCTCAAAGAGGAAAAAGTCCCCCCCATAAGAGAGGAAGTAGAAGTCAGCTGACCCCCCCCTAATGACACATCCCACACCCCCAAGAGAGCTCGCAACTGCTGGAACTTACTCTTGGTGAAAGGTTTGGTGAATATGTCAGCAACCTGCTCTGCTGTAGGACAATACTGCAAATCAATGACCTACTCCTGGATGAGCTCTCGGATATAGTACATATGAATCTCGATGTGTTTGGTCTGCTAGTGCTGGACTGGGTTCTTCGAGATCGCAATAGCACTTTGATTGTTGCAATGTAGAACTGTCGGCCATGGAGTGGTAAAACCAAACTCTGTGAGAATCTGCTGGAGCCAAATGGTCTCAGTCACTGCGTTAACAACGCCTCGATACTCAGCCTCAGTCGAAGAGAGAGAAATAGCATGTTGCTTCTTGCTCTGCCAACAAATTGGGCCTGAACCAAGGTGAAAACTATAACCAAAAGTAGACTTACGATCATCAAGATCGCCAGCCCAATCGAAGTTTGCGTAACCAACCAAGCGAAGTCCTGTGCCTGCTGCATAGTGAATCCCATAGTGATGTGTACCCTGGATGTAATGAAGGATGCATTTGGTAGCTTTCCAATGAAGCTCATGTGGTTCCTGCATGAAGTGGGAAACCATGCCAACTGCAAATGAAATATCAGGGCGTGTATGAGTCAAGTAGATGAGACTACCCACAAGCTGACGATACAAAGTGGCATCAACTGGTGGAGAAGAACAATGAGCCTCAAGCTTGACTCCTGAAAGAAAGGGAGTCGGGGCAGGCTTACAATCAGCCATATGAAAGCGTGCAAGTAGATCAAGAGCATACTTGGGCTGTGATAGTGTAATCCCAGAAGATGACTGTGAAATCTCTATCCCAAGAAAGTAGTGCAAAAGACCCAAGTCAGTCATAGCAAATCTGTCATGCAAAGCAGATTTGACCCTGCTAATGATGGATGAAGTACTCCCTGTAATGATCAAGTCATCAACATAGAGAATAAGTATCAAGTGAGAGTCATCCTGTCACAAAATGTAGACATTCGGATCGGAATGACACCTGGTGAAACCTGCGGAGAGAAGAAAGGAATCCATCTTGGCGTACCAAGCCCTGGGGGCCTGCTTAAGGCCATAGAGAGATTTCCTTAGTCTGCAAACCAAGGAAGTATCCTGGATGAAACCCTGTGGCTGCTCCATATAAATCTCCTCATCAAGATCACCATGAAGAAAAGCACTCTTCACATCCATCTGATGTACAGCCCAACCATGAGCTACAACAATAGCAAGTGTCAAACGAATGAAGTTCATCTTGGCTACGGGTGCAAAGGTCTCAATATAGTCAACACCTGCAACCTAAGAAAGACCTTTCACAACAAGCCGAGCCTTATACTTATCCACACTTCCATCCGCTGCAAACTTGGTCTGATAGATCCACTTACATCGAACCATCTTTCTCCCCTTAGGAAGATGGACTAAATCCCATGTGTTGTTCCTCATCAAGGAACTATACTCTTCCTCCATAGCTTGGTCCCACTCATTAACCCCTGATGCTTCCCTAAATGTTTGTGGATCAGAAGCGGTAGCAATGAATGCATGTGGAAGATCCTGATGTTGTGATCGAATTCTCCGTGTATCTGAAGGATCCCCAACAAGAGAACCCGCGGACTCAAGTGTCTGTCGAGCCCAACGAGGTCTAGGTGGAGGTAGAGAACGAGGCTCCTCAACTACAAGTGGACCCTGCGGAGGTGTAACCCTGCGAGTCGGAGTTGAGGGAGTCTCATCATCTGAATCACTAACATCACTATCCACAATGGAGGAAGGTGGAGGAGGTAGAGAGGCTAAGCTAGGAGAGCTTTCTTCAAAGTGAACACTCCTCTCAATGAATACCTCATGTGTCTCTGGATTCATCAATCTGTATACCTTAAGACCCTCAGGATATCCAACAAATATGCAAGGTCGACTCTAAGGTTCCAATGCCTTGCATTTTTGTGGAGGTATGCGAGCCCATGCTGGACACCCAAAGACTCTGAAATGTCTCACAATCAGTTTCCTACCAGCCCAAGCTTCAAAAGGAGTAATACCTTGCAAAGCTTTGTGAGGAACCCGATTCTAGATGTGTGTGGCATAACTGATAGCCTCTGCCCAAAAGGCGGGATCAAGAGAATGTGCATGTATCATACAACTAGCCATTTCTTTGAGAGTTCTATTCTTGCGTTCTACAACCCCGTTCTACTGTGGAGTGTATGCTACAGAATGCTGAAGATCAATCCCCTCAAATGTACAAAAATCCTCAAGTCTTTTGTTCACATATTCCCTTCCATTATCTGTGCGAAGAATCTTGACAACTTTCCCTGATTGCTTCTCCACACGAGTCTTGAAGTCCTGAAATCTATCAAATACTTCACTCTTATGAATAAGAAAGTAGACCCAAGTGAAGCGGGAGTAGTCATCAATGAAGATGAGAACATAGCGGGCCTTACTAAATGAAGGTGCTGGAAATGGACCTGCTACATTGCCGTGAACAAGTTGAAGAACTTCCAAAGCTCTCCAAGTTTTCCCTTTATCAAACTTCTCTTCGGGATGCTTGCCCATGGAACAACCTAAACATAGACCCTCTGAAAAACTGATTCGAGGTAGACCTATGACCATGTCTTTAGTGCTTAGCTGCTAAAGATAGCGGTAGTTGAGGTGACCAAACCACTCATGCCATAGCTTACTTTCTGAATTTGAATGAGTAAGCAAGGCCCTAGAAGGTGAACTTGGCACAAAGTGGGAGAATGAATAAAGCCTTGAGTTGTCATTGACTTGTCCCACTGCTACCAAGACATCATCATCAAGTTCCTTTACCACAACTGAATCTGGTGTAAACTCAACCTTTTTCCCATTCCCATAGTGAGTGATTTGGTAGATGGAGAGATGGTTGGTAGACAAGTTAGGAACATAGAGAACATTTTCAAATGTTCCATCATCCATGTCAACTGAACCTTTCCCTTCAACCTCTACCTATGTATCATCACCTATGTAAATGTGAGGTACCTTAGATGGCTCCAATGAAGAAAACTGCTCCTTTGTAGAACCCATGTGATATGAGGCACCCAAGTCAAGTATCCATTGCTATGAAGAACCTGTTGTAGCCACAAATGCTTGCCCTTTTCCCTTAGACTGTGAGGAAGAGGAAGGAGATGAATCCTTCTTTGTGTAGGCGGATGGCAAGTTGATGTTGTTTTTCTTGAGAAGATCGGTTAACTCATCAACTTGCTTTGCATGGCATCGATGCTCATCATGACCATACTTCTTGCAATATGCACAAGTTGGTTTATCCTTCTTAGGTGGTGTCCCCTTCTTGGAAGAGGATGAAAAATTGCCTTGTGATGGAGAGGATGATTGTCCTTTTTCTTGGTGTGGCTTAGACTTGGATTGCTTCTTCTTCTTGTTGGAATCTTTGCCTTGACTTCCTTGATTCCCTTGATTAGTCACCAAAGCCTTGGACTTCGAAGACTTGAGAAACCCCATGTTCAACAACTTAGATTGTTCCAATATCAACATTTCTGTGAAAGCATCAAATGAAGGCATAACATAAGAACTCCCCACTGTGAAACAATGAGTTTGGAAGCTAGATACAAATGCTGCATATTCTGGTGCAAGCTTGTCCAACATGTTGAATATCAACTGAGCATCCTTTTTGTCAATTCCACAATCCTTAAGCTTTGCTCTTAGCTCATTTGCTTTGGTGACATAATCTTGGATTGTATCAAAACTCTTGGGATCTAAGTTGGTGAGCTCATTGTCAATCTGATAGCCTCTGATTTCATCAACTTGTCCATACAATTTCTGAAACATATCCCAAGCCTCTTTGATTGTTTTACACTTCTCAATGTGAAAAATGAGGTCATCTGATACATACTTGCGTAAGGTTCCAAGAGCCATGCAATTATTTGTGATCCATTCTAATTGAGCAATTGGATCAGCCTTAGGATCAGGTGGTGCTGTTATTGTTCCATCTATGTAGTGTGTGAGACCCTTTTCCATTAATTTACTCCATACCTTAATTTTCCATGATGCATAATTATGTGGAGTTAAAGGTGGAAATTTGTTAGAACTCATTGCAACAAGAATGGAAAGAGCATAAAGAGAGGCACAATCACACGAGACACCCCCCCAAATTCACTCAATCAAAGAACCCCCCCCAAATGTGATGATTTGGCACTTTATAAGTAGTGCGTATACAATGGGCCACTTGCAAAAAAATGGCAAAGTGGACTTCTGATTTACAATTTTAAAATTGCCTCAATAAGGCCAAAAGAGTCTCAAACTGATAATGCAAGAGATCTAACTAAGATCCAAGCAATTTACAAGTACCTAATAGGCCAAATAAGACCAATATCTGAAAGTACAATTTCCACTCAAAATCTCTGAAATCTGATCATAGATTATGAAAGTAGACAAAAAATTAAGCACTTTAAAAAAAAAAGCACTAGAAAAGGAGGTCATATGAGCTCAAACAAGGCCTTTGAAGTTGCAGAATTGAGGATTGGACAGGTACAGCTAAGAGAATCCAAAAATTCTGAAAAACACGTGCACCAGAATCAGAAAATAACCACACCACTACGAAGATCACAAAATTTTAGCCCATTTCAAAAAAAATTGCACCAAAAAAGGAGCAAAAATGAGCAAGATATGGCCTTTCAAAGTTGGACTGCAAAATTGAAAAGCCCAATGGAGAGGGGTCAAAAATTTCCAAAAAGTGCTGATGTGGCGCTAACGTCAGCAAGTCACTGTGTTAAATTTGACGGCCATATGATCGTCGCAAAAACTTCACCTCCCTGCTGACTGGGCATCCGTACTATACGGACTGCTGACTGTGCATATGACTATGCAGTACGGATGATGATGTGGCACTGTACGGATGGACTACGTGGCGCGGTGACTGTGTGTACGGAGGTATGCTGTGTGTGCCACATGGCGGGGGTCCCGACAACTGACTAGGCTCCACGTGGCGGTCGGGGTCGACTGGGCGGCGTCAGAGGTCTTTGGCCAGCGGTAGCGTTGGGTAGACGGGCGCGGCGGGCCGGGAACCGAGGCAGCCGACGAGAGGGGGTTGCGGTCGCTGGAGGAGACACAGCAACAGCGGCGGGACTCGGCGGTCTGCCGCTGCGTCGGGCTCCGGAGTGTACACTGCAGCGGCGGCGACACGGATCTCGACAGGTACTGGCGCAGGTGGCGGCGGACAGGTACGCTCCGACAGTAGGTACCTGCAACACTCGTACAGCGGGGGGGGTCTGTGGACCCCCAAAAAAAACTTTTTGCTTTTTTTTTTTAAAATTTTTTTTTTTTCGAATTTTTTTTTTTGAAAAATAAATTTTTTTTTTTTAAAATTTTTTTTTTCGAAATCCGTACGATAATAGCCAAAATGGGGAAAAAAAATTTCTCACCAAAATAGGTCGACTTTATAGTTGAAATTCATGGAAACGGCCTCTCGGATTCAACGGTGATGTCCAAATCACTGTATGACGCCCCCAAAAAATGAAGATTCCCAAATCCAAAAATAGAAGCCTTCCACGATGTCTCCAAAAACTGATCAATGAAGCCCCAAAAGCTCTGATACCATGTAGGATTTTGCCAAGATCAAGGGCACAATGAAAAACATAAAAGAGACAATAGAATGACAAGAACAAACTGTATTCTCATCAATATGCAAAATGATCAACTGGATTAACCAATACAATGAATAGAGGCCTGCTTATATAGGCAAGGCCATATGGATGTATGAACACACAAATATGACATGTGGCTCAATGAGAAACAAGGGTAGGTAAGAAATACTAAGGGCAGTAAGGAGAAATAATATAATATTCCACAAGAGGTGGATGACCCACCGAATGTGGAGTGTAATAGCAAAATAAGACCACAAAAGGTGGAATTTCTCCTACAAGCCCTATCCCTATGTGCACACTTCCTTAAGTGTCTCAAATCCAAACTACGAAGAGATGCATTATCCTAAGTTAACTTAAGTAAGTGTAATAATATCCAAAATGAATATTTATTTACACCAACAAGGACGAACTCCATAGACTGTCATCCTGTACCGCCGCCAAAATGCACTCAAACCTCAACATTAAATGCTTGTCACCTCAGTGGTAACGGATAGCTTCTATCAAAAAGCAACCCCAAGATACCACATCTACTCGGGCATTGATATCCTCATCACACCCACCTCCAAAGTCAAAGCCTCATTTACACATCTATTTATCTCCACATTGCCACCTCAGATGATGTGGAATATCTTGAAATCTTCAAAAAGTTTCATGCTTGACGTGATCATGTCAATATCACGACTAATTTTCCAACTTAGTAAGCTACCACAAATGATTGCATTGACAATCACAAGGGAGCCCCATTCCAAATGTAGCTTGGTCACCCCTAATCTATGAGCTAGAAGCATGGCAAGAACAACCACTTTGGCCTCAGCTTCGTTGTTGGGACCATTTTCCAACCTTCACCAACCTTCACCAATGTTGACCCCTAGAAAGTTCTTTGCAACACACCTAGCACTCGATGGTCCTGGGTTACCCATGGACGCACCATCAAAATTGATCTTTGTCCATCCAATATCTTGGGGGGGGGGGTCCACTCAACCACTCTTTCCCCAACGTCTACTAGATTAACTCGAACCAATCCATTAACGAGCGGGAAGGTGTTATTTTTTGCTCTTCCTTATTTTCCTCTTTATATATTAGGGATAATGAGATGGATTTAAACATCCAAGAAGTGATGGAGCATATCCCCACTTTGGTATCTAGTCAAAACAATTTTGATCTCTTCAAACCCTTTTCCCAAGAAGACATTAGGGAGGTTGCATTTTCTATGCATCAAGTGATAAATCCCCAGGACCTAATGGATATACTTTTGGAGTCCAAGAACACTGAGAGGGGGGGGGGGGGGGGGTGAATCAGTGTTCTATTGGTATGAACAATTTTAACCTTATTAAAGCATGCATACACCAACTAGTATACTAATACATATAGAATTGAAAGAAGTAAAGCAACACACAAAATTATACGTGGAAAATATCAAAGAGGAAAAACCACGGTGGGATTTCTGACCCACAATATCAATCCACTGGCCATATGAAGAGATATTACAAATATAGGGGCCTGCACTTGCAGGAAGGCTTATAGCTTAAAGCACACTGCTCAATCACAAAAGGAGCCTCACTGACTACATATAAATGTAGACTACAATCTGGAGAAATGAATGAACTGCTAAATTAGCATCTTCTATGCTTGAATAGAATTCTGGTTAAGCTCTATTTGTTTTGGTCTAAAACCCTAAACCCTTTTCAAAAATATCCTCTCATACATAATCTCTCTCATATATTTTGCATCTCCTATCCATCCATATTCGCATCATTATCATTATCATCATATATCAAAATGATCTAATCTAACTGCCCTATATACCCTATACAAGTTATCATGCCTTATGTCGGCTTACAAAGTTAATTACAATATCAATATACATGTCGACTAGATAACATAAATACATAAATGTCAAAAACAATTATTGATATCAGATCGAAAATATGTCGACCTTCAATGCCGATAACCTTATTCTAAACCATGTCAACCTGCATTGCCGATAACCAAAGAAATCCTTCCATCCTATCGATGCCGGTGAAGTGTCTGTGAAGTGCCTACCGGTACACAACTGAACCAAATCATGAAGCCGGAACAAGATACCACGTTTCCATCAATGACAACATATTGAAACCAACGAATTGAGTGTCAATTTCCAACAATCTCCCCCTTTAGCATTGATGGCAATACTCATGTGAAAAATGATCATGGTTTGATCCGTCAGCTTCATCTTGAGCCTTCTCCCCCTAAGCTGAATATCCATCAATTCAAAATACTCCATACTTCCATAGTTTTCCATCTATATACTCCCCCTAATGTATACAACTCCCTCTTTTTCTTTTTCACATCAATATCTCTCCCCCTTTGACATCAATGCCATCAAAATTTCCAAAAAGTACCAAAAATCCAAAATCGGGACGAAGAATGAAAGATACTATACAATGAATATCCCAAAAATACCTTACTGGAGCTTAATATATTTGAAATTTTTTGGATAGGCCTTCTCCAAAAGCTCTAGATAAGTATCCCAACTAGATTTGAAAGTGTCAGAAATAGATACAAGTCAATTTAGAATATGGGCAAATAACTCTTTCTCATTTAACTATGTCGGTGTGGGCTTACCAGCCATATCTATACACTCCTTATGTACATTGAGTGAATCCAACTGGGGACTCACAAAACCTCTAAGACTTCTGGCTCTTCTTATGATTTTTTCTTTTCTTTCTCAAGAGAAGAAACTTGGGCTTTCAAAACCAAAATCTGACCATCAATGGATGTAGTCAATGACTTCAATCCGTCAAAAGAATTGGCTATACTTGAAATTTTCTCTCGAGATTCCTTAATCTTCTTATCCAAATTAAATGTAAGAGCATCTATGTTACAACATACTCTGTAAATATTTGTACACTGCTTTAAAGAATTATCTATCAATTTCAACTTATCATTGATTTCCTTCCTTTCAAACTCAATCATTTGATCAAATGTAGCTCTCTTTGCTTGTGTGAACCTCTCTAGTGCTTATTGGTTTGATATCTACTGCAAGGATTGAAAATCACTTGAAATGTGCTTAGTGATTGTCTTAAGCTTGATGGATGGGCTCGCTTCACTGTCAATCTTGCACTCTGGGACTAGTCTATGCAAAACAGTGATAGATTGATCAATAATCCCTTTATCCATAGATCCCTCCTTCAACTTTTTCTATGTAGCCATCATCATGACTTCAGTAGAGATCATCTCGGTTATGCTTTTCTTTTCAACCTGCGAGGTGTTAATTGACAACAATGATGGACTCACTTCTGGTTCCTTGCTGGATTCCCCTTTCTTCTCCTTTGATGTTTTAACCTTTATAGCTTCCTCACTTGCACAGGTGGCTTCACCACTTGGTGTAGTCTCAGAAACTGCTAGTTCCTCCCTAGGAACTATAGCCTCATCCTGTACATTTGTATCCGGAGGACTATTATCTTCAACATTAGTATCTATACATTATCAAGCTTTACACTCTCTGTATTTACCAGCATCTCAACATTTGCTTGTACAATTGTATCTGTTGGAGGCTCAATTTCCACTATCTTAATGTTTTTCAAAATTGAGGGTGAAGTGCCCATAATACCCTTTCCTTTCCCTTCAACCAGGATGTCTGCAATATCTATCTTAAATTCTGGTTAAGTATAAAAGCCACGGTTCTCTTCAAAGAACTTAACCCATGCCTTGTGGGTTTCCTTGATTATCTCATTTACTCTACCTAACATAAGACTGATTATTCTATATTTGTTGTTAAATATTTTCCTATCTGCAACCTCAAGTGTCATATCCATCTCCTCTGAAGCAATAGAAACACAAACATATATCAACTCTTGAATCTTTATATGCTTGTCCTCTTGCATTGCTAATAGTCTCCTAGCATCTAACATATCATACAATTCTATCAGTATTTGGTTTTCAATTTCTATCAAGGCCTTCTTATAAATATCCAAATATAGCAATACCACTTCCTCTACCTCTAAATGTTCATAATAAAACTGTACATTCTTTAACATACCATCCTTAGTAATCTCATTAACTAACTCTACATAAGTCTTTAGTGGAATGATAGTTACATTAACAGATTCAATTGCTAGATCAATGTCATCCTTCTTCTTCCTTCTTCCAGTACCGGATGGAGCCAAAGGTGTTTCTTTTGGTGCTCATTTCTGTGTCGGTAACTTGAATGTAACTTTCCTAACCAGTTTCTTTTTAGCCTCTACCTTGCTTTCTTTTGTTTTCTTCCTTATTACCCTTTTGAATGCCAGGGGTGTGTCATCTTCAAATGCAGATTCAACTGCAATAGGCTCAATGAATACTTTTGGTTCTTTCTCTTTCTTCCTTTCTCTGAGACAACATCAATCAATGCTTTGATGTCCTGTGAAACTTTTTCAACAAATTTACTTGCCTTTCCTTCCTACTTCTCTCTTTTCTTCCAGTTGAACTCAGTTTCAACCTCATGTGTCTTCTGCTTTGCAGTACCACAGGGTTTCTCAGCTTCATCAATAGGTGCATCAATCAACATCTTTGTATAAACATCTAAAATCTATGTATCAACTTCATAGCCCATCTCCTTAATCTAGATCTTCCAGGGTTTGACCACTTCCATGAGTGTTTCATCTTTCTTCATGATGAAGCATATGTTAGTTGAGTATTTTTCAATAATGTTCTTAGGAACCCTTTCTCTAGATTTCATATCCTTCTGGAATGCCTTAAAATAACCCCATACTTTGTCATCTCTCTGACTACCCAATGTAGTAATTTACTGTTTCAGTTGCCTCCCTTCCAGGATATCAAATGCCCATTGTCTCTTCCCAAAACCGAGAGTCTCATTGATGAAAAATAGCATTAAACAGACAATTAGGTTACCATACCGAAAAGTCCATTTGTTTTCTCCTTTAATCTTTCCTAGGTTTATCAACGGTTCATCCAGTATCCAACCACATAAATCCAACTTCTCATTCTCCCTCATCATCTTATAAGCTGCAAAAATGCAGGAGCTAGAAATAGAATTCAGTAGGTTTGATTGTGTTACCTTGTTACCGATGACCATGCTTCTAAATCTGATGTTTGTGTTGGTGATAGTGCTGATTCTCATTGACTGCCTATTTGATGTTGCGTCGGTAAACTTGATCATTTAAAATTTTCTTCTCCAAATATTTTCCAATCTGTGGTAAACCGGTGATTGGTCGGATGGCCTCCTTTGTAATCTTATATGGTCTCTCTAACCAGATAAACTCTCCGTGCTCTCTGATCAAAATATACCTAACAATTTCATCTTCAAATTCTGGAATATTCAAAATGTTGGATAAGCATCTCCAATGTCTAGAACATCTTCCAAAACCTCTTCCCGGGGCATATGCAACGTCTTCATGAATTTTGCCTACCCCTAAGGCATCTGCCTCAGTTACCGGTTGAGCTTCCTATAAGTGCAAGAGCAACCTCCTCTAATGGATAAGTAACCAGTGCATTTCCATCTGCAGATTGATCTTCTGACTTCCTGACCCATCTCTGGGTATGATCTTTCTATATTTCATTAACCTTTTCATTCTCTTTCTCATTTGATCCTCCATTACCAACTAGTGGATTTTTGCTTCTATAGAATTTAGTAATATGTCCAACCTCATTATATGCATAAAATGTAACATTGTTCTTTTGAATTGCTTTGCTAAAACCAATATAATTGCTTGACCTACTCTGATTAGCCATATGTCCAAATTTTCCATAGGCATATCATTTTACATTCATTATGAAATCTTTTGTTTTATGACCATTCTTATTTCATTTAGAACATTGACTGGGAGCAGAATTATTGTTCTGATTTGCTCTATTTCTACATTGCCTAGCCATGTGACCAAATTTATTGCAAACAAAGCATCTACCATTAAATTTATAAGCATTGAACAACCTTACTGATGCCTTATGGTTTTGATCTTCATTAGGAGTACTGAAACTTTGTCCTTGTTCAAATCCAAGTCCACTGGAATCTCCATTATGCCTTTGTCTCTTCCATAACTCATCTAGCTGTGCTGAACTAATCTTGATTTTTTCTCTATACTCACTTGCAATAGTCAAATCATCTCTCATACTTATCATTTGTCTCTCAAGCTCTTGTTCATTACTCTGGGATTGTACTAAATCAGTTCTCAACATATCATTCTCATGAACTAACCTACCACACTCTTCAAATTTGTTCTTCAGAGATACAACAAGATTTTTTTCCTTTTTCTTCTGGTCTTCAATCTCCTTAAGATTCTCATAGTTATAGCTTGCATTTCATTTCTCATGACCATGTTCTTCTAACACGGCTTGTGACATTGTTCCTTAAGTGCATCTTTCTCTTCATCATCCTGAGTTTGCAAAATTTCCTTCCTCCTAGCTTGAATAGATGATAGCCTCTCCCGTAGGACAAGAATGAATTCATGAGCATTAATTCAATTAATTTTGTAACTTCATGTTCTTTATCCTTTCAACATCATAATCTTCAAGTGCCACCTCAAGTTGTTTTTCCAAACTCATATCCATGGATTCTGGATTCTGGATCTCCCTCAAGTTGTTAAACTTCCTCCAAGGCACAAGGCTTTGATACCAATTGTTGGAATCCAAGAACATTGAGGGGGGGGGGGGGGGGTGAATCAGTGTTCTACCAGTATGATTAGTTTTAGCCTTATTAAAGCATGCATACATCAACCAGTATACCGGTACATATAGAATTTAAATAAGTAAAGCAACCAATAATCTAATCACATAAATGAATACCATAACACAAAATTATACGTGGAAAACCTCAAAGAGGAAAAACCACGGTGGGATTTGTGACCCACAATATCAATCCATTGGCCATATGAAGAGATATTACAAAATATAGGGGCCTACACTTGCAGGAATTCTTATAGCCTAGAGAACACTACTCAATCACAAAAGGAGTGTCACTAACTACATATAAATCCAGACTACAATCTAGAGAAATGAATGAACTACTAAGATATCATCTTCTATGCCTGAATACAGTTCTGGTTAAGCTCTATCTATTCTGGTCTGAAACCCTAAACCCTTTACTAGAATAACCCTTTACAAAAATATCCTCATACATAATCTCTCTCATATATTTTGCATCTCCTATCCATCCATATTTGCATCATTATCATTATCATCATATATCAAAATTATCTAATCCAACTGACCTATATACCCTATACAATTTATCATGCCTTATGTCATCTTACAAAGATAATTACAATATCAATATATATGTCGGCTAGATAACATAAATACATGAATATCAAAAACAATTGTCGATGCCAGATCCAAAAGATGTCGGCCTTCAATACCGATAACCTTATTCTAAACCATGTTGGCCTGCATTGTCGGTAACCAAAGAAATCCTTCCATCCTACCGTTGTCGGTGAAGTGTTTGTGATGTGCCTATCAATACACAACTGAGCCAAAACATGAAGCTAGAACAAGATACCATGTTGCCATCAATGACAACATATTGAAACCACCAACATATATGACATTATTCTTTCAAAAATGTTGGGACTTTATGGGGATAGATGTGTGGAGGGTGGTTAAGGAATCCTAGAGAAATGACAACATGTTAAAGCAATTCAATACAACTCTCATTGCACTAATCCCCAAGCTTTCAAATCCCTCTTAAATTGCCGATTTCAAGCCCATTTCTCTTTGTAACACAATCAATAAAATTATCACAAATTCTATTTCTATGAGACTAGCTAAGATTATTCCTAATATCATCTCTCAAGAGAAAGCATGATTTGTCCCTTGATAACTCAATGATGAATGGATAGTACCAAACCGGTACTGAGAGGGGGGAGTGAATCAGTACAGGCAAAAACACAATCCTAAAACTGGTTTGTCAATAGACACTATGCTTTGGCAGACAAACAGTAACACTGGTCTTAAACAGAGTACAACTGACAAAACCCAGAATAACTGAGACAAGCATAAACCGGTTGACACTTATCTTTTCATACAATCTAATACTTCATTTCCATTTCACCCTAGTGCATGAACAGGTAATCTATCATCAAAGATATATAAATAGCTAGATCAACATGATTTACCTTCAGACACAAATCACTCAAACCTTCACATAAATAACACCACACATGACATAGATTTTTCATGTGAAAACCCAACTGGGAAAAACCACGGTGGGGATAAATACCCACAAGATATTTTTGAACTCTTTAGAAGTCCGTTCTATTAGGAGCCTTGTCTGGTTAAAGACTGATACAATAGGTTTTGTTAGGAACCGATCTTGTTAGGGATCACCCGTTTAAGGCATGGCTAGAATACCTGGTTAAGGGTTAAACCCTGTTAAAAGGTTACCTTGTTAGAGGATTTCCAGAACTCAATGGTTTTGAGTCACCCTGTTAAAGGATTTGCAGTAAGACAGTTAAAACTACCTTGTTAAGGGATTTCCCAACTATTGAAGTGGTTAGAGATCAATAGGTATAACAATGATCTAGTAACAACACTCAATTCCAATGCAGATCCGCTTTAGCTCCTCTTCACCTTCTACACTTACACTCTATAGGTATCAATTCTCTCTTCTGGTCTGGCAAGAATCATGTATCCCTTCACTTGGATACACACACACAACTTTTTCCAACAACCTTAGAAAGAAACACAACATTGAACTTATAGGAAATAGGTCAGTAGCATAAACCCTAAACCTGTTAGGTTAAGCAATTCAAATGGTTCAATCCTGACTGTTGAGCACATTGCATTAAATGTAACAGTCTTGAACCAATCTCAAGACATTCTCCATCATTCATTTTCCACTGTTTTCATGGCGACTAATAACCCATCATGTGTTTTCACCATTTATAGACTTCGCACATTCCCGAGGTAGATAGGAACAATCTCCTTCATGCAAGATCCTTCATGCGCACAAGGCTAACGTGGCAACATGATCTTTTCTTTGTTACAATGTTAACTCATGACACAAAGTCACCGGTTGAGTCACACGGGCTTGACGTACTTCAACCGCAAACCCTGAAGTTGAGACTACCAACTGGTAGTCATACAAAGCTTCCATGTATTGGTTCCCATAACTACATGTCGGTTCACCTTGAACAAACACACCGCTTCACTTTGGCACATATAACGGTTCTTGGTAACATACCGGTTCTCTCTTCTTCAACATATTGACATCAATGACAACATACAATGTCATCATGTCCTCATACTGGTTCACATAATGTCAACAATCTCCCCCTTTGGCATTGATGGCAATATACAAAGATATGTCTCCACTTCACTTCTTCTCCCCCAATTTCTTTAGATATCTCTCCGCTTCACTTCTTTCTTCTTCTCCCCCTTTGACAACAATGCCAAAGTGGAGGCACAAGCTTCCCTATTCCATTATGCTACTCCCCCTGAGGAGTAGCTGTTGGTATTTTGGTATGGTTTTGTCATTGATGTCAACACCTACTAAATTCACCTACTTTGGAGATCCAGCAACATTCACCGACAAACAGGAAACTTTGCAATAGTTACTGGTATATGATTCACCGACAGGATATATTGTTCACCGGTAGCTAGAATGATATGGAAGACACTTGGTAATGTCGAAGAGATCATGTGGACACTTTATTTTGAAGAAATAATCATTGGTATATTCATATTTGCATATTTTCTTTTACCAGCAAATAGGTCCAGGTTATCTAGGGTTACACCGACAGGTTTATCTTTTCCAGATCAGCATGGCACGCTATGGAGATGATTTATTATTGTTGTAAATGCATTAAGCTGACATGTTCAAATAGTTATTGCATCGGATATTATATTATTTGTAAAATATTTTTTTGTAATATCTTGTAGAGCCGACCTACTAAAATTGGTCTTAGGGTATGGTATAAATGTAAGATCTTATTTGTAAGATCAAGTGTGGAATGAGAAAAAGAATTGTGTGAAGGTATATGCGAGATCAAGCAGAGGTATACACGAAGACATCATTTGAAGGTGAATTTAGGTATTTGTAGAAGCATATCGGCATTACACCAGTACTGAATCCAGTATATGAAGATGCTATTTTGTGTAGTACATTCTTATTGGATTTAACCATCCAACTATAGTCAGTGTGACTCCCATTTGTGATTGAGCAGTGAGCTCTAGGCTGTTGGCCTTTCTACATGTGCAGACCCCTCTTTGTACACTTACTATCTACAGTAGTATTATCTGATTGTGGGTAAGGTTTCCCACCGTGTTTTTTCCCCTTACAGGGTTTCCACGTACAAATATTGGTGTCATGTGTTGTGGATGACTTTGTGTTTATGTTTCATGCATTAATTCTTATTGGTATAGAGATTTACTGTTAACACTGTCTACCGGCATACTTAACTGATTTACCGGTATTCAACATTAAGTTGATTAATAAGTTTTTGGTTTGAATTTATTAGACAACTGATTCAGCCCCCCCCCTCTTAGTTGTCTCCGGGACCTAACAATTGGTATCAGAGCCTAGTCCTCTTTTTGTGGAAGTTTAACAACTTAAGGAGATCCAATGTCTACTAATTATTTCAGAAAGGATAGTCCTAAACTTGATGGAACCAACTATGGGATATGGAAAATCAGAATGGAGACACATCTGAATTGCATTGGTAAAGACATCTGGGAAGTTACTAATAATGGTTATACTACTGTTGTAGTTGGTCAGACTGCTCCCACTACTTTAGCTAAAGATGAAGACAATGATTGCAAAGCAAGAGAAGCACTCTTGAGCGCATTATCAGATCAACAAATCATGGGATTATCAGATAGGTCTACTGCTAAAGCTATTTGGGATCATTTGGAAACACTGAATGAAGGAGATTCCATAGTCAAAATTGCAAACTTGAAAGCTTCTGAGTCAGGTATGAACAACTGAAAATGGAAGAAGATGAAAGTATTTCTGCTTTTATGGAAAGAGTAAATGAAATTGTTTTGGGTATCAAATGTTGTGGAGGAACCTTGAGTGAAGATGAGATTGTTTCAAAAATCTTAAGAGGTTTTCCACTGGCATATAAAATGAAGGTTACTGCTATAAATGAGTTGAGAACAATGCCTAATACATCAGTAACTAGGGATACATTGATTGGAAAACTTTCAACTTTTGAAATTGAGGAATTTGGTCCTGTTGCTACTATAAAAATTGATTTGGCCTTCAAAGTATCAACATCATTTGCTCCATCTTTTGACAAATCAGACTGGAGAGCCTTTTATGCAAGAGAACTTGAAGAAACCAGGAAGGAGAATGAAGAGCTTGAAGAACTTGAACAATATTTACAAGAAAAATGCCAAAAGGCCCAATTGGAAGTAAGTATGAAGGTAAAGCACCCTTTAAATGTTTTAACTGCAATAAGATTGGTCATATGGCTTCAAGATGCCCTGATAGACATGCTAGACTAAGAGAAGAAGCTAGAAGAACATACAAACCTAATCCTGAATATCAGAGATACAGATTTAAGAAAAACAAAGATAAATCTTGTTACATTGCTGATGAAGGTGTGACTGATGATTCTGATGAGGATCCAACAGACAATGGATGGGTCTTTATTGCTATAACAAAAGATCAACCAACACTTATTGCTCAACCAGTAGGACAAGCCCCAACAACTAAAGTTGAATTAAAGGATGAATGGATTATTGACTCAGGATGCTCACATCACATGACTGGAGACAAAGGTAAATTCTTGAACTTTCAAGAATACAATGGAGGTTTAGTAAGATTCGGAGATGACAAAGCCTGTTCAATCAAAGGTAAGGGTTCAATATCTCTTGATGGTAAACATAACACTGACAATGTCTACTATGTTGAAGGATTAAAACATAATCTTTTAAGTGTTGGTCAATTAGTTGAGAAAGGTTTTTAGTTACAATTTAAAAATGGAAAATGCAAAATCATGAATAGAACTGGTTTGGAAATTGCAACCGGTAATCAGACTAAAGGTAATATCTTTCATTTGAATAACAGTGAAAAGGCATGCTTAATTGCACATATAGATGAAAGTTGGCTATGGCATAAAAGACTATGTCATGTAAATTTTGATTGCATGGTAAAAATCAGTACTTCTAAGGTAGTTAGAGATCTACCTAAAATTGTGAAACCTCAGAATACAATTTGCAAGGAATGTCAATTTGGAAAACAAGTTAGAGCTAGTTTCAAAAGTATTCCAGAAAAATCCAATAATGCTCTTGATTTAATTCACACTGATTTATGTGGTTCAGCTAGAACTAAAAGCTTACAAGGTGATAGATATTTCATGCTAATTATTGATGATTATTCTAGAATGTGTTGGGTTACTTTTCTCAGAGAAAAATCAGAAGCACTTGGGAATTTCAAACTATTCAAAGCAATGGTTGAAAATGAAACCGGTAAGAAAATTAAATGTTTAAGATCAGATCAAGGAGGAGAATTCACATCTAAAGATTTTAATACATTTAGTGAAGTAAATGGAATCAAAAGACAGTTATTAGCACCTCGGACACCACAACAGAGTGGAGTTGTTGAAATGAAAAATAGAACTATTTTGGATGTAGCAAGAAGTATGTTATCAGAAGCAAATCTACCACATGTGTACTAGAGAGAGGCAGTAAGCACTGTTGTCTATACATTCAACAAAGTTCACATCAAAGGTGAAACCGGTAAGACCCCTCATGAACTATGGTTTGGTAATATTCCTACTCTTAAGTACTTCAGAATTTTTGGAAGTAAATGTTATATTAGAAGAGATGAGTATATTGGCAAGTTTGATCCTAGAAGTGATGAAGGAATATTTCTTGGTTATTCATCTAAGAGCAAGGCATATAGATGTTTTAATAAAAGATTACAGAAAATTGTTGAGAGTACAAATGTAAAGATTGATGAACAATTCAGAGGAACTTCAAGGTGTATAGACTCTGAATCGGAAACGGAAATTATGACAAATAAACCTACAATAAATCCACCGGTACAAAATGATGATCCAGTTACTCCGGTATCATCAGAGGATTCCACAATAATTGAAGAACAACAATAGACTAAGACACCCCGGTATGTAAGACCGAATCACTCTGAAGATCAGATAATTGGAAGCAAATTTAAAGGAATCATGACAAGAGGAAGATTGACAAATGAAGAGGTATGTCTTATTTCTCAAATTAAACCATTATCTATCAATGAGGCATGTGAAGATAAATTTTGGATTAAAGCTATGGAAGAAGAATTAGGACAAATTGAGAAAAATAATACTTGGACATTAGTTCCCTGGCCTAAAAATAAAAATGTAATTGGAACCAAATGGGTATTTAGAAACAAACTTAATGAAGATGGTAAGGTTGTCAGAAATAAAGAAAGACTAGTGTGTAAGGGATATTCTTAGAAAGAAGGAGTTGATTACAATGAAACCTTTGCACCGGTAACCAGAATTGAGGCAGTTAGATTATTCTTGGCTTTTGCAGCTCACAAGGATTACAAAGTTTATCAAATGGATATTAAATGTGCATTTTTGAATGGAGATCTTGAAGAGGAAGTCTATATTGAACAACCTGATGGATTTTCTTTGACAGATGACAATGATATGGTTTGTAGATTAAGAAAAGCTCTGTATGGAGTAAAACAAGCCCCAAGAGCTTGGTATGCAAGATTGGATAAGTATCTTTTAAAGATTGGTTTTACTAAAGGAAATGCAGATAGCAATTTATATTACAAAGTAACTAATGATGACATCTTGATTATTGAAGTATTTGTTGATGATATAATCTTTGGAGGAGAAGATGAATTATGCAAAGAATTTTCTCTTGAAATGCAGCAAGAATTTGAAATGTCTATGATTGGAGAAATAAAATTCTTTTTAGGATTGCAGATTTTAGACTGATAAAGGCATATTTTTGAGTCAATCTAAGTACTTGAAAGAACTACTTAAGAAATTTGGGATGGAGAACTCTAAACAGGTAAGCACACCTATGACTACAAATGACAAATTATCTCAAAGGGATGAATCTAGACCTGTTAATCCAACTAGATACAAATCTATGATAGGAGGTTTACTATGTTTGACACAAACTAGACCCGATATTATGAATGCAGTATGTATAGTTTCTAGATTTCAGAGTAATCCTAGGGAAAATCATGAATCACCAGTAAAAAGGATTTTCCGGTACTTACAAGGGACATCAAATCTTGGATTATGGTATCCTAAAGATGAAAATTTTGATCTATATGCATACACAGATGCAAATTGGGTAGGAGATGTGGATGATACAAAAAGCACCACTGGAGGAGCATTCTTTCTTGGAAAGAGATTAGTTTCTTGGTTAAGTAAGAAATAGAGTTGTACATCTTTATCAACAGCAGAATTAGAATATGTTGCAGCAGCAACAAACTGTGCACAGGTACTTTGGCTTAAGTAAATGTTAAAAGACATAAAAGTAAAATGCAAGGAACCTATTACTATATACTGTGATAACACTGCAGCAATTGATATATCTAAAAATCCAGTATTACATTCTAAAACAAAACATGTTTCTATCAAATTGAATTTTCTAAGGGAAAAAGTTGAAGAGAAAGAGATAAAACTGGTTTATGTGAATACTAAAGAACAACTTGCAGATATTTTCACAAAACCTTTGCCTAAGGAAACTTTTGAGTATCTCAGAGATCAGCTCGGATTCATACCACCATCGGTAGAGACTTAGACAGTTGTTGATTGTCATCAACCGGTAGAATTAAATGGACAAATCTTTTATTTCGGTATTTTGATGAGGAAGCTACTTCTCAGGGGAATTAGTTGTAATATTGAATTGGTTGGTATTTTGTATGAACTTGACCTTTTGTGACTTTGGCACTTGATGTCAAAGGGGGAGAGAGATCTATGGAAAAACATTATCTTTTTGGTAAGAAAAAGAGATTTTAGGGGAGAGATTTTGAAAGACACATGAAAGATTGGTATTGTTACTCCCAGGGGGAGAAATGAAGATTGTTGGTTTTTTTTGGCACTTTGATGTTTTGGCACTTGATGGTTTTTCCATCTTGTGTTGCCATCAATGCCAAAGGGGGAGATTGTTGGTATTTTGGTATGGTTTTATCATTGATGTCAACACCTACTAAATACACCTACTTTGGAGATCCAGCAACATTCACCGGCAAATAGTAAACTTTGCAACAGTTACTGGTATATGATTCCGGACAGGATATATTGTTTACTGGTACCTGGAATGATATGGAAGACACTTGGTAATGTCGAAGACATCATGTGGACACTTTATTTTGAAGAAATAATCATTGGTATATTCATATTTGCATATTTACTTTTACCAACAAATAGGTCTAGGTTATCTAGGGTTACACCGACAGGTTTATCTTTTCCAGATCAGCATGGCATGCTATGGAGATGATTTATTATTGTTGTAAATGAATTAAGCCGACATGTTCAAATGGTTATTGCATTGGATATTATATTATTTGTAAAATGTTTTTTTGTAATATCTTGTAGAGCCGACCTACTAAAATTGGTCTTAGGGTATGGTATAAATGTAAGATCTTATTTGTAAGATCAAGTGTGGAATGCGAAAAAGAATTGTGTGAAGGCATATGCGAGATCAAGTAGAGGTATACACAAAGACATCATTTGAAGGTGAAGTTAGGTTTTTGTAGAATCATATCGGCATTACACCAGTACTGAATCTAGCATATGAAGATGCTCTTTTGTGCAGTACATTCTTCTTGGATTTAACCATCCAACTGTAGTTAGTGTGACTCCCATTTGTGATTGAGCAGTGAGCTCTAGGCTGTTGGCCTCTCTGCATGTGCAGACCCCTCTTTGTACACTTACTATCTGCAGTAGTATTATCTGATTGTGGGTAAGGTTTCCCACCATGGTTTTTCCCCTTACAGGGTTTCCACGTAAAAATATTGGTGTCATGTGTTGTGGATGACTTTGTGTTTATGTTTCATGCATTAATTCTTACCGGTATAGCTATTTACTGTTAACACTATCTACCGACATAATTAACTGATTTACCGGTATTAAGCACTAAGTTGGTTGATAAGTTTTTGGTTTGAATTTATTAGACAACTGATTCACCCCCCCCCCCTCTCTCAGTTGTCTCCGGGACCTAACAGTAGCATCCTTCAACACATCAATCCTGAAGAAAAAATTGACTATGCAATACTTGACTGATGTGGAGCATATACCTTTAGTTTACCTCATGAAGGGGCATCACCCCTAATTCATCTCTTAAGTACATAAATGTAGCCTTTGGGAGAGGCTTGGTGAATATGTCTACTAACTGCTCCTTACTGGAAACATGTTCCAGTGCAATCTCTTTGTTATGAACTTTTTCCCTCAAGAAATGATTCTTAAGCTCAAAGTGCTTGGTTCTAGAATTCAAAACCGGATTCTTGGAGATGTTAATTGCACTAGTATTGTCACAAAATATACTTACTGGTTTAGATACAAGAACTTTGAAGCCATTTAATACATGCTTCATCCAAATTGTCTGAGTGCAGTTCATGAAAGCTGCAACATACTCTGCTTCCGCTATAGACTAAGAGATATGACTCTAGTTCTTACTCATCCATGAGACTAGTCTACCATCGAGAAAGAATGCACCACCTGTTGTACTCTTCCAGTTGTCCACATTACCTGCCCAATTAGCATCTATGAATACTTTCAAGTTGAAATCCTTTTTTATATGGATACCACAATCCATAATCAATAGTTCCCTTCAGATACCTAAGAATCCACTTGACTGCAACCAAGTGGGATTCTCTTGGACTTTTCTAGAACCTTGCAGTAATGCCAACTGCATGTGCAATATCTGGTCTGCTATGCACTACATAATGCAACTTACCAATCATTGATTGGTATTCCTTCTCATTAACCAATGCCGAGTCATCCTCTTTGGATAGTTTACAACCAATCACCATCGGTGTACCAACCGGTTTGCTATCTTCCATGCCAAAGGTCTTCAACACCTCTTTGACATACTTGGACTGAGTGATAAAGATTCCATCTTTCATCTACTGAATCTGCGATCCAATAAAGAACTTACTCTCCCCTATGAGTGACATCTCAAACTTTTTCTTCATCTCATCTACAAACTCATGACTCATCTTGTCATCTCCACCAAAGATAATGTCATCAACAAATACCTCACAGATCAGGATCTGATCTCCTTCAGACTTCAAGGAGATATTGCTATCTTCGCTTGTTCTCTCAAATCCAATCTTCACAATATGGGAGTGCAGGTGTTCATACCATGCTCTAGGTGCCTGCTTTAGACCATATAAGGCTTTATGTAGCCTACACACTATGTCACTATCTTCAGATAGGGAAAACCCATCTGGTTGCTCTATATACACCTCCTCTTCAAGTACACCATTTAGGAATGTAGATTTTACATCCATTTGATATACTTTGAATCCTTTAAAAGCGGCATATGCAAGAACCATACAAACTCCTTCCAATCTGGCTACAGGAGAAAAGGTTTCTCCATAGTCTTCTCCTTCTTCTTGGGCATATCCTTTACACACCAGTCTGGCTTTGTTTCTAATCACTGTGCCATCCTCATTCAGCTTATTTCTGAAAACCCATTTGGTACTGATGACATTTTTATGCTCCGGTCTGGGTACCAAAGACCATGTACCATTTCTCTCTATCTGGTCAAGTTCCTCTTCCATTGCCTTGAACCAGTCTTCATCTTTATGTGCCTCTTTTAATGATTTAGGCTCAAATTCAGAGATCATACATGAGTTTTCTCTGACCTTTCTTCTTGTAAGGATTCCTGCATCATTATCTCCTATGATCTGCTTAGGATCATGATTCAGCTTGACATATCGAGGAATGGTCTTAATAGATTCCTCTTGCTTTTCTTCTTCATCCTCATTTCCATCAGTATCAGCATCTACATCTACCGGTGTAGGAACACTGTTACTGGTACTTGGTTGATTGGCAATCAGTTCCCAGAAGGTTGCAACTGGTTCATTTACTACTTGCTCATTATCGGTTTCCTCAGTTTTCTCAGAGGTTTCATCAACTCTCACATTGATGTTTTCCATAATTCTTTGAGTCCTATTATTGAAACACTTGAGAGCGTTGCTCTTGGTGGAATACCCTAGGAATATTCCCTCATCACATTTCACATCAAATTTTCTCTGGTGTTCGCTCCTCTTGATGTAACATTTGCTACCAAACACTCTAAAGTAGCTAACCACAGGTGTCTTACCGGTCCAATACTCATAAGGTGTTTTATCCTTACCTTTCTTGATGAGTACCTAGTTCATTGTGTAGACTGCAGTGCTCACCGCTTCTCTCCAAAAGGTGTGAGCAATTTTTCCTTGAATCAACATAGTTTTGGCTACTTCAACCACAGTCCGATTATTCCTCTCTGCTAGGCCACTTTGATGTGGAGTCCGGGGGGCAGACAGTTTCCTCTTGATGCCATGTTCTTCACATAACTTGTTGAATTCACTAGAAGTGAATTCCCCTCCTTGATTAGTTCTAAGGAACTTGATCCTTTTACCACTTTCCTTCTCCACTAATGCTCTGAAAGCTTTGAACTTTCCAAAGGCTTCAGACTTATCTTTCAAGAACATGACCCACCTCATTCTTGAGCAGTCATCTATAAGAATCATAAAATACTTATCTCCCTGCACACTCCTAGTTTTCATAGGACCACACAAATCAGTACAAGATCAAGTAAATTGTCAACAGAGAAAGGTTTACCTTTAAAGGTTGAGGAAGATATTTTCCCCAGTTGACACTCTTTACACAACGTATTTTCCGGTTTTCTCAGCACTGACAACCCTCTAACTACCTTGATCTTACTGGCCTTCACAATGTTATCAAAGTTTACATGGCAAAGTCTCATATGCCATATCCAGCTATCATCAAATTTAGCCATAAGACATGTACTTATATTTGCATTCAGCTGAAATAGGTTACCTTTGGTCTGCATACTGGTGACCACCAATTCACCATTCTTTCCTTTGATTCTGCACACTTCATTCTTGAATTCCAGAGTGAGACCACTATCATTCAGTTGGGCAACACTCAGAAGGTTGTGTCTTAGACCATCAACCCAATACACATTGTCAGCACTACTCTTTCCATTCAGAGAGATGGACCCTCTACCTTTGACCATACATGGTGCATCATTACCAAAGCAAACCACACCACTATCATACTCTTCCAGGGATAGAAACTTGCTCCGGTCACTAGTCATATGGTGAGAATGGCCGTTGTTAATAATCCACTCATTGGAATTATCAAAGTGGGAGACAAGAGCCTTCTTGTTTGACACATCTTCCTTGACAACAACAAACACAATATCTTCATTTTCTTCATCTTCTAATTCCTCATCTATGACACCTTCATCAATTGCCACAAAATAGTTTCTTCGGTTTCCTCCTTTGAATTTCTTGAACCTTTCTGCTTTATCCTTGTTGTTACCATTAGGACAGTTTACAGCAATATGTCCTATCCAGTTACAAGAAAAACATTTCAAAGGGAGCTTACCTCTGTATTTAACGGTTCCTTTAGGAAGTTTCCTAGCAAGAAGAGCTTCAAATGCCATCAGAATCTCCTCATCATCCATTTCTCTACTTTGTCTTGGTTCACCACTAGTGCTAGCTTCTTTTCCTTTTCTGGATGGTACAACAGAAGCTTTAAAAGCTGATTTAGTCTTTTGAACACTACCATCAAAACTATTTAGCTCATAGGCTATCAACTTTGCAATGATGGAGTCTAGGGATACCTTAGTCTTATCTATTGATCTCAACTCCTGGATAGCAGCAACCCTTATTGCATAGACCGGTAATAAGGATCTCAGAACTTTGCTTACCATAGTGGAATCTTCCATTTTACCATCTGCACTCTTGATATCTCCGACAACAGTTTTGATTCTTATTCCATACTGTTGAATGGTCTCACCTTCAACTATCCACATGTCTTCAAACTTCCCTCTAAGGCTTTCTTCCTTAGCTTGTTTTACATGCTCATCACCGCCATAGATATTTTCAAGAGTATCCCATACTTCTTTGGGATTTACTTTATCTTGGACATCAATAAACTCAATGTTAGATAAACTGCTAATTAGGGCTTCCATGACTTGCCCATTCTCCCGCATCTCTCTCTTTTGGTCATCAGTGAAAGTATCGGTAAAGGCAATATAAGCATTCTCAACATAGCTCCAGTTTTGAGCACCCATGCTTCTAATGTATATCTTCATTATGTCTTTCCATCTACTGAAACTATCTCTGTTGAACTTTGGACCTTCCCTCTTCATCATTAGACTAGGATCTTTTCCTCAGGCAGTTAAGCTTATAACACAGAGGACCTGGAGGATGCTCTGATACCAATTGATAACTCAATGATCAATGAATAGTACCAAACCAGTACTGAGAGGTAGACAAATAGTAACATTGGTTTTAAACATAGTACAACCGGCAAAACCCAGAATAACTGAGACAAGCATAAACCAGTTGACACTTATCTTTTCATACAATCTAATACTTCATTTCCATTTCACCCTAGTGCATGAATAGGTAATCTATCATCAAAGATGTATAAACAACTAGATCAACATGATTTACCTTCAGACACAAATCACTCAAACCATCACATAAATAACACCACCCATGACACACAGATTTTTCATGTGGAAACCCAACTGGGAAAAACCACGGTGGGGATGAATACCCACAAGTTGTTTTTGAACTCTTTAGAAGTCCGCTCTGTTAGGAGCCTTGTCTGGTTAAAGATTGATACAATAGGTTCTATTAGGAACTGATCCTGTTAGGGATCACCTAGTTAAGGGATGGCTAGAATACCCAGTTAAGGGTTAAACCCTGTTAAAGGTTACCTTGTTAGAGGATTTCTAGAACTCAATGGTTTTGAGTCACCCTGTTAAAGGATTTGCAGTAAGCTAGTTAAAGCTACCCTGTTAAGGGATTTCCCAACTGTTGAAGTGGTTAGAGATCAACAAGTATAACAATGATCTGGTAACAACACTCAATGCCAATGCAAATCCCGTTTAGCTCCTCTTCACCTTCTGCACTTACACTCTGCAGGTATCACTTCTCTCTTCTGGTCTGGCAAGAATCACGTATCCCTTTACTTGGATACACACACACAACTTTTGCCAACAACCTCAGAAAGAAACACAACATCGACCTTATAGGAAATAGGTCGGTAGCATAAACCCTAAACCCTAAACCTATTAGGTTAAGAAATTCAAATGGTTCAATCCTAACCATTGAGCACATTACATTAAATGCAACAATCTTGAATTAATCTCAAGATGTTCTCCATCATTTGTTTTCCACCGCTTTCATGGCAGCTGATAACCCATCACGTGTTTTCACCGTTTACAGACTTCGCACATTCCTGAGGTAAATAGGAACAATCTCCTTCATGCAAGATCCTTCATGCGCACAAGGCTGATGTGGCAACACGATCTATTCTTTGTTATAATGCTAACTCATCACACAAAGTCACTAGTTGAGTCACATAGGCTTGAATTACTTCAACTGGAAACCTTGAAGTTGAGACTACCAACTAGTAGTCATACAAAGCTTCCATGTATCGGTTCCCATAACCACATGCTGGTTCACCTTGAACAAACACATCGCTTCACTTTAGCACATATACCAGTTCACAATGTTATACAGGTTCTCACATATACCAGTTCTTGGTAACATACCGGTTCTCTCTTCTTCAACATATTGACATCAATGACAACATACAATGTCATCATGTCCTCATACCGGTTCACATAATGCCAACATCCCTGAGAGGGAGACAACTGAGTGGGTATTGGTTTCTCATGAAATAATTCATTTAATTTTTTATATTTAAGGAGGCAATGATTATCGAGCTAGATATGTTGAAACCATATGACAAAGTTAGTTGGAATTTCTTACATCAAGTTCTCCTCAAATTTGTTTTTTCTTCTAAGTGAAGTAAGTGGTTCATCTCATATATCTCAGGGGAAAAGTTATTGGTTATTGTTAATGGGTCTCCTTTAGGGTTTTTCTCAACTTCTCAAGGGGTTCAGTAGGGAGATCCCTTATCTCCATCTCTATTCATCATCATGGTAGAATCTCTTAGGAGGATGATTAAAGTATTTCATTAGAACAACGTGTGGAAGGGAATTTCTTTACCTCATACTTAGATTGCAGTTACTCACATCTTATTTTCTGATGACACAATGCTTTTTGGCAATGCCCCTTACACAGAGGCAAAAATAATCAAGCAAATATTGGATACTAATTGTAAAGTGTCTGGTCAAAAGCTTAATGTTGTAAAATAAAAAATATTTTTTCTCAATTGTTCTTCTTAGCTATCCAACAAATTAGCTTCGATCCTTGGCTTTAAGTAGGATTCTCTTCCATGTAAGTACCTTGGTATCCCTCCATTCTTAGGATATAACAAAAGGTATTTCTGGACAGCTATATCTTTCTTAATTAAAAATAGAATTGCTTCATGGAAGAATACTTGGCTTTCTCTCTTAGGTAGGATCCTAATGATCAAATCAGTTTTGGCTACCATTCCAAATTTGATGCAAGACAGGGACTCTTTCCTTCAAACTTACAAAAATCAAAACACAAAATAGCCTTGCAGAGACTCCCCACTACAAATAAACAGTCAGATTGCAACAAATCATAAACTTATATGTTCATCAAATTAGCAACACATAATTATAACTATAGATGTCAGTGGCCTCTCATATATGTATGTTCTCTTCCTCGATCGACCCTGATTGTTCCCTAATTGGATGGATGCCTCTCCTTGATGTTAGTTCTATTCTCTAGCCCCTCTTTGATCCTCACACCAAGTTTCAAGTTGTTATTACAATCGAGTCAGGGAGAAACTATCAAATTTCAGTTAGAACCCTAGTTATCCTAGATAACCAGGCAACCCCGCAAAAAATATGCAAATCTTTCTCCTTTTTAACAATTTAGAATTTCAACCATCGGAAAATGGAAGATATTACACTACTATATACCCACATGTGCTCATCCAAATAGTTTTAATCCATACAACAACATATAAGTACATAAAATAGGGTAAATTGCAAAATTAAGGTGAATTAGAAAAATTAAGCTTCCAATTTAGTGCCAAAGATTTCAAATTTTAAAAATTAGTTGCAGAAATTACATTGCAGAATTTTAATTTTTCTCCCCCTTTTCCAATCGTTTCTCATAATATTTATACCAATTTTCATTTTACCGTAGTCACAACAAACCTTTGGGCTGCAAGACAATTCAACTTTCAAATCTGATAAATCATTGTTGGACATAGGTGTCGGAATAACAACACCGAATTGTTAAATCATTGTTGGATACCAATATCGGAATAACAATTCCAAACATGAATTCTTGATCACCCATCGAAATGACTCATAAAGGCAAAGAAACAGTTTTAAGTAATCCTGATAGAGCAAAACTACCTCGATGTCACTTATTTTGGTATAGCTATACCAAATAAGACATTTGATGGTCTATTGGAATAGCCATGCAAAGTTAGTTGAACAGATTTTTGCAATCCTGATAGTATAAACTATCTCGATGACAACAATGATACCTTATCAGTTAAACTATCCCAATGATAGCAAAATGACAACTTTTGATCAATGACACTTCATCGGTCTAACTATCTCGATGACTATAATGACAACATTTTGAGAAAGTTTACAAATTTGCAAATCATGACTCCAAATTAGACATATAGACCTAAAAACATGAAATAATATTACAAATGGTCTCAACATACCTTATTTAATCAAAATAGACCTAACCCTAGCTCCTAAGACTCAAAACACCTAATTGACATATTGACTTGACTCCAGGTGCTCCTACACCATACACCTGGGCTTGAAAAAATTCCAAGTCTCTTGGAAACCAGAGTGTCCTTTTGTCCGTCTCTGACCTTCTGAGGTTTCATCCTTGCTTGAGTACCTTGAACTGGTTTTTCTATCACAGTTTCTTCATGCTTTCCATATTTGTCCTTTGACTCTCTCCAAACACTCCCAGCTCCTTGTCCAATCGCTTGTCCTTTATGCCTCAGATTCTCTATCACTAGAACCCCTGATCCATCATTTTTATTAAACCCAAAATGCTCTATTATTGTAGAATGTGACTTCTTATGAACTTATTTTTCCACCATAAGACATATTAGAGTCTCAAGTAGGATTACTTTATCCCCTTCCACCTACCATGTAGCTACACATATATTTGATTTTGGCCTTTGCTTGGTCTATTTTAGGTATCAACGTCTTACCTTTGTCTCTCCTGACTGAAATAGTCTGCAAACCTTCTGATTTGGCATCTCCAAACATAAGAGTAACTACAACTTCTCTTGACTCATCTTCACTTACCTTCACCAATTCCTTGTGAACCAAGATGATTTTTGCTCCCTTGCCTCTTGCTTTAGTATCTTGCAATGGGGTTAATAAAAAAGTTCTCCCATCCTTCTTAATGGTGTAGGTATTCTCTCTACCATCATAAAGTGCTTGCCTATCAAATTGTCATGGCCTTCTAAGAAGTAGATAATAACAATCCATGGGTAAAATTGTTGGCAATATGTTGGATTTGGTTAAGAGTTGCCATTGATGTCAACACTATATCTTGGTTGGACCTATACTGGTTAAACTTGGTATTTGTCTTGGTTTTGGATGTGATTCTAATCTGGTATGATCAGATCCCTGAATTTGGTTTTGGATAGTTAGTTAGGATGGCTATATGCTTGTCATATTCTATTGGTTCATGATTTGGTGCCCCATAAGCTATCGCTTATGTTCCCGGTTGGTATTTACTAATACCGGCTAGCGATATTTGATGATTTGGTTAGATTATTTTGGTCTAGCTTACAAAAATGGTTTCTAACATGTTGAAGGTGCTTCTTGATCATGTTCTAACTATTTGGTGGCTTCACATTGGCTGGCGTGATGATATGGTGGTCCTATTTAGATCCAGTTAGATATTTTGTGTTATTACACATAGGGTTTCTACTGATTGGTGAAACATGTTGGAGATTGGTCTTAGCATGATTTTTGGTGGATGTAATTGTTTGGGTATTTGAATTAGGTCCATGCTATGTAATGTAAATTATAATATTGGTCCGATGATATCGTGCAATGTAATTTTTTTATTTATGGGTTTATGGGTTTAGGGTTTAGCCGACCTTGTTATCAAGGTTGATGATCTATATTTATAGGTGACTTACTCATGTAATTTGGGTATGGGATAATAGTATCAATGGTTATGTAGGAATCATTAGAGGAAGGTTATGTGTGAACAATGATATATCATTTGACAAAAGATTATGAAAGGATTTGGTGTTGTAGGGTAGAAATATGTGCTTAACCGGAACTATATCAAGCATTAGGAGATGCTACATGCGCAGTTTATTCTTTCTGGATTGTAGTTTGATGTTTTTGTAAGTCAGTGAGACTTCCCTTTTGTGATGAGCAGTGAGCTCTAGGCGGTTGGCTTGATTGCAAGTGAAAGATCTGCATTGTAATTATTTCACATACTGCTACAAAAGTATTATTTGATTGTGGGTAGGGTTTCCCACCATGGGTTTTACCTTTACTAGGTTTTCCACATCAAAAATATTGGTCTTGTGTGTACTATTCTTTCATAATTTATCTTTCATTTAGTTTATTTCCTTGTGCTCCAGTATAAAGTTTATAATCTGCATTAACTGTTATACTTTAGAGAAAACTGATTCACCCCCCTCTTAGTTTTCTCCTGGTATCAGAACTATCTAACAATCGGTATCAAAGATTGGTCCTCTCTATAGAATCTTAACCATTTAAGGAGATCTAATGGAATCAACATCAAGTTCTACATTTAATCCCTACCAAAAGGAGAGTCCTAGATTTGATGGCACAAATTACAAAATATGGAAGGAACGAATGAAGATTCATCTGAGATGTCTTGGAGCTAAATTTTGGGAGATAGTGAAGAAAGGATATATACCTTATGATCCTAATTCTAGAACACCAGCACTTGGTGATGAGCAGAAGAGAGCTGAAAATAATGTGAGAGAAAAATAAGCATTGCTAAGTGCCCTATCTAATGAGAAGTTATTGAATGTCATAGAGTTGGAGAATACAAAATAGATCTGGCTAAAGCTTGAAACTCTATATGAAAGCGACCAAGCAGTAAAGATTGCTAAAATTGAAGGTTTCTGGGTGAGATATGAAACTTTGAAGATGGAAGAAGATGAGAAGATAAGTTCTTTCATGGATAGAGAATGAGATTTTCATGGGAATCAAATGTTGCGGTGGATTAGTTAGTGAGGATGAGGTTATGTCAAAGATTCTGAGAGTTCTACCTCTGGCTTACAAGATGAAGGCTACTACAATTAATGAACTCCAAACAATGTCAAGTACCCCTATTACCAGAGATACATTACTTGGGAAATTGATTGCTTTTGAGGTTGAGGAACTTGGAGATCAGAGTGCTAATAAAATAGAGACTACATTTAAAGAGTCTGCCTTCGATAAGAAGATAGATTGAAAGGAGTTATATGCTAAATAATTGGAAGGCATTGAGAGAGAAGACATAGAACTTGAAGAGTTGGAAGCCCTAATTGCTAGAAGAATCCCTAAAGGACCGACTAGAAGTAAGTATGAAGGAAAAGTACCTTTTAAATATTTTCCATGCAATAAGATTGGTCACTTTGCTTCTAGATGTCCTGAAAGAGCTGCTAGGAATCATGAAAGATTTATGAGGAATTATAAGCCTAATCCGAAATGTCAGAGAAGATATAGATTTAGAAGGAATAAGGATAAATCATCTTATTATGTTGGTGATGATGATTTTGGTATACTGATGATGATGAACCTGTAAGTGGATCCAGTAATGGAAGCTCCAGTAAAGATTGGGTTTTTATTGCTATCAAGGATGATTCTCCAGAACCTATCATTGAAGAAACTCATACTGAGGAGAAGGATTTAGATGCTAAGATTGAAGAGAAGGATAAATGGGCTATAGACAGTGGTTTCTCACATCACATGAGCAGTGACAAGAGGAAATTCTTAACTCTACAAGAATTTGATGGTGGACTAGTCAAATTTGAAGACAAGTCATGCGGGATCAAAGGCAAAGGAACAATATTCTTGGATGGTTATTGATAATGTTTATTATGTTGAAGGATTGAAGCATAATATTTTGAGTATAGGTTAGATGGTGGATAGAGGATTTCATTTGCAATTTAAAGATGGAAAATACAAGATTATCAATAGATCTAGATAAGAGATTACATCTGGAACTCAAACCAAAGGAAACATATTTCATCTAAACTCCGGCGAGAAGGCTTGCTTGATTGCTTAGATTGATGAAAGATGGTTATGGAATAAGAGGACGTGTCATGAAAACTTTAATTGCATAGTCAAGATCAGTTCAACACAAGCCATCATAGATTTTCCTAAGATTGTTAAACCTCATAATCTGGTATGTAGAGAATGTCAAATGAGTAAGAAAGTTAGAATTTCTTTTAGAAGCATACATGATAGATCTAATGAAATTATTGATCTTATTCATACTGATCTGTGTGGACCGGAAAGGACTAAAATCTTTTAAGGTGATAGATACTTTATGTTGTTTATTGATGACTATTCTAGAATGATGTGGGTTGCATTTTTGAAACAAAAATATGAAGCTCTTGAGAAATTAAAAAATTTCAAAGTTATGGTTGAGACAAAAATAGGATTGAAGATAAAATGTTTAAGATCAGATCAAGGTGGTGAGTTTACATCTACTGAGTTCAACAAATTTTGTGAGAAGCATGGAATCAAAAGACAATTTTTTGCACCTAGAACCCCATAGAAAAATGGAATAGTGGAAAGGAAGAACATAACTATCTTAGATGCTACAAAAATAATGATTATGGAAGACAAATTACCTAATATCTATTAGAGAGAAGCTGTCAATACCGCAATATACACTTTCAATAGAGTACACATAAAGGTGATATCGGTAAGACTCCTTATGAATTATGGTTCAGTCATATTCCTACTGTCAGATATTTTAAAAAAATTGGAAGTAAATGCTATATTAGAAGAGATTATTCATTAGGAATATTTGATCCTAGAAGTGATAAAGGTATATTTTTGGGTTATTCCACTAAGAGCAAAGAACATAGATGTTATATCAAAAGATTGAATAGGATTATAGAAAGTATAAATGCCAAGATGGATGAGAAAGATAACAATCAGATCAGATCATATGATTATGGACCAGAAGATGGATTTGTTAGATCAAGACAGGCAATGCAAGAATCAATTTAGAGCATAGATCCAATTGCTCAAGTGACATCAACAAATTCTACTATGACTGGTGAAGGGCAGAAAGAATCAGAAAGTCAAGACAATTAAAAAAGTCCCAGGTATGTGAAGCTGAATCATTTTGAAGATCAGATCATTGGAGATAAAAGAAAATGTGTGATGACAAGAAGAAGGTTAGTTGCTGAAGAGGTATGTTTAATTTCTCAAATTTAACCAGAATCTTTTATTGAGTCAAGTAAAGATGAGAATTGGGTGAAAGCAATGGAAGAGGAACTAGATCAGATAGAAAAGGATAAGACTTGAGAATTGGTTCCTAGACCTAAAGCTAAGAATGTAATTGGAACTAAATGGATTTTTAGGAATAAATTAAATGAGGAAGGTTAAGTTATGATAAATAAAGCAAGACTGGTTTACAAAGGGTACTAACGAGAAGAAGGAGTTTATTATGATGAAACTTATGCTCCAGTTGCAAGAATGGAAGATGTAAGATTATTTATTTCCTATGTTGTACAAAAGAACTACTAGGTATCTCAGATGGATGTCAAATGTGCATTTCTAAATGGAGATCTTGAAGAAGAAGTCTATATTGAGCAGCCTGATGGATTTTCTTTATCAGAGGACAAAGACATGGTTTGCAGATTGAAGAAAGCTTTATATGGATTGAAACAAGCCCCTAGAGCATGGTATGATAGATTAGATAAATATCTTTCAAATCTCAGTTTTAACAAAGGTAATGCTAATAGAAACTTATATTATAAAATTGAGCATGATGGCATACTGATCATTGAAGTCTTTGTGGATGATATCATTTTTGGTGGAGAAGAAAGTTTGTGCATGAAATTTGCTGATGATATGAAAAATAAATTTGAAATGTTTATGATTGGTGAGATGAATTTTTTTTAACATTTGCAGATTATTCAGACTGATAAAGGTATTTTTATTTGTCAAAAATAAGTATGTGAGGGAATTGATTAAGAAATTTGGACTTGAGAATTCTAAACCTGTTGGTACTCCTATGATAATAGACTGCAAATTGTCAAAGGATGATGAAACTCCTAGAATAAATCCAAGCAGATACAAATCAATGATTGGTGGATTGATGTACTTAACTCAAACTAGACCTAATATAATGAATGTTGTTTGTATTGCCTCTATATTTCAATCAGATCCTAGAGAAACTCATGATATTGTTGTTAAAATGATATTCAGATATTTAGCAAGTACAACAGATTATGGGTTATAGTATCCAAAAGATGATGATTTCAGACTATGTGCCTATACAGACTCAGATTGGGAAGGAGATGTGGATGATCAGAAGAGAACTACAGGTGGTGCATTATTTCTTGGAAAGAAATTAGTTTCATGGCTTAGCAAGAAACAATCATGCACTTAATTATCTACTGTTGAAGCTGAATATGTAGTTGATGCAACTAACTGTACTCAGATTTTATGGTTGAAACAGATGTTGAAAGATATAAGGGTAAGTTATGGTGAGCCTATTGTTTTTTATTAGGGAAAAAACAGGTTTTGAAGGGCCCCCAAAACCCTTTACAAGAAGAACTTAAACAACAAAGCTACGAGAAATAGAAAAGAACATAAACCACAAAAAAATAGCAGAAAACTGAAGAAAACCCAAAAAAGCCCCAAAAAGCCAGCAGGCCTTCCAGTATTTAGATTTTTTTCAGGGCTTTAGCTAGGGTGTTGCTGATATCATACAACTCTTTGATGTTGTCTTTGAAGTTAGGGGGATCCTTTGCTGAAGTAGCCACAACTTTCTTGATACTGGCCTTGGTTCTCTTCGCAGTACCGCCCACCAGATTAGCATCACCGCTTCCAATCTAGATGGTCTCTTCCTCCAAGTCAAGATCCACGACCGATTTAGGAGTGCATGTATGATCAACGACCTTGGTGATGTCCTCCAGGTTTTTAATGATAGAAGAGAGGATACTTGGGATAACTCCCATTAGATTTTTCATCACTTCTTTTCCCTCTTCCAATGATTTTACCTTATTCTCCATTTCCTGCTTCCAATTAATCTGCTCTTTGTTTTCATCCTCCCTCTTTTCATCCATTTTAATCCCTTTCTTATCCAGGTTTTTCAGGGTCTCGTAGGTCCATCTATTGAAATCCATTCTGGCCTCAGAGAGCTTCTTGAGGTTATCCAGGATAAGCCCTTTAATAGCACTTTCCTTGTCCTCGCTATACCTATCTTCAGTCAGGTCCTTCTCAGAGTCTTTGTTCATTTCCTTCTCAGAATTCACTTTGGTTTCCTCATTATCCTTGGGATCCACTTCTTCCATCAGATGGTTGTTGTCCTTACTAGGGTATTCGCTGAGGGTAGGGCTTTCTTGACCGGGCTCATTGTTGCCACTTTCTTCCTCGTTACCCAACTCCTCGTCTTTCCAGCTATCTTCACCGTTGGAGTCATCTGTCTCCATTCCGCCGCTTTCCTTAACAATGTCCTATGTTTCCAACCTAAGGATTCTTTTCCTTTTTTTGCTAGAGGACGTCTTCTCCTTGCTAGTTTATCCCTCTTCCATCTTTCTCTTTCTGGAGAGGTGGAAATCCTCTTATTCTCCAATAGGGCAAGGGTTTTGCAATGCTCATAGATGAGCTGCAAAAGCCTGTAGTGGAGAATCAGGCTAGAAGAGTTAGTCCTGTGTTTGTTGAGGGATCTGGAGAGGGACTGAAAGAGGTAGTAGGGTAGGGACACCTTTTTGTCATGTCTGAAATGGTTTAAGAGTACGAAGTGGTAGGTGTGGGCCCTAGAAAAATGGCTTTCAATCGTGATGTACTCCATAATTGCATTCAGAACCTAGCCCCACAACTTCTTGATGTTAGCAGCTTCGTAGTAGCCCCCAGTAGCCTTGCCAATTTTAGCTCTCTCTTTCTCTTTTCGCAGAAATAGGTTAACCACATTGTTGGAGACCTTAAGGTCTTGAAAGAAATTAAGCCTAGAATGGGGCATTCTAGTCACAGTGGAAATGAGCCCAGTGCCCAGCTTAAACTTAACTCCATAAAGTTTAAAAGAGCCATTAGACCAGTTTTCAGAAATCTTGGAATCGGCTAAGTTAACCCTACCTTTGTCATAGTCCTCAAGTTTCTCCATGAAGCTGGTAAGAGAGCCCTTCTCTAATTTCACCTAGACTTTTGGTATCACTTTCCAGGTCGATGTATTGTCTGGTTCTTCCCGCCTTAGGTCTCCTCCCATCTTCAGATACAGGTTGTCTACTTTGTTTCTCTACAAGATATGACCTTCTTTTCTGATGTTGCTCAAGTTTTCAAACTGGGTAACCCACAAAGTGTGCGACCCTTTATTAGAGATAATAGAAGATCTACCACAGTGCCAAGTAATGATGGCCTTTCCAGCGAGGCATAAATGATGCTTTTTACTTGTCATGATTAAATTGTCCTTCTCTCCCCGTATAACAATCCTTTCTAATGAACTCTTTGATATTTAAATTGAGATCCTCCTCATGCCAAATCATTTGGGAGTTAGAGTTAACTCCAGTATTTGCTAAGCAATCTACCACGCTATTTTTCTCTCTGAAGGCATGTTGAATAATGATTTCTTTGAAACTGGCAATGATCTCCCTAGCTTTCATGATGGTATTTTCAATAGACCAAGAAGGCTCCGATTCCCCCTTTAGGCACTTTATGATATTGAGTGAATCTCCCTCAAGCCATATTTTATCATAATTTAGATTTTTGGCTATAATTAAGGTATTCAAGGCTACAAAGGCTTCAACAAAATGGCTAGTTTGATTCCCTAGAGGAACAACCACCGCCTTAAGACAACTTCCAGCAAAATTCCTGACAATGCCCCCATATTTAGCTTTACCCGGATTCCCTTTAGAGGCCCCATCAAAGTTAGCCTTAATCCATCCCTGCAGGGGAAAACACCAGACTAGACCTTCTCTTCCAATCTCCTTGCTAGTAGTAGTGGTAGAAAGGTTCCACTTGTCTTTAAAATCATCTTTAGTAGCAGGTCCCTGATCAGTGTAGTAGAGGCTTTCAAAGATACTCCTAAAGATTTTATCTGCAACCACTTTAGGAGAAGCCCTTTTATCCCTAAAAATCCTGTTGTTGTGCTCTTTCCAGATATTCTAGATAACAGTCAGCAGAGTAAGTTTCTAGGTCTCCACAATTTTAGGATTAGAATTAGGGCAATGCCATTGAAGGCAGATGTCACTAAGAGAGTTTGGGAAGACCCAACTCAGGTTCCACCTAGAAAGGATGATTTTCCAGATATCCTAGCTAAAGGTGCATTGATTGAGAATATGACAAGCTATCTCTTCTTCCCCGCAGCAAAGAGAACACCTGTTAGGAAAAATAATACCTCTTTTGTGAAGATTGTCGAGGGTTAATACCTTATTTTGGATGAAAATCCAAAAGAAGATATTGACCTTAGGAACTAACTTCTTGTTCCAGACTTTAGCCTAGATGGGAATTTCTTCTACCAGAACATTGTGAATAGCCACAAAAGAGGAAACAGAGTATTTCCCATCTAGAGTTTCCCTCCATATCAATCTGTCATCTTTGTTGTCTCTAGGGATTTTGGCAGAGAGAGATATTTGAAGGAACTTGAGTCCTGGACACTGCTGGCTAAAGTCAATCCATTTCCCATTTCTCCATACCTGCTTTTGAATCGGTTTTTCCAATCTTTAAGGATTGGGATTTCCTCCAAAGGTTTATCCAAGATCCATCTATCTTCCCAAAATCTTATTCTCCTCCCATCTCCAAGGTTCCAAGTTCTGCTAGTAGCAGCCCAACTTTTAGCTAATTGCACATCATTCCATATGGTGGATCCTTCAATATTAAAAGAGTTGTCAAAGAATTCTTCCTCAGAAGGTTGCATATAGAGATATTTATTTTTCCAGATAGAGTTCCATTCTCTTTCCTCCCCTTTGAATCTCCATATTTGTTTGGCTAATAAAGCTTTATTCATAGAACCAATGTTCCTTAAGCCCAGCCCACCAGAGGCCTTAGAGGAGCAAATTTTATTCCAGACAATAAGGGGAATTCTGTTTTTAGCTTCCACTCCTAACCAAAGGAACTTTTTTTGGATTTTTTCAATGGCTTCTACAAACTTTGAGGGGATTTTGAGCAGGCTAAGAGCATACACAGGAAGATTTTGGAGTGTGGCTTTGAGCAGAGTGATTTTTCCTGCTTGACTTAGGACAACCCCTTTCCAGCCAGCAAGTTTCAAGTTAATTTTGTCAATTAGCTTGTTCCAGAAGGAATCCTCAGGCTTGAGACACAGAGGAAGCCCCAAATAGGTAGAGGGAAACTTAGAGATGTTGCAGCCAAGAATCCTGCCAATCCTTATTTGCCTTTGAATCGAGGTATTGATGAAAAATAGAGAGCTTTTATCCCAGTTGATTTTTTGGCTAGAGGTAGATTCATAGGTATTCAGAATAATCTTCATATTTTTAGCTTCCATGATGGTGGCTTCCCCCATGGTGATAGAGTCATCAACGAATTGTTCATGAGAGCAGACAACATTGGAAGAAGAAGGTTTTAGGTCCTTAAGATTGCCATCTTCAACATTTTTAAGGATGAATCTTCCCAGGAATTCAACAAGAATAGTGAACAGGATACGGGATATGGGGTCCCCCTGTCTGAGACCTCTAGAGCTTTTAAAGAAACTGGACAGGGAGCCATTGACAATAATAGCAAAGGAGGAAGTTTCCATTAGTTGAGAGCAGAGCTGAATAACTTTGTCACCAAAACCAAATGCTTTCATGATCCTAAGGAGAAACTGCCAGTTCACTCTATCAAAAGCTTTAGCCATGTCTAACTTTAAGAAGAATCCCTAGTTATTCATCACTTTTAGGGAGTGGATGTTTTCATGAACGAAAATGATGGAGTCCAAAATCTATTTTCCGAGGACAAAGCCATTTTACTGGATAGATATAATCCTTGGAAGAATTTCCAATAACCTGGAAGTCAGAACCTTAGATAAGATCTTGTAGACAGAGTTACACAAGCTGATGGGTCTAAACTTGTTAAGAGAATCAGCTCCAGGGATCTTTGGGATTAGGACAATGAAGGTAGCATTCAGTTCCTTTAGGAGTCTTCTAGAGCCAAAGAATTCCTTAACACCATTGCATATGTTAGCCTCCACTATGTGCCAAAAATTTTGGAAGAAAAACATGGGGAAGCCTTCACTGTGATAATACTAATTCTATTGATATGTCAAAGAATCTGGTATTTCATTCCAAATCAAAATATATTTCTATAAGGTATAATTTATTGAAGGAAAAGGTTGAATGGAAGGAAGTCAGATTGGTTTATGTGCCTACTAAGGAACATATTGTAGATATTCTAGCAAAACCATTAATTAAAGATACTTTTTAATATCTCAAAGATCAATTGGTGGTCACCACCACTCTGGAAGAGACTTAGAGATGCATAAATGCATTAATTTGGTGAGCCTATCAGACACACTTTTTTACCCAGGTTGATGAGATGATGTTGCTGCTAAGGGGGAGTAGTCAGTTATTTGGTTCAGTTTTTCCTTTTAGTTTGGTATCCATCCTTTGTCATTGATATCAAAGGGGGAGATGGTGTTCATGTGAAAAAAATTTAATCTTTGGAGAAATGGTATTCATATATTGATTTCTTAATCAAAGGGGGAGATATATTTCAAATTAGTCTTTGGAAGATTGTTGGCATTTCTTGGCACTTGGATATTTTTCACATTCAGTGTTACCATCAATGCCAAAGGGGGAGATTGTTGGCAATATGTTGGATTTGGTTATGTGTTGTCATTGATGTCAACGTTGTATCCAAGTTGGATATGGTTCTTCTATCCAAGTTAGACTTGGCATTTATCTTGGCTTTGGCTATGATTCTAATCTGGTATGATCAGATCCTTAGATTTAGTTATGGATGGCTAGTCAAGATGGCTATATGCTTGTCATATTCTATTGGTTCATGATTTGGATCTCTAGAAGTTATCACTTATGTTCCCAGTTGGTATTTCCTGGTACCAGTTAGATCTACCGGTTAGCAATATTTAATGATTTGGTTAGATGATTTTGGTCTGTCTTATGGAAACAGTTTCTAACATGATGAAGGTGCTTCTTGATTGTGTTCTAACTATTTGGTTACTTTGCATTGGCTGGTGTGATGATATGGTGGTCCTATTTGGATCCAGTTAGATATTTTGTGTTATTGCATTAAGGGTTTCTATCGATTGGTGAAACGTATTGGAGATTGGTCTTAGCATGATTTTCGATGGATGTAATTGTTTGGGTATTTAAATTAGGTCCATGCTATGTAATGTAAATCATAATATCGGTATGGTGATATCATGTAACATAATTTTTGTAATTATGGGTTTATGGGTTTAGGGTTTAGCCGACCTTGTTATCAAGGTTGATGATCTATATTTATAGGTGACTTATTCATGTAATTTGGGTATGGGATAATAGTATCCTTAGAATGCTACCTGCAACAAGTTAATTTCACAAAATACAAATGGAAATGCTACAAGAAATCCAAAATCAACCAATGAAACTACATGAAGTACATATGGAATAAAATACTAATATCACCTTCATGGCTTATGTCTCATTGTGTCCTAACTCCACTGTTCCTGGTTGTAGATGGTGTGCTCTCAGACAATGCACTGATGGCTTCCAAGATGGCATATGAAGAATGGACTGATAACTTGTAGTTAACTGATGCTATGATATACAAATACTACATGATTATGATAAATTATTATACTATGATGCTATATGATATTTGCTATTGCTATTACTATTACTATTTGCTATTTGCTTCAAAAACTCATAGATGCATATGATTGAATTGGAGACTAAATCTCTCTCAACTGAAGCCCTTGATTTTATAGACCTTGAGAGAATTAGATGATGTGGCTTTGATCAACGGTCCTGATCAGATCTATAGATTTGAATGGCTGTGAGAAAAGGTGAAGGTTGAGAAAAAGGGGAAAGGAGAAGACAAGTGTCACTCATCTCACCTTGACTAGGTTGCTTACTAAGAGAATCTAGGGATGGTTGGAGAATATTTAGGCATGATAGGACAAGTAAACTCAAGTCCTTCCTAAGATGTAGGGGATGTTGGAGAGAATATAGGAAAAAGTTATGAAATGTGTGCACGTACACAATATTCATTAAATTTGGAGGTTGGAGATAAATGATGAATTAATATTTAAGAAATATTAATTTCCTTAGCCACATGTTGGATGAGTTGGAAAAGAGAAGATGAAGTGGAGATGGAAGGTGAGTTGGAAAAGGGATTAAATAATTTAGGAAATCATTTAATATTTGAGACTATAGGATAGGAGAATAACTATTAAATATTAGATATTTAATTGTTTGGAAGAGATAATTAAATATTTAGATATTCAATTAACTTGGGGAATAGGATAAATGAATGAATTAATTAAATATTTCAATTAAATTAGTTAATAGAAAGACACAAAAATGAATTAAATTAATATTTTCAAATTAACTATTTAATAGAAGAATAATCATTAAATAAATATAAAATATTTATTTAATTGCTCATAGCCATTTTTATGTGTATACATTTTGCCCCTCTTTGAAATGATGTCAAGACAACATTGTTTCAAATATTAAATCAAGTCTCGATAATGTGCCTGATGGAGATTGAAAATCCTGATTGTGTGCCCCCTTAAGAGATTAATCATGAATTTGTTGAAAACTCCGGTTTGAACGATTGATCTCATGATATTTGATAAAAAATTTAGTCAATTAAATTAATTTGTAAAAAAAAACAAATTAAATTGACCCATTGAATAGCATTAAGTACTCTTCAAATAGTAAATATAAAATTAACAAACATTAATTTTAATTTCATTGTTATCCTTGTCAACTTGTGGAGAAAATATTCTTGTTGAGGTGGCAAAATGGTGACTCCTATGGAGAACCATCGTTTTGAGCATGTTCAGCGATATCAGCGACTTGTTGAGTATGGATATCTGGTATGTATCTTATCTCGAGCTTTGTTTTCAACTTTTTGTGCAAATTTTCATATTTTAGGTGCGTTTTTGAATTTTTGAATTTTTTTGAATTTTTTCGACATTAGGTTAGCGCTTTTGCATTTTGTTTTAGTGCATATGCAAGTAGGATTAGCGCATTTGCATGTTTTAGCACAAATGGTCTTTTTGTTAGCGCATATGCATAGGATGTTAGCGTAAATGCATTAGATAGCGCAAATGTTTCATTTGTTAGCGCTTTTTCTCAATAAGCTAGCGCTTTTGCATGGGTTTGCGCATATGCTTGTATATTTAGCGCATTTGTTCAAAAAGATAGCGCATATGCTCTAGTTTAGCACAAATTCCTTTAGATTTAGCGCAAATGCTCAATAGGATAGCGCTTTTGCTCAAATTTGATGTTTTTGATAAGTGCAAAGGTTAAAAATCACTTGGATGATTAGATTTAACTTGTTTAATACGCATTGATGATGAAATAGGGACTTGATTGAATGATTATGTGATTGATAGATTGATAGATAGCTTTGATTGATAGATTGCTTTGATGAGCTTGATTGATTGATAGAATTGCTTTGATTGCATGATTGATAGATTGCTTTGATTGTGTGATTGATAGATTGCTTTGATTAGCTTGATTGATTTATAGGATTACTTTGATTAGCTTGATTGTGTGAGTAGCTCTAAGAAACTGATTTAGTTTCTGATGTAAGAGCTTAGTAGAGTTTTGAGTGAACTCAGTGATTGATAGAAAACCATGATTGATAGGTTTTAAAATGATTTGATAGCGTAAGTTGCTTCAATTTGATTTGATAGATAGATAGCATAGATTGCTTCAGTTTGATTTGATAGACAGATAGCATAGATTGCTTTAGTTTGATTTGATAGATAGATAGTGATTTGATGATTGATTGATTTCTCTTGATAAATAGGAGAAACTTGATGTTCTCTAGTGTCGGGAGAAACTACCTGCAGTACGTCATTTAGTGCCAGAGTTGACATAGGTTGAGATTAGACATATAGATGCCTATGGTTTATGCCATTTGTTGTATATACCTGAGATTACGCATAATAGAGGATTGTTGATGGCGTTAGCCGAGAGATGGCACAGCAAGCATAACACTTTCCACCTACCTACGAGTGAGATTAGTGTGACTCGTGAGGATGTCTATAGGATTCTGCACATCCCAATGATTGGTGAGCTAGTGCAGTATGATTTTCAGGATCATGTTGGTATAGAGGCTTGCAGAGTCGTGTTTGTTGATGATAGCATTGGTAAAGGAGAGACTCGATGGGTTGATATGGTGATGTATTACGAGGCTCTTCCCATTGTTCTTGTTGGTCTGATTGGAGGATTTATATGTTCTGATAGGCGATCATGAGGTTTTTCTATTGGATGGGGTGAGATTCTCCTGAGTATGATGTAGCATCGTACTCGATATGCTTGGGGTGTTTGCATGCTGGCACATTTATATCATGATCTTCATCAGGTAGTGTATGATGAGAGTGCGAGTTTGTCTACAGGATGCACTTTATTGTAAATCTAATGCTGGGAGCACATTGCTATTATGCGCCCTATCCATCATAGAGTTCGGGGAGAGAGGCAGCCATATGTGTATTTCTATGCAGGTATCCTTACTCAGCATAAGCTAGGTAAGATGGAGTATTGGTGTTGTGTGCTTGATTCATTGGATAACATTACTTGGAGACCCTATCTTGATTGTGAGCCATGAATGGATGATGCACAGACATTACCATTTATTATGCAGAGTAGATATCTCATTGGTCGGACTCCTTACATTATTGAGCGACAATTGATTGGTCACATTTTGAGACAATTTGGTATCATCTAGCCTATGCCTACTGGTGTGATGATATATGCTTGGTGGTACAAAGATAGACAAGATTGGGGCCCTTCTTTGTCATTTGAGATTGCTCGTGTAGATTTTGTTGCTACCTCGAGAGTGGCTTATGATATGAGATTGCACATTCTTGATCCAAGGGTTATAGCAGATTATGTACAACATATATTAGCTCATCCATTTCCTTGCAACTCTGATCCAACAGATCCTCCTCCTAGCTCAGGAGATGAGGATGATGACTCATATGATCCAATTTCCAAGAGATGGAGATGAGAGCTTAGAGTTGCTCATGAGGCTGGGGGAGGTGGAGATGAGGGTGGGGATGGAGGTGGTGGTGGTAGGAGACCTGGACAGAGGGGAGGTCGACTGAGAGTCCATGGAGGACCGTTTGGACCAAGTGGTAGGATTGCGAGAGCACATCCTATGGGTGGGAGAGATGTTGGAGGGATTGGGAGAGAGCATGGTAGGGTAGGTATGAGATCAGCGAGAGGGTTTCCATTGATAGAAGGAGGTAGGGTGACTGGACTAGATGGGGGTTGCGGGAGAGGCATTGATTTTGGATAGATTTATCCAGACCCTAGGGTTATTGCAGTGCATGGTGGAGATGATGAGGATCATGAGGATCATGTTCCCCTTATTAGATGATGAGTTCAGAGAGTTACTCAGATTGAGATTCCAGCAGTTGGATAGGTTGGTGGTGAGGAGGGGATTGGGGTTCATGCACCACAATAGTATTTGCCAGAGCAAGATGCAAACTCTTATGACTGAGAGGGATAGAGCTGTTAGGAGACAATAGGATACTCAGGGCCTTCTTGATCACATTCAGCAAGTTGGATCAGGTACTCTCTCGATTGACACTGTTAGAGCATTAGTTTGGGCCGAGAAGGAGATTTCCCATTGGTGATGATGATATGAGGAGGCAGTTAGAAAGAGCCAGAGAGTAGGTAGTTATCATACCACTATGTTAATGGATACTAGCAGTGGTGGGGTCATGGGACCTCCTCAAAGGAGTGGTGATCATGGGAGACAGGCATCTGGAGGATCTCCTCACCCACAACCACAAAGATGGACAGAGTCAGGTGGTAGTGGTAGAGGACAGCCGTGACTTGATTTGAGGCACTTGTATTGTTTATTTGATATTATTGTATACTTGGACTCTTATTGTTTTATGATGATCTATATGCAAACATGGATTCTATATGATGATGATTATTTATATGCATTTTACTTTTATTTGATGATGATTCTTTGATTATATGGATGGTGTTTAATATATGCGTGTTATTCTATGTGATGATGATATGGATGTAATGATTATATGTTTTTGTTTTGATTTTTTATTTTGATGATCTTGGATGCAAATGAAAATGATTACTATCTTAAATGATGCAAATGTAATGATCTATATGGAATGAAAATGAATGATTGATTTTCTTTTGATGATGATGCAAATGATCTATATGAAATGTTTTTCTATTTTTATATGTGATGTTTATGATGATTATGAATCTAAGTGCAAAGATGCAACTAAATGATCTTTAATGAAATGGTAATGTAAATAATAATGATACTACATGATTAATGCAATGCACTTAATTGAATGCAAACTAATGCAAATGATTTATATACAATTAAATTAAAATGGATGATGATTTAAAATGATTCTAAAATGAATGCACCTATAATGATTAAATGCAAATTGTTTTTGTTTGTCCAAGTATACTCAATCTTTATTTATGACCATTGATCTGTTAATGAAATGATATGCTTATAATGCAACTGGCAAATGAATTCTTATAATGCAACTGAATAATGAGCTAACTAAAATTCATACTGTCATTCTTCATATGTGATCTCGTAACAGTGCTTGATTTCATCATTGAGCTTTAAATGTTGTAAGAAAATACAAGCAACTTGACATAATGATTCAAGATGACCTGAGTATTTCTTACATGAATTTTGATATAGCAAGTTAATACAAGCAACTTGATATAATGGATCAAGTTGACCTGAGCATTGCTTGCAGAACAGACAAGGATTATCTCCTTTCATGCATGACTTGGAACGTCCTCCTTGATCTTTTGTCGATCATATCCTTAGACAAGTACATACTTTAGTAAGAGATAAACCACAAACATAAATCAAAGAAAATAATCATGCCCCATCATAGCTTCTCTAGTCATGGACATCCTTGAGTTGCATAGAGTACATGATTAGCAATAAAATCAAGATATAAACACTGAATCTTGTATGTCATTCACATGTTCTTATGGTCATTAACTGATATAATCATCTTTATGAATGATCTTTGATAATCCTTTATTACTTGCTGATTGATTCTTCGGTTTTTTGAGTTTCATGATTCAGTTGTTGATGAAATGCCTTGATTTTCGTTGCTTTGTTGCTCGTTATCTGTTTCAAAATCCTAGGTGTTTTTGGTTTTTCTAAGTTTTTCAAATGTTTTGGATTTTTTCAAAGATTCAAAAGATCACCTTAGCAAAAGGAATTAGGATTTTGCCCCCAGTAGAAACAAATTTTTTATTATGGATGTATGAATTGATCAAGATCCAAACCATGGTGGGATACAAATGCAGATTGATTGGTTCTGATAAGATCCAAGACAGTGACCATGCCAAGTATGTCAAAGATTGACAATTGTTGGTAAGTTGCATATTTCTTCCTAAATGGTTCAAAGAAATGGATGTGGAAGACAGAATGAATAGACTAAGATAGATGGAAGTGATATATGTGATAGGATGGAGTGGATAGGTGTTCAAAGTGATCTCATAGATGGAGGAACCTACTTCTTAGATAGCACTTGTTTACTAGGTTTTCACCATCTAAATTTATTGCATTTTTTGGATTTTATATGTTTTTTTAACGATTTTTTCAGGACTTTATATGCTTTTTATTAATTTTTTCAGGACTTTATATCTCAAGTATAGAATTTATTGAGATGGATAGAATTGATAGGTTCATCAAATGAATGACCTTTAGGGGTAGATAACTTGTATGCTCCTGATCCATATGTTGCTACTATGACAGAAGGTCCTAGCCAATTCAATTCAAATTTTCCCTTCTTTTCCCTGTCTTGCTGATTTCTTGGATTCTCCCTTAGAACTATATCTTCAGTCTAGAAAATACATGGCTTGACTCTATGGTTATAGCTTCTTTCCATTCTTTGTTGGTATACTTTCAAATGTTTTGTTGCATTTTGGCGACGTTCTTGAATCAGTTCTAGTTCCTGGAGTCGAGAGACTCGTTGTTCTTCTTCTGGTATAAGACCGTGCAAGGATACTCATAGAGAAGGTATCTCTACTTCTATAGGCAATATAGCTTCTAATCCATAGACCAAATAATATGGAGTTGCCCCTATTGGAGTGCGGATGCTAGTTCAGTATGCCCAAAGAGCAGGATTTAGCTGAATGTGCCAATCTTTTCCAGCTTCATTGACTATTTTCTTCAAGATTTTCAAGATAGTTTTGTTTGATGCCTCAACTTGACCATTACCTTGTGGATAGTATGGAGTAGAGAACCTATGTTGGATATGAAACTGTTCACATAGCTCTTTCACATCGTGATTTTTGAATGGTCTTCCATTAATAGTGATAATGGTCATAGGAACTCCATAGCGATAGATTATGTAATTCAAAATGAATGATGATATTTGTTTTCATGTTACTGTTGTTAAAGGCACTGCTTCAATATACTTAGTAAAATATTCAGTAGCAATCAGAATAAACTTATGTCCATTTGAAGATGAGGGATTAATCTTTCCTACCAAATCAAGGCCCCATTGTGAAAATGGCCATGATCCTATCATAGGATATAACTCTTGTGCTAGTGCATGAATAAGATTCCCATGGATCTGACATTATTTACATTTTCTAGCATATGTGAATGAATCTCTTTCCATAGTAGGCCAAAAGAAACCCATACAAAGAAGTTTCTTAGCCAATGTTAAACCACTTGAGTGTGTGCCACAAATACCTGCATGAATGTCATTAAGAACTCTCTCAGATTCGTCTTTTTCAAGACATCTCAACAAAGTACCATCTAGACCACGCCTATATAGGATATTAGAAATTATAGTATAGTGAGAGGAATGATGAATAAAATTTCATCTCTGATTATGAGATAATTCAAGAGGAAGGATATGATCTTTCAAATATTGGTAGGTTTGACTGTATAAGGATTGACTGGTTCCTGATATATGGCAAATTCGATAGGTATGCTAGGATTGAATGACAGGGGTTAAGATATCTTCCACAAGAAACTCGTAACGCTGTTGATTCTCCTTATTTTTCAAGGGAGATGCTATTGTAGCCATTGCATCTGCTGCTTTATTCTCATTTCTGGGAATTTGGGTGAATGCGATTTATTTAAAGTGTCCTTTAAACTCCTCCACTAGCTGCTTGTATGGCATAAGCTTATCATCCTTTGTTTGATATTCATCATTTATTTGATTAATGATAAGTTATGAATCATCATAGACATGTAGTTCTTTGACATTCCATTCAATGGCCATTTTAAGCCCTATAGCCAATGCTTCATACTCTGCAGTATTATTGGTGCATGGAAATTGCAGTCTATATTATTTTGGAATTGTGTGTACTTGAGGTGTAATGAAAAATATTCCTACGCCTGATCCATATTGGGTATAAGAACCATCAAAGTACAATTCCCAAAATTTTGTACTTACTATCAAGATATTTGCATCAAGAAATTCGATGTGCAAAGGCATGTCATTTTGTAAAGGTGCATCAGCCAATTGATTAGTGATGACTTGTCCCTTGATAGCTTTCCAGTCAACATATTCTATATCAAATTCACTCAGTATCATAACCCATTTGGCTAGTCTCCCTATCAATATTGACTTGCTCAACAGATATTTGAGAGGATCTATCTTTGCTATTAGTTTTACGGAATGAATCAACATATAATGTCGTAGCTTTTGAGTTGCAAATACAACTGCTAGACATATCTTTTCTATTGAGGAATAATTTAATTCATACCCAACAAGTGTTCTACTGATATAGTAAACTGCTCTTTCTTTTCCTTCATTATCATGTTGGGCTAGGAGAGTGCCTAATGATACATTTGTTGCTGAGATATAGAGCAACAATGGTTTCCCTTTGGCTGGTGATATCGGTACTGGAGGACTCCTAAGATATTCTTTTATTTGCAAGAAAGCTTCTTCACATTTTAGATCCCATTTGAATGGAACATTTTTATGTAGAAGATGGGTAAATGGAAGACATCTATCTGCCAATTGAGAAACAAATCTCCTAATTGATTGCAATCTTCCTTGTAAAGATCGCAATTGACTTATGTTCTTAGGTGACTCCATCTCCTTGATAGCTTTGACTTTTTCAGGATCTACTTCAATGCCAAGAGACGATATAATGTACCCAAGGAGCTTTCCAGAGGTTACCCCAAATGCACATTTCTTTGGATTTAATCTCAATTGATATCTTTCTAGCCTATCAAAAATCTTGCTTAAAATGTTCAAATGTTCTTTTCTTGTGTGAGATTTTGCAAGTATGTCATCAACATAATCTTCCATAAATGTATGCATCATATCATGGAAAATTGTCATCATAGCCCTTTGATAAGTCACTCTTGCATGCTTAAGCCCAAATGGCATAACATTCCAGCAATATGTTCCCCATGCATAGGTGAAAGCTGTCTTTTCTTGGTCTCCAGGTGCAATTCTTATTTCATTATATCCTGAGAAGCCATCCATTAATGAAAACATCTCATGTCCTACTGATAGGTCCACTATGATATCAATGTTTGGTAGCGGGAAATCATCTTTTGGACATGCTTTATTTAGATCTTTGAAATCTGTATAGACCCTTATGCTTTTGTCTGGCTTTGATACTGGTACAATACTTGAAACCCATTCTGGCTAAGCAACTGGTCTTATAAAACCAACTTCTAATAGTTTCTTCAGCTCGGTTTTTACAAGAAGAGCAATGTGTAGATGCATCTTTCTTAGCTTCTGCTTAACAAGTTTTGCATTTAAATCCACATTAAGATGATGCATGATATGATCTAGATTAAGTCCCAACATATCTACATAGGACCAAGCAAAATTTATTTGTCTTTGCTTAAAGAATTCCATGTATTCTTTCCTCTCTTTTTCTGATAATGAGGCAACAAAATGAAGTATTTTAGGATCCTTTGATGTATCAATGTTTACTACTTTTGTTGGTTCTATCAGGATAGCAGATCTCTCTTGAAAATATGTAGGAAGAATGTCAAACCTTCCATATTTTGGTGCCTCAAAGAGGTTTTCACCATTATATACGTCCTTTGTTTTCTCTTTTGATTGATCTAATATTGCCATGAAATGGTTTTCAACAATAGGTCTCTTTCCTTGTTTTATTTCGCTTTTGCGACTAGGAAGTTTGGCATTTTCCTGACTGTGAGAAAAATCACTTGATTCTACAATGGAAGATATCTTAGGATGGATGGGTTCAATAACATTAAGGTACATGGCTAAGTCATGATCATTGGAAAAGACATTCAGTTCGGGCTTGTCTAAATTATCCCAATCAATTAGTTCAGGATGAAGAAGGGGTAAATCATAATGACTGTCATCATTAGGTGTTTCAACGTTCACGACATAATGATCATAGCTTGGCATATAATAGGTACTATCATAGATTAAATGTTTTTGAGAATTGTCTATCTCAAGCATTTCCGAATTAGTCTTAACAAAATTAATATTAGCATTTTGTAGTTCACACTCAAGTGGTTCTTCAACTAACATTTGTCCCTTAAATGAATGGATTATATCGATACACATATCTTTAATACTGCCAATTATTTCTTGATTGGCCTCATTTACATTTTGGAGTTGACATACTTGTGTATGTGATAAAGAGGATTCTTTTGCTAGATTTTGTCTTCTTTCAAATTCAACTTCTTTTGGACTAATAGTCAATCCATCTTGACTATCTGTTAATTCTTCTATGGTTCTTCCATTTCTGATCTTTGTTTGTGCTTCTTGTGGCATTACTTATTTGTCTTTGTCATTCAATTTTCTTTTTGCATACGCCTCTTTTCTTTGAATTCTAAGTTTCTCTTATCTTCTTTCTAACTTCATCTTTTGTTTTGCAATAGACAAATCTTTCATGATAGCTGCTTGGTCTTCATTGTGTTCTTTACTTGATGTAGTAGATAAGACATCTGGACCCCGTTCATACTCATTGGAATCTGTCTCTGAATCCTGATCTAAGATTACTCCACTATACCATACTGGAATGTTGTATGGTACGAAAAGTTCTCTGATTTTTGCCATCTCTATTTTTACTACTTCTAGAATATCTTGTTCAGACTTTGCATTTGTTTGTATTTTCAAAACTTGTTGACAAGATTTTTCATCACCTTGGATGGCAATCTCCTCCTCTTTCTTTTCATGTTCTTCTTGCTTCTTTTGTTTATTGGTTACTGTTTTGACCGCTTGATGTAGCTTTTCTTGCCAATTTTCTTCTTAGGAACTGATTTCTTTCTCCACTTTTGCTGTTGGTGATTATGTTGCTTTTGATTAGACTTTAGATATCCCAACCCAGGTTTATCTTCTGTGGATTGTGAGTGCGGACAAATAGGTTCTGAAATACCTTGATGTTGCTTACCAATTGGTCCTTTCCCTCCATATCCCATCTTTTGCATAATTTCATATCCTTTGCCATATTGTTTTATGGGAATATTGACTTCTGTTGTTGTTGCTATAGTTTTGTCTTCATCCTTGTACAACCAACCAAGAATGTCTTTGTCTTCATTTTCTTCTTCAAGAGTTCCAGCACTAACAAATATTCCTTTAAACATATGTTTTGGTTTTTCTAATGGATTTGATATCATATCTATAGGCTTACCATATGAGTTAGGGGAAAGTAGAAAATTATACAAAGAATATTTTCCCATTCCTTCATCATTTAACTTGAGCTTTTCTTCAAAAGTTTCCCATAACTTTACTTGAATTTCTTTGGTAGGATATATTGATTCTCTGTTATGTGGAACTCTTGTATCTTATGTGGGCTTCAAATTATTGAAATATTGACTAGAATCTGCAATTATAGTTGTCTCTTTTCCTTCATGAGGAAATTTCACACATTGATGATATGTAGAAGGAACTGCTTGCATCTTGTGAATCCATGGTCTTCCTAGAAGAATGTTGTAAGAGAGGTTCAAATCTAAAACCTGAAACAATACATCCTTTTCAACAGGACCTATTCTTATTGGTAGTACAATAGTTCCTTTAGAAGAACATTCTGCTTCATCATAAGCCTTGATGGTTATTTTCTTTTTCGGGTCTACTGCATTCTTTGAATATCCCAAAGCTTTCATCAAACTTAATGCACAAATGTTTAAGCCAGCTCCTCCATCTATGAGTACACATTTAACATGACTTTTATTAATGGAGACTTCAACATTGGAGGGAGAATTGTGAGGATGTTGTAAGGATGCATCATCATTTTTAGAAAATGATAAGCAATGAGGAGCTATAAGGTGTCCTACCATGTTTTGGAACTGATCTACATCCAAATCTTTTGAAACTATTGTTTCCACTAAAGCTTTCACCAAAATTTCCTTATGCATAGGTGAAACATTCAAAAGTTCCAAAATTGATATTTGAGCAGGTATTCTTTGTAATTGCTCTACTAAATTGTATTGATGTGGATTGGGTGTTGAGTCTTTTGCTATACCTGGAAAGGTAACCTTTTCTTTTCTTCTCGTGATGACATTGATTGGTTTTGAAGATGAATTTTTGTTAGCAATGATCACATTTACCACATCATCATATGTATAAGTGTAATTCACTTTGGCTTTTCCTTTGTCATAATTTGGAAGTGGAGTTTTGAAAGCCAAGTGTGATTCGTTTGTCTTATGTCTATCCACTATGATGGTTCCATTATCGATTAGATCTTGGATAAGGTTTTTCAATCTCTGACAATCATTTGTTAGGTGTCCTTTATTCCGATGATAATTGCAAAAATAATTGGCATTCCACCAATTGGGCTTGACTGGTGGTTCATAACTTCTTGCTTCTGGTAAAATAATCAATTTGTTGGCAAGCAAAGTTTTTAGAGTTGATTCTAAAGATTCTCCAATGTTTGTGAATTTCCTCCGAGGATTGGAGAAAAAGGACTTGGTTTTATTGTTTTCTAGATTGTTATTGCTTGGGGTTTGACTTGATAGATTAAAAATTGGTTGTTGTTGTTTTGTAGTGGTATTATTGTCATTCCTTTCATTGCTGACATTCCTATTCTTTGACTAGAACTTGAGTTTGTCATTGTTGTTATTGTTGTTGTTTTTGTTATTGTATGAATTATTGTAAAGTTTTAGTTCTCCTTTCTTTACCATTGCATTCTCTATTTTCAGACCATTTTCGATCATTTTGGCAAAAGAGGGAGGACGTTGCATCCTTAGTCGATAACTCATTTCACTGATAAGATTATCAATGAATATGTCCATTTTTTCTTGATCAGGTACATCTTGGGGATACCTATTAAACATGCATTTCCATCATAGTAACAAAATCATAAAGGATTCACCATTCTTTTGTTTAACAGTGCAAAGATCCAACATTGTTATTTCATTCCTTATATTGTAGGAGTATTGTGAAATAAACCTATTCACAAGTTCTTCAAAGGATTTGACTCCGGATGGTAATCTTGAAAACCACTCCATTGATTGTCCATTTAAACTCCTAGGAAAAAGATGCATAAGTTAAGTTTCATCGTGAGCAAATTCCATGCTCATAGTACAAAAATCCCTAATGTGATCTTGAGGATCAGATTTTCCATCGTATTTGTCATATTTAGGAATCTCACAATGTTGCGGAAATGGCATCATATTCAGATTTTTATCAAAAGGATATGGGCATATATCTTCTAACGAATACTTCTTGGAGCTTGTCCCATTTTGCATGTCTTGTATCTGTTGCTGGAGAGTTTGTATTTGTTGAGTAAGGTTTGACAATGAATTATCTACATGGTTTTTCCTTATTTCTTCATGAGTTCTCTTATCACTACACTCTTTTCTTTTGTCATCTCTTTCTTTCCTTGTTTCTTCATTGCTTTCTTTGTTCATGTCTTCATTATTTGGTTCATCCGTGTTTTGGGTGTTACTTGCCTCCACATCTTGTTTCAAGCTTTCTATGTTAAAGTCTTGTGGTACTTTAGCTCCATATTTTGCCAACATCAAGAGATATTTTTCTTTTTGTTTTGCCAACAATTTTTCCATAAGCCTATCAAATTTGAAATATCTCAAGGTCTCTAATGGTGTTATTGACTGCTTCTTCATCAACAACGGTAAATCCAAAAGTTTGGAATACATTATTATCTTCTTCCTCCATTTGTTGTTGTTTTCTAAGTTGTTCGTGTTGGGCTCTAGTCCAAACTGGCATGTGTTTATTTCAAAGTTGTTGAAATTTCCAATGGACAAGTCAATAAGTGATTATTGGTTTAGGAAGATATGCCTTGTTGATTTTACCGCTATTGTTTGTTTGTTGGGATAAAGCATCTCTTTGTTGAAAAACACATCTTTACAAAATTTTACCATCAAATTGTGTACCACAGCTACGTAAGTAGTGACGAAAATGGTGTAGGAATGTCCTATGTTTTAATAAGATCTTGTGATTGATATACAAGAATCTTATCCTTTTCTGAGTAGCTTTATAATTGGGTTTTCTTTTCTTAAGGTGATACTTAAAAGTCATATAAGCATTTGGCAATTCAGAAGTTTGTTTGATTCCAATGTTGGTGCGATTGTGGTTTTGATATAACCTAGGTTCAAAATAGGAAAGATATATCCAAGATTAGGACCCTAGTATGGATTGATCAAGCTTCGTGATAGAGGATTTGATTATCCTGATGAGAGACTTGACAAGGATGTTGATTTTTGTACTTAAGATGTTTGAATCAATAACTTGTTGAATGTTGATGTTTATAGAACTTTTTAGGAATAACCTGTTGGATTAGTGACCTAGTTGTTTGAGCTAGTTTGAAAATACGTGATGGTTTAGAGACAAATCTACTTCAAGAATAATTTTGATACTGACATTTTGACACTTTGATTTTGATCTGGTGTTTCAAGTGTTGGAAAGCTTTTTGTAGTACCCTTTTGATCAAACTTTTTCAGCAATTTGTTGGATTTTTTCTCACTTGTAGATGGTAATTTTCTTCAATTTTTGACCATTTGGAACATGTTACAGACATAGAAGACACAATGTCTAATAAACAAAATGCACAAGTAAGTACAATTCCTATGGTAGGCTGAGACAATAATTGTTGAATCTCACGTGGGGTTTCCCCTGAAGCTACGCTATTCAAAGTGGATATTTAGATGCTTGACCCCACTGGTTCCACCCTTGACACTCACTTCTTTGGGGAAGCCAAGCACTAGTTTCCATGAAAACTCCCCATGGCAAACTTTATATCTCTACTAGGAACCGTATGTATGTGACCCGCTTTAGAGGTCCAACCTCCTGCGCCAACAACTAGAAGGATTTTGGCAACTAGTACAAGTGGTTTTTAGTAAAGGTTTCCGGTCATGTGGCCATACATGCGGCACTTTCAGGTCTGTAAATATAGAAGGTTCCCATACTATAGAGGTTACGCTCCATAGGGTTTATCAGGAAACATAGTGTCAGTATGAACTTATCATCACATGTTGTTTGAGACTTTCATCACAAACACAATTTATTTATAGTGGATTGGAAGGACTCGGTATTAGCTCATTTTTACTTTAGTTCATTCCCCTCTCACTGGCCCCCTCAAGGCAGCTTGAGAAGGTAGGCCCTCTAAAAGATTTAATTGCTTTGAAAGTAAAAAAAGCGTAAAAGAGTGGGTTTGGATTTTTGGTCACCCAATTAAGGAGAGAGCATATACCTACCACTTTCGAGACATGGAATACAAGTGTTCTTTTTAATCTTTTCAAAGCAATTGTTGACTAAGTCCTATTTGGAGATGTTGCTCCAACAAGCATGGTGTTTATTTTAGCCCTCTTAAAAGTCTATGTACAACTATTTTAGAGAAAATATTAAAAATGCAAGTTGCATGTTGTCAATTTTCCCTCTTAGTTAGATTAAATGAACAAAATATGATATATTACTTCCCAAAAGAAGAATTTTAATTAACTAGATGAGGAAATGCATAAAATTTGCCTTAAACACCATCCTGCACATGCATGTTAGTAGTATGAAAAATCTGATTTCTTGGACATTCGGGCCTGCAAGGAATTTTGTTAGTTTGTAAATAGAAGCGCTAACTTTACACATGCACTATCTTTTTTCTCAAAAGAGCTAACCTATAGGTCAAAAGTGCTAACCTAGGCTACAAAAGCGCTACTCTCTGGATACAAAAGCATGATTTCTTTGACAAATGCACTAACCTAGGACACAAATGCACGAACTTGTAATGCAAATGCATAGACTTTAAGACAAAAGTGCTAACCTAAAATGTCCATGCGCTAACCTATGGTGCAAATGCACTAACCTAGAAGGCAAATGCGCTAACCTACGGAACAAAAGTGCTGTCAGAATTCACACATGCGTGAATCTGCATTACAAATGCATTAATTTTACTATTTGTGAGATTTTTAAAGGTATATGTGAGGTCTATGAGCCCCACAGTGGGCGCCAAAATATGTCAACTTGAATTTCATCCTCAGAATGCTACCTGCAACAAGTTAGTTTCACAAAATACAAATAGAAATGCTATAGGAAATCCAAACTCAACCAATGAAACTACATGAAGTACATATGAAATAAAATACTAATATTACCTTCATGGATTATGTCTCATTGTGTCCTAACTCTATTGTTCCTGGTTGCAGATGGTGTGCTCTCAGACAATGCACTGAAGGCTTCCAAGATGGTATATGAAGAATGGACTGATAACTTGTAGTTAATTGATGCTATGATATGCAAATACTACATGATTATGCTAAATGATTATACTATGATTCTATATGATATTTGCTATTGCTATTACTATTTTCTATTTGCTTCAAAAACTCACATATGCATATGATTGATTTGAAGACTAACTCTCTCTCAACTGAAGCTCTTGATTTTATAGACCTTGAGAGGATTAGATTATGTGGCTTTGATAAACAGTCCTGATCAGATCTATAGATTTGAATGGTTGTGAGCAAAGGTGAAGGTTGAGAGAAAGGGGGAAGGAGAAGACAATTGTCACTCATCTCACCTTGACTGGGTTGCTGACTGAGAGAATCTAGGGATGGTTGGAGAGAATTTAGGCATGATAGGACAAGTGGACTCAAGTCCTTCCTAAGATGTAGGGGATGTTGGAGAGAATACAGGAAATAGTTATGAAATGTGTGTATGTACACAATATTCATTAAATTTGGAGGTTGGAGATAAATGATGAATTAATATTTAAGAAATATTAATTTCCTTAGCCACATGTTGGATGAGTTGGCAAAGGGAAGATGAAGTGGAGATGGAAGGTGAGTTGGAAAAGGGATTAAATAATTTAGGAAATCATTTAATATTTGAGACTATAGGATAGGAGAATAACTATTAAATATTAGATATTTAATTATTTGGAGGAGATAATTAAATATTTAGATATTCAATTAACTTAGGGAATAGGATAAATGAATGAATGAATTAAATATTTCAATTAAATTAATTAATAGAAAGAAACGAAAAATGAATTAAATAAATTAATCTTTTCAAATTAACTATTTAATAAAAGAATAATCATTAAATAAATATAAAATATTTATTTAATTGCTCATAGCCATTTTTATGTGTATACAATACTAATTGAGGTGATAAAGTTACAAACTACTTTCATGTCATTACATCAAGGGGCATGAATTAAACTCAATGGAAAGATATCTTCTCAGTGGCTTCTCCTCTCAATCAACAACATATCTTGTTTCAGGAACTTAAGAAAAGATTCATCTATTTTAAGAATGAAGGTGATACATTGATTTGGATGCCTTCCAAAATAGGTCATTACTTTCTCAAGCAGGGTCACAATGTTCTATTTGAGAAAGATAATTATCAACAATCAAGAGGATTCTGTTTTTGCTAGTTGGGAGTTGGCCTTCAAAAAGTGGGGGCTTTTGCTTGGCTTGCACTTAAAGGGTGTATCCTTACTAGTGATAGATTGGTTCGACTAGGCTTAGCCCAAATTTTCACATGTGTTATGTGTAATGAAGATATTGAGAATAAAGATCATTTACTAACTAATTGTTCATTTGCTTAAGATTGTTAGAGCTAGCTACTTAACAAACTTCACTAGTCTTCTCCTCTTCAATCATAAATTAAATTAATTGAGTTTTCTATATTAGAGACATTTAAAGGATTCACTATGAAGAACAATAAATTGGATTCACACTTCACATTTGGGACAATGATGCTCTCAATAAATAGAAACATTTATCACTTCCTTTTAAAGGTTGCCTATTGAACAACTCTTTGAAGCAAGTTGACAGAAAACAAATCAGATGGAAGATCCCCCAACAAAATTTCTTCAAGTTCAATTTTGATGGTGCATCAAAGGGGGATTCAGACAAATCTGTATTGAAAGTGTTGTCAAATATCACAAGGCTTTTGTGGTATTTGTAGGCATGGCTAGGGTTCTAGATGGCACAAATAATGTGGTAGAAGATTTGGCTCTATTATTTGGAATTAAATTAGTTATTCAGGGAAATCTGATAAATCTTATAATAGAAGATGACTATATGAACATTATATCTACCTTCAAAGGTGTGGATACTCCTAATTGGAAGATCAACTATATCATTCAACAAGCTGAAATGTTGTTAGTGCATTTTGATAGCTACTGCATTTCACATTGTTATTTGGAAGCTAATAAGTTATTTGATTTTTTAGTGAATCAAGGTTGCACTTTGCTAGAGGGTGAGAGAATTTTCAATGATCTTGATATTTAGTCTAATGATGACCCTATGAAGAGAATGTTGGATGATATCACAAAGGTCTGATTTTGATTCACTTTATATTCAATTCTCTCAAGTATTTCAAGTTTTTTGTTTGTCAACAAGCAATCATTTGGTGAGGTCTTAATGATGTCCTCATAATAAATTAACACATGGTACTCTTGCTTGTGCAATCCCATGATATTCCTCACTTCACATGTTGCCTTTTCTTTGCTCGAGGCTATGATTGTCTAGTTGGCCATCCTCCTTGGCTTTTCTATACTCATGTGATCACAAATATTCTTTGTATCTTCTATCCTTCTCTCCAAATTGATATGAGGTTTTCTCATGCTTGTGCTGCTAGATGGCTTTTGTTGTGCTCCTTTTGCTCATGTTACTTCTATTATATATCTTTGCACATGTATTTTTCTTCATTTATCATTTATTTCACATGTGTGTCATCCTATTTAACCAAATATGGATGCATATTTCTTATCCATGGCATTTTTGGTGTTCTTTATATGACTTTCAAGGTGCATCTTCATGGTAAATATGTTGACTTCCTTATCAATGGAAATGTGTTGTTATTTTCACTTCAATTGACATTTGCAATCCCCTATTATAGAGTGGATTCGACCTTGCTCATAATTTTCTACGATAATTGGTTGCTAAGAAATAGGTTCCTTATTCCGTTGAAGGCAACTTCTAGAATTTCATCAGTGATTATGGATCTAACATGGTGTGTGGGTATAACAAAGCTTCTGATTGGTTCTTTCGTGCACCCCTCACTATATACTTGGGAGGAGGTCTCATCAAGATTGGTTTCTTATAATATCTTTTCTGGTTCTCCTCTAATTGGTGGGTTTCTCAATAGAAATGATATTTTGGATGAAGATTCTATTACAAGAGCAATTCTTATTTCAATAATTAATGGGTTAATGGATACCTTGGCAACCCCATTTCATGAATGGATCTTCACTCATAGAGATGTTATTGGTGAACCTCTTTCTCTCTCACTTTGTCAAAGTTTAATGCATTATGGAAGTTGGTTTATCATGCAAAGGTGGAGCGTCATGGATATCCACAATCTTTTCCTCAACCTATTGAGTTAGCCTCCTTAAAGGAGTCCTTCACTGTGTCTTAATTTATCTCTTCAATTGTTTTCACATTTTGGTATCCATCTATTTTGGGTGCTTGAGAAGTATCTTGTTCTTCTCTGAAGGGCCTATTCTACCTGATATGATGTGTATGAAAGTTTGAATTATTTATTTTAATGGATGATATGGCTTCATCTTTGGTCTTTTTGGCTCCCATTCAGGTTTGTCCTGCTCTTTGGCTGCTTGATATATCGACAATGAATGGCTCAAAGTTTTTTTTTTTTGCCTCCCTCTATTGTGTAGTCAGTTCAAAGTTGGCTCTTCTCTTCAAGATAAATTTGGTTTGTGGCTGGGTCTACTAATTTTTTATTGAGCTCATTGTGGAGGATCATTTTCATGTGGCTTGAGGTTTTATCATCTACAATCTTCTTCTATATGATTTTTCCTATGGCTTAAAACAAGCTTTGTCATGCCATCTCCAACCTGATGCATAATTACACCAATTGGTCATGGCTAGTCTCTATTATTTTGGAACCTCTAAATGTTTCCCATGTATGTTTCCTTTAGCAGAATCTTAGTTTAGGGTCATCTCAAATTGAGGATACCTTATGTGTCCTCCTATGAACATATTTATATTGTAATTATTGTATTTATTTCTACCTATTATTGATGAACTTATAAGGCACTGGGAGGGGGGGGGGGGTGAATCAGTGCAAGCAAAAACAATATGAATCTAATTACCACCTTCAACAACTTAAAACATAATAAGCATAAAATAAATAACACCACATAAGCTAATGCCCAATAAAACAAATTCCACATAATACAAGATATTTATACATGGAAAAACCAAAAGGGAAAAACCACTGTGGGAGTTGGTACCCACAAGATTCACTATCTACAAATTAGAAATCTTGACCGGTTAAGGTCTTACAACTATGCAGAGCAGACTCGATTAAGAGTCACCCAGTTAAGGGATTTCAATGATAAGCCCTGTAAGGAGCTTTGACCTATTAGGATCAACCTTGCAAGAGGATTTAGGACTCTAATATAGAGCTACCCTATTAGGTTATTTACATATTAATGTCTGATAGGACCTACTTGGTTAGGGGATTTTGCTGCTGCAAACTGTTAGATAAACATGAGTGAAAAGATCTTCATGTAACACCTCCTGTGTCTGATAAGATCCCCTTCAGATCCTCAAAACTTTAACAACACTTCATTATAGAGCTTCCCTGTTCAACGCATAATCACATTCCCATCATTCGCTAATGATCTCATACACTTACACACACTGACTTCATACGACATCACACTTTTTATAAACATTCACTTTTAGTCGGCTACAACCTTGGAACAATTTTCTAGGTTCAATGCATCTAGACAACCTTACATTCCATGTTTTACTTATGTCGGCCACTGAAAAAACAAAACAAATCCTAGGTTGGTTTCCCAATTTAAGTGAGTTTATCACTACCGATTTAGTGTTCTTTGAGTTTGTCTACTCTATACATCAAATCTCACTCATCTAATTGAATGTACTAGTGTGGTTGTGAACATAGCTTCAAATACCTGTCTCCAACACTTCTTTGAAACCGCATCATCCAACTCTTCAAGAATCACCTGTACCAATTGCTTGAATGCAACTTTGTTCATTTTTTACCAGTTGAAGTCCTAATTACCGGTTCTCTGTCAAACTATCTTTTGTACTGGTTAAGCCTTACCGGTTGACTTCCAAAACTTAGATTACTACAAAAAAATTGTTGCCATCAATGAAAACACAAAACTTAGTCACCAAATATGAATCTCAACCTTTTCATCATCTTCAGCAATCAATCATTTATAGGTTGTATATCAACAACAATCTTTACCAATTCAGTCAAATGCCAACATTCTCCCCCTTTGGCATTTATGGAAACACTTATGAAAAAAATGTCAACTAAGTGTGCACAACAAAAATTGACTTCATGACATATACCCCCCCTTAGCAATTGCATGCTATTACAAACAAGTATAAGACTCATACTATCCTTACATACAAAATTTTGACTGACTCTCTATTACTCCCCCTTTGACAACAATACCAAATAAAGAAGTAAAAACATGAAAGATAAATACATGTAACATCAAAATTTGCATTAAAATTGCATAGCATATAGAAAGATATGAAATTTATAATGTCTTTACATTGCAATCTTGGAAAAAGCATCACTAAAATGAGACTTCAATTGTTTCAAATCATTATGCTATGTCTCCAAAATTGTTCCAGTTATCTCCACATGAGTTTGTATCTATCTGGAAAGCTCCTCCATTGCATCTAAGGTGCTCATCTTAGGTGTAACAAGGATTGCCCCAGTTTCCTTGTAAGATCTTTGTAGGATCTTCACCTTGGCTATCAGTTGTGTTTGCAATTCCTGCAATGATCTGACTCTCTTCACCTATTCATGCTCATATACTTTCAGCTTATGTTGAAGTTCAACAATGGATTGACCAAAACTAATTGTACAGTCATTAAGGGGTCTAAATGACTCACTAAGAACTTCAAGTTCTTTCTCTGCTTCCTCCTTCTTCATCTTAAAGTTAGCACAAAATAATGAAAACTTAGATTTTACCTCCGATTTCAAGTGCTTCTTTCAAATAGTCTTTATTGACAGTGAGAGAAACTTTCCCTATATCAATTTCAGTCATTAATTGCTCTGTTCTTTTTTTCTTGTAATTCTTCTCAACGCTCATATAAGTTGCATCTTCTAAAGAATTCATCTGCTCTCCAACATCATAATAAAGTTGTCTAAGCTTGTCAATAGGAGTGGAAAAATTGTTTGTATCAGTCTCTGGTAGGAGACTTGACAAAATTTCAACTGCATTTTGTATGGTCTCTACCTCCTTTTGCTGCTCCAAAAGTCTCTTCTTTTGTGAATGAGACTGCATGACTGTTGCAATGTTCATCAATTCTGTAGCACTCAAATTGTCCATGTCCAATGGTCCTTGTATGATTATAGAATCATTGTCAGTTTCATCATCAACTTTCTTTTTGGAATCAAGTGACAAAGGTGTCACTTTTGGCACATTGTCCTCTATTTTCTCTTTTTCTTCCTTTTCTTTGTCTTTATCTTCTAACTTCTCTTTTTGATTTTCTTCATTACTAGACTTTACTGGTGGTGGTTGTGTATCAGTAGTTGGTGCATTAACTGGTGGCTCATCCTTCTTTTATTTTGTCTTATCTTTATTATTGTTAGTATCATTTATCGATGGTGGTTGAATGTCAATAGTCTAAATGTTCACCGATGGCTCATAAGAGCTCTTTTCTTCTTCAATTTTCCTCTCTTCTTGTCCTTGTTCTTGTTCTTGTTCTTCAGTCATTTGAACATTAACATGTTTCATATCTATATTATCAGCAATATTAGCATCAACGCCATTATCAATATCATCACCATTACCAATATCATTATTAGGAATAATCACAAGTTCAGTCTGTGTGTTCACTAGTTGGTCATCTAGCAAAATTTCATCAAGTTGTAGATCTTCAATTTGTACATCATCTAGAAGATCTTCTTCTTTAAGTGTCTCTGATTTCTCTTCCTCATCTTTTTCCTCATCAATAGGAATTAGACCCAAATATTTCTTTATCAAAATTTTAGTCTCTTTTTGGACTGATTGGGTTTCTCCAATAAGCATTCTAATCAACCTCTTCTTTGATCTAAAAGATGACTTAGAATTCATAAGTACATCCTCTAGTTGCTCCTTAGTTACCTCCAGTTGAAGATTCTTGAGTGTATATTCAACAAATTCTCTATCTTTTTTCATTACATCCTTCCATCTTGCATCAATCTTATTGTATAAAGAATTAGGAATTTTCCCGTGCAATTCAATAAGGGCCTTATTGAATTTATCCATAATATATACAACTGCATCTTCAATTTCTATTTGTTCTTTTTCAGTCAAATGATTAAACAATGAATTAAATCTTTTATAAATTCCATAATTTTTAATAAGCATAATCATTCTCTCACAAGTATCATGTAATGTTACTGGTTTCTTTGAAGATTTAGCATATGTCTTTTTGGTAACCTTAGGATTTTTGACACTAGCCCTTAGGGTTGTCTTTTCTTCATCAAATTTAGTTGCCTCTTTATTAACAAATAGTTTCTTTTCCTATTGTTTCTTCCTTTTACCAGACTTTACTGGTTCATTAGGGGGATCAACAATCTTTCCCTTCTTCTGGAATTGAATCTTTGAATATTTATCTGTCAGTTTCTCTTTCGTAACAACTTCTAGTTTTTTCTTTTTCTATAGCTTTCTCCTTTCCATCTCTTGTCTACATACCGATGGAGGTACCAGTGAGAGTGCTTGATTTTGTAGCCTGTTGAGCAACATGTTTAGCTTTTTCTTTTGCAATGGCCTCCTTTGTAAATCCTGCTTGTCAACTTCCTTTCTAACTTTCTTTGCTATAACTAGTTTTTGGAGTTCAGAGTGCACTTGAAGGGATTTCTCCTTGTAAGTACCAAACCTCTCTGTTGTGGTATCAACCGATTGTCCAAGAAAATGATTTGCATATGCTATTAGAAGATCCTTGTCAACTTTGTATCCCATGGGTAAGATTCATGTAGTCCAAGGCTCAACTACCTCCATAATGCAAGTGTCTGTATCAACCATAAAACATATAGTGCCCTCTTACCGGTTGACAACTTTTGCCAATATTCTCACCCTTGCATGCATCTTCTTCTGAAATTCCTTGAAATACCCTCATGCAATCTTGTCAAAATAATTTCCAATCACTCTAATGTTGTTCTTCATTTTTACTAATACAAGGATGCCTTCAATCCATTGAATATCACCAATACCAGGGAAATAATTCTGAAAATAAAAGAATAATCCAAGAATCAATTGACCAAATTTGAATCTTAACCTTTTATCCTTCTTGATGGATTCCAGGTTTAGCACAAGTTGACTCCTCAAATCCTCTAACAGGTCATAGTCAACATCTTACTTTATCATCTGGTGTGCAGTGCGAATAGCAGCAACATGGATGTTGTTCATCCTGCTAGAATAGTAGATCTGGTAACCAATAACCATTGAAGAAAATTTTACTATCAGATCATTGATGTTATTCACTGTCATAACTCTACCATACCACTTAGATCCTATCAAGTTCTCTACATCATTCTTCGGAATAGATCTCAAAACTAGAACCTCACTGGTAGCACAAAATCTAGTGACTGCATGAATAGATTCCTCAGTAATCTTATGTGGTCAATCAGGCCACATAAACTAATCATGAATTCTACTGAGAATGTATCTAACAAGTTAATCAATAAAATCATCAATGAAATTAAGTGTATGATGAAACCCTTTATCAATAACCCTATTGTATTGTTCCTTCAAAATACCATTGTCATTACACAGTGCTCTATATTGATAAAAAATAGTCGTGATACCCAAATCTTCCAATTTGTGGTGATAAAATGATCTGACATCTTCAACATGCAAGACACCATACGGAACTCCAGATAGGGCTCCGGTGGGATTAGTTTATTCAGATTTGAATGGATGTCTCTTAAATTCAGGATGAGGTCTGTCGGTAACATCCACTAGATGTGGGGTGTCCATCTTCAATGATTCAAAAGATAAGAAAATAGCAAGATTTCTGGATAAATACCTTTTATCGATTCTGCACTAGGGTTTCAGTCACCGAAAAAGCTTTCTTAACTGATTGTTGATCACAAATCACATCAAAACTCTTCAAAACTTTGTCAAATAGGTTAGATGTTGCAAACACAAGCTCTGCTATGCTCTATTCACTCTCCAAATGCTCTTATGAATGTAATGTGACAAATAACATTCAAAAAGTTTCTTTTATTTTCCCATTGTATATCACATTAAAAGCTACTGCCGGTAAAACCCTAAAACTTCTCATAACATACTAATACATATTATTGGTTGCCAAAAAAAAAAATCATTTCTACCAGTTATGATCCAAAAACACTTCATAACATCAAAATGTATCAAAATATACAGATTTGACTTACTGCACTTCATACAGGGGTTGTTCTAAAGATCTCACAATAAGCTCTCCCCAAGTTGTAAAAACAACTCAGTTTACTGGTGACGGGTTCTCTACACTAGGTGAAGAATTAGACTCCTCAGATGGTTTATCATTGCTCTTCTTCTTCCAGATTCTCTTATTCTCAGCTCTGGTTTCCTCAATATCAACTTTCTTCTTCCCTTTCCGATCAGCAGGTTGATTTACTGGTTGATTCTTCTTTACTTTGCAAAACTTAGCAATGTGTCCAAGTTGATGATAATTATGACAAGTCATTCCAAATAAAGTTCAAGGTCCTGCGTTGCCTCTATTGGTTTGTCTTCTACAGTTCATCGCCACATGACCAAAGTTATTATAGATTGTGCAAACCACATTCATTCTTTTCTCCATCTCATATGGGCTAGACCAGTTAGTATAGGGTCTCTTCAAGTTTGAACTTCTGCAGTCATTGAAATTCCTTCTCCAATCACCACCATATCTATGATTCAGCTGAGGTGTTGGATTATTTTCTCCATACCTGCATTCGATAGATCTATGCCCATGCATGTTTCATGTGTAGAAATAACCTTCAAATCTTCTAGGAACATATCTTTGATAAGTATTAAGTCTATAACTAGTATCAACATTAGATCTGCTTCTACAAATATTAGCAGTGTGTCCTAGTTTGTGACATTTGAAACATACAGGTTTATAAGGTTTCTTACCGACAGATTTTTTAATCTTAGGAGCAGGTTTACATTCATGCTTATTTTCCTTGGTACCTAAAGATTCACCTTTCTCAATTGTAGAGTATCCTAGTCCGGTTGTATCACCTTTCATCCTCTGAGATTGGATCTACTCATCAAGCATGGTTGAACTCCTGTTGAGCTTAGCAAGCTTCTCATTAATATTAGCAAGTTCCTTTGTAAGATCTTCATTCCTTATCATAAGGGTCTCTCTAAGAGACATTGGCATATCAAGATCAAATTTGATTTCTTCTTTTTCTTCTTTCTCTTCATGCCAATGAGGATACATAGTGCCAATTTCTTGATTCAGCTTAAAAATCTCATGTTCTTTTTCCTTAATTTTGTCTTTTGTTGTCCTCCTTGCCTCAATCTCTTGACTCATTCAGATGGTTTGGTCTTCCAGCACTCTCCTCAAGTTTTCCTTTTCTTCACTCAGTTTCTCAACTTCATCCATTAGTGCATCTATGTTAGCCTCATCAGAAGAACTGCTTTCACAGACTTCCAACAGTTGTTCAGTTAGCTAATTTCTTTTAGCAAGTGAATCTTTATACTTGCCTCTCAAAGTTTATAGGGTTTCCTCTATTTCTGCAAGTTTTTTCGACATCTCTCTATAGCTCATTCCTTCCCCCATGTATTCCTTAAGGATCCTTCCCAAGTGGTTGATCCTCAAGGAAATGTGGCTATGATACCAATTGATGAACTTATAAGGCATTGAGAGGGGGGGTGAATCAACGCAAGAAAAAACAACATGAATTTGATTACCACCTTCAACAACTTAAAATATAATAAGTATAAAAGAAATAACACCACATAAGATAATGCCCAATAAAAAAAATTCCACATAACATAAGATATTTATACGTTGAAAAGCCAAAAGGGAAAAACCACAGTGGGAGTTGGTACCCACAAGATTCACTATCTGCAGAATAGAAATCTTGACCGGTTAAGGTCTTACAACTATGCCCTATTAGGACCAAACCCAGTTAAGGGATTTCAATGATAAGTCATGTTAGGAGCTTTGACCTGTTAGGATGAACCTTGCAAGAGGATTTAGGATCTGATATAAATCTATCCTATTAGGGGATTTATAGATTAAGGCCTGTTACAACCTACCTACTTAGGGGATTTTGCTGCTGCAAACTATTAGGTAAACAACAGTGAAAAGATCTTCATGCAACACCTTTTGTGTCTAATAAGATCTACTTCAGATCCTCAAAAATTCAACAACACTTCATTACAGAGCTTTCCTATTCACCACATAATCACATTTGCATTGTTGGGACTCATAAAATCATGCTAAATTTTGTGACCCAATGAAGCCTTTCTTTATAGTTTTCTCGTCACGGCTTTGTTTTATGGTAAGGCAAGCGCATTTTTGTAATTCGCCTTGAACTTGATCCCTTGAACCTTTTTCATTCAAGGTTCAAGGTTCAACCACTTCTCTAGCTTGTGTCATGGCTTTGTAATATTTTTTTTAATAAGCATGTGAGGATTTCCTATGTCTATTTTGAACCATTTGCTAATCGGTCCAAGGTTCAAGGTTCAACCAGTTCTAGTTGATCTCACGAATTTCTAATGTTTAAAGAGAAAGTGTGAATGCGTTATGTCAGTCTTGAACCATTTGCTAATCAGTTCAAGGTTCAAGGTTCAAAATGTCCCTTTCTTTTTATCCAAGGCCTCTGCTTGTTGCCTTTTTCCACTTAAGAGGAAGAGTCTGTGTATCGTCAAGAGGGGGCCCCTTTTTTATGTCTAGGCCTAATGGTTTCTAAAAAATTTTAATTTTTCCTAACTCTTATGTCTTTTCCTAAAGATCGAGTAGGTTTCCTCAGATCCGATAATTGTTGCTATATCACAATGTAGATGTGCGCGGTGTTTATTCACCGCGACATGATGACTAAGTGGTGGGATCTGTGAGAAGGGAGCAGAGCACCTCGGAGTAAGTCATTGGGTATCGACAGGACTAGTTGCATGGTACGCCAATGACCCAATGAGAAAGCATAGGTGTGGAGCGGTTGTATCGGATATCGGGTTGACATGTTTGAAGTCTTCCCGATGATCCAATAAGAAGGGCAGAGCATAGAAAGGTGAAATCGACCATCGGGTTAGCATTTTGGAGGAATCCCGATGACCTGATGGAAGGGCCCAGGCAGACCTTTTATCCCACATTAGCCGCAGGGAGGAGCATTTAGTTTTTATGTGCACGGCTACATATATCCTAAGTGTCAAAGCTTAAAGGCTTTTGGCAAGTGGTAGCTCAGAAGCGGTGGGCCCCATGCACGCATCTCAAAGTGCCCAAAATTTTGCAATAAAAGGGCAAGTTAATTAGTGAGCAAGTTGCATGCAGATCCATGATCATCGCTATACTGCCATGTGAAGGTGATCAACTGTTAACAACCGCGACTTGGTGACTCATGAGGTGGCAGACAAGTGGCGGACACATGGTGACACCATGGCATAGGATGTAGCTGCTCAGAGTGGCTAAGGGTCGAGCAGATCAAGAAAGATCAATGGTAATCACGATGGATCCAAGGGTTGTCACTATGTCATGACGTAAAAGTGCTCGCCAGATATCGCCTGCAACTTGGCGACAAACCACTAGCGGTGAACCATGGTCGACAGTTAATACAAGCGGTTAAGGTAGGCAGTTTATTTCGGCGGTTAGTGGAGGTCATGCTAAAGTGTTAGAGTGGAGAGCCCAAAATGAATACCCTCATGATAGGTGGCACCCAGCTATGAACTCTGGAGCTAATCAAAGGGTGCCACGTGGTAGATAGGTGGCATATCATCAAGGTGTATATCGAGTAGACCATGGCTTTGATGGATCATTGAAGGGGCTCACCGAAGGCATTAGTTTCATCAACATAGAATGGTGTCGATGAAACTAGGATTTTGATAAGACGTGAAAACAGTTCACTGAGTGCTTGGATCCATCGACAAGGGCACATCAAAGAAATATCAACCGGTTCCATCAAAAAGTGAGGGCATCGATAAAACTAGGATTTTGATGAGACAAGAAAATGGCTAGCTGAAGACGAAGTTTGGCTGAAAGGCTGATGCTAAACAAGCCAAAGGTGATGACTTGGCGGTCCATGTGGGTCAGGTGGTGAACCAAAGGTTGATAAGTGGCAGGCCTAACTAGACAGGTGGAATCCAAGAAGATCTCAGAGCAAATCCAAAGATGCCAAGTGGTAACACTATGGCATAGACGAGAGCCATTTAGAGAAGCTAAATTTTGAGTGGGTTAAGAGGATCTAATGGTCAGGTGAGTTGATCCAATGGTTTTCACCATGTCACGATCTGAAGGTGCTTGCCAAATATCCCATGCGACTTGGCGACAAAGCACGTGCGCTAAAAGAGAGGGCAACCCAAGCGTTAAGGATCGAGCAACTTGAGGGAAGATCCACGACCATCTCTATACCGCCATGTGAAGGTGCACGATGGTCATTACCTATGACATGGCGACAAGCCGCTAGCGGCCGACCTAATGCAAGCTGTTAAAGCTAGTAGTTAAGACGAGCAGTTACGACAAGTAGCTAGAGTTAGTAGATGAAGGTTTCAAGGGTTTCCAAGTGGTGGGGCCCATTATAAGTGGGTTACTTAGATAAGTTAAGGGGCGTGCTAGTTTTCCATGATCGGATGGTTGTTGCTATATCGCAATGGAAACACATCTAAACTTTAAAGGATGCTACATAGCGACTAAAGAAAAATGCTTTGAGGAAATCCTCTCCGGTCCGTTGGCGCCAAAATTTGAAAGTTTTCAAAAGGGATTTACAGAGAAAATAGGTGCAGCTCTGTGATTTCTCTAGCAACAAGAATGGAAAATTAAATATGTGATGAAAGGGATAGGGCAAAGGAAGGATCAACCGATGTTCCAATATGCAATAACCCTTGGGCAACCAGAAGTTGTTCATTCTTGCAATGACTTTTGAAGATCAAAATTATGAAGAATCAAAGGCACCTGGCACTCGATTTGCAAACACTGAGAAGTCAGTTGGTTTTTCTCTGGCTACTTAATTGATTTTGTTACACTCCTTCTTAGATGGTAAACAATGTAACCTCTTGAGAAAATGACAGTTAGGGTAATAATTTTTCTTCTAGGAAGTCTGAAGCTTGTTGCATCCTGATTTTCTATAAAAGGATACCAAGGCTACCTAGAAAGGGGACGCAAAATTTTGTAGCAAAACTCTGGAGAAATTAATACAGACCATTTCCTTAAGCAATTTTGATTCAGATATGTCAGACTTGTAATCTTTTTGATGAAGAAATAAAGATATAGTCATAGGTTTTAAATTCAGATTTGTATTGTCTCTATGTCATTGTACTGGTGTTCATTTCATTTAAATAATCAAGGGTTGTTTATCTGAATGACTTGTTAGGCATTTAGGGAAGCTATTTTGAGTCTTTTCTTCAAGGAGGAAATATAAACGTACTTTGAGCAAAGTCCTTGATATCAATATTTTGGTTTGGATCTGATGATGAAGTCTGGTATAGATTAGGATTCTATATATGTCAGGCATATATAGAGTTGATAGATCACTAATTTGTGACTTGTATACGAGTTTCTCCTATCAGTTTGTAGTCTGTTGTGGATGACTCTATTGCTCGGATAAGGCACTAGTTTACTTGTCGGTTTTTTGTTGCATTTTGCAGTCCTTTTGTAAAAGTCAAATCAACTTTCATTTACATTTAGTTGTACCATTCAGCAAGGAAAGTTTACAGGAATTTACACTGGTTTTCTGTAAACCTTTTTACTATTTTTGGTAAGAAAATAGCCATAAAAGGGTTCACCTGCCCAAGCTTTTATAAGCTTAAAGTGTAGGAGGTTTCCTAATTTGAAACCTTGTCTTGTGGTTTTTCATTTCAAACTTTTGTTGTCCTCTTCCATTGCAGCAAATAGGTAGTAACATTCACTTCTAAAAGAGAGGGAACAAAGGTTTTCAAAATGGAGAACAACACGCATCATTCATTAATGATCTCATACACGTACACACACCGACTTCATATGACATCACTTTTTATAAACATTCACTTTTAGTTGGCTGCAACCTTGGAACAATTTCCTAGGTTCAAGGAATCTAGACAAACTGACATTCCACACTTTATTTATGTCAGCCACCAACATAAAAAAACAAATCCTATGTTGGTTTACCTATTTAAGTGAGTTTATCAATATCGGTTAAGTGTTCTTCCCGTTTGTCTGCTCTGTGCATCAAATCTTGCTCATCCAGTTGAATCTACCAGTGCGGTTGTGAACATAGCTTCAAATACCTGTCTCCAACACTACTTTGAAACCGCATTATCCAACTCTTCAAGAATCATCTGTACCGATTGCTTGAATCCAACTTTATTCATTGTTTACCAGTTGAAGTCCTAATTACCAGTTCTCTGCCAAACTGTCTTCTATACCGGTTAAGGCTTACTGGTTGACTTCCAAAACTTAGATGACTACAAAAGTATTGTTGCCATTAATGACAACACAAAACTTAGTCATCAAACATGAATCTCAACCTTTTCATTATCTTTAGCAATCAATCATTTACCAGTTGCATATTAACAACAATCTTTATCGGTTCAGTCAAATGCCAGCAATTAATATCAATGTATTATAGTCTTCGGCCTTTTGTATTAAAAATAAAATAAAAAATTCTACAATTGAAGAGTATTTGCCAATAAGGAAGATTTAATATTGGACTTCCTTGTGCTTGAGGAAAGATCTCTTTCTTAGATGTGTACCTTAGAGTGTGTAAGATATGCACTTTATTAGAGGGTAAGTTTGTAGGTTTGGAATAGGTCCCCTAATTATATATTTTTCCCTACACACAGTTAAATTCAATTCTTCTAATCACTTAGTAGATTTTCTCTACCATATTATTTTTGCTAATAAGAGGGTATTGTTAGATACTTGGTTAATCCCAAAGACACTGAGAGGGGGGGGGGGAATCAGTGTCTGACCGGTAGATGAAAGATTTAAACTTTTTTGCAATTCTATAACTGGAATTAATATATCAATAAGAAAATAATAATGCAGTAAAGAGAAAGAAAAGAATCAACATCAATGCACACCATAACACAGATATTTTGGCGAGGAAACTCGGTAAGGGAAAAACCTCAGTGGGATTTGTGACCCACAATATTTACTCACTGGCCAATATGAATATATATTACTTAGTACAAAAGGGGCCTGCATATACAGGAAGGCCAACTGTCTAGAGCTCACTGCTCAACAATAAAAATGGAGTCAAACTGATGACACAATTGGATGGTTAAATCCAATAATCAATGTACTACTTCAATATAGCATCTAACGCTAGATTCAATACCGGTTTAAGTTCTGTCTGATACCACTACCAAAACCCCTTGCCGGTATGCTGTCAAATAATTTTGCTTACATAGAATAGTCTTTGCTATGCTCTTCTTCTTATTCACTCCAGAATAAACACATCAAAATGCATATACAATGATTCGCTATCATATCTCTATCCTATCTCATATTACCGCTTACATACATTTCATATATTTCAAATGACCTACAAGATCTCATAGATATATGAGTCTTTACAATACAACATGTTGGCCATACAATTACAATACATTTTGCATAAACAATACTATTTCCAAGTCAACCTAGAATGCCACAATGATCTTCTATCTGTGTAAATTGGATGTCGGTGTGAATAAACCTTGTTATATTTGTTGGTGCTGGTAGGTGAAGTCTATTGCCGGTTGAACCTGTAAAACCTTGTTGTACCTTGTTGAACCTTGTTTCCATCAATGACAACATCTACCTTTCTCATCTTAGTGTATAATGCCAACAATCTCCCCCTTTGGAATTGATGTCAACACTCAAGAGAAAAATCCAAAACTGTGAAATCCAAAACTGAAGTGCTCCCCCTAAGAAAATGATCTCCTATTCACTTTACACCATGCCTTACTCTGTACATTTTTCTCATTATACCACTCCCCCTTTGACATCAATAACAAAGGATGTCAAAAGATCAAAAATTCAAAAAATTATTTGGAATCCTAAAGCCGGTTATGTAAAATCTGAAAAATGTCTACAAGAACTAAGTTAAGACCCTGCAAGAACTTCTTACTATCAGAAATTATTGTCTCTATCTGCCTAATCATCCCAGTAAGATAGTGCGTTTGTTGTTCCGATGATCTATCTCCTTGAATTGTTGACTCATTTATTTTATCTAAAGTCTGAATGTTAGTAGAAATGAATTTAGACAATGTGTCCAATTTACCTATTGAGCCAACAATGTGATCTACCTTGCACTTTGGTGCAATCATTTGAAAAATCGGTAGAGATTCATCAATAGCCTTAAATGTTAAGGCATTAAGCTCCATTTTTTTCTTTATTGAATCCAAAAGTATATCAGTGACAGTTGTTGGTCTGAAATCCACAGTGGAAGTACAGGGAGAAGTGCTAGGTTTTGCATTAATTATCTTCTCTTCTCCTGATTTTTGTTCCACTACCTTAACCACTTTTTCTTCCTTATTTTCATCCTTATTCTCTATTGGTTCAGATGTTGTTTATTCTTGTTTTGTTGGTATCGGTAGGTGAAGTCTATTGGTGGTTGAACCTATAAAACCTTGTTGTACCTTGTTGTCATCAATGACAACATCTACCTTTCTCATCTGAGTGTATAATGCCAACAAGTATGTGGTGTTTAAAAATTCCTTGGAAGTACTATCATTTTTTCATGAGGAGATAAGTTTTAGGTCAATCCCTAGAAATGTATATAAAATTGAAATATAGTATACAATAGCTTTATTCTTGTTTCAAAAACACTAAATCCATACATGTCGCTATTGTTGATCCTTCAATGTTTAGAATGAGAGATACTTTATAAATTATTATTTTTTATATAAAATTAATGCATCTAAATAAATTTAAATATCAACACATGACATCAAAATGTATCAAACATGTGTTTTATCACTCCATGAAGGTACGTAAATGACACCAGTTGGGAAAACTTTGAACTTAAAATTTTAAAAAAGCACCAAGTCCATCATTGTAGGAATGTGTCCCAGTAGAAAAATAGTCACATTAGGTGTTTAATGGATATATGAAGGTAGGTGAATAGGCGAATGTACTAAATATGTGAATAAGAATAAAATATAGAACTATGCATGAACAATGTTAAGGTAGAATATAAATGTATGAAAATATGTTTGCATAGAGATGAATAAAAGCTAGGGAAAGAGTCCAATTTCACACGAGGTTACACCATGTGTTGATATATACATTTTTAAGATATTTTATCGAATTGAGAACACAACTAAATGGGCAATGATATGGATATGCAAAGTTCACCTTTGCATTTCCCATCCACTTTAAGGTCCATGTGATCCTAAAATGATTATACATATCAAATTAAGTATCACTTACAACATAGATGTAAAGTAAATATCTAGCCATCAAATGATATGATGATGTGCCTCTATGAAATAATGGACCCTATAATTTATGATCATGTGTGTCCTTCCATATGTATTCTCTATGAGAACCCAAAATATAGATAAAAAGTATGCAATAAGTATTTATCTTCCATGGGTTACTCACCTCTAAATAAATACCTTACCTCATGATGTATATTGGGTTATTTTTAATAATTCAAATTTGACCTAATACTTCACTTAAAATTTAGGCAAAAATAGAACAATTTAATTATTGTGATAAAGGTAGGTATTAGGGGTTGGAAATAATGCACAAAATTAGGGGTGGGGTTTTTATAAGTGAAAATATAAATCCTCTATATATCACTTTGTATAGGTTAATAAGGAGAACATCCATTTACTATGCTAGTGTTGTTAGGGTTCTTTTTATACACCACATAATCTTGTATAGTGCTAGAACCTCATAGTCCTAGGGGAGGCTAGAAAAAATAGGGTTAGAAAATGATAAACATGGACATAGTTAACACATACACAAAGGAGAATAATTGATAGTTAAAAAAATAAAAAATTGAGTCAACAAAGTGAAAGAGACCTTAATGTGGGAGGTTGTGTCAATACTATGTTCCATCCCAAAAATACAACACATAAAGATTCTTAAACAAAGAGAAGTATTTGATGATTTATTTCTTCAAAGAGGGAATGCACCTAAAAACATGGAAGAAATCAATCTAGAAGTCATTACATGACTCTAGCACTAGCATACTCTATCACTAGACATAATGCGAATGATAAGTACTATTAAAAAGATAGATCATAATATATCTACCTACGTTATGCTAGTTGATCATTGATAAAATATTACTTTGATATGACACACAATCTAGTAAGTTGCATTATGCTAGGTTGCCTAGATATAAAGAACACAATCTAGCAAGCTACATTATGCTAGGTGGCAAAAAATATAAAAGATAAAATATTCTATATGATTTCAAGCTTGGCCTACAAGGAAAACCACCATATGATTTTGATAAATAAAATGATTTCATAAATTCAATAGAGGGAAATGATAGATAAGGGCCACAACAAGAAAAAATAGATAAGAAACACATTGGGTGAAAATCGATGAAGACACATATAATAATACACAAGTAAGTAGAGTATATTCTCCCTTAAAATATTAGCATATGTAGTATGTTGATATTTTAAGGAAAATAAGAGGGGAAGAGAGAAGAGAGGAAGTCCTAAAGAGGGATGTAAAAATTCAAATTATGTTGTCCTTGCCCCTCAAAATGCAGATGAGGACAACCATGATGTGCTTTTATCATAGATAAAGTATCGTTGCACATAGTATTATACCATTATGAATGTAAATGAGAAAAAACTAGGTGAGTCAAGGAATAAATAAATAGATGCATCAATAGATATATGAGTGATGGCACTAGAGTTGAGAAGTTGTATTCTATCCTCCAATGCTCAACATTCACTAGTGGAATGACCAAACACTCATTCACAAAAGAATTTTTTTTAATCACATTTTTGAAAGTTCTTGTTGTATGAGGAAGAAGATGAAGGGAACACAGTATACTAAGAGTGGGGGGGGTGCAGGGGGTTTATTCAATATATCCAATTTTAACTCAAATTAAAAATTGATTACCATTAATAACTTCTCTAAATGTAGATAAAAAATTATCAATTCAAATTAATCCAATTTCCTTAATGATTCATTAATTGAACAACATAACAAAATACACTTCATGAAATGAACACTACATATACAAGGAAACCCAAGATGAGAAAAACCACAATGATTATATAGGCTTGGATCTTCTACCCAAAACCAACCTCAAAAAATAATGAATTACTTACAATCATGAAGTAGATACTAGCCTAATAGAAACACCAATCCCCTTTTGTATTCATAGACAACAACCCACTAGAGATACAAATCCCCAATATAAAGATCCAAGCAACAACTTAGAGCTAAAACATCAATTCCACCATATTACAACAAGATAGATGCAAACCTTCAAATATGATATCTCAGCTTCCATCGGATGTAATCAATCTCCAAACACTCTCCTGCATAGCATATGATATTGTGATAATGGTACACACAAATTATGATACTACAAATAACATCATCCTCAAATTCACATTATATGAACTTTTGTCCTTAGAAATACACTTACAAATTAATACATGACACCTATGTATTGTTAGACAGTTCAAATAACTAGAAGACAACTTAGAGGGGGGTGGGGTGAATCAGTTGTCTCAGATTACCAGAACCTTAAGCAATTAAAAGTTTAATATCAAAACCTAAAATATGAATACCAGAATGCATAAACCAAATACCGAAATAGAAGATAAACCAATTAAGCATAAACAACAATCAGAGAATAAATACCATCCACATGACACCAAGATTTGAACATGGAAAACCTGGTAAAGGGAAAAACCATGGTGGGAAGCCTACCCATAGTCAGATAATACTTCTGTAGTAAGTATGTGAATTACAATTGAGGGGCCTACACTTGCAGGAAGGCCAACATCCTAGAGCACACTACTCATCACAAAAGGAGTCTATGACTACATAGAAATCCAGACTACAATCCGGAAGAAGGAATGAACTGCAAAGATGTTGGCATTGAGTTGTCATTAATGTCAACCAGTATTGCAGGCAAAGCTACCGATATGAAGAATAATGTACCGGTATGATGAAAGACAAGCATTATCAGTAACTTCATTGGCATGAGACAATATGCATGTGTGGGTGAGCATGTTAAGTGATAATCGATATAGCTTATACTTGTCTGAAGCTTGGCTACCTTTTATGATTAAGAGGTAGGATGTTAAAGCTGTCATAAACCACCAAAAATGAAGGTGAGTAACCGGTGTAGTATACACTGCCCGTTAGCAGAAGAAGAAGGTCTCATCAGTAAAGGGATGTACCAGTATGAGGTTGTCAAATGATCAAGAATGAACCGACTGTGTGCTGGTGAACTGAGTGTTTGACCATGGTGATGTCATGTGGAGTCAAGGTGGAAAATATGTTGTGGTTGGTGAAGTCTCCATCGACATGTTGGGTGAAAATGTCAGTCGGTATTAATGAAACAATTGCAAATCACACGACTATAACTAACTAAGGTGGCTCGAGGAAGAAAGGATGATGAAGAAAGATCTGGGAGAGGTGGCGTCTGAATCAATGCAAAGGAAATTCAATCCCAAGATGGTCTCAAAGAGAAAATAGCTAGGCAGTTGTATGTGTCAACGAATTTCAAAGTGAAAAACTTGTACGTGATTGCTATCCTTAGCAAGCATGCGTTGGGTAATGGAAAATGTTTGTAGATGCATCCCTGGAGTACTGGTGATCGATACATGATAGACTAGAAAGGATCTAATATAGATTGTGTCAGCTAATGGAAACCCTAAGGATTTTGAATCATGTTTTGGTGGGAAACTAGTGGTTGAAAAAGAAGAGCTTGAGATAGAGTAAAGTGTTGCTGCAACAGAAGACAATGGTGACATTGTTGTCTGAAAGCCAAAGAGAAACACACCAAAAGTGTTTATGATAAAAGTGTTAATTAATAGGTGAAGCAAAGCAAACCGGTGAAGAGTGCATTGAACAGAGAGGTTATAAACCACTAGGAGTAGTGTTTGAAAAACTATGATTGAGGATTAGTTAAGGAGGAGGAAGACAGTGTGAGTGAGGATTGAGAAAGGTAATTAGAAAAGTCAATTTATAGAGTAATAAAAGAGAAAACAGACCAGTAAGATTGAAACCGATAGAGTAGGATATTGTAAGGTTGCAAAACTTCATTTACAAAAGTGATTTCATTTGTGTCTAAACTTTATATTATTTTTCACTAAGTTGTAGCTTAGTGCAGGGGTTGTAGCTCCTTTAGGTAGTAGCCTATAAATTGTGCAAGGGTTGGTGCTTCTTTGAGTCGGTGCTCATAAATCAGGGGTTTGTGCTCCTTGGGTTGGTGCCCTAAATTTTATAATCAGTTTCACTGTGAGGCTGGATTGGTGCAGAAGATCTCCAGCAGCTATTATCACCGAAGTTTTTCCCACATTTGGTTTTCCTTGTATATATATGGTGTTATGTGTTGCATCCTTGTTTATGTGATATTTTAGTAGTTTAGAAAATCCTTTGACACACCTTGGTGCTCTTTTTATGATGTCAGTTAACACTCAGTTTGTTTCATATACCGGTCTCTTCCTTTTGAAAGAAAAAGATTAAATCATGGATTCACCCCCCCCTCTCAGTGATCCATTGTGTCCAACAAAAGATAGAATCTCCTAAGCCTAAGTACATTTTTAATTAAGCTTAATACCAGAGGACTAAATCTTGTTACATAAACCCAACTCGATCACAAATGATCAACCAAATCCTCTTCTTGAATGAATATAACATTATTCGCTCCTATTACATCCCATGTGATCTACAATGAGATCTTACATCATATATATACAAACCCTCGACCATAAATAATAAGGTCATCTACCAGACAATAATACAATTACATAATTACAAAAAATGTCAGCCTGAGACCAAACAAATAATATCCAAACCATAAGACATCTCGTAAACACATTGAGAGGTCTAATCCACATGTTACATTAAGTCGGTCCATAACCTTGTAAATTTTCGATGCCAATAGCTAACAAGATGAGAGGGGGGGGGGGGGGTGAATCATGCAACCTTAATCTTTCATAAAATCAACAGATTCAACCTTGGTAACTTATACTTCAGCAATATAACCAAAAACTGCTAAACATGCAAACTCATAAACACATAATCACCATAACACATATAACACCAGATTTAATGTGGAAACCCAAATAGGGAAAAACCACTGTGGGATTTCGGACCCACTAAGAAATATACTCTTCTAGAATATGCTTGGTTAAAAGCAAATCATGTTAAAGATTACAAACACATTGCTAGATGTGACCCGGTTAAGGGATTTCCCTCAGATCTGTTACGATCTTCACTTTGTTAGAAGTGACCTTGTCAAAGGATTTCAAACACTCATTTAGAATGTTACCTTGCTAGAGGGTTTACAAATAAGACTGTTAAGTCCACTCAGTTAAGAGATTTTCTATCACTTACAAAATAACAGTAATAAAAATATATCTGCAACTTCACACCTATAATGCTAAAGCAGATTCTATTTGCTCAAAACAATCTTGTCATAGGACTTATCTTGTCCCTTTGCTGGGCTCCCTACTCTGTTATTCAAATAGGTCTTCAAGCTTCTATACTCAGTAATCACTATGTAGCATCCCTATGCTTACACTTGCCTGCATACATTGTTTATCAACAACTCCTTATTTATAAACAATTTGCTAACCATTGAATCTGTTGGGAAAAATGGTGTCTCAACCTTGCATTTATGCGAGGTTACTATTTATAGTAAGTTTTTATTTGAGCACGAAATGGTGCGAAACTCTCCCTGAAGCTTCTGGTTGGCTAGATAAGCATTCCGGTAAAGTTTCGTCGCAAGGTCACAGCTAGTTTTGAAGATATTAAAGTTTTCATCTTGGAGGGGTGCAATAAAATGTTTAAACTTAATTTTGGGGACTTTAGAGGCTCCGAAATGCCCTGAAAAGTTGCCATAACCGGCAAAGCTAGTTACGAGGTGATAGAGCACTTTGCGAGCTTTCCGGCGCTTCAAACGGTTCGTCAATCGGACACTCGGTTCTCAAGTTATGGCCTCCGGAAGTTTGTACTCCTGAAATAGGAAAAATAATTTGTATCGGATACATAAATGAGCTGTAAAAGGGAGCGACACGTGTTGATGTGTGCTTTAACATGTCATAGGGCATCTAGAAGGGAGATAAGGTCGGCTACACCTTATTGGGTGGTTTTAGCCCATGGTTTTGTAATACCGTTTGACGGTTTCTTGTATTGTATCTCCTATTTATGAGGTGTGTGAGATAGAGGTTGTGTGTAAGAGTCTTATGGCTATTGAATTGCCTCTGAATCTCTGATTAGTGGTACTCCTGTGAAGAGCTTGCTCTGCAAATATGTTGTAATTTGTTTTGATTGCTGAATAAAATATTGAGCTGCTTTTGGAGGGTGGGGTTTTTCTCCCGAAAGGGTTTTCCCCACGTAAATCATTGTGTTGTGGTATGAATGCTATTATATCTATTTCTATTTTCTGTAACTGTTGTAATGATCTGAAAAAAGTTTTGCATTACCCTCCTCTCAAGGTTAGTGTAGGAAGTTGTTTCCGCTACTTAACTTCCTTACAGAATCTCCTTGATCACATTTCCCATTATCAATCATAGCCATTAGATCTTCAATCTTGACTAGGTTCAATGTATCCTTCAATCTGAAAACATTTTACCTCATCATGGAACTTGCAGTCCTTCCTAGGAACTTGTGCTAGGTTATTGCGGTTCAATCTGCGCTGTAGATCTTCCTCCTTATTTTCCATTGCCATAGATCCTTAACAAACTTCATGCGCATCATACCAATCATTTATTCATCTCCAGCTCATCAACATCCTTCATTAAATAATGCTTTTATCCATCCAATGCGATCTGTCATAACTCAGTTGCAACTCGGTAAATACTAAACTTTACTCGGTAGACATTCTGCCTTCATTAACCGATATCGATAACCTTAGGGTTTACCGACTAGGTTCTTTTCTCGGTGACATAGTATACTATTAACCTTACAATCAACAACATATGTATGATATCAAAGCAATCTAAACATCATGATCTCATCATTGTCTAACTCGGTAATAGTTGCCCATTGAATAACTTATTTCTCCCCTTTATTATCATATTCTTTTTGTGTCTTTTACCGACATCTTAATACTCTTCAAATCAATCTTCTCAAGATATGGCAACATCATACTGAATCAAAAAATCAATTTCTTGACATCAATGACAAAATAATGTTATAAAGATAGTTATCATCCTTTTTCAGTTATATCAATGATCTCCAACAACCTTCTCAATATCCTTATTGAATATCAACAATCTCCTTCTATTGAAATGCCAACAATCTCCCCCTTTGGCATTGATGGCAAAACCAACTTTTAAATGGTAATACCAACAAGATAATCAAATTGATTCGGATTCAGATTGTTGTTAGACTTCTCCTGTTATTCTTGAGCTTTTAAAATCTTGTGAAGTCTTCTCCCTTTTTTAGTAATCTTCTCCCCCTGTCATTAGTCTTCTATTATTTTCTCCATTTAGTCTTCTCCCCCTTTGACAACAATGCCAAAAAGTAAAAGAACTAAATCATGATTTCTTCCCTTGTGAAGTGATTTTCCTTGCTATGTATTATCTCAGTCTCGGTCAGAGCACCTTGTCTCTATTCACTATTTCCTGCACACCTTTAGAAAACCTTCTAAAGTGCATAAATCAGCATCAATCCACACATAATATTTTGTAGATTCATCGAATTGATGCTTTCACTGAACTCTATCAGTGAGTAGAAGATAGGGGTAGAACCCCTAACTTTCTTCTGAGATACTCAAAAGTGTCCCTTGGCAGTGGCTTTGTGAATATGTCTGCAATTTGCTCCTTTGAATTGATATATTCCAGCACAACTTTCTCCTCTTGAACTTCTTCTCTGAGATAATGATATTTTATAGAGATATGTTTTGTCTTAGAGTGCATTACCAGATTCTTTGAAATGTTAATGGCACTAGTGTTATTACCAAATATAGTTACTGGCTCAGTAACTTTCTCATTTATATGTTCTAACAGTTGCTTGATCCATGCTATATTGGTACAATTCAATGCTGCAACAACATATTCAACTTCTATTGTTGACTGTGAAATACATCCTTGTTTCTTACTAAGCCAACTTACTAGTCTATCACCTAGAAAGAAAGATCCACCACTTGTGTGTTTCCTATCATCAATGTTGCCTACCCAATCAGCATCAGTATAAACTTTTAAATCAAAAACATTCCTCTTTTCATATACTAATCCATAATCTTCAGTGCCTCTCAGGTATCTGAAAATTCTCTTGATTTCTGTCACATGGGTTTCCTTGGGATCTATAGAGAATCTTGCAACAATGCCTACTGCATGTGCTATATCCAGTCTACTGTGCACAACATATTGCAACTTTCGAATCATAGATCGGTAAAGTGTCTTATCAATAGATGCAGATTCATCATTCTTTGATAGTTTATTGTTGGTAGTCATAGGAGTACTTACATGTTTAGAATCCTCCAGTCCAAATTTCTTTAAGATTTCCTTTATGTACTTGGATTGAGTAATGAAAATCTCATCTTTCATTTGTAGTATCTATAAATCTATAAAATACTTTATCTCACTGATTAATGACATCTCAAATTCTTTGCACATTTCATTTCCAAAGTTCTTGCATAAGGAGTCATTACCACAAAAAATAATATCATCAATAAATATAGTTGAGATCAGTATTCCATTGTCCTCATCATTCTTCATGTACATATTGTTGTTTTCACTTGTCCTTATAAATCCAATCTTGATCAAATAAGAGTGCAGTCTTTCATACCATGCTCTAGGTGCTTGTTTCAGACCATATAAAGCTTTGTTTAGTTTACATACCTGATCTTTACTCTTGTCTTCAACAAATCCTTCAGGCTGTTCAATATAAACTTCTTCTAGTATACTTGTAGATAGGAATTTGGAATTTATCAAAGCAATAGATATTAGACTAGCTCAATCACAAAAACTAGATTGCAATGATAAGAAATCCTAATTACAATCAATAAAGGCATGAAGATGAAATACTACAATAAAAAGCAAACCAAAGCCTGTATCTCCTTCATTATTCCTCCAATGTTCTCCTTTCACCTTCCAATTTGATGTTGTTCTCACCTACAAAGTGCATTTGTAAGTGGAAAGCAAGTTATTGATGAAATTTGTAGCATAAGGTTACTCAAAAAATGTGATTGATTGATCCCTTGACTGAAGAAAATCATCCAATTTATAGACAAATTAGAGAGATGACAAGATTAGCATGAAGAGATTTGAAAGGAAATTTCAAATCAAGAATGACAAATATGACAAATTATGACAAAATTGACATTTTCTATGCAAGATTGATTGATTGACAAATTATGAAAAAATTGACATGCAAGATTGATTGATTGACAAATTATGACAAAATTAACAAAATTGAAATTCCATTCCCATGAAATTAGGGGAAATATTAGAAAAATTGAAGAAAATAGGAGAAATAGAAAATTAGGAATTAGGAGAAATTAGTAAATTGGAAAATTGAGGGAAAAGATGAAATAGAAATTAGGTGAATTAATTAATAGGTTTTCATCCATTAATTAATTCATGAAAAAGACCTAGGACTAAGTAAATAGATTTATTTAACCCACAAAGAAGAAGAAAAGGATTTAATGATCAAATCATAAAACCCTAGAAATAAGAAGACAAGGAATTAGGTCAAGACAACAAGAAATTAATGTCGATTCGATCATGATTTTGATTGACAAAGGACCAATGTTGATAAATGATTGAGATTGGTTGACAAATTGACCAAGATTGACAAAGAGATCAAATTGATAGGCGCCAATTGACGAGGAACAATGACTAATTGATCGAAATCGACATGATTGAAAAGGACAATGATCGATGACAAATCGATCACAAAAATGACAAGATTGACAAGGACGAGGATCAATGACGAATCGATTGCAAAATGACAAGATTGACAAGAGGACAAGGATCAATGACAAATCGATTGCAAGATGACAAGATTGACAAGAGGACAAAACCCTAATTCTATCATCGATTAGGATTGACGATGTCCAAAATGATGATAAATGAGCACGCACATTGATGCGACAGGATAAGATTGACCAAAATCATAACTGAAGATTGTTATCGACAAGACCAAATTCGAAAGCAAGAAAAATGAGGAATACAGAAGAAGGACTCGATGCTCACAAATGATAAAGACCAAGTGTGCAACATAGAAGAAATGTTAATCCGACACAAAAACCCTAAAATAAGGCAATGCACAAATGTTAAAGTATGACTCCGCAAGCATTGACCATTTTTAGATGTCTACATTTTGCCCCTCTTTGAGACAATGCGATTCTAAGCATTTTTTCAAAGAACAATAATGAAAATGCCCTAGACAATAACAATGACATATGCATGCCCCCTTGAGGAATTGGCTGGAAAAATCCAGAAAAGAGGCCAATTGATCGATAAGAATGACAGAAGATGATAGGATCGAACGGATTAAAGATCGGAGATTGGATACACAAATGACAAGCAGTGGAAGGTGCAAATGACCGCGACCAGCATAAGATGGAACAAATGTTAGTAAGAAGAAATTAGATAGAGGGTAGTTAGAGATGAAGGAAAACTTGCTTTTACAAATGCACATAGGTAGGTGAGAACCTTTATTTATTGTAGCAAATCAGATGCAAAGCATCATGGCATTGAAGGCCAGAGCTAGAACGCAACCCCTTTTGCAAAAGACAGACACATCACACACAAGGAATGAGTGAATCATCCTAGGGTGCATACATCAAGGGTTGAGGTATGTGCTGCGTTCACAAAGTAAACATACTTATCATAGACACCCAATGATATAGTTGCCCTAGTTTGTGACAAACATTCCACAAACAGCAAACACAACAAAGAAAAGAAAAAGGGACCATGAACCATCCCGATCACTCTAAATCACTTAGTGACATCCTCGAGCAACATCGGAACATGATCAAAGCCAAAGATAAATCAGTAAAAAGATAAGACTCACAAATTCGACCAAGTCAAACAAACATTCTGATCATCATTGTCAAAAGTGGAACACAAGAATGATCATGCTGTCTGGTTTCAGGGAATGCGGTACCCCATTTAAGACAGGACATAGTCTGGTTTTGAGTATACCACACCCTAGATAAGACCCATGATAATAATGACAAGGACAAATGATATTGATGTTGATTGATTGATATGACAATTTTGACCAGTTTGAATGTCTGGTTTGATTGAAAAATTCATCTATTAATGCATGATTTTAGTAAAGTGCAGTGTTGTAACATGTTATCTGTTTGTTGTCTACACAAGTGTTTGATCGATCATCATTGGATGTATGCTCAACGATCTGTCTATGCACAGAGGGTACCATTTATTGACAAAATGCAAAATGCCAAAGAAATTGTTTTTGGATTTTGATGTTTTAAGATTTTTTGTTCGTTTTTCAGGACTTTATTTGACTTTTTAGGGATTTTTTCAGGACATTACTTGATTTTTAGGGATTTTTTCAGGACATTATTTGATTTTTAGGGATTTTTTCAGGACATTATTTGATTTTTAAGCTCCAGTAATTGATCATGACAAGGGGCGCTTACCCAATGAAATTTTGAAAGACATATACAGCGACCAGGACCAAAACATATGCACAAGGACTAGAAACCTGAGTATGCAAGACAATGATGTTGACCAATCATAAGCCTGGAACTAAACATTGGGTCAGGGCAAGGATAATCATGATAAATCTACGGGGGGAAAGTATAGCTAGGGGTCATGATAGATGATGGAGCAGTAATATTTTACACATGGCGCTTGTTTGCCAAGTTTTCACCATGGTACTTGCCCAAAGTGCCTATTCGCCAGGTTTTCACTAGAGGGCGAATTATTTTTCTTTACTTTTGTTCTTTTCAATTTTTTTTTTTTGCTTTTATTTGATTTTTTAATTTTTCACTTGTTTTTTTTTTTTTGATTTTTTGAGCTTTTTGATTTTTTTGTATTTTTTCAGGATCATATTAAAGAACTACTGACAAAAGAACTATGCCTAGTAATTGTGAAGGTGCATGCTATTTACAAGATCTGACAAAGGTTCACCTTCTGGGGTTGCAAGCTGATATGCCCCCGAGCCATAGGCTGCAGTAACTATGAAAGGCCCAACCCAATTAGGTTCAAACTTTCCTTTGATGATGTCAGTAGATTGTGCATTCTTCGGGTTCACCTTTAAGACCAAATCTCCCACTTCAAAGTGTCACCCTTTGACCTTCTTATTATAAGAGTGACGGAGATGGTTTTGATATGCCTACAAATGTGTCAGGGTTGTTTTACATTTCTCATCTAACATCTCAAGCTGATGCAACCGAGAGACTCTGTGCATCTCATCATCAATCAAATTTTGTAGGGAAACACACAAAGAGGAAATTTCCACTTCCAAGGGTAAAATGGCTTCCGCACAATACACCAAGGAATAAGGTGTGCGGATGGAAGTACGATAAGCCCATAGTGCTGGATTCAACTGTACATGCCAATCTCGACCAGCATCATTGATGACCTTTTTTAGGATCTTAATGATGGTTTTATTTGATGCTTCAGCTTGACCATTACTTTGTGGATAATAAGGACTAGAGAAATGGTGTTGGATGCGAAACTTTTCACAGAGTTCCTTGACATCTTTATTTTTAAATGGACGGCCATTATCTGTGACAATTGTGAGAGGAACCCCATATCTGAATATGATCTAATTTAGTAGAAACTTTGAAATTTGAACACTAGTGATATAGGTCATGGGGATAGCCTCGATCCATTTTGTAAAGTATTATGTGGCCGTGATGATGAATTTGTGTCCATTTGCAGATGTCGGGTGAATCTTGCCAATAAGATCCAATCCCCATTGAGAAAAGGGCCACAAAGATATGATAGAGTGAAGTTCTTGGGCTGGCGCATGAATGTAATTTCTGTGGATTTTGCATTTGTAGCATTTCTTGACAAAATAATGAACATCCTTTTCCATAGTGGGCCAATAGTACCTAGCACAAATCAACCTTTTAGCTAGACTCAGACTATTGAAATGGCCCCCACATATACCATCATGAACCTCGTGTAAAGTTGTTTGTGCCTCATCAGAATCCAAACACCTGAGGAGGGTGTGGTCAAAGGAATGATGGTAAAGGGTGTCTGCGATGATGACATATTTGGCTGTCTGGCGGATGAAGGCTTAGCATTGGTTAGAGGAAAGGTTAGGTGGTAAGGTTTGGGATTTCAAATATTGATATATGTCATTGTACCACAGGGAATTAGGACCAACAAGAACACACATCACATCTTTTGTTAGAATTTCAAAAGAAGGGATAAGCAACTATTCGACCAAAAATTCACATCTGTCCATATTGTGGGGCATATTTAACATGGAAGCAATAGTTGCCATAGCATCTGCTGACTTGTTTTGAATTCTTGGAACTTGACTGAAATGGATAGCCGTAAATTTTGTCTTGAAGAAATCCACCATATGCTTGTAGGGAATAAGCTTTTCATCTTTCGTTTCATAGTCATCATTCACTTGACGGATGACTAACTGGGAATCTCCATAGACTTGTAAATGTGTGATGTTCCAGTGGATCACTACTCGGAGTCCTGTGACCAGAGCTTCATATTCTGCAATATTATTGGTGCAATGGAAAGTTATTCTGTAGGATTTGGGAATAGCATCACCTTGAGGGGTGACAAAAAATATACCTACTCCGGACCCGAATTTGGTATGGGATCCATCAAAATATAACTTCCATTCATTAGAAGATGTGAGAGAAAAGACTGATTCATCTGGAAAATCTGTCAACATTGGATGATCATCATGAATAGGTGCCTCTGCAAGTTGATCTGCTATGATTTGTCCTTTTATTGCCTTTCTCTCAATGTACTCAATATCAAACTCACTGAGGATCATAACCCACTTTGCTAGGTGACCTATCAAAGCTGCCCTATTAAGCAAGTATTTCAAGGGATCAATTTTTGCAACTAACAATGTCTGACGATTTAACATATAGTGTCGAAGCTTCTATGTTGCAAATACCACTGCTAAACATGCCCATTCAATAGTTGAATAATTCAGTTCATAGCCCACTAGTGTTCGACTGATATAATAAATAGCCCGTTCTTTGCCTTTCTCATCCTATTGGGCTAAGAGAACTCCCAGTGCCATTTCAGTTGCAGAAATATACAATATGAATGGCTTCCCTTCTATAGGAGGCATTAGAATAGGTGGCGACAATAGATAATCCTTGAGATTTTGAAATGTTGATTGACATTGCTCAGTCCATTTAAAAGTGACACCTTTATGTAATAAATGTTGGAAGGGATGACATTTGTCTGCCAATTGAGTTATAAACTGGCGGATTGACTGTAACTTCCCTTGCAAACTTCTTAGTTGACAAAGATTGGAAGGAGGAGGCATATCCATTATTGCTTTAACTTTTTCGAGGTCTACTTCGATGCCTTTGTGAGAAACAATGTACCCTAATAACTTGTCGGATGTGACACCAAAGACACATTTCTTTGGGTTGAGTCTGAGCTTGTAGGTTTCCATTCAATCAAAAATTGGGCCAAGGATGGCTAGATGACTATCTCTTGTGACAGATTTGCATAATAGCTCATCAACATAGTCTTCCATCAAAGTATGCATAAAATCATGGAAAATTGTCGTCATAGCTCTTTGATATGTTGCGCCAGCATTTTTAAGACCAAAAGGCATCACATTCCAGCAGTAGGTACCCCAAGCACATGTGAATGCAGTCTTATGTTGATCTTCAGGAGCAATACGAATTTGATTATATCCAGAAAAACCATCCATCAATGATAGCATCTCATATCTGGCAGTCATGTCAACTATGATGTCTATATTCGACAGTGGAAAATCATCTTTAGGGCATGCTTTTATTAAGATCACTAAAATCCATACAGATTTTGATGCCCCCATTTACTTTGCTAACTGGTACCAAATTTGAAATCTAGTCTACATAATCAATGGGTCTGATAAAGCCCACATCTAATAATTTTTTTAGTTCTACCTTGACCAAGAGAGCCACCTGGGGATGCATCTTTCCGAGTTTCTATTTGACGGGCTTGGCATTTGATTTTATTGGCAAGTGATGAAGGACTAATTCTGGATCAAGGCTAGGCATATCTACATAGGACCATGCAAAACTGATCTTCTTCTCCAGAAAGAAATTGACAAAATCTATCTTTTCCTATTTTGATAGAGAAGCCGTGAAATGAATGACCTTAGGGTTGTCAGGTGTACCCAAATTTATCTCTTCGGTCATTTCCACAAGCAATGTTGATTTATCCTGACTTGATGAGGGTATGTCCAATCTTCCACCTTTGGGCACCTCAGAGAGGTTTTCACCCGTGGGTACGTCTTTTATGTTTACTTTTTCATGATCAGAGAGTGCCTTACGGTTTTCACTCAAAGACCTATTATTTTGATATTTTACTTTTTCTTTTTCATTTTTATGACTAGAAGATGGAGTTGACTCCCCAAAATATGCTGTAGAATCTAAATCAATAGCAAACCCTGCCTTATGATCACCTTGTGGTATGCCTTCCCTTAGTCCAAGGAATTCTGCAGTTGCTTTGTCATTTTGAAAACAATCCAATTTGAGTGGTTCTTGTTGGTCTTGTTGGATAAGCTATGGATAGACAAGGGGCATGTCATCATTGGTTTTAAGGAGAGCGAGGGCCAAGATGGTAAAGATGTAAATGTCCATGGTATCACTGTCTGAACTGCTCGTATCTGATTCAGAGCTTGGGTCCCAGGATGACTCTATCCAGGCATTAGGACATGTTTTGGGAGGGGGAGTTATTTCATGTTTGTCTTCCATGGGCAAATCATCAGGGTCAAGGAAAATATCTTCGAGAGCATAGGAGCTAGAAGAAAAGGAACTCCATTCCCATTCATTGGAATCAGTTTCAGGTTGGATATCCTCAGGTGTTGTTTCATCATTAGAGTCACGCCCTTTTCCACACGTGGTCACTTTGGTAGATGAGGTTCCAATTCGCAATGGTACAAAACCTAATCCTAAAGTTGGATGTCGCATCTTAGGTATAATAGGTTCCAGTCTTCCTTTCTTGTCAGGGCCCAAACCACTGTAGCCATCATATCCCTTTTTCTGTAGCATAGTAAACCCTTTGCCATACCGCTCCACTGGTAACCTGACAGGTTGTGTCTCAGTTGGATCCTTATAAAGCCAATCTATGACATCATCATCCAAATTTTCTTTGTCAAGTTCACCCCATCTTGTAAATGTAGTGGGGGGCTGATATTGAATGACTATCTTAGATTCCTTTTGCAACAAATGTGGTTTACCATGTGATTTTGGAGATATTGGTAAATTCCCAATAGGGAATGTTTGAGCCATTGAATACTCTTCGCATCCTTGGTCTTGTATCTTCAATTTTCCTTTGACAACATCTAACAACTCATTAGGATCCACATAATTATGTGAGTGGGCCTCTCTATTGACTGAGACTTGTTGCTATGGGGAATCCTTTAGATTAGCCCAAAATTGAAATGGATTACGATCTCCTGGAATTGTTATCTCAGTCCCATTGTAAGGATATTTTAAACACTGATGATAAGTAGATGGAACTGCTTTCATTGCGTGGATTCACGAACGACCAAGAATCATATTGTAAGGGAGGTCAAGGTCTAGGACCTGCAAGAAAGTGTTTTTTGTCACTGGACCAACTCTGATAGGCAATGAAATTACCCCTTTAGATGGGCGCACAACATCATCATATGCTTTGATTGTTATTTTTCTGGAAGAATCAATGTCATTTTCTGTATAACCAAGACCAATGACCACTCTCAAGGTATAGATGTTAAGACCTACTCCGCCATCTATCAAGACTCATCGGATCTTGCAATTATGGACAAAGACTTCAAGATGTAAAGGATCATTATGAGGGAGCTTATCAAGAGAAATATCATTATCAGAAAAGGTGACGTGTTGGGAAACAGTTAGATGTCCAATTCGGGCTTGAAACTAGTCAATCAATGTCTGTCGGGATAGTGGACTCAGTTAAAGCTTTATCTAGGACTGCGCGATGCATAGGGGACATTTTCAACAACTCAAGAATTGATATTTGTGCAGGTGTCTTCCCCAGATGATCTAGGAGATTATATTGACTCGTAGGAGTTGATTTGGGAGGAATTGTAGGAGCTCCTTTCAGGACTATTTTGGATCGACGAGTGGTGACTGCGCAAGAAGGATCTTGTCCCTTTATTCTTATGGTGGAAACATACTCCTTTGATGCTCGAAAACAATTGATGACATTGTTATAACTAGTATTTGCATAATTAAGATTTGTTGTTTGGGTAGAGTTTGAAGAAGATGCTTTACCCTTATCATGATCAAGCAAAGGAGTTTTAAAAATTGTATGATCAGTGTTAGAGGTCACGTTGGGTAGGTCTACCTCAATTACTCCTTGATCTAACAAGTCTTGAATCATATGTTTCAATTGAAAACATGATGTGGTTTTATGTCCTTTTGATCGATGGTATTCACAATATGCATTATCATTCCACCAATGCGGCTTTACCAATGGTTCTGCCTTGATATTTGGTAACTTGATAAACTTTGCTTGTATTAATTGTTTCATTACTGACTCAATAGGCTCTCCCAATGGCGTAAACTATCGAGGAGGTCCATCCCTTTATCAGAAAGATTTTTGTTGCTGGTTTTGTTGCTGACCTTGTTGTTGATTATATTGTTGAGTATATTGTTGGTATTGCGGCTGTTGAGTAACATTGCTTGCTGGTGTTTGATTTTGTTCCATAGCCGACATATTAGGAGCACTCAATTTCTTTATTGTGAATGTGGGTTGATTTGCATTCACTGCTCTTGCGTCAACAACTCCATCATTAGTGACATTCTTGTTTTTGTACCAAAATCTATTTCTGTCCCTTGAATTGTTTGTGTTGTCATTGTCTTTGTTGAGCTTAATGATTCCCTTAGCTACAAGAGCAGTTTCAATGTTCATCCCTTTCTTAATGAGTTTCTCAATGGTACTGGGACTTTTCAATTTGAGTTCATACATCATTTTTGGGACCAAATTTTGAATAAATAAGTTCACTTGTTGTTCTTTAGGTATATCTAGGGAAGAACAACTATACAAGCTTTGCCATCGTTGCAAGAAAGTCACTAATGGTTCACCTTGCTTTTGCTTGGTGTTGCATAAATCTTACATGGTCACTTCACTGTCAATGTTGAATGCGAAGTGGGATATAAACTTTTGAGCCAATTCCGACCAAGTCTTTATATTCCCTGGCAAATGCGAATACCAATCCATGGCTTGTCTTGTGAGACTTCATGCGAATAAGCGCATTAAATATGTTTCCTCATAACTCACTTCAGTACATGCTGTGAAAAATGCTCGAATATGGTCTTTTGGATTGCCATTCCCTTTATATTTCTCAAAATTAGGAGCCTCAAAATGCTTAGGGAAGGGAGGCATGTACAAGATCTTGTCAAATGGATTAGGACATAAATCTTGATCTGTGTACAATTTCTTTGTTCCTTTGGTTTCCAATGCATCGACTTGTCGTTGCAACTTCTCAAGCTATTGTGCAAATGTGTCAGGTATCGAAGATTTTGGAAGTTTATCATTCACTCTTGGGTGTACTCATTATCAATACATCCTGCTCTCCATTGGTTGTTGATGCTCAAAAATTGTTGTCTTTGGTGTCTCTGGCATATAAAGTTCTTGATACATCTTTTGTTGCTGTGGTTGTGCCATGCCTTGACATTGACCTTGTTGTTGTGCTTCTTGTGGTGGAATCATGATTGGTAGCCTTGGTTGATATTGCAATTGAGGGTGTTGTTGATATTGCATGGACATCAATTGTGGTTGTGAAGTATGATAATTTGTTTGTCTTGGCACATATTGAGGCACATGTTGTTGTTGATGCTGACGAATCAGAATTTGCTGACTTTGTGCCAATTGTTGTTGTCTTGATGTAAATCCCATCATTTGCAAAAAACTTTGTTTGGGAGGTTTTTGTTGTTGCTCCTTGAGATGGGGTATGGCACTCATATTTACTTGTTGTGTTGTTTGTCCAATCCACTATGGTGGTTGCAAGTTTGAATTAACTTGTAATGGTGCAGAAGACACCGCAACATGTTGTCAAATGCGATATTATTGTTGTTGTGCATTGCTTGTTTGCACTTTCGATTGTGCCTTTTGTGTATTACTTAATTGTTGTAACACTTGTTGTTGGTGCAAACCACTATTTGTGGCTCTTTGTGTTCCCATTATCGAAGGATCTATCACAATATTTTGCATAACAGGTACTTGAGTATTTAGCAAATATATTGAACTTAATGGGACATAGGAACTTTGCTGCATTGTGGAATTGTTTTGGACATTGGTAAGATTAGGAATTCTAGTCGTAAAGCTTTCTTGCGTCTTAGATTTCGATCCACTTGTAATTATTCAAGGAATCATTTCTTGTTGAGGGACAGTTGTCAATATTTGTGTGGCCCTCATTTGATCTTGTGTTAAAGGTGTTGTATTAAATAACGGATTGTTTATTGTTTCAAATGATGACTTTTGAGGAATAGTCACTATCAACGTTTTTGAAGCACGTTTACTCATCAAGGTGTGTTGAGTTTCTTATTGCACATTTTCTTCGTTTGGATGTGGAGAGAAACTTAACAGCTCACCGCCTTGTTGTTTTTGCACATTAATTTGCTCACTTGAGGAGGTCACATTACTCATCATGTCAAGATATTTTTGTGGGAACATCTTAAAGACCTTGTTCAAGAATTTATCCATCTTTTTTGTCAACTTCGGATCTCTAAGGAACATATCAACATCATCGGAAGCATCGGAATCTGATGAAGAATCTGGTAAAACATTTGGATTTATTTCTTGTTGAACGCCTTGATCTGAACCAAATCCTTGTGAAAGAGTTTGTTCCTCATGTAATGTTTGAATTTCATGTTGCAGGTTCGGTTGATTCCAGTCGAAAGGTGCATTTTCTCTTGGTGTTGGTGGAACACTCCCATATCCTAGTTTCATGGGTACAAACAATGGCTCATATAATGGAGGTGGTCCAAGTTGAACCATTCCATATGATGGTAATGATGTGTTTGATGAACCTTCAATTTGTAATGATTGACTAGGTTGAAACTATGAGTTTGATACATTGTCAATGGGTTGATATGTTGGTTTGCCCATCTTCTTAGATTTTGACCTTGTTACAATAGGTATGTCACTATGCAAATGCAATATTTTTTTGGGATTTTTTTTATTTTAAAAGGATGATGTATGATATGCAACTTAAATAGATGAAAATGCAATCTATGGCGAGAATGCAACCTATGTTTTTGTTGTTTTCCAAGAGTTGGAAAAACTTTTTGAAATGCAATCCTAAAGACTCAACCTTTGGAAGTTGGAGTGAAGCCAAGACCTTAAAGGACAAAGGACCAAATGAAAATAGGGAAAATTGACAATGTCTCACCTATATGCTTGGATACTAAGCTAGGTTTGACAAAAATGATATTAATGAAAGGACAAATTTTTGGACAAGGTCAAGACTTCTTAACAACAACTTAGGGTATCATCCAAAGTTTTGATTTTCCAAGGTTGACAAATCAAATTTTTGAGACTAAATGCAAGAAGGCAATGATTATGATAATGACTTGGGATATGACATGAAAATGGTCTAAGGATATGATATGAGAAGATGAAGTCAAGACAAGATGACAATACAATGACAAGGATATGCGAAGACCAATGACTTGGAATATGCAAAATGCAACCTAGGCAAGACCTAATTTTAGCATGACAAGGATAATGCAGGAATGTCACCTAAATGGAAATCTAGCTTGGATATGACAATGAAATTCAAAATTAGGGAAAATGAGCTTGGACCTAAGTGCAAAATGAGGACGCTTGCAATGAAAAGGACTAAAATGAAAGGAGATGACAATATACTTTAGGACCTAAGTGGGACTATGCAAAACCTAGCCTAAAGTGACATGAATTTTGAAACAAAGACATTCAATGTTTTGACAAGCCATGTTCAAATGTTGGATGAATACTTGGACAAATTTGGACTTTTGTTTGGATCTTGCTTTTGAATTTGAAGGTTATTGATTTTGAAAATCCAAGTTGACTATGAGCACTTTTGAAAGTTTGTTTTTAATTTAACCTTTGACAATCACGGAAGACAAAATGTTTGTTTGACTTTGACTCAAGACAATCAAGCACATTTACAACAAATCCTATGGCTAGCAAGGACAATATTTGTTGAATCCTCTAATGAAATACAACACTTAGCCAGATAGCTAGACGCTTGGTAGCACTGGCTCCCCCTTATAGTGCACTCACTTCTCAGGCATACCAAGCTTCGAGCTCAAGGGGCATCACTTCCCAAGAACTTGCTATCTCTAACTAGATAGAAGAATTTTGGCCTCTAAAAATAAGAGATTCTAGTAAGGGCTTCCGTTTAGGTGGGTATTGATCCGGCAAATAAATCATCACAATACCATTCCAGCACCTGTTGTCTACAACTTTCGTTGCATCCACAATTATTTAGAGTTGTTCAGAAGAGCTTGGATTTAGCCTGTCACCACTTAGGGTCGTTCCCTCTCACCAATGCCTATGCGAAGTGCCAGGCAAATTGGGAGGCAGGCCCAATTCTAAGGGTTAAAACATGCAATCAAACTGAAAGCAAACAAAGCATGCATGGTGTTCATTAACCTTTAAGAAATTAAATGTGCAACTACTTTAAAAATCACATGCAAGATGTTTTAATAAAAGTCTTTGACTGCGTCCTGCATAAGATTTGTTAGTAGTTTCATTTTTAGTCTTCATCACATGTAATGCCAAGGTGCTGCACAGAGAATCAATACCAAAGAAAAACCAGAATACAAGAACAGAATGAAGACAAAATAATTTACAAGTAAAAACACTGGTTTCACCTCTATTTCTAGCCTCACACAAGCACAGAATGTCTCAACATAGGCACAAAATGCCTTGTCATAGGCGCAGAATGCCCTGACACAAGCACAGATCTCTTTGACACAGGCCCAGATCTCTTTGACACAGGCACAAGATGCCCTAACACAGGCGCAAAATGCTTTGACACAGGCGCAAAAGTGTCCAGAAAGCTCTGAGTCGCCCTATTTCTTGATTTTTCACCTGTAAATCAGCTCAAAAGCACTCAAAAACATGGTTAGAGGGGTTAGTTCACATCAGGTTCACCAAAAAATGTAGATAGGAATTTAGAATTCATCAAAGCAATAGATATTAGACTAGCTCAATCACAAAAACTAGATTGCAATGATAAGAAATCATAATTACAATCAATAAAGGCATGAAGATGAAATACTACAATAAAAAGCAAACCAAAGCCTATATCTCCTTCATTGTTCCTCCATTGTTCTTCTTTCACCTTCCAATTTGATGTTGTTCTCACCTACAAAGTGCATTTGCAAGTGGAAAGCAAGTTATTGATGAAATTTGTAGCATAAGGTTACTCAAAAAATGTGATTGATTGATCCCTTGACTGAAGAAAATCATCCAATTTATAGACAAATTGGAGAGATGACAAGATTAGCATGAAGAGATTTGAAAGGAAATTTCAAATCAAGAATGACAAATATGACAAATTATGACAAAATTGACATTTTCTATGCAAGATTGATTGATTGACAAATTATGACAAAATTAACAAAATTGAAATGCCATTCCCATGAAATTAGGGGAAATATTAGAAAAATTGAAGAAAATAGGAGAAATAGAAAATTAGGAATTAGGAGAAATTAGTAAATTGGAAAATTGAGGAAAAAGATGAAATAGAAATTAGGTGAATTAATTAATAGGTTTTCACCCATTAATTAATTCATGAAAAAGACCTAGGACTAAATAAATAGATTTATTTAACCCACAAAGAAGAAGAAAAGGATTTAATGATCAAATCATAAGACCCTATAAATAAGAGGACAAGGAATTAGGTCAAGAAAACAAGAAATTAATGTCGATTCGATCATGATTTTGATTAACAAAGGACCAATGTTGATAAATGATTGAGATTGGTTGACAATTTGACCAAGATTGACAAAGAGATCAAATTGATAGGTGCCAATTGACGAGGAACAATGACTAATTGATTGAAATTGACATGATTGAAAAGGACAACGATCGATGACAAATCGATCGCAAAAATGACAAGATTGACAAGGACGAGGATCGATGACGAATCGATCGCAAAATGACAAGATTGACAAGAGGACAAGGATCGATGACAAATAGATCACAAGATGACAAGATTGACAAGAGGAGAAAACCCTAATTCTATCATCGATTAGGATTGATGATGTCCAAAATGATGATAAATGAGCACGCACATTGATGCGATAGGATAAGATCGACCAAAATCATAACTGAAGATTGTTATCGACAAGACCAAATTCGAAAGTGAGAAAAATGAGGAATGCAAAAGAAGGACTCGATGCTAACAAATGATAAAGACCAAGTGCACAACATAGAAGAAATGTTAATGCGACTCAAAAACCCTAAAATAAGGCAATGCGCAAATGTTAAAGTATGAATCCGCAAGCGTTGACCATTTTTAGATGTCTACAATACCATTCAAAAATGCAGATTTAACATCCATTTGATATACCTTGAAATTTTTTAAAGCAGCATATGCCAACAATGTTCTTACTCCCTCAAGTTTAGCCATAGGTGCAAAAGTCTCACCATAATCTATTCCTTCTTCTTGAGAATAACCTTTGCAAACTAGTCTTGCTTTGTTCTGAATGACGTCACCTTTTTCATTTAGCTTGTTTCTAAAAATCCACTTTGTACCGATTATATTTTTGTATTTCGGTCTTGGGACTAGTGTCCATGTGTCATTCTTCTTGATTTGATCAATCTCTTCTGTCATAGCATTTACCCAATCTTCACTGTTAAATGCCTCTTTTACTATTCTCGGTTCAAATTTAGATATCAGACATGTGTTTTGTGTCAGTTTGTTCTTTGTCATCACTGGATCATCCTTATCTCCTATAATCTGACTTGATGCATGATGTATTCTGACATATTTGGCTAATATAGGCTCTATAGGCTCTGTATGATCTTCTTCATCACTCAGTAACTGGACATTATCTTCATTTTCTTCAGCAACTTTCTCGGTAGGACTTCTCAGTTGAACATAAACAAATTCTTCATAATCTTCTGGTTCTCTGGAATTTCCTTCATCATTTCTTTCTGCAAATTCATCAATTTTCACATTTGCACTTTCTACTATTTTGTTAGATGATTTGATCAGACATTTAAATGCTTTACTTCTAGAAGAATAACCAAGAAATGTTCCTTCTTCACTTTTCTGATCAAACTTTCCATTTCTGTCAGCTTTGTGAACATAGCATCTACTTCCAAAGATTTTAAAATAACTTACATTAGGTTTCTTGTCATACTAGATCTCATATGGTGTCTTCATAGTTTCTTTCTTTAGTTGTACTCGGTTCAAGGTGTAAACTACAGTGTTGATTGCTTCTCTCCAAAATGTTTGAGGTACCCTCTTTTCTATCATCAAGGTTCTGGCACAATCTACAATTGATCTATTTCTTCTCTCAACTATCCCATTTTGCTGAGGTGTTCTTGATGCAGACACTTGCCTTTTTATACCATGATCATTGTAGAATAAGTTAAATTCATCAAAAGTGAATTCTCCTCCTCTATTAGATCTAAGACATTTCAATTGTCTTCCTGTTTCATTTTCAACTCTTGCCTTGTACCATTTAAACATTTGAAAAGCTTCTAATTTTTCTTTTAAAAACATAACTGACATCATCCTTGAGTAATCATCCACAAATAATATGAAATATTTATCACCATAATAACTTTGAACTTTCATGGGACCACAAAGATCAGTGTGTGCTAGATCTAAAATTCCTTTAGAAGTGTAGGACTTACTTGTAAAGCTAGATCTTGTCATCTTACCCATCTGGCATCCTTGGCACATAGCATTCTCAGGTTTTTCCAGACTCAGTAGACCTCTTACTCGGTGCTTCTTACTTATTTTGATCAGATTATCAAAATTTACATGACAAAACCTTTTATGCCATAACTAGGTATCATTTATCTTTGGATAAAGACACTTGTTCTGAGTTGAGTCAAGATGAAATGTATTACCTTTTGTTTGTGTCCCAGTAGTAGCCAGCTTTTCATGCTTGTCATGAACTTTGACACATCTGTTCTTGAATTCTATTCGATATCCTATATTGTTTAGCTGTTCTACACTTAACAAATTGTATTTCAAACCTTCAACCCAATATACATCATCACATTTAGCATTGTCAAGAAGTGTTATAGATCCTTTACCTTTCAACGGACATGGTGCATCATTACCAAATCTTACATAACCTCCATCATAATCTTCTAATTTAACAAACTTGTGTTTATCACCTGTCATGTGATGTGAGCATCCACTGTCTATGATCCAAGAATCATTATTATTTATGTGAGATATTAGGGCTTTTTCTTCATACCTTTCTTCATCTGATCCATCTTTAATAGCCACACAAACAACTTTCTCATTATCTGTTTCATCAAATTTATCATCATTGGATTCCTCATCAGCTACTAGGCATGTCTTTCTCTCTCTCCTTTTGAAGTCTCAGTGTCCTCTGTATTGGTTGTCTTTCTACCTGTTATCTCGGTATTCTCTCTTTTTACTAGATTCTTTGTCAGGACAATTAGAAGCCATATGTCCTATTTTATCACAATTGAAACATTTTAAAGGTAGCTTTCCTTTGTACTTACCTTTTCCTCTTGGTAACCTTCTGGCTAATAATGCTTCAAACTCTTCTTGCTTTTTGATTTCCTCATATAGTTTGTGCACTTCTTCCATGTTCTTATGAAATATTTCACTTGCTCCACTATGATTCCCCTCAAAGTTCTTACTCATTCTATCATTATAATCATCAGATTCACCAATATGAAAAGAACTGAATGCAGATTCTACTTTATTTACCAAAAACCCACTGTTATCAAAATTGCTTAACTCAAATGCACGTAGCTTACCAATAGTAGCATTCAAAGAAACTGGCATGTTAGGTACAGACCTTAGTTCATTGATTGCAGAGACTTGAATGGCATAAACAGGTAGAAGGGTTCTCAACAACTTACTTGTTACATCCTTTTCTTCAATAGTTCCTCCTGCTCCTTTGATTTGATTGACAATCTCCTTTAACCTTGTACTATATTGGGTTATGTTCTCATCTTCATTCATTCTCATGGATTCAAGTTGTCCTCTTAGACTATCTACTTTTTCTCTTTGAACATGTTCATCACTGCCATACATAGATATGAGTTTCGTCCACATTGCTTTTGCATCATTGCAGCCTTCTAGATCATTAAACTCTAAGTCGATCAATGCTGATGTTATTTCAATCATAGCTTGAATATGTTCTTGCTTTGCCTTTATCTCTTCCAAGGTCATTGGGTTGGTCCTTGGTGGTATGTAATCATTCTCCAAATAATATGTTGCATATTCTCCAATTCTTGATAAATGTAGCTTCATCCTTTTCTACCATGTGGAGAGACTTGACTTGTTCAGCTTTGGTGCATCCCTTTTATACATTTTCGGATCTTTGCCTCAAGTACCTTTAAACCTTTCTTCCAAAGTCCAAAGCTTTGATACCAATTGTAAAGTTCTGATGCCAATAGCTAACAAGATGAGAGGGGGGGGGGGGGTGAATCATGCAACCTTAATCTTTCATAAAATCAATAGATTCAACCTCGAAAACTTATACTTCAACAATATAACCAAAAACTGCTAAACATGCAAACTCATAAACACATAATCATCATAACACATATAACACCATATTTAACATGGAAACCCAAATAGGGAAAAACCATTGTGGGATTTCGGACCCACTAAGAAATATACTATTCTAGAGTATGCTCGGTTAAAAGCAAATCCTATTAAAGATTACAAATACATTGCTAGAGGTGACCCGGTTAAGGGATTTCCCTCAGATCTGTTAGGATCTTTACTTTGTTAGAAGTGACCTTGTCAAAGGATTTCAAACTCATTTAGAATGTTACCTTGCTAGAGGGTTTACAAATAAGACTGTTAAGTCCACTTGGTTAAGAGATTTTCTGTCACTTACGAAATAATAGTAATAAAAATATATCTGCAACTTCACATCTAAAATGCTAAAGTAGATTCTATTTTCTCAAAACAATCTTGTCATAGGACTTATCTTGTCCTTCTGCTAGGCTCACTACTCTGTTATTCAAACAGGTCTTCAAGCTTTTGTGCTCGGTAATCACTATGTAGCATCCCTGTACTTACACTTGCCTGCATACATTGTTTATCAACAACTCCTTATTTATAAACAATTTTCTAACCGCTGAATCTCCTTGATCACATTTCCCATGATCAATCATAGCCATCAGATCTTTGATCTTGACTAGGTTCAATGTATCCTTCAATCTGAAAATGTTTTACCTCATCTTGGAACTTGCAGTCCTTCCTAGGAACTTGTGCTAGGTTATTGCGGTTCAATCTGCGCTGTAGATCTTCCTCTTGATTTTCCATTGCCATAGATCCTTAAAAAATTTCATGCGCGGCATACCAATCATTTATTCATCTCCAGCTCATCAGCATCCTTCATTAAATAATGCTTTTATCCATCCAATGCGATCTGTCATAACTCGGTTGCAACTCGATAAGTAATAAAATTTACTTGGTAGACATTCTGCCTTCATTAACTGATATTGATAACCTTAGGGTTTACCGACTAGGTTCTTTGCTTGGTGACATAGTATAGTATTAACCTTACAATCAACAACATATGTAGGATGTCAAAACAATCTAAACATCATGATCTCATCATTGTCTAACTCAGTAATAGTTTCCCATTGAATAACTTATTTCTCCCCTTTATTATCATATTCTTTGTATGTCTTTTACCGACATCTTAATACTCTTCAAATCAATCTTCTCAAGATATGGCAACATCATACTGAATCAGAAAATCAATTTCTTGACATCAATGACAAAATAATGTTATAAAGATAGTTATCATCCTTTTTCAGTTATATCAATAATCTCCAACAACCTTCTCAATATCCTTATTGAATATCAACAATCTCCTTCTATTGAAATGCCAACAAACCTAGATACACCGAGACCCAATATAGGTCCATACATACTACAACAATGATCCCAATCAACCAAGTCTCAAAAATGATCACCATAAGCATACTGAATCTCCATTAGAATCTACACCAACACCAGTTATGCACATCATCAAAGATCTTCATCAAAGCTCTATTAGTGTAACCCTCGCCAAAACAACAAACCAAGCTTACTAGCAAGCAGGATAGCATCTGATCACTAGATCAAAACCAACTGACTGAACATGAATTTGAGTAGCATGAATAAGCCAATTCCATAACCTAAACATACCTAAACATACCAAAGCATACCAGATCATATTGAATCTAATCCAACCAGAAACCAAACAACCTACCAGGACCAGAAGGGTTCCGGTAAAGCAACCAACATAGCTAGTGTTGACATCAATGACAAAACATCAATGCAACACATAATCAATTCCTCCAAATGGAAAAAATCTCCTCCTTTGGTATTGATGACAATAATATATGTGAAAAACATCAAGTACCAAGAAATGCCAAACAAGTCTCCCGCAATGGAAGACAACCAACAATCTCCCACACAAAGATATATCAATGAAGTTTTGAAACAAAGACCAAACTCCCCTTGTGAAGGATATCTCTATAAAGCTCGATTTGTCACATGAATATCTCTCCACCTTTGACAACAATACCAGAAATATGACAAAAATATCAAAGAAAAAACATAAACCACTTAATCACAAGGCTAACTACTCCCCCTGAGTAGTAGGATCCCCACATCAGTCCCGAATGAATAATATCTTTGATAATGCATACCAAACTGATGCCAAATAGCATCAATCAGTTTTCTGTCAGAGGGGTGGAAATGCCTAACCTATCTTTGAGGTACTCAAATGATTCTTTAGGCAAAGGTTTAGTGAAAATGTCTACAATCTACTCTTTAGTGTTCACATAAACCACTCTAACCTCATTTTCTTCCACCTTCTTCTTCAAAAAGTTGTACTTGATAGATATGTGCTTTGTCTTAGAGTGAAATACCAGATTCTTTGATATGTCAATAGTAGTAGAGTTCTCACAGTGAATAACTACTGATCCAATGCAATGCACTTTAATGTCCTTCAACGTATGCTTCATCCATAGAACTTGTGTATAGTTAATAGCAGCCACAACATACTCAACTTTAGCAGTAGATAAAGAAATACATGATAGCTTCTTGCTGATCCATGAAACCAACTTATTTCCAAGAAAGAAATCTCTACTGCAAGTACTTTTCCCATCATCAACATCTCCTACCCAATTTGCATCTGTGTATGCACATAAAGTAAAGTCATCATCCTTAGGGTACCACAAACCATATTCTGATGTACCTTGCAAGTATCTAAAAATTATTTTCACCGCATTCTCATTATTTTTTCTAGGATCACTCTGATATCTTGATGCAATACAAATAGAATTCATTATGTTAGGCCTAGTCTAAGTCAAATATAGTAGACCTCCAATCATAGACTTTCATCTTGTAGGATTTACCAGTGTAGATCCATCTTTCCTTGTCAAATTCTCACTTGTAACCATCGGATTACTTACTGGTTTAGAATATTCCATACCAAATTTCTTCAATAATTCCTTAGCATACTTAGTTTGACCAATGAAAATACTTTTATCAGTTTGACTAATTTACAAACCTAAGAAAAATTATGTTTCCCCAATCATAGACATTTCAAATTCTTTCTCCATATTTTTAGAAAATTTCATGCACAACTTATCTTCACCTCCAAAAATAATGTCATCAACAAATACTTCAATAATTAGTATATCATCATCAGTGACCTTATAATATAGATTAATTTCAGCATTACCCTTAGTAAAACCAAGCTTCAAAAGATATTTATCTCACCTTGCATACCAACCTCTAGGTGCCTATTTCAATCCATATAAATCTTTCCTTAACCTGCAAACCATGGTTTTATCATCTAAAAGTGAAAAACCATTAGGTTGCTCAATGTAAACTTCCTCATCAAGATCCTCATTCAACAAGGCACACTTAACATCCATCTGATAAACTTTGTAATTTTTATGTGCAGCATAAGCAATAAATAATCTTACATCTTCAATCCTAGCTACATGTGCAAAAGTTTCACCATAATCAATTACTTCCTTCTGATAATATCCTTTACAAACCAATCTAGCCTTATTCCTTACAACTTGACCATCGTCATTCAATTTATTCCTAAAAACCCATTTAGTTCCAATAACATTCTTATTTTTAGGTCGGGGAACTAAAGTCTATTGGCCATTTGGTGGAATTGATTATGTGTTGCATTGATGTTTTGTCATTGATGTCAACACTAGATATTTGGATGTTTTACTAGCACCCTTATGGTCCCAGTAGGTTGAGTAGTTTTTGGTTAACTTGGATCCGACATGATCCGGTTGACTTTGGTATAATCTGATGATGGAATTGGCTTGTTCATTGTACTCATACTCATATTTGGTTAGTTGGTTTCGGTCTGGTGATTGGATGCTATCCTTCTTACTTAGAAGATTGGTTTCTAGTTCTGGCGAGGGTTTCACTAGCAGAGCTTTTGGTGGAGATCTTTGATGCATTGCATAATTGGTGTTGATACAGATTTTGATGGAGTTTTAGGATGTTGTTGGTGATCATGTTCGGTACTTGGTGTTTGGAGATCATTACTAAAGTGTGTGGTCCTATACTTGGTCCCGGTTGATCTAGGTTATGGACTAACATAGATGTAATGTGTGGATAGGACCTATTGTTGTATTTCTGGGATGTCTTATGTGTTGGATATTATTTTTTTTGGTCTAAGGCTGACATGGTTTGTAATTATGTAATTGGTTTATTGTTTGGTGGCCGACTTGATTGTTTATGGTCGAGGGTTTGTATAAATAAGATGTAATATCTCATTGTAGATCATCATGGTTAATGTGAGAGGTCATGGTTAAGGAATGTAATGTGTGAATAATGTAATATCATTCATGTAGAGGAGTTGGTCAGTCATTGGAGATCGAATTGGGTTTGTGTAAGAGGATTTAGTTCTCTGGTATTGAGCTTAACCAGAACTGTACTCTTGCATAGGAGATTCTATCCTTTGCACTTCAACACTTCTCTGGATTGTAGTTTGAATTTGTATGTAGTCAGTAAGAATCCTTTTTTGATGAGTAGTGTGCTCTAGGCTATTGGCCTTCCTGCAAGTGCAGGCCTATTCTTTGTAATTCACATACTTACTACATAACTATTATATGATTGTGGGTAGGCTTCCCATCATGGTTTTTCCCCTTACTGAGTTTTCCACATACAAATCTTGGTGTTGTGTGGATGGCTTTTATTCTGTGATTATTTTTTATGCTTAATTGGATCAACTACTATTTTGGTATTATTGTTTTGGGTTCTAGTATTGAAGTTTAAATTTCTATTGCTTCTGGTAATCTGTGATAGTTGATTCACCCTCCTCTCCCCCCTCTTAGTTTTCTTCCATTTATCTGAAGTGTCTAACAATTGGTATCAGAGATTTGGTCCTCTGTGCAAAAATCTTAACTTCTTGAGGAAGATCCTATGGCGACTAACAGTTCAAGTTCATCCAGCTCTTCTGGAGCTATCTTTCAAAGGGATATACTGAGGCTTGAAGGAACAAACTACAGAGTATGCAAGATTTCAATGGAGACTTATCTGAGATGTCTTGGCAAGGAGATTCGGGAGATCACACATAATAGTGTTGCACGCTTTAATCTAGGATCTAGCAATCCTCCTTCAGTTAACCTAGACAAGGATCTTGAGAATGATTATAGAGCAAGAGAAGCCCTCTTGTGTTCACTTTCTCATCAACAAATCATGGGATTAACAAACAAATCATCTGGAAAGGCTATATGGGATAAGTTGCAGACTCTTAATGAAGGTGACCCTACAGTGAAGATTGCTAAACTTGATGGTTACCGAGTGAGATATGAAAACTTGAAGATGGAAGAAGATGAAAGGATTAATGCATTCATGGAAAGAGTAAATGAGATTGTTATGGGAATTCAATGTTGTAGCGAAACTCTGAGTGAAGATGAAATTCTTTCTAAAGTCTTGAGAGCCCTACCACCAGCATACAAAATGAAGGCTACTATTATCAATGAGTTGAGAACAATGGCTAATACATCTGTCAGCATAGATAAGTTGGTTGGGAAACTATCTACTTTTGAGCTTGAAGAATTTGGACCTTCTGGAGTTGTGAAGACTAAACCTTCTTTTCATGCATCTACATCTACAACCGATAAGCAAGACTGGAAAGATCTATATGCAAAAGAACCAGAAGATATGCAGAGAGAAGATGATGAGTTTGAGCAACTTGAAGCACTATTTTCTAGAAGAGTATCGAAAGGACTAGTAGGAAGTAAGTATGGAGGAAAAACAACTTTTAAATGGTTTGCATGCAATAAGATTATTCATTTTGCATCTAGATGTCCTGAAAGGAATTCAAGATTTGAAGAAAGAGTTAAGAGATCATTTAAGCCTAACCCTGAATATCAGAACAAGTATAGATTCAAGAAAAACATAGACAAATCATGCTACATAGTAGATGAGGAAGGCATTACTGATTCGCATGATGAACTGATAGAAGACTCTACTAGTGGATTTGGCAATGGGAAGGAATGGGTATTCTTGGCTATCAAGGAAGATGATCTGACACTGGAAGAAAATGTAACTAAGGAGAAGGCACTTGCTGCTAAAATTGAGGACGAGGATGAATGGGTAATTGAGGACAGTGGTTGTTCACATCATATGAATAGAGATAAAGGGAAGTTTCTATCTTTGCAAGAATTTTATGGTGGACTAGTTAGATTTGGAGATGACAAGGCATGTATGATCAAAGGAAAAGTAACTATATCATTGGATGGTAAGAACAATACTGAAAATGTTTATTATGTTTAAGGTTTGAAGCATAATATTTTGAGTGTAGGACAATTGGTAGATAAGGGATTTCAATTATAGTTCAAGGATGGAAAATGCAAAATCATTAACAGATCTGGCTTGGAGATTGCAACCGATACATAGACAAAAGGTAACATATTTCATTTGAACTCCGATGAGAAGACATGGTTTCTTGCACAGATTGATGAGAGTTGGTTATGGCGTAAAAGGTTGTGTCATGTGAATTTTGATTACATTGTGAAGATTAGTTCAACTAAGGTTGTTAGAGATATACCTAATATTATGAAGCCCTATAATCTGCTATGTAAAGAATGTCAAACTAGTAAATAGGTCAGAACCTCTTTTAGGAGTATACAAGATAAATCAAATGATGTTCTTGATCTTATTCATACTAATTTGTGTGGCCCTACTATAGTTAAAAGTTTTCATGGTGATAAATATTTCATGCTAATCATTGATGATTATTCTAGAATGATGTTGGTTACTTTTTTGAGAGAAAAATTTGAAGCATTTGAAAACTTTAAAATCTTTAAGGCTAAAGTGAAAACTAAGATAGGATTGAAGATAAAATGTTTGAGATAAGATCATGGTGGAGAATTCACAATTGGTGAGTTTAATAACTTTTGTGACAAGCATGGTATAAGAAGGCAATTTTCTGCTCTCGGGATACCTCAACAGAATCGAGTTGTGGAAAAGAAAAATAGAACTCTCTTGGATGCTACTAGTGTTGGCATTATAATAGACAATAAGAGATTGTTGGCATTTCAATTAGGATATTGAGAAGGTTGTTGATGATTATGGGTATAACTGCATAAGGATGTTTACTGACTAAGGAAACTCCAAAGAACTAGAAGATTATGAAGGATTTGTCTATGTTCAACCGACAAGTCCTACCAAGAGAGTTACTGGAGAAAATGAAGAGAATGTCTAGTTACCGAGTGATGAAGAAGATCATATAGAGCCTACCAAGCCTGTATAAGCCAAGTATGTCAGAAGGAATCATGCATCAAGTCAAATTATAGGAGATAAGAATGATCTAGTGATGACAAGGAACAAACTGAGACAGAACACATGTTTGATAACTGAATTTGAACCGAGAATAGTGAAAGAGGCATTTAACAGTGAAGATTGGATAAATTCTATGATAGAAGAGATTGATCAAATCAAGAAGAATGACACATGGACACTGGTCCCAAGATCGAAGGACAAAAATGTAATTGGTACAAAGTGGATTTTCAAAAACAAGTTGAATGAAAAAGGTGAGGTCATTCGAAATAAAGCAAGACTAGTTTGCAAAGGATATGCTCAAGAAGAGGGAATTGATTATGGTGAGACTTTTGCACCTATGGCGAGACTTGAAGGAGTAAGAACATTGTTGGCATACACTGCTTACAAAAATTTCAAGGTATATCAAATGGATGTCAAATATGCATTTTTGAATGGTATATTAGAAGAAGAAGTTTTTATTGAACAACCTGAAGGATTTGTTGAAGACAAGAATAAAGATCAGGTATGTAAATTGAACAAAGCATTATATGGTTTGAAATAAACACCTAGAGCATGGTATGAAAGATTGCACTCTTATTTAATCAAGATTGGTTTTATAAGAACTAGTGAAAACAATAACATGTACAGGAAGAACGATGAAAATGGAATACTGATCTCAGCCATATTTGTTGATGATATTATCTTTTGTGGAAATGAATCTCTATGCAAGAACTTTGGAAATGAAATGAGCAAAGAATTTGAGATGTCACTAATCGGTGAGATAAAGTATTTTATAGGTTTACAGATACTACAAATGAAAGATGAGATTTTCATTACTCAATCCAAGTACATAAAGAAATCTTGAAGAAATTTGGAATGGAGGATTCAAAACCAGTAAGTACTCCTATGACTACCAACTGTAAACTATCAAAGAATGATGAATCTAAATCTATTGATGAGACACTTTATAGATCCATGATTGGAAAGTTGCAATATGTTGTTCACAGCAGGCTAGATATAACAATTGCAGTAGGTATAGTTGCAAGATTCTCTGTAGATCCCAAGGAAACACACATGACAACAATCAAGAGAATTTTTCAGATACTTGAAAGGCATTGAAGATTATGGCTTAGTATATTAGAAAGGAAATGTTTTTGACTTAAAAGTTTATACTGATGCTGATTGAGGAGCTTTCTTTTTAGGAGAAAGACTAGTGAGTTGGCTTAGCAAGAAACAAGGATGTGTTTTACAATCAACAACAGAAGCTGAATATGTTGCTGCAGCATTGAATTGTACCAATATAGCATGGATCAAACAACTGTTGGAAGGTATAAATGAGAAAGTTACCGAGCCAGTAACTATATTCTGTGACAATACTAGTGCCATAAACATTTCAAAGAATCCTATTATGCACTCTAAGACAAAGCACATCTCTATCAAGTATCATTATCTTAGAGAAGAAGTTCAAGAGAAGAAAGTGGTGTTGGAGTATGTTAGCACAAAGGAACAAATAACAGATATCTTCACCAAGCCACTGCTAAGGGACACTTTTGAGTATCTTAGAAGTTAGTTAGGGGTCCTACCCCTATCTTCCATTCACTGACTGAGTTCGATGAAAGCATCAATTCGATGACTCTACAGAATATCTTTTAGGAGTTGATGCTAATTTATACACTTTAGGAGGTTTTCTAAAGGTGTGCAGGAAACAATAACAAGGAATAGGAATTGAAGACAAAATGCTCTAACCGAGACTAAGTTGAGACCGAACAGCAAAGGAAATCACTTCATACAGGAAGACATTATGTTTTAGTTTTATTTTTGGCAATGTTGTCAAAGGGGGAGAAGACTAATGATAGGGGGAAAGCATTTTAGCATTTCAGCAATTTGAATCCGAATCATTTAGGTCAAATCAATTGATTTTGCCATCAATGCCAAAGGGGGAGATTGTTGGCATTATAACAGACGATAAGAACTTGATATTATTATTTTGTCATTGATGTCAAGAACTTGATTTTCTAATTCAGTATGATGTTGCCATATCTTAAGAAGTATGATTTGGTGAGTATAAAGATGTCGGTAAAAGACACTGAAAGAATGTGATGAATAAGGGGAGGAATAAGTTATTCAATGGGCAACTATTACCGAGTTAGACAATGATGAGATCATGATGTTTAGATTGTTTTGATATCCTACATATGTTGTTGATTGTAAGGTTAATACTATACTATTTTACTGAGCAAAGAACCTAGTCGGTAAACCCTAAGGTTATCGCTATCGGTTAATAAAGGCAAAATGTCTACCGAGTGAAGTTTAGTATTTACCGAGTAATAACAAAATGCATTGAATGAATAAAATAATTATTTAATGAAGGAAGCTGATGAGATGGAACCGATTAAATGATTGGTATATCATGCATGAAGTTTGCTAAAGAATCTATGGCAAAGGAAGATTGACAGGAAGATCTACAACTCAAATTGAACCGCAATACCCTAGCACAAGTTCCAAGAAATGTATGCAAGTTCCAAGGCGGGGTAAAACATTTTCAGATCGAAGGATACATTGAACTTGGTCAAGTTTGAAGATTTGATGACTATGATTGATCATGGGAAATGTGATCAAGGAGATTAAGAAGTTGGCAAATTGTTTATAAATAAGGAACTGTTGATAAACAATGTATGCAGGCAAGTGTAAGCACAGGGATGCTACATAGTGATTACTGAGCACTGAAGCTTGAAGACCTATTTTGATAACAAAGTATAGAACCGAGCAGAAGGACAAGATAAGGCCTATGACTAGATTGTATTGAGCAAATAAGAATCTTCTTTAGCATTTTTAGATGTGAAGTCGCAGATATATTTTTATTACTGTTATTTTGTAAAGTGACAGAAAATCTCTTAACTGAATGGACTTAACAGTCTTATTTGTAAAACCCTCTAGCAAGGTGACATTCTGATTGAGTGTTTGAAATCCTTTAACAAGGTCACTTCTAACAAGGTGAAGATCCTAATAGATCTGAGGGAAATCCCTTAACCGGGTCACATCTAGCAATGTGTTTGTAATCTTTAACAGGATTTGCTTTTAACCGAGCATACTCTAGAAGAGTATATTTCTTAGTGGGTCTGAAATCCCACAATGGTTTTTCCCTATTTGGGTTTCCACATTAAATCTAGTTTTATATGTTTTGTGATCTTATCTGTTTATGAGTTTGCATGCTTTATAGTTTTTCTGATAAGGTTACCAAGGTTGAATCTATTGTTTTTATGGAAGATTAAGTTTGTATGATTCACCCCCCCCTCTTATCTTATTAGCTTGGCATCTATCCTAAACATTTAGTATTAGAACTATCAACTAGAACAATGATGATGGAAGCTAATCTACCTCATATCTACTGGAGAGAAGAAGTGATTACAACATTTTACACATTCAACAAAGTACATATCAAAAGAGAAACTAGTAAGACACCTTATGAATTATTGTTTGGCAATACACCTACACTTAAGTATTTCAAAAATTTTCATAGTAAATGTTACGTCAGGAGAGATGATACTATTGGTAAATTTGACCCTCGAAGTGATGAAGGCATATTTCTTGGTTATTCTAATCAAAGAAAAAAATATAGATGTTATAACAAGAGATTGTAGAGAAATGTGGAGAGTGCTAATGTCAAAGTAGATGAGCTAAGCAAAAGTCAAATCAGAATTTATGAGAAGGAACCAACAATGGAAATGATTATATCTGAACCGGTAGCACCCTTACGGGAACAAAGAGTTGAACTAGTTACTTTGACAACATCAAACTACAATAACTAAAGAACATGGAAGAGGAACAAAGAGTTAGAAGACTCCTAAGTATGTGAGATGGAATCATTCTGAAGATGAAATCATTGGGGATAAGAGAAATGGAGTGATGACAAGAAGAAGACTGAAAACTAATAAGGTATGTTTAATTTCACAAGTTGAACCAGTATTAGCAATTGAGGAATGTAAAGATGAATTTTGGTTAAAAGCTTTGGAAGAAGAATTAGATCAGATTGAGAAAAATAACACATGGACTTTGATTTCCCAGCCTAAAAATAAAAATGTTATTGGAACTAAATGGGTTTTAGGAATAAATTGAATGAGGATGGTCAAGTTATAAGGAATAAGGCTAGATTGGTTTGTAAAGGATATTCTCAAAAGGAAGGAATTGATTATGGAGAAACATTTGCATCGGTAGCTAGGATTAAAGTTGTAAGATTATTTATTGCCTATGCTGCTTATATAAAAACTACAAGGTTTATCATATGGATGTTAAATGTACATTCTTGAATGGGGATCTTGATGAGGAAGTTTATATTGAGCAACCTGATGGTTTTTAACTACCAGATGATACTAATATGGTTTGTAGGTTAAGGAAATCTTTATATGGATTGAAACAACCACATAGAGCTTGGTATGCAAGGTTGGATAAATATCTTTTGAATCTTGGTTTTACTATGGGCAGTGCTAACAATAATTTATATTATAAAATGTCTGATGATGATATATTGATTGTTGAAGTATTTGTTGATGACATTATTTTTGGAGGTGAAGACAAATTATGCATAGAATTTTCTAAGAATTTGAGATGTCTATGATTGACGAGATGGAATTTTTCTTAGGTTTGCAGATTACTCAGACTAACAAAGGTATTTTTATCTGTCAAACTAAATATGCTAAGGAATTGTTGAAGAAATTTGGTATGGGAGATTCTACACTGGTAAGTACACCTATGGTTACAAGTGAGAAATTGACAAGAAAAGATGTTTCTGCACTGATATATCCTACAAGATACAAATCTATGATTGGAGGTCTACTTTATTTGACTCAGACTAGGCCTGATATTATGAATTTTGTTTGTATTGTTTCAAGATTTCAAAGTGATCCTAGAGAAAATCATGAGATGGCGGTGAAATGGATTTTTAGACACTTGCAAGGTACATCAGAATATGGCTTATGGTATCCTAAGGATGATAACTTTACTTTATGTGCATATACAGATGTTGATTGGGTTGGAGATGTTGATGATTGAAAAAGTACTGTCAGTGGAGCTTTCTTTCTTGGAAATAAGTTGGTTTCATGGATCAACAAGAGATGGTCATGTACCTCTTTATCTACTATTGAAGTTGAGTATGTTGTTGCTGCTACTAATTGTACACAAGTTTTATGGATGAAGAAAATGTTGAAGGATATAAAGGTGGATTGTGATGCACCGGTAGTTATTTACTATGATAACTATGTTGCTATTGATATATCAAAGAATCTAGTATTTCATTCTAAGACAAAGCACCTATCTATCAAGTATAACTTTTTGAACGAGAAGGTGGAAGAAAATGAAGTTAGATTGGTTTATATGAAAACTAAAGAATAGATTGCAAATATTTTCACTAAACCTTTATCTAGGGAATCATTTGAGTACTTGAGAGATAGATTGGGGGTTTCTGCTCCTCCGCCCGAGACTTGTTTGATGCTGTTTGACATCAGTCTAGCATGCACTATTACATATACTATTCATTCAAACACTGAGGTGGGATGCTACAGCTCAGGAGGAGTAGTCAGCTTTGAGATTCAGAGGCTTATTCTTTTTCTTTGATTTTTTTGCCAGATTTCTGACATTGATGTCTAAGGGGGAGAGATAGTGATGTGAAAAAGAAATTCAGAACTTTACAAAGATATTAGTCAAAGGGGGAGAGACATTGATATTCAGAGCTATACGCAAGAGATTGTTGGTTGTCTTCCACAGGGGGAGTCTTGTTTGGCATTTCTTGGTACTTAGATGTTTTTCACATCTAGTGCTGCCATCCATGCCAAAGGGGAAGATTGTTGGGCATTTGGTGGAATTGATTATGTGTTGCATTTATGTTTTGTCATTGATTTCAACACTAGTTGTTTGGATGATTTACTAACACCCTTCTGGTCCTGGTAGGTTGAGTAATTTTTGGTTAACTTGGATCTAACATGATCCGGTTGACTCTGGTATAATCCAATGATAGAATTGGCTAGTTCATGATACTCATACTCATATTTGGTTAGTTGGTTTCGATCTGGTGATTGGATGCAGCTTCTAATGGAGTTTTAGGATGCTGTTGGTGATCATGTTCGAGACTTGGCATTTGGAGATCATTACTAAAGCATGTGGACCTATACTTGGTCCCGTTTGATCTAGGTTATGGACCGACATTGATGTAACATGTGGATAGGACCTATTGTTGTATTTTTGGGATGTCTTATGTGTTGGATATTATTTGTTATGGTCTAAGGTCTATTACAAGCTAGGGTTGTCGTTGCACCAAAAGATTGACTTGTCAATGCTTGATATAACCACTAGACTTATAGAATCCACAGGAGGTTGTTAAACTATGTCATGAATCCCCATGAGGGACGCTGGCCCACTGCCAACAATCCCCCTCCCAGCATCACTCACCATGGCCTGTGTGATTCAAACCTATGACCAAGCTCTGATACCACTTGTTACAAGCTAGGGTTGTCGTTGCACCAAAAGATTGACCTGTCAATGCCCAATACAACCACTAGACTTATATAATCCATAGGAGGTTGTTGAACCATGTCACAAATCCTCATGAGGGATGATGGCCCATTGCCAACAAGGTCGACATGGTTTGTAATCATGTAATTAGTTTATTGTCTGGTTGCCGACCTAATTGTTTATGGTCAAGGGTTTGTATAAATAAGATGTAAGATCTCATTGTAGATCATCATGGTTAATGTGAGAGGTCATGATCAAGGAATGTAATGTGTGAATAATGTAATATCATTCAAGCAGAGGAGTTGGTCGATCATTTGAGATTGAATTGGGTTTGTGTAAGAGGATTTAGTCCTCCGGTATTGAGCTTAACCGGAACTATACTCAGGCATAGGAGATGCTATCTTTTGCAGTTCAACACTTCTCTAGATTGTAGTTGATGAATACTAAGAGGGGGGGTGAATTAGTATACCAAAAAATACTGAACTTAAACACTTAAACAGTTTAGCAGTCAACCGGTATAGCAGATTTACTAACAAACTGGTTAAGACAAATGCAAACTAAACAATAAATAAGGCATTCACCCACAAGAGCACAATCACCATAACACAAGATGTTTTGACATGGAAACCCAAATGGGAAAAATCACGGTGAGAAAAAACTCACAAGTAACTATCTATAGAATAGAAACCAGACCGGTTAAGGTCATACAAAGTTCTTCACCAGAACAGATCCTGTTAGGAGATAAGTCCGATTAAAGACTACCTTGTGAGAGGATTTCAGATTCACAGTTGTGAACCACCTTGTTAGAGGATTTACAAAGGCTTTTCCAAGCCTACCTGATTAAGGGTTTCAGACTTGTCGAAGATGTGAGTTATCAACAAGTGAGTGATCTAGCAAATAGCACAGTCTTCTTGGTTAGATCCTTGATTGCTCATTGTTAATGCATTTCAGCATTACTTCAGTCTTCAATATCTCCACACTCTATTTCTTCACACAGATTTGATCTTTTCTTCTATAATCGCACATACAAAAACCTCATCAATCTGTTGGCATATGTGCAGAGTATGTTGACATGATGATATTGTGTTGTCATTGATGTCAATATGTTGAAAGAATGAATTGGTAATATGCTGAAGAGAGAACTGGTAATATACTGAAAGAGTGAACCGGTAATATGCTGAAGAGTGAACCAGTAATATGATTGAAGAGTGAACAGGTTTATTGAAGTTAAGCAACTAGCAAAGTGAACTGGTACAATGTTGAGAACTGGTATATGTGCAAAAGGTGAAGCGGTACATTTGTCCAAGTGAACCAGTATATGGAATTTTTTCTATCAAGGTTCAATATGGTATGACTATCCGTTGGTAGTCTCAGCTTTAGGGTTTCCAGTTGAAGTGTTTCAAGCCTGTGTGATTCAACCGATGGAATTGTGTGATAAGTTAGCATTGTAATGGAGATTAGATCATGTTGCCACGCCACCCTCGTGCACATGAAGGATCTTGCATGAAGGAGATTGATCCTATCTACCTCGGGAATGTGTGAAGTCTCTGCAAACGGTGGAGAACGTGTGATGGGTTATTGCCTCTAAGAAGTGATGGAGAATGTCTTGAGATTTGTTCAAGACCATTGTATTCAAATGCAAAGAGTTCAATGGTCAGGATTGAACTGACTGAATTGCTCAATCTAAATGTTTAGGGTTTAGGGTTTATGTTACCAACCTATCTATTTCCTATAAGGTCGATGTTGTGTTTCATGTTGAAGTTGTTGGCAAATGTTGTGTGTGCATCTAAGTGCAAAGATATGTGATTCTTGTTGGCATATGGACACTCCAATGAGACATTGTGTGTGATTGAAGGTTTTGTCATTGATGGCAACCTTGCAATCCTATGGCACCGGTAAGACATTATACTGGCAAAGCATTACATAGGCAACCTTGCAATCCTATGGCACCAGTAAAGACACCATACCGACAAAGCATTACTCAAACAGAACAGTGCATCGGCATCAACAAAATCAATCTACACCGGCACCGGCATAGAAGGAAATATGTATACCGGCACAGAGGCCGACAGGATTTTTAATATGTAATATTTTGTTTATCATTGTAAGCTGACTTGGCAAATTGTAAAATGACTCTTGTATATAAAAGAGATCATTGTAGGCATTTGTAGGATATGGAGAGAATGTAATAAAAAATTATAAGGCAGACCTAATGTGCGAATTGTAGGTCAAGGGTATATGTAAAGAACAGAGAAAGAACTGGTATTGAATCTGGCATTGAAGATGCTATTGTAAAGCAGTACAGAATATTGGATTTGTGTAAATCCTCTTTGTAAGTCAGTGTGACTTCTTGTTGAGCAGTGAACTCTAGGCAGTTGGCCTTCCTGCATGTGTAGGCCCCTATTGTAGGTAATATTCTCTTATTGGCCAGTAAGTGAATATTGTGGGTCACAAATCCCACCGAGGTTTTTCCCACACCAGGTTTCCTCGTTAAACATCTTGTGTTATGGTGTTCTTTTCATGTGGATTCTTTTGATTTTGTTATTTGCATTAATTCTTGCATATCGGTATACTATTACTTTATATTCTGCATACTCAGTTTTAAGAAAATTACATTACCGGTCAGATACTGATTCACCCCTCCCTCTCAGTATCTGTGGGAACCCTAACAATTGGTATCAGAGCCTGGTCCTCTATTTTCAGAAGCCTAACAGCTTGAGGAAGATTTTGACACCGGTAAAGATGGAAAATCTGATGAAGCAACTTGAAGGAGCTCTTACTGACTATGATGCAAAGAAGTTGAAAAATATCAAATTAGAAGATGATTTAAAAGCAGCTCAAGACATTATTCAGGCACTTCAAGAAAATCTTACTATTACAAGAAACAAGAGAAGAGAACTTTGTGAAAAATTGCAAAATGAAAATGATGAAAAGGAATCATTAAATGATATGATGAGCAAATTGAAACAAAAGATCATGACAACAAAAAATGAAATGCAGGATATGACTATGAGATTCTGCAAAGAGATTGAGGACAGAAAGAGGAATGAAGAAGAATTGACCAGAAGACTAAGTGATGCAGCAAATGAGAACACAAGACTTAGCTATGAAAATGATATGTTGAAGACAGATCTGTTGCATACTCAAAATGACTCGAATGAACTAATGAGACAAAAAGAGATCTTGGAAAGGGAATTGAAAACTACAAATCAACACAAAGAAAAATTCAAGAAAAGCTCAGAAGAACTTGGTACCTTATTGAAGAATCAAAAACCCAAAGGTGACACTTCTCGAATTGGATTTGAAGTTGGAGAAAGCTCCAGTACTACAAATACCCAGGATCAAAGCAAATCGGTAAGACCCTCTAATACTTGCAAATTCAATGGAAAATGCTTTAACTGTAATAAATATGGTCATAGGGAAAATGAATGTAGATCCAGGAATTATCAGAACATCAATCCTCCCACTGGTCAATGCACCAAATGCAACAAAATTGGTCATAACTCTAAAAATTGCAAAATGAATGTAAGATGTTATGTTTGTGGAAGATTTGGTCATTTATCAAATAAATGCAGAACACAAACCGGCATAGGTTATGGGAAAGCTATTCAGAAAAATAATGTAACTTGTTATGCATGTAACAAAATTGGTCATATTGCAAAATTCTATAGAAGTAAAGGTACACCGGTAGATAACAAAAGTACTAGCTTGAAAGGTAAAGAAAAGGTTGAAGAGGTTAAGCAAGAATTTTCAAAGCAATGGATTAGAAAAGGTGATCTAAATATTGGGGTTACTCCTCCATCGGTAGAACCAACAAATGCTTCACCGGCAGGACAGACCAATGCTCCATCGGCAGGATGTTCTTCATCAAATTGAAGAAAATTATCTTGAGGGTTTGGCAATTTAATGACACGTGCTATTATTCCCTCGATTAGAGAAAAGGAGTTGAAAATCCTTCATTACCAGCAAATAAAGTTGAGTTAATACATTATTGAAAAAAAATTAATGTGGTAGGTGGCAAAAAAGACTTTATAAATTAAGTTTTTGGCTCCATTTCATTTCACCGTGAATTCAAACTTTCAGAGAGCGCGAAGATTTCCAAGCTAAGGCATTCTGAGCAAAGAGGCAAAGCATTTCAGCAATCAATCCATCCAAAGGTAGAAAAAGGTATTTATCATCATGGCATCCTCCTCTGCACCTGAATTCATAGCAAACCCTACAGTAGTCGAGGTTATAAAATGACCTAGGCTCGTGTTTGAGCTAGTTCCCGAGGTAGCTAAGAAAGATGACAACACAGGTGCTTTTTCCCAAATTCCAAAGGGTATTGTTTATGTAGAAGACCCTAGAATGTATATTCATTGCAACATAGAGGAATTAGGTGATGAAGAAATCAAAGACATGTACAAATCTGTTATATGTGACAATGCTGGAAATGTGAAACCTGAACACAAAATTGTTGAAACCCTAGGATTCACTGAAATCCTCTGCATTCCTAAATTTCCCAAGGAAGTGATTAGGATAGTTCTCAGCAGGGTACATGGCTCATTCTTTTGGCTTGACTCAATGCATAAAATTACAAAGGTAGCTGTGAAAGCAGTAACAGGGTTACCTTCCACCGGTACCAGACCTGACAAAACCAAGAAGGTCTCCAATGATCTAGTAACGAAACTAATTGGTGCAACATCTGACAAAAGATCATTGAGGGTTAATGATGTAACCGATACAAATGTGAGATTCATTAGCATGATTCTAGGTTACAAAGTAACTCATGCAAATAGGCTTAATTCTGTTTCTAGTTTATGCATAAAAAGTGCTTATGGCATGGTTAAGAACAATATAAAAATTGACATCTGTGAATGGTTAAAAGATGAGTTAATTGATAACTTAGCAAAAATCAAGAAGGATAAGAAAGGAACCTTTAGATTTGGAAATTTTCTTGTATGCTTAATGCTACATATAACCAGACAGGCTCCTGGTATAGGCAACAAGGATTTTGGATTTGACATACCGATAGGAAAACAATTGTCTGACTTATTCAACAACATGGGTGAAAACAAAGAAAAGAATATCCATGAGTATTTTCAAGCACTAAAGGTCAAAATGAATAAGAGGATTAGACTATCATAGGAAATTGTCAACAAATACAAGGATGACATATGTTTTGTAATCAAAAAGGATGAAATCTGATGGAAGCAGTCATCCCAAGAACAATCTGGGTTACAGAAATGGGGTATGAAGCAGATGACCACATAGTGGAAACTTATGCCAAAGCACTTCTGGAAGCCCCCCATGAACCAAAGGAAGAAGTATTTGGTAGTGCTAAGCACATTGAAAGTCAAATTCAATCCAAAAAGAGAGTAAAGAAAGTTGAGGCATCTGTGAGGAAAGGAAGCAGGCAAGCAAAAGCCTTAAAAGATGATGTACTAAAGAAAACCGGCATAACAGAAGAAGAGTTGGCAGCCCAACAGCCTAAAACTCATCTATCACCGGTAGATACCTCCTCAGAAGGAGATATGCCAACAACTTTCAAAAGAGTTGTTAGGAAAAGAGACCCCTCACCGGTATCCACTCCTTCACCTAGAAGGACAAGACAGAAGCAACAAGCTGTGAGGTCTCTAGTCAAGAAAGCCACACCTAAGAAAAAGCTCACCCCCAAAAGGAAGAAGAAGACAGACACTGACTTGGCCCCTTTTGACATATTACTGGATGAAATCACAAAGGAAGGCAAATTGAAAAATATAAGGAAAATCTATGACACCCTATCAGAAGATGAGAAAGGACAAATTGAGGAAAGTGTTATACTACACATGGACATGTATAAAAAGTTTTTGATGCAAGTCCTAAATGAAATTCCTGATGAATTATATAAAAAACTTGAGGCCAGAAGGCAAGGAATAATTGAGTTGGATAAGAAAATAAAAATAGAATAAATACTTGCAGTATACCCGGCCAACTCACCTAAGGAAATTGATGATTTGATAGCTCAAGCCAACTGGACAGTCTTTTCCACTGTACACTAGCAAATATCATTAATGGCAGGTAGAGTTACTGAAGTTTCAACTGAAACAGAAGATGGTTGGGATAGATTCTTGATTGAAAAATAAAAACAAGAAGAATATATGAATCCCAAGCCCATTCTGGTATATCAAAAGGACAAAGGGAAAGGTAAAGTTGGTGGACCGCCAAGTATCAAGATTAGAGACAAATTACCCCCACCTCCTTTAAATACTCAACCGGTAAAAACAACTACAGAAGATCAACCGACAGCTGAGAGCATGGATACAGAGGATAACAATCCTAATCCTAAAGTCTTATATACTATGAATGTTGATACTCAAAAAATCAACATAGTGGTAGATAAGGATACCACAGATAAATCTAATAATAAAGAGCAACCAGCAGTAGATTCAGAGAAAAAGAAGGAGGAACACAAACAGAGCAACCAATAGAGCTAAAGGCTCCAGAACAGATGCCACTGGTAAGAAATGATGCAAGAAAAACTGTAGAGACACAAACTAACCTACCAGAGGTCAATACCAGCATGGTCCCTTCCACCGGCACTCAGTTTACTCGGTCATCATCAAATATAATAGAGGTATTGCTCGATTCTATCAAGAAAATAACTGATTATAGCTCACAAACATATAAAGCAATAGATGATTCAATTCCAGTTTTGAAATTAATAGCTCCAAATTGTAATATAGCCAACAAAGATTCTTTAGGCCAGTTGGATACACTTTGTAAATATATTTCCGGAAATTTTGAGCAAACAAAGGTAGAAACTGTAAAAGAAAGTGTAGAAAAAGAAAAACAAAAATTCTTTGAGGAAGGAATAAAGAAGTGTAACAGGGAATTTGACACACTTCTACCGGAACTATGCAATTTATTGAAAGAGTACATAACTCTGTATAAAGACACCTGTAAGATAAACTTTTTGACCACGGATGTAGATAAAAAGATGAGCAAGGTACAGGAAGAGATCAATAAACTTGCTGATAATTTTGTTAACTCACTTGATACCTTATCAGTTTTTGAGGAAAAGATAACAAATTTTGAGGAAGAATTGCTCAAATTAGAAAAAGAAAAAGAGAAAATAATAAACAAGGCAAAATTTTTGAGATCTAAACTAAGTCCAAGATTGGACTATTTAGCATCTCTGCGTAAGGAAATCTCAGAGGCACTAAAACAAGGTAGCAAAACACTGGCAGAGCACTTGCAGCATCTCACCAGTATAGTACATAGAACTGAGATAGCAATAAAGGAGAGCAAGAAGTTTATGGATGGTATAAACTTAATTTTGGGAGATATTCTTCAGATAATAACTACCCAACTACAAGGTTGAGGTTATGTATTGGTACAACTACAAATCTACTAACCTTTGTCATTGATGCCAAAGGGGGAGTAGTAGATGAGAAAATTCAAAACATAGGGATCACATGCTCAGGGGGAGCCCTCATATTTTTGGTATACACATTTTTGGATATCTTTTTGAAATTTCTCATGAGTGTTGCCATCAATGCCAAAGGGGGAGATTGTTGGCATATGGACACTCCAATGAGACATTGTGTGTGATTGAAGGTTTTGTCATTGATGGCAACCTTGCAATCCTATGGCACCGGCAAGACATTATACCGGCAAAGCATTACACAGGCAACCTTGCAATCCTATGGCACTGGCAAAGACACTATACCGGCAAAGCATTAATCAAACAAAACAGTGCACCAGCATCAATAAAATCAATCTACACCAGCATCGACACAGAAGGAAATATGTATACTGGCATAGAGGCCGACAAGATTTTTAATATGTAATATTTTGTTTATCATTGTAAGCCGACTTGGCAAATTGTAAAATGACTCTTGTATATAAAAGAGATCATTGTAGGCATTTGTAGGATATGGAGAGAATGTAATAAAAAATTATAAGGCAGACCTAATGTGCGAATTGTAGGTCAAGGGTATATGTAAAGAACAGAGCAAGAACCGGTACTGAATCTGGCATTGAAAATGCTATTGTAAAGCAGTACAAAATATTGGATTTGTGTAAATCCTCTTTGTAAGTCAATGTGACTTCTTATTGAGCAGTGAGCTCTAGGCAGTTGGCCTTCCTGCATGTGCAGGCCCCTATTGTAAGTAATATTCTCTTATTGGCCAGTAAGTGAATATTGTGGGTCACAAATCCCACCGAGTTTTTTCCCACACCGGGTTTCCTCGTTAAACATCTTGTGTTATGGTGTTCTTTTCATGTGGATGCTTTTGATTTTGTTATTTGCATTAATTCTTGCATATTGGTATACCGTTACTTTATATTCTGCATACTCAGTTTTAAGAAAATTACATTACCAGTCAAATACTGATTCACCCCCCCCTCTTAGAATCTGTGGGAACCCTAACAATTCTTGCCAGACCAGATAAGAGGGTTGATACCTGCAGAGTGTGTATGCAGAAGAAAGGAACTAAAGTGGGTCTACATTGGCATTGAGTGCTATTACTAGATCATTGTAATACCTGTTGATCTCTAATCACTTCAACAGTTGGAAAATCCCTTAATAGGGTAGCTTTAACCAGCTTGCTGTAAATCCTTTAACAGGGTGACTCAAAGCCATTGAGTTCATAAAATCCTCTAACAAGGTAACCTTTAATAGTGTTTAACCCTTAATTGGGTATTCTAGCCATCCCTTAACCAGGTGATCCCTAACAGAATCGGTTCCTAACAAAACCTATTGTAACAGTCTTTAACTAGACTAGGCTTCTAACAGAGTGGACTTCTAAAGAGTTCAAAAATAGCTTGTGGGTATTCATCCCCACCGTGGTTTTTCCCAGTTGGGTTTCCAAATGAAAAATATGTGTGTCATATGTGATGTCTTTTTCATGTGATGCTTTGTTGATTTCTGTCAAGAGGTGAATCATGTTGATCTAGCAAGTTATTATATTTTTTATGATAGATTACCTATTTATGCACAAGGATAATGTGGAAATGAGGGTGTAGGTTGTGTGGTAAGATAAGTGTTTCCGGTTTATATCTTTCACAGTCTCATTGTGCTTAACCGGTAGTATTTTGGTTTATAACTGATGTTAGTGATTGTCAATCAAGTTCACTATTTGCAGTCAAATCAGTTCAGGAAAAGTTTTTGTACTTGTACTGATTCACCCCCCCCTCTCAGTACCAGTTTGGTACACACTGTTAATCATTGTGTTATCACAATCATCTAAAACCCTAACAACTTCTAAAACCCTAGACATGATGTCCTTATAAAGGAATCTGATTTCATGTCAGTCCAGTAGGATTACATTGCAAGTTCCTAGGTTCAGTGCATCTGGATACATTTGGTAACATGACACAAAATCACCACCAAAGTGTCGATGGAAGATAACTCATCACAGAAATACTAGTTGGTAACTCATCATAGAGTAATACTGGTTCATACATTTAACCGATTACCGGTTGTCAAAATGAAGACTGGGAAAAATGATAACTGTCGCTTTATTCCTTCATTCCACTTGAGATCCTTGAACCACTTGAGGTCTTCATACCACTCGAGATCAGTAAACTCTTTCTGCAAAACACCGATAGTCTAAAGACTAAAATACATGATACCGATTGGAACAAATACCGGTTGAGCATAACTCATACATACAAAAAGTGATCTCAAAGCAAGTGTGTGTCCATCAATGACAATCACAACATCATCAAAAATGACAACAATCGCCCCCTTTGGTATTGATGGCAACACTTAGGAAAATTTTGACATCTAAGTGTTTTACAACAAAAATATGCCATAATCAAAATTACTCCCCCAAAGCATATACACTATCCCTTTTTGTAGAAAATACAATACATGCTACTCCCTTAAAGAGATAACATGAAAGTATATATAACATTCATCAAAATTTTAAATACAAAATACTACTCCCCCTTTGCCAACAATGACAAAGTACTACAGAATAACCCCTGTTTCTCATTATCATTAAAATAATAAATGTTTATGACAATAATGAGTGAAACTTATCAAAAACTAATTTAAAATCCTACATAAAAGTCTTCATGGCTAATGACCATGACTCAATTAATGAGGTAGCAACCTCACTTTCCATCTGCATTTCAGAGATCTCTTCTTCCATGGCATCAATTGTGCTCATCTCTTGAGTGTCCGTTAATGTTTCTAGATTAAGAAAGCACTTCTGAAGTATTTGTAGTCTAGGTAATAAAACTAGCTGAAGTTCCTACAAATCTCTAGTTTGGTTGCTAATCTCCAACTCTATCCTGGCAGATTGGAGCTAAAACCAGTGAACAGTTTGCCCATATGTAGTGAAGGAATCATAGGGCATCTTAAAGGTGCTTATGTATGCCTGAAAATTAGATTGCAATTTATCCTTTTGTGCAAGCACATCATCACAAAATAGATGGGGTTGGCTGATTTTGCTTAATAGTAGCTTGCCCTCATCCATAGCATCTCTTATGTTCTTCTGCTATTTCAAAAGTTCAGACCAGAGCTTGTTCAGTTTCTTCACTAAGGCAGTGTTTATTTCCTTTTCATGCTTCTTCTATGCATTAACTTCAACAACCTCTTCTAGAAATTGTACCTGATCCTCTACAACTATACATAGAAGTTTTAGTTGGGCTAAAGAGGAATCAGTACTGGGGAGGTTAGTACCAGGAATCAAACTGGTAAGAATGTCAACTACAATTTGAATAACATCTTGCTCCTTTTTCCTCCTTAATGCTTCCACTCTCTCTTGTGCAAGCTTAATGCTTTGGAGTAGCTCCAATTCATTTGTAGATTGGAGGTCAATAGGACTGGTGATGTCAGCTAGTTTGGCTTGACCACCGGTTGCCTTTGGGGTCTCCACTTGTGTGCTCTTTGTCACTTCCTTCTTCTCTTCGGCTCTTTGATTTTCCTCTTCTACCTTCTTTTGCTCCTCTTCTTCTTTCTTTTTCTTCTCTTCTTCCTTCTTCCTTTCTTCTTCCTTCCGCTTCTCCTCATTTTGTTTTCTCTTCTCTTCTTCTCTCTACTTCTCCTCTTCTTTCTTTTTCTCTTCCTCTTTCTTCTTCTCCTCTTCCTTCCATTTCTCTTCTTCTTTCCTTTTCTCTTCCTCTTTCTTCTTCTCCTCCTCTTTCTTCTTTTCTTCCTCTTTCCTCTTTTCCTCTTCTTTTCTCTTCTCTTCTGCTTGTTTCCTCTTCTCTTCCTCTTGTTTCCTCTTCTCTTCCTCTTTCTCTTTGTTAGCTATCTCCTTCTCATGTTTCTCCTTGTCTGTATCCAGAGTGGTATCATCACCATCTAGTGCATCCACATCAATAGTGTCCACCTGTTATGTGGCTTGTTCTTCCTCATCATCTAATGCCTCAACTAGGTTTCCAGTTTCTGGTTCCTGTTTAGCCTTTCTATTGGCTTCAGCTACTTGGTGCATTTTCAAAGTGGCTTTGGCATGGACATGTGTATCTTTCACCACTTCAGAGACTTTTCCTTCTAGTAACAAGAATCTTCTTCTTATCATGAAGAAGAGGCCTTTGTACTGGTTCACGATTTCAAACAATTCGGAGTTAGAAGCATCAGGGAAGTACTTTGCAAAAATCTTCTCTCTGATCTCTTGTGCTTTCTTGATGGCAATGCACCATTTATTATCTAAAGTGTTGTTCTCAAAATCTGATTCCCCTTAAGATCCTTATAATAATATGATAAATTTTGTTTGCAGAAGAGAGATCACGGAGAAGGAAACTTTCAAAACAACATATGACAAGGTTTGATTAACCTTCTACACTTCGAACTTGTCCAAAGTTCAGGTGGGTATACCCTTTTGTGAACTAAATTCACTCTTTTAAAAGACAAATCCACAGTAAACCAATCCGAAAACTAGTGGATCTTATCACCTTAAAACCTACTGAAATAAAGAAATAAAACTTGTACTCATGTTCAGTATTGGCCTACAAGATATGTAGAAAGACAACCATAATAGATATCAGTGCCTTATCTAGGCCATAGAGTCATCTAAGTTCAAACAATACTCCCACAATCAAACATCTTCACACATCCTATCAGCTTGGCTTCTATAGATCCCCACATATGCTTGACATACATAAGAATTTATTCAAACCAAACTAAACTGCATTTATCAAATTCAAAGTATCCCACAAAGAATTTACTAATAGAAATGATTCCCGCATATTTAATTCCCCTCCTGAAGAGAAAAGATAAGAAGCACATCTACTTGGAGTTACCTTACAACCCATATTCAAAAGGAATAACCCTAGATTACTCAGAATGAAACAATAAATATTTGAAAAAATACTTGAAGACAACATAAAGTTTAAGCTCAAAAATGATGGTCTGCATATTGATATTATTTCAGAGAGTATTACAGAAACTTTTGAATATTCTCCATTAACTCAAAAAAAAGCTCAGATAAATTTCTGCAGCGTTTTCTTACAATTCCTTGTGATCCCCTTTCATGGGTCACGGTATCCATTTATATAATCATGGATGCATACAAGCTTCAGACCTTCTTTTCAAAAAAGTTTGTTACAAAAAACTCCTTCACTCAAGAAGCAGTTACATGTCAGTTGGTGGCTCTTTCGCAATATTTTCTGACCATTTAGGAGTGCCTTCTAAATGTTCTGGAACATGATCCAACTGTTGTGGAGCATCTTCTTCTTGAATCTCCATGTCAGCTACCGCATACTTTTGGGACCATCCTTGGAAAACATCATCAGTAGGCCATGAATGGCCAATAATTATTTTATTCAACTTTAACAACTTTTTCCAAGCGTTCCTCACTTTTCTTACCTTTGAATCCAAAAACCCATAATGAGATTTGATCTTCACTATTTCCTCAATTGTTTTAACAAACAAAGAGTTGTCATCTTTATTGATTATCTCATTTACCCTTAAGGATAAATTAGCCCCTAACTCATCTAACCATGCCTGTTTATCCTTTAACTGATTCTGGTTGACAAAACCTCTAGGAAACAATGCAAATTTATGCTTAGTATATTCTTTCTTATACAAATTAGCTTTTCTTTCCACATTAGCTCTGCCTTCAGCCAACTTTGTTAATCCTTTTTCCAACTTACATGTAGACTTGATAATGACATCAGCTTCTGCCTCATCTTATGATGCATACATCAGTTCTAAGCCCACTTCCCAGGGCAACCATGTATTCATAATAGGCTCTAAAATAGCCTTATCTTCATTCAACTCACTAAGAGTGTCCAAAATTCTTTTCATGTTGATATATACTGTAGGAGCATCAACAGTGCCAGTAAAACTTGAAATTGTTGCCTTTATCATCTTCTCATACTTGTTTGCAAATAAGGCTTGGGCCTATTGCAACTTTTCCATTTCATGTTGATAAGTCCCAGCTGGATGGAAACCAGAAGGCATAGGAGAAGGAGAGAATTCTATAATTGGACTAGTAGGTGGGGATCTTGCCAGAGAAGAAGCGATCATCAATGTTGAAGACTCACCTTGATGATGTTGACCTGCCAATTGGCTCAGGAGCTTAGTGATGATGCTATCCCTATTGGCTATTCCTTCCTTAGCCTCATTATAAGCTTTTAAAATAGTTTCCAACTTCAGTTGAAGAGTGGCCTTTTCTTGGGCTTCTTTATCTGCTACGGCCACATTAAACTTGTAGTTTCTAAAATAGTACTAGCTACTTCCACCACTCCTGTGTCTTGAACCCTCTTAACAATCATTCCTCCAAAGAGGCTAGAATCTGAGGCATTTTTATTCCCCCCGTTCTCATCTTTCTTTAATGACCATAAGAAAAGAGCAGCATTATCCTTGTTAAAGGTCACACCTTCCATTGGCTTTGTTTCCTTTCTTACTACATCAACGATCAATGCATCAGCTATGTCCCATTTAGGGAGAATTAACACACCAGCTTTATCCAACACATCTCTGCCTTTCTCAGGGGTGATTACTTTGAACTCCTCCATCATTTCTTGCTTAACCTCTTCTTCTACTTGGGCTTCATCTTTGAGAGGCTGCTCATTTACCCTTTTCTCACATCTGGTCTTGAATTGATCAATGTTTTGTTTCCAAAGAAATAGTAGAAAAGCTCCTGATGTGACGAAGTTGCTGTTAGCTAGGAATTCTTCACTAGCTTGCTTAATAGTAGGATCCAATTCTTTGCCCTTTAACTCACCATCAGTTAAATCCATTTCAGCATTTGGTGGCTCTTTGAGCATCCCCTCTTGGGTCTCCTCATAGGTATAGGCAATCTCATCGAGACTCCCTAACTGCATTAGTTGTTCAACCATAGCTTGCTCATCTCCAATGTGGATAGGAGAATGAGATGGGGAATATTGAGGCTCACCAGTTTCAATTTCTTTTCCCACTCTTTGCCTCTTAGGGGAATCCTGAATGTCTACAACATCTTCAATTTTCTTTTTTCCTTTTGAGGTGGAAGGCTCACCTGTCACTGGCATCATTACAGTGTACCTTGGCCTTTTATGCATTGCATAGTCACCTGGTGGGATTGCTTTAGCAAAAGCAGGCTTGGCCAAGACCATCTTAACCTTATCACCTAGTAGGATTGCTTATGCATAGTCACCTGGTGGGATTGCTTATGTATTATGGCCTCCCTCTTTTCTTTCAGGGTTTGCATGAGGTCTTCAAAATAAAGAATCAAGAACTTTATTTTCTCCTCATATGGGGTGAAGCTAGACAAAGGGTCATAACTAGTGTCAATTTGATGAATAAAATCAAGGGCTTTCTTATATGCCACCCACTTCTCCTTCCTCATTTCCTTCTCATCTACGCTGAACTCATTCCTAATCAAATCCTCTGGAAACTAAAATTGATGAGGCCTACCTCTACATACTGCTCTTTTCTTGAACATGCCATTGAAGAAGTCCTCAGGGTCTGCACATCTTGACACTGTAGTTGATAGCCTATATGGCTTAAATAATTCTTCAAAAAATCTCCATCCACCCTTAGTGATTAAAAAGTGGTGGGCAATGGTAACAGTTGGGAAAATTGTCCCTTTACCTCTGTTAGTCAATTCAGCTTCCTGTAGCCCTCCAATCTATCTTAACACTTCTGCAATCCCTATTTTTAATGGAACCTGATAGGGTAGTAAATAGGGGGTACCTCTAAATCTAAACACTCTAAAAGCAGTAGACACGGGGTACAAATAGATGTCTCTGCAATTGTGAGCAATCTTGATATCCTCTACAAACTCCTTAGGTCTGATAAACTCCAAAAGAGCCTTAGGGATTCTAGGGTTTTCTCTGCACAAGAGGATTCTGATTTTAGATACAAATCATATATCAAACTTCAAGTAACTTTCATCCTCCCTATCCCATGATAAAATACTACTCCATAATTGCACTGGCATCTCCTCTTTATCCTTGACCTTGACCAAGTCCATCTCCTTTGCAAAGTAATCAGTACCCTTGAACAAGAACATATGCATTAACATAGAATACCATCCAAATGGTTTGTCAACCTTACCACTCTTGATTCCTACTAACCCTTTATGAATGACATAAGCGAGGTATGAAGCATAATCAAATGTAATGGCCAAGGACGGATTCAAAATTTGGGAAATCATCAACATATAATGAGTTGGCATATTCTTTTCAGCATCTTCCCCAAAGATCTGGCATAGGGCCCAATACATACCCTTAGCTCTCAGGGTAAATAGATTGAGGGAGAATGGTTCCATTGTGTTGGGGCCTACAACTATTAACCCCCCTATCTTTACAAAGAACTCTCTCAATGGGCCACTCCTAAGATGATCCCTCTGTGTGTTATAAACCTGGGCTAATAATTCAAAGTCAATAGTCTCTAACAAATTGGAGGATTCACTGAGTTTAAAAACTTTTCTGAATTCATCTTCATTGATTTCAATCAAGACTGATCCCTTTATGTTCCTGATGCATCTTGCCATAGAGTCATAATTCTATGCAATCAAGTTTAATAGGTCTATATCCATAAAAACACCTAGAACCACAAGATTTCCCACATCCTGTTCCCATATGCTATTCATAGGAGCTGGGGAATTTCTCTGCCCAAACCCGACTTTGGAAAGTCCTGAGCCTAACATTCCTATTTTAGGGTCTCTGAACCAATTACCCTTATCATACAGGCCATCTCCAATTTTCAGACGAGGGTGTTTAGGTACTAGCTCTTTGATCTTAGCCCCAACATTGGTGGACATAGTTAGTTGTTCTAAAAAATCATCACATATGTTTCATTTTTGGTAGTTCACCCTCCCAGTTAATTCTCTTCTTGGTGCCATTCTAGACAAGCAAATACACCACTAGCAACTAGCACGAACCTCTAACAAAGTAATTCACATGACAATATTCGAGAACAAACCAGAATTATCAAGAAAAGCACAAAAAACCTGATTATCCGCCTGAAGAAAATCGCTCTGCAACAAACTTTGATGGAACAATAATAGCAATTAAGTTGATGCAGACTCAAGAAGACAAGTTGGCATTTAAGTTTTAAGAATTAACTCCACATGCTTCGGCTTTCTTTTCAGAATTGAATTCACCAAATCGAATTCAAAACTGGCTCCAACGGGTCATGATTCCTTTGAGTCTTTCCTTTGTTTCACTCTTTCGTTACTTCACAAAACATAAAACCCGTGCTCTTTTCTTTCACGAAGCAATGTTGGCCATTGGATCATAGGAACCTACATTGTCTTTATCTCTGCTTAATCTCTCTGCTTAAGTTCTGGGCCCTACCTTCTTTTTGTCACTTCACAATCCTTAACAATCGAGCACTTCTCCTTCGCGAAGCTTGGCCAAGCATTAGATGTAACTCAAGTCACCTGGCCTTTAACTCCAAGCAGGACCAACAATCTCTTTTACTAACTGCGCCTAACTTTGATGGCTAGTGGTTTTCGCCATTTCGCTGAGGTTAATCTTTGGGCATCTTCAAGCCACGAAACTACGAGAATTGTTAAATCAATACTGAGATGAATGCCGTTTAAGGGGGCCTTACATCCGGGAACCACTTACCCCACCTTTTCGCTTGTTAATAAATGCCACATGGCAATCGGCCATTAGCCATGGCAACTCGCTTGGGTTCCACTCTAGATCTGCCACATGCCATCTTTCATTACTCCCACATAACCGTTGGTTACACCTAAGTGGGCCCTTAACAATCCTTTTAGAAACATGTGTCACTTCACATATCTATATCAAGCTCCACAAATGTAGCAGCCTTTTTGCCATGTCACACCTACATGTGACTTCCACCTGTCTTTCGTGACTTTGTGAACACTAATCATCATTCAGCTTGTGGCCGTGAAATCATGAGAACCATTGGATCAAGACAAAGTCAACCGGTCTTTAACTTCATGCTTAGCCTACCCTTTGGGCCCATCGGCCCTTTTCGCAACTTCGCAATGAATATCTCTCTTGCATCTTATTTTTGCAAAACTACGTGAATCGTCAGATCTCAGGAACTTGCTCGTTGCTTAATCTTGTTTAAAACCAGCAAATGTTGGTCCTCTGACTCATCTTTATCCATCTGGCATTTGGTCCATGATGTGTCACCTTCTTACTTGCCACTTTAAACTAGCTGGACTACTTACCTGGAATGCCATGTCATTTCGCTACTTCGCGAAAGATAACTTTTGAGCACCTTTAATCAACAAAACTACACTGGCTGTTAGATCTCGGGAACCTGCGCATTTGTTAAGCTTCTTATAAAATTCCTTGCCCAGGCCCATTAACCTTTTGCTACTTCACGAAGAGTAAACCATAGGCATCTCACGATCACGAAGCCACGCAGACCATCGATCTTTGCCTGACCTGATCACCTTTTAATCAAAGGAAAATCTTCATTGCTAAGGTCCCACCAAACCTTTTTACCACTTCGCAAAGGATAAAGCACGTTCATTTTGACCTCACTAAGTCACACCGTCCATCCGATCAGATGGGACTTGATCAGTATTTAGCTTTAGTTCGAACCTATGTGTCGGGTCCACCTTTTTGCCTTTCTCTACTTCGCGATAGATAAATTGTGAGCACCTTTTGGTTGTGAAACTACATGGACCGTTAGATCAATAGAAAGCTACATGATGCTTACAAGGCCCGATGGACACTTGGAAAAAGGGCAGATTTAAAAGCGGAAATTTAAAACATTTGAAGGGACCGCCTAGGCAAAAGACAAAGGGGGGGACACTTTGCATGACTTAAGACCCATTACTTAAGTGAATAAAGTAATGCAAAAATAGAAGCCAAAGGGTTTTATTAGTCATTTGAGCAATTTTAAAGACCTAAACCCTTAACCTTTAAAGACTTAGAATAGATTCGAAGCAACCAAAAGCACACCTGACTCAAAATTTCAAAAAATTAGCCAATTATGGCAAAAGAAAAACCCATTTCTTAAACAGTGATAACAACAGCTCTGACATGGGATGGTTGATCGCAAGATCAACATAATGACCTAGAAAACACTAGAGAAAAAGACCAAAAAACAAGCCCAAAAACAAATGACTTGAAGCAAACTATATACAAACAGAGGACCAACTGTGCATGGACATCAAGAGAAATAATGTTTCAGGAATTGTCCATGCACTGGAAATTCTTGTACTTCATCATTCATATTTTTAATAAAATAGGAGTGTTTTCCATTTAAATCATAGACCACAAAAGGGCCAATCCATAATGACTCGAACTTTTTATGCTTTCCCTTGTCTTGTCCTTTTGCATTCCACTAAAGAACAACATCACCGATTTGAAACTTCCTCAATGATGTCCTTTTATCAAAAAGGTACTTAGACTGCAATTGGATCTTCAAGTTCCTCTTATGGGCTAATGACCTGATTTCTTCCACTTCGACCATCTGGATCATTCGGTCTTCCATAGGCTCTAACATTTCCATGCCTTCAGCTTGCAACAACCTATACACCGGAAGAAGATTGTTTACAGAAATAGTTTGTCAAAAGTAGGTAAGAGTAGGATGGGTTTTGTCGCTACTTCTTGCTTCAATAATCAGAATGCTTTATATGCTTGTTCAGTCCATTTGAACTTAGTTTTAAGGCCTCCTTTCAATGGTGTCAAGTACTAGTGCACATATGCCACTAAAGTTCCTCACAAACTTTCTATAGAATTGGGCTAGACCATGGAAACTCCTAACTTCAGTCCCAGTTCTAGGGGCAGGCCGATTAAAGATTGCCTCCACTTTGCTTGGATCCATCTTCAAGGTTCCCTTAGACATCACAAACCCCAAGTAGACTAACTCTTCATTCAAAAAGTTGCATTTCTCTAGGTTGATTGCCAACTTCTCTTCATGCAACCTCTCTAGGACTAACCTCAAATGTTCTAGGTGCTCCTCTTTGGTTCTTCTATAGATGAGTATGTCATCTAAGTACACAACCACAAATCTACTTGTGAAGTCCTTCAACACCTCATTCATCAACCTCATGAAGGTGCTTGGGGCATTAGTAAGTCCAAATGGCATCACAAGCCATTCATACAACCCTTTTGTGGTCTTAAAAGTCATCTTCCACTCATCACCCTCCTTAATTCTAATCTGATGAAACCCACTTTTAAGGTCCAATTTAGTAAAATACATGGCACCTCCTAAATAGTCCATCAAATCCTCTATTCTAGGAATAGGAAATTTGTACCTTATGGTGATCCTATTGATTGCCCTTGAGTTAGTACAAAGTCTCCACTTCCCTCCCTTCTTTGTTGCTAGAATTATTGGGAATGCACATGGGCTGATGCTCTTCTTGATCATTCCTTGATCCAACAACTCCTGCACTTGACTTGCCACCTCCTTATTTTGGTTAGGTGTGAGCTTATATGTTGCTTTATTGGGCAGGGATGCACCAGGTACAAAGTCTATTTGATGGCTAATAGACCTTGTTGGTGGAAGTGTTGCAGGTGCTCCATCACTCACTATATCTTTATACTCTTGCAACACTTGTTTTACCTCCTTAGGTACCCCTATTTGCAACTTATCTTCCTCCTTTGGCTTCTCAAATATGGCACATCTCACTATCTCTTCTTTATGTAGTAGGTGTAAGAACTCTTTACCAGTATTAAGTAAGACACTAGGTGTTCTTGAGGTTCCCTCATCACTCTCTGTCAGAGACTGAATCTTATAGGTTCTGTTGTCCTTCTTGAAGGAAATGGAGTTCTCCTCTCCATCATAGATCATCTTCCTATTGAATTTCCAGGCTCTATCTAGCAACAGATGACAAGCATCCATGGGTAACACATCACAAAGGATCTTGTCCTTGTATCCTCCAATAGAGAACTCTACCCAAGTCTGTTCATTGACAAGCACACTTTGTCCTTGATTCAACCATGTCACCTTGTAAGGGCTAGTGTGGGGTATCTTTGTGAGTTTCAACTTCTTGGCTGCCTCATCTAATATGATGTTATCAGTTGAACCTGAATCAACTATCACCTTGCAAACCTTACCAAAGATTTTGCATCTCACCCTAAACAATGCTCTCCTATGCTTAGGTTCATCCTTAACCGGTTGTCTTATCAAGACTCTATTGAACATCAGATTTTCTCCAATCTCTGATACAATATGGTCCACCTCAGGTGTTTTTCTGCTTTATGTGTCTTCATGGGCATAACAAACCCTCTTTCCACTGTTTGATGAGGTAGGCTTGTCATGGCATCTATAGGCCGGGTGTCCCAATTGACCATAGTTCTAGCATTTCATGGTTGCAAAGTAGGAATTACCCCTGCCGATATGTCTAACCCTATTTGGGCCCCCTTGTGCACCTCTTCCTCTAAAATGGCCTCCTCTGAGATTGATTTCACTGCTATGTTCAGTCAACCTGGACTCTCCTTGATTCCTTTGCTCATTTGCTTTGCTTTGGTAACCACCTCAGTGACTCATTTATTCTCTACCTCTGCCTCTACCCTTGCTTTTGGAGTCTCCCTTCCTTTTGTTCCTCTCTTCCACCTTAGTAGCAAGCTGATGACACTTTTGGACAGTGGTAGGTGTCCATAAGCTTATCTCCTCTTGGATGTTCCACTTTAGGCCACTTAGATACCTAGCCACCTTGATAGATTACTCTTCTTGGACTTTGGATCTAAGAAAAAGCTTTTGAAACTCCTCTATGTAGGAGGTGACATCAAGGTCTTTCTACTTCAATCCCTATCTCTTCTTATGAAGTTGGACTTCATAATCCTCTGGCAAGTAGGTCTCCTTGATCTTACTCACCATGGCCTTCCAGTTTGCAATAGGTAGCTTTCCCAAGTTAACTCTCTCCTCTTGCAAGTACTTCCACCATGTCAAGGCTGCTCCCCTTAGTCTTGATTTGGAAACCTTAACCTTCTAATCTTCTATCACACCTTCACACTCAAAGTGCTTCTCCATACCCTCAATCCATTCCATGATAGTGTCAATGTGCATCCTTCTGCAGAAATGTGGCAATCCTTCAAAAGCTTTTGTATTCAAAGCCTTAATGTCCTTTACAAAAGGTTCTTCATTGATTAAGGGGTTTGGTTCAGGTATGATGTCATCAAGATCACTTGCTTTCTTGCCTCTGTCACTAGTTTCTGCACCCCAGAGTTCCTATGCTCTTTGATCAACCACTTCTTGGAGCTTGTTCCTTATCTCACTCATAGCATCTTCAAGGAGTCTATTTTTCTCCTTTTTCTCTTCTACCTCCCTAGCTAGCTCTACATTAGTGACCATTATGTTCTCCCCTATTGATTCACCAGAATATAGAGACATGCACGGTCCACCAAATCTTTAACTTGCTCTGATACCAATCTGATGGGAATGGGAATGGGATAGACTAGCCTAGTCTATGCTCCTTGATCCTCTCCTTGGATCACCAAGTGTTCCAACCACACCCTAGGGTCTCTAGGACTTCCCTTGCCTATGGAATCCCCTGACCTTGCCCAATCCACCCACCAACAACCTGTGATACTTCTCCTAAGGTCACACCTACTCACAAGCATTAAAAACCCTCACATAGGCTAATAAGGGTTTAGCTCCACCTACACCTTCCTAGGTCCTAGAAAGGATAGGAAATGTTTTTGACATGGTTTTCCATCCATTCATGTGCCCCCAAGAGGTTTTAACCTTCTACCTTGTTACCAATCTCACTATTTTGCTTCTTTCCTACAAAATAGGGCTACAAGGAATGTGCCCAATTAGGCCTCCATTCTAGACTTTTAGGGCTCCCTCTTGCAAACGGTGCACAAAATTGTGAAACTCCCCAAAGGGACTGCTAATCATTTGGCATGGGCTCAAATATTTTCCTACTTTTGGGCCTCCCAGTGTCTGTACACTACCCTAGGTCAATATTGGGGTTTTTGAGGGTTTTCATGAGGGTTTTAAGGCCTGCCAGGGTCACAGTGATGGTTTGCTATCTTTACCACCTCAACTGGATTGGTTTTAGCTCCTCATTCTCACCAATGGTGCTCCACATACCCCTATACAAATCCTCCTAAGGGTACCTCCTTCCTTGTCCTACCTTGCTCTCATGGACCTCTACAACCTCAACCCTTCCTAGCCGGGCACAGTCTAGTCTTGCCTAGGAGTGGGTCTTTGAAAAGATTTCCTACATCTTTAGGGGCCCTACTTGCTCTAGGATACTATACAAGGTCTTCACTCCTATTCCCCATGGTTTCATGGTGTTTCCATAATGGGGATAGGAGTTGTCAATCCATTACACAAAACAGTCCAAAACTGGACAGTGAAAGAGTAACTTCACAAAATAATTACAAAACACACAAAAACTTGCACAAGAACCTAACCTAAGTGCTCAAAATGAAAGTATAAATACAATGCAAGACTCTCAACACAATTTAGTTTGAAAAAAAATCCATTATCAACCTGTTAATGCTCCACTTGTGCCGACTGGCAACAAAAACATAGTCTTAGTTAAGGTCTTTTCTCTTGGGCCGTACAATCTGACATCCAACCCCTCATTTTATGGTTTGCAACAATTTATATTGTCTCTGCCTTATTTTGTGTTCCATGGTTAGGGTTCCCAATTCCAAGCTAAAGCTATGACCTATTTGGTGGAAAAGTTCCATGACAACTTTGAAAAGTTGTCATGCAACTTTTTACAACTTTTGAGCAACTTTCACAATGTTGCTTTTCTTGACTTTTAGGCCTACCTTGGGCTATCCTATGGACACAACCATGCCAAAATGACCCCAGACTCATCAAAGGCACACATACCCTCTACTCCACAAGAAAAATCAACCTAGACTTGTGAACCTAGGACCTAAACTAGGACCTAAACAAGACCAATGAGCTCTTGGCTCTTATTATATTTACATGGCTTCTTAAAGAAGCAAAATTCCAACAAAAGTCACATGGAGGAAGACCTTAGAAGGGTGCTCCTACACCATACTCCCCTCTGCACAAAATTAAGGAACTAGGGGAGAGATGAGAGCCAGGTCAATACCAATTTTCTTGAACCTGCTCTCTTCAACCCAAGTGACTTGAGACTCAGGTTGACCTGCCCACTTCACCAAGTGTTCCATGTAGACCTAGTGTCTAGTAGACTTATTTACCCTTGACTCCAAGATCTCCTCTACTATGGTTTGATTCACTTAAGGTAAGGCATTCACAACCAAGACCTGCAACACCTTGGCTTGATTCTTAGTTTGCCCTGCTATTTCACCTTTGTATAATATCAAATCAGCAACATTGAAGACTGGTGATATAGCCAAATCTGAAGGAAGATCCACCTTGTAGGCGTTCTCACCATATTTGGACAGAATTTTACAAGGTCCTACCCTCTTCATTTGTAGCTTAGTAGGCTTGCCGCTTTGCATTCTAACTTTGCTTAAATGGACCATCACATAGTCACCCACTTTGAACTGAACCTCTCTCCTTCTTTCATCCACTTTTGCTCTCAGTTTTTGAGTAGACTCTAGTATGGCTCTCTTGACCTGTTCTTGGACTTCCTTGATGGTTTGAGTGAAGTCCTCTGCTTGCCCACTCTTCATCTCCATGGAACCAAGTTCTCTTAGTTCACACACCCCTCTTGGATGTCTGCAATAGACAACCTCAAAAGGACTCCTTCCAGTGGTCCTATTTACACTGTCGTTGTAAGCATACTCAGCTTGTGGAATAACTAGATCCCATGTCTGCCCATACTCCTTAGTTAGACACCTCAACAAGTTGCCTAGCACCCTGTTAATGAATTTAGTTTGACCATCAGTTTGTGGATGGTAAGCTGAGCTGAATGACAAATTAGTCCCTAGTCTTCTCCATAAGGTTTGCCAAAAATGGCCCATGAACTTGCTATCCCTATCTGAAACAATACTTATTGGAAGTCCATGAATCCTTACAATCTCCTTAAAGAAGAGATGTGCAATATAACTAGCATCATGAGTAGTTCTACATGGAATAAAATGGCTCATCTTAGAAAATTTGTCTACCACCACATAGATGCTATCCATACCTGTCTTTGTCTTGGGGAGTCCTACCACAAAGTCCATGCTCACACACTCCCAAGGCCTATTTGGGACCGGTAATGGTTGATAGAGGCCTACATTACTTGATCCTCCTTTTGCCCTTTGACACACACCACATTGCTCCACATACCTTCTCATATCCCTTGGCAACTTAGGCCAATAGTAGTACCTTTGTACTAGATCCAAAGTTTTATTGATTCCAAAGTGTCCACTTAGACTACCATTGTGTTTCTCTTGTATGAGATTTTCTCTCATGGATCCTCTAGGTACACATAATTGATTGCCTTTGAATAAGAGACCATTTTGAAGAGTGTAATTTGCATACTCACCATGAAAATGAGTCTCAAACTCCTTGCAGACCTTGTACGCTGATGAGAAGTCCTCATCTTCTTCATACAGATCCTTGAAACCTTCTATCCCTATGCTCTGCAATTGTAATTCTTGGACAGTCAACAACTTCCAGCTCAAAGCATCTGCCACCTTGTTAAGCTGCCCCTTTTTATGCTTGATGGTAAAGGTAAAGGATTGGAGGTACTCCATCCACTTCAAATGTCTATTGCTAAGCTTCTCTTGACTGTTGATGTAACTCAAAGCCTGGTTATATGTGAACACCACAAATTCCTTTGGGAGTAGGTAATGCCTCCACTTCTTGAGAGAATGAACTAGTGCATACAAGTCTAGATCATATGTTGAATACCTCTTCTTTGCCTCAATAATCTTCTCACTGAAAAATGTCACAGGCCTTCCCTCTTGACTCAATACACCCCTACTGCAATGCCACTTGCATCACACTCCAATGTGAATAGTTTGTAAAAAGTAGGTAAGAGTAGGATGGGTTTTGTGGCTACTTTTTACTTCAATAATTGGAATGCTTTATCAGCTTATTCAGTCTATTTGAACTTAGTTTTAAGGCTTCATTTTTATGGTGTCAAGTATTGGTGCACATATGCCACTGAAGTTCCTTAGAAACTTTCTATAGAATTGGGCTAGACCATGGAAACTCCTAACTTCAATCCCTGTTTTAGGGGCAAGCCAATTCAAGATTGCCTCCACTTTACTTGGATCCATCTTCAAGGTTCCCTTAGACACCACAAACCCCAAGTAGACTAACTCTTGCTTCAAAAAATGACACTTCTCTAGGTTTATTGCCAACTTCTCTTCATGCAACCTCTCTAGGACTAACCTCAAATGTTCTAGTTGCTCCTCTTTGGTTCTGCTATAGATGAGTATGTTATCTAAGTACACCACCACAAATCTTCCTGTGAAGTACTTCAACACCTCATTCATCAAGCTCATGAAGGTGCTTGGGACATTGATAAGTCCAAATGGCATCACAAGCCATTCATACAACCCTTCTGTGGTCTTAAAAGTTGTCTTCCACTCATCACCCTCCTTAATTTTAATCTGATGATACCCACTTTTAAGGTCCAATTTAGTAAAATGCATGGCACCTCCTAAACAATCCATCAAATCCTCTATTCTAGGAATAGGAAATTTGTACCTTATGGTGATCCTATTGATTGCCCTTGAGTTAGTCCAAAGTCTCCACTTGCCTCCCTTCTTTGTTGCTAGAACTACCGGGATTGCACATGGGTTGATGCTCTTCTTGATTAGTCCTTGATCCAACAACTCCTACACTTTCCTTACCACCTCCTTCTTTTGGTCAGGTGTGAGCTTATATGCTGCTTTATTGGGTAGGGATGCACCAGGTACAAAGTCTATTTGATGGCTAATAGACCTTCTTGGTGGAAGTGTTGCAGGTGCTCCATCACTCACTATATCTTTATACTCTTGCAACACTTGTTTTACCTCCTTAGGTACCTCTGTCTGCAACTTATCTTCCTCCTCCTTTGGCTTCACAAAGATGGCACATCCCACTATCTCCTCTTCATGTAGCAGGTGTAAGAACTCTTTACCAGTATTAAGTAAGACACTAGGTGTTTTTGAGGTTCCCTCATCACTCTCTATCAGAGACTAAATCTTATAGGTTCTGTTGTCCTTCTTGAAGGAAATGGAGTTCTCCTCTCCATCATAGATCATTTTCCTATCAAATTTCTAGGGTCTACCTAGCAGCAGATGACAAGCATCCATGGGTAACACATCACAAAGGATCTTGTCCTTGTATCCTCTGATAGAGAACTCTACCCAGGTTTGTTCATTGACAAGAACACTTTATCCTTGATTCAACCATGTCACCTTGTAAGGGCTAGTGTGGGGTATCTTTGTGAGTTTCAACTTCTTGGCTGCCTCATCTGATATGATGTTATCAGTTGACCCTAAATCAACTATCACCTTGCAAACCTTACCAAAGATTTTGCTTAGGTTCATCCTTAACCAGTTGTCTTATCAAGACTCTATTGAACATCATATTTTCTCCAATCTCTGATTCAATATGGTCCACCTCGGGTGTTTTGCTACTTGATGTGTCTTCATGGGCATAAGCAACCCTCTTTCCACTGTTTGATGAGGTAGGCTTTTTAGGGCATCTATAGGTCGAGTGTCCCAATTGACCATAGTTGTAGCATTTGATGGTTGCAAAGTAGGAATTACCCCTGCCGGTACCTCTGCCCCTATTTGTGCCCCCTTGTGCACCTCTTCCTCTAAAATGGCCTCCTCTAAGATTGGTTTCACTGCTATGTTCAGTCAACTTGGACTCCTCTTGATTCCTTTTCTCATTTGCCTTGCTTTGGTAGCCACCTCGGTGACTCATTTGTTCTCTACCTCTGCCTCTACCCCTGTTGTTGGAGTCTCCCTTCCTTTTGTTCCTCTCTTCCACCTTAGCAACAAGTTGATGACACTTTTGGATAGTGGTAGGAGTCCATAGGCTTATCTCCTCTTGGATGTTCCACTTTAGGCCACTTAGATACCTAGCCACCTTGATAGATTCCTCTTCTTGGACTTTGGATCTAAGACGAATCTTTTGAAACTCCTCTATGTAGGAAGTCACATCAAGGTCTTTCTACTTCAATCCCCGTATCTTCTTATGAAGTTGGACTTTGTTAGGGTTTCAAGCAGATCCGAAGCAAATATGAACTAACAATTATATGCAGATTTAAATACAAAAGATAAAGAAATAAAACAGGACACAGATAACACAGAGATTTAACGTGGTTCACCCAGAATGGGTTACGTCCACCGTCCAATCTTTCTTATTATCCAGCAAAAATAGTACATCAACCTTCCAATGCCTTAAGCATCCCAGCCGCTTATAACATGCGTTTTTAGGGCAACAAACAAAGTCGGCCTTTTTTAGGGTTTTATTACAATGTCGGTTTTCATCAACAAAAAAAATGTCGGTCTTCATGGGCATAAGCAACCCTAGCGAGGATATGTGCTGAGTGTGCAGTATTTTGCTGATCAGTCACCACATTTCAACAATCTCCCACTTGGAGACTGATACTACACGGCACCACTGTACATGCAACATCCGCTAGATAAAACACTAGGACTTGACTGGTATAAATTCCACAATTATCAATCAAGAAGACCAACAGAAACTGATCAAGAAATCAGCTTCTCTTGTGGAACTGCCTTTGTGAACATATCGGCAGGATTCTCACTTGTGTGAATCTTCTCAAGCCGTAACTGACCCTCCTCCAAAATAGTCCGGATGAAGTGGTACCTGAGTTGAATGTGCTTTGTCCTTGAATGAAAAGCAGAGTTCTTTGCAAGATGAATGGCACTCTGGCTATCAGTATACAATGGGCTATCCTCTTGTGTCTGACCCAATTCCTTCAGAAAACATTGCAACCAAATCATCTCTTTGCTGGCTTTAGTACCAGCAACATACTCAGCTTCAGTGGTTGAAAGTGCAACAACCTTTTGCAGCCTAGAAATCCAACTGACTGCAGTTCCCCCTATAGTAAAAACATACCCTGTAGTACTCCTCCATGAATCAATATCACCCGCCAGATCAGAGTCAACAAATCCACTTAGAGCAGCATTAGATCCTTTGAAACATAATGCCTTTATAGTAGTTCCTTTCAAATACTGAAGAATCCATTTCACAGCATTCCAATGTTCCATACCTGGATTACTCATAAACCTACTCACAACTCCCACTGCATGTGTAATATCTAGCCTTGTGCATACCATTGCATACATCAGACTGCCAACAGCTGATGAATACGGGATGTTAGACATTTTATTAACCTCTTCTTGTGCCTTTGGGCACATCTCCTTAGTCAATTTGAAATGACTAGCCAAAGGTGTACTAACTGCTTTTGCATCCTGCATGTTAAATCTTTTCAACACCTTCTTTATATATTCACTTTGGGACAAATTCAAGGTTCTATTTTTCCTGTCCCGTGTAATTCTCATACCGAGAATTTGCTTAGCTGCACCCAAATCCTTCATAGCAAATGACCTGGCTAATTTCTGTTTAAGATCATTTATATGTTGCATGTTAGACCTAGCAACAAGCATGTCATCAACATAAAGCAATAGGATAATATAACTACCATTATCAAATCTCTTAAAATATACACAATGATCAAAATGACATCTATGATAACCGTGTTCAGCCATGAAACTATCAAATTTTAAATACCATTGTCGGGGTGCTTGCTTTAGGCCATATAGACTTTTCTTCAACTTGCACACCAAGTTCTCCTTACCTTTGACCTCATATCCCTGTGGTTGCAACATGTAAATTTCCTCCTCCAAATGTCCATGGAGAAAAGTTGTTTTGACATCTAATTGTTCAAGATGTAAATCATTTGCAGCCACAAGACTAAGTACAGTTCTAATTGAAGTCATTTTTACAACTGGAGAAAATATTTCATCATAATCTATACCCTTTTTCTGTGCAAAACCTTTTACCACAAGTCTGGCCTTATATCTTTTCTGACCTCCTTCCTCCTCCTTCAGCCAATAAACCCATTTGTTAGGCAAGGCTCTTTTTTTTGCAGGTAAAGGGACTAAGTCCCAAGTCTTATTTTTCATCAAGGAGTCCATCTCCTCTTTCATGCCTAGTTGCCACTGTTGTTTGGCATCCACCTGCATTGCTTCTTCATATTCTTCTGGTTCACCAGAATCCATTAATAAAATAGAATACAAAGAAGGAGAAAATCTTTCAGGGGGTCTACTTGTTAGGGTTTCAAGCAGATCCGAAGCAAATATGAACTAACAATTATATGCAGATTTAAATACAAAAGATAAAGAAATAAAACAGGACACAGATAACACAGAGATTTAACGTGGTTCACCCAGAATGGGTTACGTCCACCATACACAGCCGTCCAATCTTTCTTATTATCTAGCAAAAATAGTACATCAACCTTCCAATGCCTTAAGCATCCCAGTCGCTTATTACATGCGTTTTTAGGGCAACAAACAAAGTCGGCCTTTTTTACGGTTTTATTACAATGTCGGTTTTCATCAACAACAAAAAAATGGCAAAATTTTTTTTTCTTGGGGGCTGCCGCCCCCGAACCCCTACCCAGGGCCTGGCCCAGCCCTGGACCCCGATGAGGATACGTTCTGAGTGTACAGTACTTTGCTGATTAGTCACCACATTTCAACAGGACTTCATAATCCTTTGGAAAGTAGTTCTCCTTAAGCTTACTCACCATGGCTTTCCAGTTTGCAATAGGTAGCTTTCCCATGCTAACTCTCTCCTCTTGTAAGTACTTCCACCATGTCAAGGCTGCTCCCCTTAGTCTTGATTTGGAAACCTTAACCTTCTGATCTTCTATCACACCTTCACACTCAAAGTGCTTCTCCATACCCTCAATCCATTCCATGATAGTGTCAATGTCCATCCTTCCACTGAAATGTGGCAATCCTTCAAAAGATTTTGTATTCAAAGCCTTAATGGCCTTTACAAAAGGTTCTTCATTGATTAAGGGGTCTGGTTCAGGTATGATGCCATCAAGATCAATTTCTTTCTTGCTTCTGTCACTAGTTTCCGCACCCTGGAGTTCCTGTGCTTTCTGATCAACCACTTGTTGTAGCTTGTTCCTTATCTCACTCATAGCATCTTCAAGGAGTCTATTCTTCTCCTTTTGCTCTTCTACCTCCCTAGCCAGCTCTACATTAGTGACCATTATGTTCTCCCCTACTGATTCACCAGAATATAGAGACACGCATGTTCCACCAAATCTTTAACTTGCTCTGATACCAGTCTGATGGGAATGGGAATGGGATAGACTAGCCTAGTCTATGCTCCTTGATCCTCTCCTTGGATCACCAGGTGTTCCAACCACACCCTAGGGTCTCTAGGACTTCCCTTGCCTATGGAATCCCCTGACCTTGCCCAATCCACCCACCAACAACCTATGATACTTCTCCTAAGGTCACACCTACTCACAAGCATCAAAAACCCTCACATAGGCTAATAAGGGTTTAGCTCCACCTACACCTTCTTAGGTCTTAGAAAGGATAGGAAAGGTCTTTGACATGGTTTTCCATCCATTCATGTTCCCCCAAGAGGTTTTAACCTTCTACCTTGTTACCGATCTCACTATTTTGCTTCTTTCCTACAAAATAGGGCTACAAGGAATGTGCCCAATTAGGCCTCCATTCTAGACTTTTAGGGCTCCCTCTTGGAAATGGTGCACAAACCTGTGAAAATCCCCAAAGGGACTACTAATCATTTGGCAAGGGCTCAAATATTTTCCTACTTTTGGGCCTCCCAGTGTCTGTACACTGCCCTAGGTGAATATTGGGGTTTTTGAGGGTTTTTATGAGGGTTTTAAGGCCTGCCAGGGTCACAGTGATGGTTTTCTATCTTTACCACCTCAACTAGATTGGTGGAAGCTCCTTTATAACTTCTTCAAAGGGCACCTCCTTCCTTGTCCTACCTTGCTCTCATGGACCTCTACAACCTCAACCCTTCCTAGTCGAGCACAGTCCAGTCTCACCTAGGAGTAGGTGTTTGAAAAGCTTTCCTGCATCTTCAGGGGCCCTGCTTGCTCTGGGATATTGTACAAGGTCTTCACTCCTATTCCCCATGGTTTCATGATGTTTCCACAATGGGGATAGGAGTTGTCAATCCATTACACAAAACAGTCCAAAACTGGATAGTGAAAGAGTAACTTCACAAAATAATTACAAAACACACAAAAACCTGCACAAGAACCTAACCTAAGTTCTCAAAGTGAAAGTATAAATACAATCCAAGACTCTCAACACCATTTAGTTTGCAAAACAATCCATTATCAACCTGTTAATGCTCCACTTGTGTGGACTGGCAACAAAAACACAGTCTCGGTCAAGGTCTTTTCTCTTGGGCCATACAATTTGACATCCAACCCCTCATTTTAGGGTTTGCAACAATTTATAGTGTCTCTACCTCAGTTTGTGTGCCATGGTTAGGGTTCCCAATGCCAAGCTAAGGCTATGACCTATTTGGTGGAAAAGTTGCATGACAACTTTGAAAAGTTGTCATGCAACTTTTTACAACTTTTGAGCAACTTTCACAACGTTGCTTTTCTTGACTTTTAGGTCTACCTTGGGCTATCTTATGGACACAACCATGCCAAAAGGACCCCAAACTCATCAAAGGCACACATACCCTCTATTCCACAAGAAAAATCAACCTAGACTTGTGAACCTAGGACCTAAACTAGGACCTAAACAAGACCAATGAGCTCTTGGCTCTTATTACATTTACATGGCTTCTTAAAGAAGCAAAATTCCAAAAAAAGTCACATGGAGGAAGACCTTAGAAGGGTTCTTTTGCACCATTACTATAATCAAGAAATTTCAACACTGATGCTTCTTGAATGGCCTTTTTAATCTCATCAAAAACCCTTGATGCTTGTTGGTCCTAGCAAAATGTTGTATCCTTCTTAAGCAATTTTACAATGGGCTTCATTATCTCTGCAAAATTTGCAATGAATCTTCTAACAAAATTAACCTTACCGAAAAAAGATTAGACACCTTTAACATTTTTTGGTGCAGGCACATTATTTATTGCCTCAATTTTTTCAGGGTCTATTCTTACCCCTTCCATGGACACAATATGCCCCAATAATTTTCCTTTAGTGACACCAAAATGACATTTCTTGGGATTTAATGACACGCCAAATTCCAAAGCCTTATTGAATACCTTTTCTAAATGTCCACAATGGTCATCAGCTTGTTTGGAGAAACAAGTTAAATCATCTTGATAAACCACCATGATGATGTTGATGAATTCTTTAAAGGCTACATCCATAGCTCTCTGAAATGTAGCTCCAGCATTTTTTAATCCAAAAGGCATTCTTACATAATCATATGTTCCCCATGTAGTAGTGAAGGCAGTTTTGAATTGTTCAGATTCCTGTACCAACACTTGATTGTATCCTAAAAAACCATCCATCATGGATAAAAGATCGCAACCAGTTACTCTTTGCAGCATGGCTTCCATATTGGGTGAAGAGTAGTTATCTTTTAGAGAAGCAACATTTAAATTTCTAAAATCCACACACAATCTAATGTCCCCATTTTTCTTTCTTATTGGGACCAAATTGGATACCCATGAAGAATGTCTTATAGGTTTGATAATCCCCCCTTCTCTTAACTTAGTCAATTCTTGCTGCATCTTGGTTTCTAATAGGGGGTTAATAGGTCTCTGCTTTTGTCTAAAAGGCTTAGCATCTAGAAGTAAAGGGACTTCATGCTGAAACAAGTCTTGTCTATACGCCTTTAGGTCTTCATAAGACCAATCAAAAACATGTTTTTATCTCTTCAATAAATTAATAAGATTAGTTCTGACATGAGGGGGTAATTTCTTTCCAATGTATACTAACTTAGGGGATGATTCAGTCCCTAGGTTTACGTCCTCCAATTCTTCTAGCTGGGTGGTAGACTGCTGATGTAAATGACTGTCATTGTAGCTGAACATACTCTCTAGCTCTACCAGCCCTTTAGGTATCTCATTTGTTTCCAATTGGACCAAGTCATTGTTGAACACTATTTCCTTGTTGTCAACCACTTCCACCAATGCATTGCAATCAATCTTTTGTCCATCATAATCATCAACACATTGAATGAACCTAAGAATATCTTCATCATCAGCAAAGACTTGCCAATTATACACATTATCAGGGATGGTAGGCCTAGACTTTATTTCCACAGTGGATATGCTAGTTAGTGTTGCATCATCATCTTTCAATGCAACATTAGCTAAAAATTCTGCCATGATATTCTTTGATCTCTCTATCCAATTAATAGAAAATGCACTAAAATGCTCAATGACATCCCAAACTGCATGTTTATATCTCTTTAATATATCATTTTTGGATGCATATTTGGATCTTACTGAGAGACAACCGATTCTGAATCTCCTAAAACTTTTAACAACTGTATCCCATGCCTCTTTGCAACTTCAAGCCCCAATAACAGAGTTTCATATTCTGCAGTATTATTCGTGCACTGAAAGGCTAAGAGAAAAGAATATTTAAAAGTTATACCTAATGGGGATACAAAAAGGACTCCTGCTCCAGACCCTTCTTTGGAGCAAGCTCCATCAAAGTACATCTGCCATAAACCATGTTGTTGTGATTCTAATTCGGTCACAATGGGTTCAATATTCTTCAACTGGGGTAAAATTGGTTGTAGTCTAAAATTATCAAGATCCACATCAATCATACAATTGAGCATATTAGGATCTACATTTTCAATTACTCTAGGAGCACGTGGTTCTCTGTACAACTTGACATGATTCCCATTTATTGGGATGGAAGCATAAGATAAATCCAGTTGGACATTTCCTCCTACTGCTGCTGCCCACTGCCTAGACAACAACATACCATAATGGGGCTTAGTGTTAGTAACAATAACATCCATTTTATAAGTTGCCTCAATAAATGCTGCTATCTTCACTTCAACATCTCTTATTGTACCTATTACAGGTACTTCTCTGTTATCCATAGCATAGCATTTTCCATATACAATAGTTACTGACAGTCCTAGTTCTTTCATAACACCATAAGGCATTACATTAGCAGCTGCACTTGAATCTATCATATAGTTTTTTATCAGCCGGTTATTCACTAATAAAGTAACATAAAAAGGATCTACCTGTGAAGGCTCTTGAGTAATAGTTGTTCCAACATAAACCTCTGGGGTTTGGAACTCCTGATCCTTTCCATTTTTGACTGAAACAGTGGGTAGGACTATGTTACTATCAGATATATTAGAAAACAGAGATAAGGTAGCTTCTCTCTGTTCTTTTATTTTTAGTAACTCTATTAATGGGACAATAACTTTAATTTGTGTAATAGCTTGAGCCATGTCAAATATGGAATTACTACTTAATTCAGTATTAACTCTAACTCTTTTTGCCTTAGGCTGACTTGCCTTCTTTGTTGTGGCAGCTCCTTATGTATCATTGGTACTTTTATCCTTTGTACTCTTGGATACATCTTTAATCCGATCTTTCTTTTCCTAAATCACTGGAGGAGTAGTAGCACTACTTGTTGTCCCCTTTTGAAAAACCTCTTTTATAAACATAGAACCAGGTTCACCCTAATCACTATCCCTTTTGGTGCTCCTTAGGTTGTAATTGTGCTTTGCCTTAGCTATAGCAACTTTGGTGATATTTTTCACTTCTTCCTCACTAGGTCTTCTAAGATGAACCTCTTCATCTTCAATGGTTACCACATTCAGTGTAGGATGCCAATCAAGTGTTAGTTGTCCTTGGTAGGACCTTTTATTGTCCAGCACATCAGAGTCACTAAATTCACTCTGAAAAGACTCCTAATCACTTTCTATAACAGTCTCAAACATGTTAATATCAGGCTTAGCCTCTTGTCTCATGGATTTTCTAAGGCTTGAGAAATTGCACACTAATGAGGGGAATGTGGACCGTCACAAGCAATAAACCAAGGAGTGTTCTCTATGTTATGAACATTTTTTCCTTTTAAGAGATCAGGGGTATCTTGGCTCTAAGCATTCTTAGGCTTCTCAGTCTAAGGTTTACCATCCTTCCAGTTGGTATTATAAGTCATGTCATGCAATTTGGGTGGTCTATCTTGCCAGTTATAGTGAGGCTTATCATTTTTATTTACTTTAGCAGTTAGGTCCTTCATAGCAGTGACTAACTTCTCTATCTTATCTTCCTCGCTAGCAACTTTATTTGGTTGATGTTTTGTTTCTTGCCATAACCTACCATCAATTATTCTTCCCAATTTCCCATATGCTTTCCTATTTCTCTCCACATCGATAGCAATTTTGAATGCATCTCTCAGGTTATGTGCTTTTTTATCCCTCAAGATATAAGCCATTTTGGAATCAAATGCATTGTAATAAGTGTTCAGGTACATGTTATCATCTAACCTCATTACCTGATACAACCTATGCATGGCTTTCTGAAACCTAGCATTGAAATCAGTGACCATTTCATTGTCAGACTTTCTGATATTATTAAATTCATTAAGTATGAAACTTACATTTGTTTTGTCACCATACTACTCTTGAAAGAAATTTTTAAAGTCCTCCCAAGACCCAATGCTACTAACAGGGAGCCCTCTATACCAATCTCTTGCATCATCTATTAGGGACTGAACAAATAGTTTCATTATGACATCTTCATCTACTATCTCATAATCATTTATTAAGTCACCAAAAGATTTTAAATGCTCCTCTACACTAATGGCATTATTTCCAGCAAACTTAGGGAGTCTATCTCTTAACTCAGTTGGAACATGGTTAGGATATCCAGGGATTCCATCAAAAAAAAGCTGTCTATACTGTTCTAAATTGATTGGTCTTCTCTGGAATGGGTTAATGGTATTTTTATTACCCATGTTCATTCTTACATTGGGAACTTGAGTTTGAGACATCTGGTTATTTTGATTAATAGCAGGGGTTTGACTGGCTGTCGCTATATTAACAGGCAAGTTTGGTTGGATTTTAACAGGAGGAAGGGAGGTTTGCTTAGGTGGAGGTTTATTTAGAACTTCTGATGGAAAGATAATGGGTGGAGCTTTTAGATATCCAATCTTTTTTTAACTTCTTGATTAGCAGCCTCTAACTCAGCTTTCTCCAATTCCATTTGTAAGTCTTCTTTTTCTTTCCTCATTCTTTCCATCTCCTTTTCATGTGTTGATAATCTATGAGAGATTTCCACTGTACTTTTAGATCCCGACCCATCTTCCATGCATTTCTACTTTCCTTTATCAATCTCATTTATGACAGGCTGTGGGTCACTAAAAACCTCCCTATTTGGTTGGGTTATTGACTTATATGCTGCTTTAGCCTTGGGGACTAGAATTTCCCTAATCACAGGACCTTCATCCTCACTCTTTACCTTTTCTTGGGCAAGGACCTCAAGATTTGCAATCTGTCTCAGAAGCCTATCTCTTTCCATCAATTTGGCTTTAACTTCTCTTTCTTTATTGGCTTCCTTTTGGGTTCTCAAAGAGATGAGATGATGAGCTTTCCTATTTAGGTCCTCTATCTCTTGGGATATCTTTGTTGGTATATTGGTATGGTTTTGTCATTGATGTCAACACCTACTAAATACACCTACTTTGGAGATCCAGCAACATTCATTGGCAAATAGTAAACTGTGCAACAATTACTGGTATATGGTTCACCGACAAGATATAATGTTCACTGGTACCTGAAATGACATGGAAGACACTTGGTAATGTCGAAGACATCATGTGGACACTTTATTTTGAAGTAATAATCATTGGTATATTCTTATTTGCATATTTGATTTTACCGGCAAATAGGTCCAAGTTATCTAGGGTTACACCGATAGGTTTATCTTTTCTAGATCAACATGGCAAGCTATGGAGATGATTTATTATTGTTATAAAAGCTTTAAGCCGACATGTTCAATCGGTTATTGCATCGGATATTGTATTATTTGTAAAATATTTTATTGTAATATCTTGTAGAGCCGACCTACTAAAATTGGTCTTAGGGTATGGTATAAATGTAAGATCTTATTTGTAAGATCAAATGTGGAATGCAAAAAAGATTTAAGGAATGATATATGTGAGATCAAGCAGAGATATACATGAAGACATCATTTGAAGATGAAGTTAGGTTTTTGTAGAAGCATATCAGCATTACACTGGTACTGAATCCAGCATATGAAGATGCTATTTTGTGTAGTACATTCTCATTGGATTTAACCATCCAAATGTAGTTAGTGTGACTCCCATTTGTGTTTGAGCAGTGAGCTCTAGGCTGTTGGCCTTTCTGCATGTGCAGACCCCTCTTTGTACACTTACTATCTACAGTAGTATCATTTGATTGTGGGTAAGGTTTCCCATTGTGGTTTTTCCCCTTACAGGGTTTCCATGTACAAATATTTGTGTCATGTGTTGTGGTTGACTTTGTGCTTATGTTTCATGCATTAATTCTTACCGATACAGCATTTCCTGTTAACACTATTTACCAACACAATTAACTGTCTTACCGGTATTAAGCAATAAGTTGGTTAATAAGATTTTGGTTTGAATTTATTAGACAACTGATTCACCCCCCCTCTTAGTTGTCCCTGGGACCTATAATTGGTATCAGAGCATAGTCCTCTTTCTTTTGTAGAAGTTTAACAACTTGAGGAGATCCAATGTCTACTAATTATTTCAGAAAGGATAGTCCTAAACTTGATGGAACCAACTATGGAATATGGAAAATAAGAATGGAGACACATCTGAATTGCATTGGTAAAGACATCTCGGAAGTTACTAAGAATGGTTATACTGCTGCTATAGCTAGTTAGCCTGCTCCTATTACTTTAGCTAAAGATGAAGAAAATGATTGCAAAGCAAGAGAAGCACTTTTGAGCGCATTATCAAATCAACAAATCATGGGATTATCAGATAGATCTACTTCAAAAGCTATTTGCGATCATTTGGAAACACTGAATGAAGGGGATTCCATAGTCAAAATTGCAAAACTTGAAAGCTTCCGAGTCAGGTATGAACATCTGAAAATGGAAGAAGATGAAAGAATTTCTGCTATTATGGAAAGAGTAAATGAAATTGTTTTAGGTATAAAATGTTGTGGAGGAACCTTGAGTGAAGATGAGATTGTTTCAAAAATCTTAAGAGGTTTGCCACTGGCATATAAAATGAAGGTTACTACTATTAATGAGTTGAGAACAATGCCTAATACATTAGTAACTAGGGATACATTGATTGGAAAACTTTTAGCTTTTGAAATTGAGGAATTTGGTCTTGTTGCTACTATAAAAATTGATTTGGCCTTCAAAGCATCAACATCATCTACTCCATCTTTTGACAAATCAGACTAGAGAGCCTTTTATGCAAGAGAACTTGAAGAAACCAGGAAGGAGAATGAAGAGATTGAAGAACTTGAAGCACTATTTGCAAGAAAAATGCCAAAAGGTCCAATTGGAAGTAAGTATGAAGGTAAAGCACCCTTTAAATGTTTTAACTACAATAAGATTGGTCATATGGCTTCAAGATGCCCTGATAGACATGCTAGACTAAGAGAAGAAGCTAGAAAACATACAAACCTAATCCTGAATATCAGAGATACAGATTTAAGAAAAACAAAGATAAATCTTGTTACATTGCTGATGAAGGTGTGACTGATGATTCTAATGAGGATCCAATAGACAATGGATGGGTCTTTGTTGCTATAATAGAAGATCAACTGGTACCTATTGCTCCACCAGTAGAACAAGCCCTAGTAGCTAAAGTTGAATCAAAGGATGAATGGATTATTGACTTAGGATGTTCACATCACATGACTGGAGACAAAGGCAAATTCTTGAACTTTCAAAAATACAATGGAAGTTTAGTAAGATTCAGAGATGACAAAGCCTGTTCAATCAAAGGTAAGGGTTCAATATCTCTTGATGGTAAACATAGCACTGACAATATTTACTATGTTGAAGGGTTAAAACATAATCTTTTAAGTGTTGGTCAATTAGTTGAGAAAGGTTTTCAGTTATAATTTAAAAATGGAAAATGCAAAATCATGAATAGAATTGGTTTGGAAATTGCAACCGGAAATCAGACTAGAGGTAATATCTTTCATTTAAATAAGAGTGAAAAGACATGCTTAATTGCACATATAGATAAAAGTTGGCTATGGCATAAAAGACTATGTCATGTAAATTTTGATTGCATGGTAAAAATCAGTACTTCTAAGGCAGTTAGAGATCTACCTAAAATTATGAAACCTCATAATACAATTTGCAAGGAATGTCAATTTGGAAAACAAGTTAGAACTAGTTTCAAAAGTATTCCAGAAAAATCCAATAATGCTCTTGATTTAATTCACACTGATTTATGTGGTCCGGCTAGAACTAAAAGCTTACAAGGTGATAGATATTTCATGCTAAATATTGATGATTATTCTAGAATGTGTTGGGTTACTTTTCTCAGGGAAAAATCAGAAGCACTTGGGAAGTTCAAACTATTCAAAGCAATGGTTGAAAATGAAACCGGTAAGAAAATTAAATGTTTAAGATCAGATCAAGGAGGAGAATTCACATCTAGAGATTTTAATACATTCTGTGAAGTAAATGGAATCAAAAGACAGTTATCAGTACCTCGAACACCACAATAGAATGGAGTTGTTGAAAGGAAAAATAGAACTATTTTGGATGCAGCAAGAAGTATGTTATCAGAAGCAAATCTACCACATGTGTACTGGAGAGAGGCAGTAAGCACTGCTGTCTATACATTCAACAAAGTTCACGTCAAAGGTGAAACCAGTAAGACCCCTCATGAACTATGGTTTGGTAATACTCCTACTCTTAAGTATTTCAGAATTTTTGGAAGTAAATGTTATATAAGAAGAGATGAGTATATTGGCAAGTTTGATCCTAGAAGTGATGAAGGAATATTTCTTGGTTATTCATCTAAGAGTAAAGCTTATAGATGCTTTAATAAAAGATTACAGAAAATTGTTGAGAGTACAAATGTAAAGATTGATGAACAATTCAGAGGAACTTCAAGGTATATAGACTCTAAACTGGTAACAGAAATTATGACAAATGAACCAACAGTAAATCCACTGGTATAGAATGATGATCCAGTTACTTTGGTATCATCAGAGGATACCATAGTAATTGAAGAACAACAACAGACTAGGACACCCTGGTATGTAAGACTAAATCATTCTAAAGATCAGATAATTGGAAGCAAATTTAAAGGAGTCATGACAAGAGGAAGACTGGAAAATGAAGAAGTATGTCTTATTTCTCAAATTGAACCATTATCTATCAATGAGGCATGTGAAGATAAATTTTGGATTAAAGCTATGGAAGAAGAATTAGGAGAAATTGAGAAAAATAATACTTGGACATTAGTTCCCCGGCTTGAAAATAAAAATGTAATTGGAACCAAATGGGTATTTAGAAAAAAACTCAATGAAGATGGTAAGGTTGTTAGGAATAAAGCAAGACTAGTGTGTAAGGGATATTCTTAGAAAGAAGGAGTTGATTACAATGAAACCTTTGCACCGGTAGCCAGAATTGAGGTAGTTAGATTATTCTTGGTCTTTGTAGCTCACAAGGACTACAAAGTTTATCAAATGGATATTAAATGTGCATTTTTGAATGGAGATCTTGAAGAGGAAGTATATATTGAACAACTTGATGGATTTTCCTTGACAGATGACAATGATATGGTTTGCAGGTTAAGAAAAGCTCTGTATGGATTAAAACAAGCCCCAAGAGCTTGGTATGCAAGATTGGATAAGTATCTTTTAAAAATTGGTTTTGCTAAAGGAAATGTAGATAGCAATTTATATTACAAAGTAACTAATGATGACATTTTGATTATGGAATTATTTGATGATGATATAATCTTTGGAGGAGAAGATGGATTAAGCAAAGAATTTTCTCTTAAAATGCAGCATGAATTTGAAATGTCAATGATTGGAGAAATAAAATTCTTTTTAGGATTGCAGATTTTACAGACTGGTAAAGGCATATTTTTGAGTCAATCTAAGTACTTGAAAGAATTACTCAAGAAATTTGGGATGGAGAACTCTAAACCGGTAAGCACACCTATGACTACAAATGACAAATTATCTCAAAGGGATGAATCTACACCTGTTAATCCAACTAGATACAAATCTATGATAGGAGGTTTACTGTATTTGACACAAACCAGACCTGATATTATGAATCCAGTATGTATAGTTTCTAGATTTCAGAGTAATCCCAAGGAAAATCATGAATCAACAGTAAAAAGGATTTTCTGGTACTTACAAGGCACAACAAATCTTGGATTATAGTATCCTAAAGATGAAAATTTTGATCTATATGCATACACAGATTCAAATTGGGCAGGAGATGTGGATGATAGAAAGAGCACCACTGGAGGAGCATTTTTTCTTGGAAAGAGATTAGTTTCTTGGTTAAGTAAGAAACAGAGTTGTACATCTTGATCAACAGCAGAATCAGAATATGTTGCAGCAGCAACAAACTATACACAGGTACTTTGGCTTAAGCAAATGTTAAAAGACATAAAGGTAAAATGCAAGGAACCTATTACTATATATTGTGATAACACTACAGCAATTGATATATATAAGAATCCAGTATTACATTCTAAAACAAAACATGTTTCTATCAAACTGAATTTTCTAAGAGAAAAAGTTGAAGAAAAGGAAATAAAACTGGTTTATGTGAATACTAAAGAACAGCTTGCAGATATTTTTACAAAACCTTTGCCTAAAGAAACTTTTGAGTATCTCAAAGATCAGCTCGGAGTCTTACCTCCACTGGTAGAGACTTAGACAGTTGATGATTGTCATCAACCGGCAGAATTAAATGGACAAATCTTTTATTCCGGTATTTGATGAGGAAGCTACTTCTCAGGGGGAGTAGCTGGTATATTGAATTGGTTGATATTTTGTATGAACTTGACCTTTTTGTGACTTTGGCATTTGATGTCAAAGGGGGAGAGATATATGGAAAAACATTAAGGAAAAATATATGGAAAAACATTAAATAAAATATATGGAAAAATGCATTATCTTTTTGAGGAGAGATTGGTATTGTAAATAAATCTTTGTATAAACACATATTACTCCCAAGGGGAGAATTGGTTTTTGTACTTGGCATTTCTATTTTGGCACTTTGATGGTTTGACCATCTTGTGTTGCCATCAATGCCAAAGGGGGAGATTGTTGGTATTTTGGTATGGTTTTGTCATTGATGTCAACACTTGCTAAATACACCTACTTTGGAGATCCAGCAACATTCACCGACAATTAGTAAATTGTTCAAACAATCACTGGTATATGGTTAACTGGTAGGATATAATGTTCACTGGTACCTGCAATGACATGGAAGACACTTGGTAATGTCGAAGACATCATGTGGACACTTTTCCTTGAAGTAATATCATTGGTATATTCTTATTTGCATATTTTCTTTTACTGGCAAATAGGTCCAGGTTATCTAGGGTTACACTGACAGGTTTATCTTTTCCAGATCAGCATGGAACGCTATGGAGATGATTTATTGTTGTTATAAAAGCATTAAGATGACATGTTCAATCAGTTATTGCATTGGATATTATATTATTTGTAAAAATGTTTTATTGTAATATCTTATAGAGCCGACCTACTAAATTTGGTCTTAGGGTATGGTATACATGTAAGATCTTATTTGTAAGATCAAATGTGGAATGCGAAAAAGATTTAAGGAAGGATATATGTGAAATCAAGCAGAGATATACACGAAGACATCATTTGAAGATGAAGTTAGGTTTTTGTAGAAGCATATCAGCATTACACCGGTACTGAATCCAGCATATGAAGATGCTATTTTGTGCAGTACATTCTCATTGGATTTAACCATCCAACTGTAGTCAGTGTGACTCCCATTTGTGTTTGAGCTGTGAGCTCTAGGCTGTTGGCCTTTCTGCATGTGCAGACCCCTCTTTGTACACTTACTATCTGCAGTAGTATCATCTGATTGTGGGTAAGGTTTCCCATCGTGGTTTTTCCCCTTACAGGGTTTCCACGTACAAATATTTGTGTCATGTGTTATGATTGACTTTGTGCTTATGTTTCATGCATTAATTCTTACCGGTACAGCATTTCCTGTTAACACTATTTACCGGCACAATTAACTACCTTATCGGTATTAAGCAATAAGTTGGTTAATAAGATTTTGGTTTGAATTTATTAGACAACTGATTCACCCCCCCTCTCAGTTGTCCTTGGGACCTACACTAGGTGCGTCTATGCTCTCTAGGCGTGTCTTTGTTTGTGTTAGGTGCGTCTGTATGGGAAAAGGCGTATGTGTAGAATGCGGTCGGGTCTGCGCTGTGCAGGCACATCTGTGCTAGGCAAACACGTTTGTGTCTTCCAGACGTGTCTATGCAGAGCATAGGCACGTTTGTGTGTTTCAGGCACGTCTATGTAAAACAGGCGCGTTTATGTAGTCTCTAAGTGTATTTTTGTCATGAAGGCACGTTTATGTCTTCAAGGTCAAATCGGCAGTTCTGTGATGAACATACGTTGTCGATTGGATAAGCTACTAAGAGGATACACTCAAGCAGGTCCTCTAGGGAAGACTAGAATTGCAAATAGCACGAGGATTGACAATGCTGTGATAGAACATACGTTGCCAATTAGGAAACTACTCAAGAGGATTCACTTAAACAAAGGCCCTAGGATAGGATAGATCAAGGCACTTTGTGATGAACAGTGAGTACCAAGACATAGTATTTGGTGATGAACAGGGAGTACTAAAATATGAGCAGCACTTTGTGATGAACAGTGAGTGCAAATGTGAGCAACACTTTGTGATGAACAGGGAGTGCAAAACATGTAGTACTTTAAAATGAAGAGGGAGTACCACTAGGATAGAAGCAACACTTTGTGATGAACAGTGAGTGTCACTAGGATAGAGTACCATATGCACTTAGATAAAAAGTAGCATTTTGTGATGAACAGTGAATGCCACTATGATTGACATGATTGATTTGCTTGACTGTAGGAGTATTTGCCTATGCTGAGTCACGGGAGAGATTCCCATCGACTCAGAGGTTGTGACCTGAGTTGATATTTGATGACAAAGTCACAATTGAGGTTATGGGTCTGAGACATATTATGTATGTGCCTAAGTTTTGGGCGAACATGGGATTGCTGACTGCACTGGCGAAGAGATGGCACTCTGAGACGTGCACATTCTATTTGCTGATGGGGGAGATGACAGTCACTGTGGAGGATGTATACCGGATTCTGAGGATACCCATCAATGGGGAGATAATACCCTATGATCAAGATGGAGATAGGGAGGCCCTGAGATGAGTGTTTAGGGACCTAGGACTGGAGATGAGGGCAGGGCATGTGGAATGGGATACCATGACACAGACAGGATTGGCACTACCAGCAGTGGTAGTAGGAGGAGCAACTTTTTTCAAAATTTTCAGGGATGAAAGTTATGATGATTTTAAAGCTAACCTGAAAAAATTGAGTGATTTTACGATATGTAGATAGGCCAAATTAAAGTTGCAATCTCAAAATTGAACCCTACCAAGATTGTTGAAAAATGCAAAATTTGAATTTTGAAAAAGAGAGGGAAACTGGAATTTTGAATTTTATGATTTTAGAGGGAATACCAAAAGCAATGCAGGTTTTGAAAATTAAAAATTGACTCAATTTCACACAAAATTCAATTTTGAAAGTGGAAATCAAGGTTGTTGTAATTAAACATCTAATTTCAAAAGTCACAAATTGCAAAAATTTGAATAAAGCACTGAAATTTCGAATGAATGCCAACACACTTTTCAGATTTAGGATAGTAAGAAGCACAATTTTGACATGAATTTTAATTTCAACAATTTTTGAATGATTAGAAGCCTTAATCCAAGCAATCGCTAGACCAACTTTGACTTTAATTTTGAAAGTGTTAGAATTAATGAAATCACCCAAAATTCTGGATTTTAGCAGAAAAATACAGTAAGATCTAGCTCCCAAAATTTCAGAAAAAATGTCGGGGACGATGGTGCCCGGGGTGCACACGGTCCTCGCAACTTTTTTCCAAATTTTCAGGGATGAGAGATATTATGATTTTGTTGCGGAATCCAAAGTTACAGCTGATTTGGAGATGTTTTAATCAGTGAAATCATCAGTCAAAGGCTGAATCAAGAGGGTTTTAAAAATTAGGGTTTTGACACTTAACCACTTAATTTTCAAAATTAAAGCATAGATATGATTTGATAATTTGCAGTAGAAGGATAGATCTGAAACAAGCATTAACGATTAAACATTTCACAAGCTCAATTACTAAAAAGAAAATTTTAGGGTTTTTTATGCAATTAACCTCTAAAATTTGCAAAAGATCAAACATGAAAATGTAATTAAGGAAGCAAATTTTTCAGATCTAACCATGAATAATCAGAATTAGGATGTTCACATCAAGTTCACCAAAAATGTAAAGCGGAAAAACAAACCCTAGGTGTTCTCCCCCACTCCAAGGAGAAAGGGGGTCACTAGGATTGACGGTTTTCACTTAGGAGGGACTTTACATTCAAAAGAGGGGTTGAAGCCCACAAGATCCAATCCCACACAATGCAGGATTGGATTCTAAATGAGTTTCAAGGGTTGAGACATCAAGGATACCCTCTTTTGTAAAGAATGTGGATAGAAGATTGAACTAGGAATGCATGTAAAGTAAGAAAGATTCACTTATAAATGGAGATAGGGATATAGGATGAAGCTGTGGACCTGGAATTAGCAGTAAAATGTCGAGATGATGCTGTTCTGCAAATTCAGGCGAAAGTTGACGGGATGATGGCGCCCGGCGTGCACACGGTCCTCTGAAAAATCCGCGAAACGAAGGGGGATCTGTTCGTCTCGGCACAAGGATTCCAGATCTTCAATTACAGTCGCATACGTGCAACCTACACATAGAAAAGAGAGGACGATTGGGGGGTTAGGGATTAGGGGTTTCCCTTTAGGTCAAACCCCAGTTTTGGAATTAACCAACAAATGAGAATGTTGTAAATGTAAATGTTTGTAATGTAAACAAGTACTGATACCTTGTTGTAAGAATGTTTGTATTCTTACATGCGAAGGTGTAAATGTTGTTGTATGTTGTATGTTGTATGTGGTATGTGATCTCCTCTTCAATGGTTGAATCCTTGTCTTGAATGCAACACCTAGCCTTGAATGGAGACTTAGAATGATCAATTGCTTGAAGGAATGCTTGAATGCTTGAATGTTTGCCTAGCGCTTTCGCCTCTTGTACACATATGTCCTTCCTCCCTTTCTAGGAGAGGAAAAGTAGTTTATATACTTGCCAATTAGGGTTGATAGATTGATTTTTCTGACCTTAGGCCGACCTAGGAAGATTATTTTCCAATTTGCAAACTTAAAGACCCGAAGCCCCAAAAGAGACCGGGCCCAAAATAGGGCCAGGGACTAGGGCGCTGGGTGCCATGGTCCTGGGGGACCAGGGTGCTAGGTGCCCTAGTCTTGAAGGACCAGGGCGCTGGGCGCCATGGTCCCACCTCCAGGGACAGCAGGGTGCAAGGAGGATCAGGCCAGGGTGCTGAAAAATGTAGTTTTTGATGTCATGAACAAGTTTCGAGGTCTCCATTCAGGTTCAGTGTTGCGTCACCATCATGAAGACCCAAATGCAGTTGAAATTGCAAGTGTCACAATTTTAGGATGCTACATTTAGCCCCCACTTTAGCGGGAGTATAAGCGTATGCCAATACTTCCGGTAAAGTACAAGGAAACAACATTGAAAAACTTTCACCACGTCAAGAAGGCAAGATATACCAAGCCCCCAGTGGACTAAGGATCTTACGACTTTGATTGACAAGGTAAAAGGGAAGATCACGAGGGAGAACCATGATTGTTAGTAGTAAGGTTCCCTCACTATGAGTCATGCCAGAAAGATATCAAAAATTTTCAAGGCAAAGCTAAATTTGTCAAGAAATTTTCAAGTATCTTGAAGAGATATGAACGGGGTGTATGCCCACCTACGTTAAAGCGATCGCACGCGCCTCATCGGGGGTGATTGCTTTAAGCTAGTGATACATATAGGAAATGAGAAGGGAGAGGAGCATGTTATCACAAGGATTTAGCCCCCAAGTGTGAGATAAGCCCAAGGATAATAGACACAAAACACAAAGCACAAGGTGACTTCGCTTTCCTTGGGGTCAATATGCTGTATGATAATTCATGTATATCATATGTATGTATGCATAATTGTTCTTCATTCCCCAATCAAGGAAGGTCACCTAGAAGAAGGGAACACATGTGTCTTTTGAGTCAACATGAGAGAGACCAAAGAGATGTCAATGCTTTGCATCGTCCTCAAGTAGTCAACACTAAGGACAACAAATAGAAGAATGAGAATAACACATAGAAGAAGTAACAAAAGAGAGGAGGAAAGAGTCTGCTATGCTAATGAACTAGTCTAGCACGTCATCTACCCCTCGATCTTGCTGATCAATGTTTCGAGAAGGCAGGGAGCACGCTAGAGGAGGAACATCCAACACAGCAGATGGAGCTATCACAAGATCCAAACAAGGGCTATGTTCATGTTCCAAGCCATGTTGTTCTTGTCTAGGAGCTAGGATAAGTGCTTTAGAAAATTCGTTAGATAAATGGTTATCAACATCAACATATTCATATTCACTATCGGAATGAAAAGAAGTAACATTTTCATCATGAATAACATTTTCATCTATATCATCATCAAGATTTATAAAAATAGGATCTTTAACTCGCACAGGATCAAGACCATCATGCATCTTATGTTTAGGAGATTTTGGCTCAATTTCTGGTTGAGGAGAAAATGGAATAATGCTAGCTGAAGGTGTTTTTGGGGATTGCAAAGTTTGAGAAGCAGCTACCTGAGCTCTAAGACGACGCTTTCGTCGGCGTTCACGTGCAGAATGATTTTGTCTAGTCTTAGTAGGAAGCTGAGAAGATTGAGGAGGAGGAATGTTCTCATCCTTATCACCTGGGTGTTTGGGTTGTGATCTCTTAGGTTGAATAATAGGAGAAGAAGAAGGTCTCTTCTCTCTATAAGAGGAAGGAGGAGGAACTGCTCCATATAAAGGAAGAATATTTGGTTTAGGAAGGAGACCAAGTCCATCATGACGAGGAGGTATAGGTCTACTTTTAGAAGGTTTATTAGGCATAGACATAGTCACATCCATAGGGATGGGTTGGGAATCTCCTTGAGGAAAGACATTAGTTTTATCTTTCAAAGGAAGAACTTTCTTCTCAAGAATGATAGGAATATCAAGTTTGGGTGTTCTAGGTTCACTTAGAGATAGGATCATATCTTTTTTCCACTTTTGATAAGATTTGAAAAGATGATCACTTCGCGGTGGAAGAGATTGGAATTGTTTAGGCCAAAAGTAATCAATAGGAACGCTAGAAGTTCTTTCAGCTGGTTTAAAGAGACTATGATTGACAGTAACAACTTCACCATTATGGGGAAATTTCAAACACTTGTGAATAGGAGAAGCAATAGCTTTCATCGAAGATAGCCAAGGATAGCCTAGCTTCACACGAAATTGTTCAGACGATGGAATAATAGCAAAGCTCACATCAAGGGATTTGTTATGGACCTCAATAGGTAATGTAATAGAACCAATTGCAGGAGAAGAAAATGCATCAAATAATTTCACAACCACATTTGTTTTGTCATAGATCACTTGATTCAATTGCAAAGTAAAAAGAAATTCTTCAGTAATGACATTAACCATACAAGAAGGATCAATAAGCACTCCACGGCAAGGTGTATTCTTGACTTTTGCAACTATATATAAAGGACCATCAGGTGCCCTGATAGTTTCACTAGAATCAAATGTGATGGAAGGTTCTTTAGGGATTTTCTGCTGCTCTACAAAGTTAATCACATTCAGAGTCATAGACACAAGATCATCAGGTGAGACAGAGGAATCATTAGTATTAATCGCATTAGAGGTATGAGAAGGTAATGGATCAGTAGAAATCTTAAGATTTTGGTTAGGAGGAGCTACAGATGTATTGCCTTTATCATTCACACCAGAAACAAAGATAGTATTATTATCAATCAAATCTTGAATTTTACCCTTTAAAGCAAAACATTTCTCAGTATCATGCCTAGGTTGACGATGAAATTGACAAAAAGATTTGTTATCAAAATAGGGTGAATTAATCTTTGCAGGATCTATTTGCCTTATAGGAGGAAGAGTAAGCACATTTTGTTCCAATAACTTATTCATAATACTATGCAATGATTCATTGAAAGGAGTAAACTTTCTTTCTTTCTTGAAAAACTTAGAAATAGGAGGCACACCTGATGCTGCATTCACATTGTTGATGATGTTTTCATTGAATTTAATGGACTCTCTGTTTGGTTTAAACTTCCCAAATGGTTGTTGACTACTATCACCCTTATCACTCGGAGCCATAGGATTTGCTTGTTCCATTTGACTCACAGTCAGTTGATAATTGTGAAGAGTTGCGCACAACTGTTGGAAAGAAGTAAACTCAGAAAACAGAAGTTTTTCTCTAATATCTTTTTGTAAATTAGAAATAAAGATTCTTTGGATATCATTGTCAGGTACTGGAAAAGAAATTTGGGCATACAAATGCTTATATCTACCAATGAAATCAGTCACTTTTTCTTTAACACCTTGTTTACAATGCATTAAATCAATCAAAGTAACTTTAGGACTTATATTGTTTTGAAATTGTTGAATAAAAGCATTTGCAAGTTGTTGGAAAGAAGTAATAGAATAGGAAGGCAACGAGCAATACCATTGCAGAGCCTTGTCTCTTAATGTTCTAGTAAATAGTTTTGCAAGCAATCTTTGGTCATGAGCAAAATCAGTACATATTGTTTGAAAAGTCTTAACATGTGTTAGAGGATCACCTTTACCATTGTAAAGCTCCAATTGTGGGAGTTCAACATGCTTATGGGGAATAGCTCGAACAATGTCAAGAGAAAGTGGGCTCGCAACATCAAATGTGGGCACACTAAACTTAGATTGATTCATAGAGGCAATTTTTTGCTGTAAAGAAGAGACTGTTTGTGCAAGATTGTTAATGGTCGCTTCAGTCGAAGAGTTCATATTAGACGTGTTAGATTGAGATGGAGGTATTATGTTATTGAAAGAAGGTAGAGAGTAAGGTGGCGGGACACTATGATAGTTAGTCATAGGAGATGATTGGAAAGGAGGAACACTACAAGGAGGAATGGAATGATTAAATGAATTGCCCCCTTGCGCCAGGTTCATTTGCGGAGATGAAATAGGAACACTTACTGAAGGAATGAATGAAGAAGTCAGATTAAATGAAGGAAGAGGGTTAATTGAAGAAGAAGGATTGCCCCCATGACTGGTGATCATAGGTGGAATGTCTTGTATTGAAGTAGTCATTATGTTTGATGTAAAAGTAGGTATACTAGCAATAGAAGTTGTCAAAGGGATAGAATGATTGTCTTGAGTAGGAGGTTGTGTATAACCCAAAGTTTAAGCACAACTCTTCATAGGCATCACATTCGAATCCACAGTGTGTGCAATACCACGCAAAATATCAATTCCATTCTTATCACTTTGAAGCATACGTTTTAGACCCTCAATTAAAGGAAGAGCTTGACTATCAGGGTATTCTTGAGACATCCATTGTCGAAAATCGTCAAATTGGTTATCCAATTTCGAAAGTTGTTCTTCAGAAAACTCATGGAGAGATTCTTCATCATTAAGAGGATTAGAGGAATTACCCATGTCCTTGTTAAAAAGGCCATTCAAATTAGGTTCCATCTCCTCGGTAATTAAACCTTGGAAAGACTTAATTCTAAGGCTTCGTCTAACGGGAATAGTGTAAGTAGGGCTTATTGTTGTAAAACTCATGCACTCAGGAGAGAGAGAAGATTTTGAATTTTAGAGGTAGCAAATTTCAGTAAAATCAGCCAATCTCCTAGATTTAAGCTGTTAAATACAATCAGGACAATTTCCCGAAATTTTGGAAAAAATGTCCGGGACCGTGGCGAACGGAGTGCACACGGTCCTCGCAACTTTTTTCGAAATTTTTAGGGATGAAAGTTATGATGATTTTAAAGCTAACCTGAAAAAATTGAGTGATTTTACGATATGTAGATAGGCCAAATTAAAGTTGCAATCTCAAAATTGAACCCTATCAAGATTGTTGAAAAATGCAAAATTTGAATTTTGAAAAAGAGAGGGAAACTGGAATTTTGAATTTTATGATTTTAGAGGGAATACCGAAAGCAATGCAGGTTTTGAAAATTAAAAATTGACTCAATTTCACACAAAATTCAATTTTGAAAGTGGAAATCAAGGTTGTTGTAATTAAACATCTAATTTCAAAAGTCACAAATTGCAAAAATTTGAATAAAGCACTGAAATTTCGAATGAATGCCAACACACTTTTCAGATTTAGGATAGTAAGAAGCACAATTTTGACATGAATTTTAATTTCAACAATTTTTGAATGATTAGAAGCCTTAATCCAAGCAATCGCTAGACCAACTTTGACTTTAATTTTGAAAGTGTTAGAATTAATGAAATCACCCAAAATTCTGGATTTTAGCAGAAAAATATAGTAAGATCTAGCTCCCAAAATTTCAGAAAAAATGTCGGGGACGATGGTGCCCGGGGTGCACATGGTCCTCGCAACTTTTTTCCAAATTTTCAGGGATGAGAGATATTATGATTTTGTTGCGGAATCCAAAGTTACAGCTGATTTGGAGATGTTTTAATCAGTGAAATCATCAGTCAAAGGCTGAATCAAGAGGGTTTTAAAAATTAGGGTTTTGACACTTAACCACTTAATTTTCAAAATTTGATAATTTGCAGTAGAAGGGTAGATCTGAAACAAGCATTAACGATTAAACATTTCACAAGCTCAATTACTAAAAAGAAAATTTTAGGGTTTTTTATGCAATTAACCTCTAAAATTTGCAAAAGATCAAACATGAAAATGTAATTAAGGAAGCAAATTTTTCAGATCTAACCATGAATAATCAGAATTAGGATGTTCATGTCGGGTTCACCAAAAATGTAAAGCGCAAAATCGAACCCTAGGTGTTCTCCCCCACTCCAAGGAGAAAGGGGGTCACTAGGATTGACGGTTTTCACTTAGGAGGGACTTTACATTCAAAAGAGGGGTTGAAGCCCACAAGATCCAATCCCACACAATGCAGGATTGGATTCTAAATGAGTTTCAAGGGTTGAGACATCAAGGATACCCTCTTTTGTAAAGAATGTGGATAGAAGATTGAACTAGGAATGCATGTAAAGTAAGAAAGATTCACTTATAAACGGAGATAGGGATATAGGATGAAGCTGCGGACTTGGAATTAGCAGTAAAATGTCAAGATGATGCTGTTCTGCAAATTCAGGTGAAAGTTGACGGGACGATGGCGCTCGGCGTGCACACGGTCCTCTGAAAAATCCGCGAAACGAAGGGGGATCTGTTCATCTCTGCACAAGGATTCCAGATCTTCAATCACAGCCGCATACCTGCAACCTACACACAGAAAAGAGAGGACGATTGGGGGGTTAGGGATTAGGGGTTTGCCTTTAGGTCAAACCCCGGTTTTGGAATTAACCAAGAAATGAGAATGTTGTAAATGTAAATGTTTGTAATATAAACAAGTACTGATACCTTGTTGTAAGAATGTTTGTATTCTTACATGCGAAGGTGTAAATGCTGTTGTATGTTGTATGTTGTATGTTGTATGTTGTATGTTGTATGTGGTATGTGATCTCCTCTTCAATGGTTGAATCCTTGTCTTGAATGCAACACCTAGCCTTGAATGGAGACTTAGAATGATCAATTGCTTGAAGGAATGCTTGAATGCTTGAATGTTTGCCTAGCGCTTTCGCCTCTTGTACACATATGTCCTTCCTCCCTTTCTAGGAGAGGAAAAGTAGTTTATATACTTGCCAATTAGGGTTGATAGATTGATTTTTCTGACCTTAGGCCGACCTAGGAAGATTATTTTCCAATTTGCAAACTTAAAGACCCGAAGCCCCAAAAGAGACCGGGCCCAAAATAGGGCCAGGGACCAGGGTGCTGGGCGCCATGGTCCTGGGGGACCAGGGCGCTGGGTGCCCTAGTCTTGAAGGACCAGGGCGCTGGGCGCCATGGTCCCACCTCCAAGGACAGCAGGGTGCAAGGAGGATCAGGCCAGGGTGCTGAAAAATGCAGTTTTTGATGTCATGAACAAGTTTCGAGGTCTCCATTCAGGTTCAGTGTTGCGTCGCCATCGTGAAGACCCAAATGCAGTCGAAATTGCAAGTGTCACAATTTTAGGACGCTACAGCCAGGCTTTCACCAAGTAATGATTTTTTGGTTTTATAATTTTTTTTTGTATTTTTGAATTTTTGAATTTTTTTTGTATTTTTGAAAATTTTGATTTTTTTGTATTTTTGAATTAGGATACTCTGAAGAGCTATGTGTAAAACTTGCGAAGGTGCATGCTGTTGATAGGATCCTCCAAAGGTTCACCTTTTGTAGTTGAGAGCTGATATGCCCCAGATCCATATGCTGATGTAATGATGTAAGGACCAAGCTAGTTTGGTTCGAACTTTCCCTTCTTCTCTCTGTCTTGCTAATTTTTGGGGTTTTCTCTGAGAACCAAATCACCTACCTCAAATGTGCAAGGTTTGACCTTGTGATTGTAGTTGCGACTCATTCGTTGTTGGTAAGCCTTGAGATGATTAAAAGCAATTTGTCTTCGTTCATCCAATAGTTCAAGTTCTTGTAAGCGAGAGACCCTATAGTCTTCATCACTGACAATGTCTTGCAAAGAGACTCGTAAAGAGGGTAGCTCGACCTCAATACGTAAGATGGCTTTAGCATCGTAGACAAGTGAATAGGGTGTAGCTCTTGTAGGTGTGCAAACACTTGTGCAGTATGTCCAAAGTGCAGGATTAAGTTGGATATGCCAATTACGGCCAACATCGTCGACTGTCTTTTTTAGGATTTTAAGGATTTTCTTATTAGACGCCTTAGCTTGACCATTACCTTGGGGGTAATATGGTGTGGAGAAATGATGGTAAATATGGAAGCAGTCACAGAGTTCACGAACATCCTGATTTTTGAAGGGACACTCATTATCAGTGATAATGGAAATAGGAATACCATATCGACAAATGATATAGTTGAGGATGAATGTAGCAATCTATTTTCCAGGGAATTGTGTAAGAGGCACAACTTCAATCCATTTTGTGAAATACTCTGTGTCAGTGATAATGAATTTATGACCATTGGAAGAAGGAGGGTGAATCTTGCCTATGAGATTGAGTCCCCACTGACAAAAGGGCCAAGGAGACGCAATTGGTTGAAGTTCTTGCACTGGCGCATGGATGAGGTCTCCATGAATTTGACATTGCTTACATTTCTTGACAAACTGATATGAGTCTTTTTCCATATTGGGCTAGTAATATCCAGTCCTGATGAGTTTCTTCACTAAGATAGGACCACTAGCATGTGGACCACATATCCCTTCATGTACCTCACATAACGCAATCTGAGCTTCGTCACTTTCTAAACATCTAAGAAGAGTGCCATCTAAACCTCACCGATATAGGATATCAGCTAAAATGACGTATCGAGAAGATTGACGAATAAAAGTGCGACATTGGTTATTGGATAGATCAGGAGGTAGGGTATTGTCATGAAGATATGTGAAAATGGAACCATATAACTAGGACTCAGGACCAACAACACATATCATCTCAGTAGGAGTGATTTCATATGAAGGAAACAACAGGTTATCCACCAAGAACTCATAGCGGGTCTCATTCAAAGGTAGATCGATCAGTGAAGCAATTGTAGCCATGGCATCTGCAGCTCGATTCTGCTCTCTTGGTATCTGCTCAAAGTCTATCTTTGTGAAATGTTGTTTTAGGTCATCCACCATTTTTTTGTAAGGCATTAATTTTTCATCCTTTGTTTGGTAATCATCAGTTGCTTGACGGATTACAAGTTGAGAGTCCCCAAAAACACGAAGTTCTTGGATCTTCCACTAAACTGCAATCCGTAATCCAGTTGTCAATGTCTCATATTCTGCTATATTATTAGTGCAATGAAATGATAAGCGGTATGATTTTGGTATAGAATCCCCTTGAGGAGTTATAAAGAGGATGCCAGCTCCAGCCCCATGCTGTGTGTATGAGTCATCAAAGTACAGTTGCCATGGCTTTGCATGTGACATTGTTAAAATGGATTCATCTGGAAATTCTGAACTTAGAGGAACATCATCGATCATGGGAGCATCTGCTAACTGATCTGCGATAGCTTGTCCTTTTATTGCTTTTCTATCCACATACTCGATGTTTAATTCACTCAGGATCATTACCCATTTGGCTAGTCACCCAATAAGTGTTGCTTTATTGAGAAGGTATTTCAATGGATTGATCCTTGCAACCAACTTAGTCTTATGAGTTAGCATGTAATGTCATAATTTCTGTGAAGTGAAGACCATGGTGAGACATGCACGCTCAATTGGTGTGTAGTTTAGCTCATATCCCACCAATGTGTGACTGATATAGTATACTGCTTTTTCTTTGCCCTCAGTAATTTGTTGTGCTAAGAGTGCCCCCAGTGCTGTTGGAGTAGCTGATATGTATAGTAACAGAGGCTGATCTAGAACTGGTGGCATCAAAACTAGCAGATTCAGAAGATAATCTTTGAGTGTCTGGAAAGCCTGTTGATTGTTATCATCCCATTTGAATTTGATGTTTTTATGTAGCAGGTGTTGAAAATGATTAAACTTATCTGCAAGTTGTGCTATGAATCTTCGTATGGACTGGAGTCTCCCTTGTAAAGACTGAATTTGACTGATATTTCTTGGTGGTTGCATCTCTAGGATGGCCTTGACTTTTGCTAGATCAGCTTCAATTCCTCTTTTTGATACAATGAATCCTAGGAGCTTCCCAGAGGCTACTCCAAAGACACATTTCTTGGGATTTAATCTTACTTTGTATTTTTCCAACCGATCAAAGACGACTAAAAGTATGTCCAAATGTGTATTTCTATCTATTTATTTTCCCAAGAGGTTGTTGACATAATCTTCCACAGTTACGTGCATGAGATCGTGAAAGATAGTAGTCATGGCTCTTTGATATGTAGCACCTACATTTTTTAGCCCAAAGGGCATGACATTCCAACAGAAAGTTCCCCAAGGACAAGTGAATGATGTTTTGTGTTGATCTTCAGATGCAATCTTTATTTGATTATAACCAGAGAATCCATCCATCAACGATAACATTTCATGACCTGCTGTAAGATCTACAATCAAATCTATGTTTGGTAATGGGAAGTAATCCTTAGGACAAGCTTTGTTGATGTCTCTGAAATCTATATATATTCTAATGCTACGATCTGGTTTACAGATAGGCACTAAGTTGGAGATCCATTCAGGATAATCAATTGGGTGTATGAATCCGACATCCAATAATTTCTCAAGCTCTTCTTTGACCAATAATGCATCTTTCTTAATTTTTGTTTCACTGGTTTTGCCCCCGGTTTAACTATCAAATGATGCATTACTAAATCCAGATCTAATCCGGGCATATCAGCGTATGACCATGCAAAGTTGATTTATCGTTCTTTGAAGAAACTTATGAATTTTGACCTTTCTAACTCCGTCAACGATTGAGCCAGGAATATGTTGTGTGGAACCTCTTCCATACCAATGTTTGTTTTGATAGTCTCCTCTACCAACATGGATGACTTTTCCTCATATGATGCTGGGAGAATGTCGAGCCTTCCATCTTCGGGTGCCTCAGAGAGGTTTTCGCCCTCAGATACATCCTTTCTTTTTACTTTTTTGGGGTCAGACAGCACCGCAGTGTGGTTTTTGCCATAAGACCCTTGGTTTGTTCTTATTTTCACATTTTTGCGACTAGAAGGTCCGAGGCCCTCACCAAAATATGCCACGCTATTGAGTTCTATAGTGTATCCTCCTTTATGGTCCCCAGGGGGAAGATCATCTCGTATGCCAAGATAGTCAATAAAAGCTTCATCATTTTGGAATGTGTCAAACTGTGCAAGTCCTTCATGATCCTAGTCAATGAGTTGGTGGTGAATGAGGGGAAGGCCTTTAATGTCTTCAAAGTTAGCGGGGTAAGAGTGAAGATGCAGTTATATTTAGGTATGTCAAGGTAATTATCAAGGTCATAGATGGAACTCTCCTCATCAGTCTTGATCGCAAATGAATCCAAATTATCATCACTAGTAGCGCATTCTGGGACAGGTGTTCTCATCCTATGTGATTTCAACCTAGGACCTTGAGACAAGGACTGTGTGGAATCCTCATGGGTTGTTTCTTGACCAGCTTTGAATCTTTTATAAAATTCCTCTTCTTCTATGGGTTCATCAGGCTCTCTGAATGTCTCAGTGAGCATGTAGTCACTGGAGGATTTGTCTGAACCCCATTCCCATTCGTTGGAGTCTGTGGAATAGCGATCCTCTTGTTGAATTTTGGCAGCTTTGATTTGTAAGGCTTCTTCTATCCTTTGAGTGTGGACCTTGGAAGTCAGGAAACCACGTCCCTTCAAGCGTTCCTTTTTGAATGTCAATTCAGGTTGTAAAGGTTCAATGATGCCTTCCTTTCGTAACTCAAGAGGGCTTTTTCCATCATACCCGAGTTTTTGTAGGATCTTGAAACCTTTGCCATATTTCTCACATGGTAAACTGATGTGATCTTGTGTATCATCTTTAAGGTCTTTATAAAGCATTTTGTATAAGTCTTTCTCTTCCAGTTCGCCCCATATTTGAAAGGTAGTAGGGTCCCATTTGAGTACGATGATGGATACTTGCTTGTTAGGATGTGGTCTTCCATATTCTTTTGGTGAACTCATGACTTGTTGTAAGTACATGGTCTGATTTAAAGTGTATTCGCCCATGCCCTTGTCCTGAAATTTGCCTTTAAGCTCACCTTATTTTGATGTCGAAGGTTTTAATGACTCAAGATCAATGTATGCCGAAGAAGGAACAGCTTCGCGATTACTGGGAATGATGGTCTCTGTTTTTGATCTCAGGTTATTGCAGTATATGAATGGATTAGGATCACCATTAACTGTTACCTCAACTCCATTGTGAGGAAACTTAATGCATTGGTGATATGTAGATGGGGCTGCCCTCATTTCATGAATCCAAGGATGCCCTAGCAATATGTTGTAAGTGAGATCTAGGTCTAGGACTTGACAAACCACATCCTTCGTAACTAGCCCAACTTTGAGAGGTAAGGTGACTGTGCCCTTGGATGAATGCTCTTCATCATCATATGCCTTGATGGTGATTTTGTTTGTAGAATTCATAGCTTTATCAGAATATCCCAATTGTTTAATTGTGCTAAATGTACAAATGTTTAGACCAGCTCCTCCATCTATTAGGACTCGTTTTATTCAATGTTTGTGTATGAAGGCTTCGATGTGTAGTGGTGAATTATGTGGTTGGCTCACGGAGGCGTCATCAGCTTCTGTGAATGTAAGCAAGTGTGGAATGGAAAGGTATCCAACCATGGCTTGAAATTGGTCCATGTTCAAATCAGTAGGAATGGTAGTGTCTCTCAAGATTTTGTCAAGAACAGCTTTATGTGCGAGGGATATGCGTAAGAGCTCAAGGATGGAGATGAGCGCGGGTGTCTTCCCTAACTATTCTACAAGGTCATACTCTAGTTTGGTTGATGAAGAAGCGGTGTTTTTTGTTAGAGCACCTTACAAAGTGATTTTACCTCGACGAGTTGTGACATGACATTTAGAGGTAGGTTTGGAAGAGTATCCAACACCTTTTAGGACAATCTTGGGTCTCTGGGTAGAATTCTCAGGGTTTTTGTCCTTGATGATAAAGGCAGAGACATAATTGTCCAACGAAATGTGATTGATAGTTGAATCATAGTTATAGGTTGCTCTGGTATAGTTGGTTTGGTCATCTGTGGGTGCAGCTTTTCCCTTCTCATGCTTTGGGAATGGTTTCTTAAACATTTCATGTTCTTGATTGGATGAGTGTCCCTCAATCTCAATGTCACCTCTATCAATGAGATCTTGTATGATGTTCTTCAGTCAATGAAAATTTCCTGTCTTATGACCCTTGCTCTTATGAAATTCACAATATTCATCATCATTCCACCAATTTGGTTTAACCTTTGGTTCATATGGAGGAAAATCTGGAATTGTGATTACTTTGTTTGCCACTAGCTTCTTGAAGACTACCTCAAGTGGTTCTCCCAATGGAGTATCCTTCCTTTGTGATTTAGAAATTGTTTGAGTATTCACCTCATTTGATCCAAAAAAAATGAATTTGGGTCGCACTGTATTGGCATCAACAACACCATCATTGACTATGTTCTTGTTTTTATTCCAAAATCTTGGCTTGTCTTTTCCTTTAAAGTCATCTTTGTTTTCCTTGAATATCTTAATGACTCCTTGTTCAATTAGGACCTTTTCTGTCGGTAAGCCTTTTTCAATGACGTCCTTAAAGGTAGACAAACAAGCTTTTCTTAAATCATAGGCAATGTCTTTGTTAACATTCTGGGTGAACATTTCTACCATTTGTTTTTGTGGAATTTCACAAGAGCATTTGCTGGCTAGATTCCTCCATCTTTGTAAAAATGATGCAAAAGACTCTACCTCTTTTTGCTTGGTGTTGCACAAAGTAGTGACTGATATGTCTGTCTCTATGTTGTATGAGAAATGTTGTATAAATGCCTCAGTGAAGTCACCCCATGACTTAATTCCTGGTGGGAGTTGGGAGAACCATTCCATAGCTTGATCACCTAAGCTTTGTGGGAATAGTCTCATCAAATATGTCTCTTTTGAAGCTACCTCAATGCAAGCTATGGAAAATTGTCTTATGTGTGTCTTAGGATCTCCTTTTCCTCTATACTTATCAAACTTAGGCGTCACAAAGTGTGGAGGAAATGGAGGCATTGGAATGCTCTTGTCAAATGGATAAGGACATTTGTCTCTCATTGTGTATGTTGGCTTCGGTGTATTTATGTCCTCCATTTTCTTTTGTAAGTCCCTAATTTGTTGCTCCAAATTGTTCTTAGGTGGAGATCGACTTCTTGGACCATACCCTATGCTTGAGGCACCAATTGGAGGAGGAGCATGTTGCATATATGGATGATATTGATCATACACATGTTCATATGGAGGAGGTTTATAGTGATGCTGCATATATGGACCACTTGGTATAGATTCATGTTGAGGAACACAATATCTATTTTGTCCATGTATACCGTACTCTACAGGCATGTCATGTTCTAATGTGTTGCCCCCAAATTTGACACGAGGTTTCCTTGTGTCCAAATTTTGAGCATGCCTTTGAATATCCAATTGCTTTGGTGGTTGATCCTTAGCATTGATATGTGATTGAGCATATTTCTCTGCATAAGACTTCCATAATGGTCTGCGAAGGTGAGTATCATATGCTTGACCATGTGTGTATGGGATCTCTGGTTTTTGAAACAAAGATGATGGTGATTTAGGTACCATATGTGGTCCTCTATTACCTCCACTATTAGGCCTTCTTTGATCCATGTCAGAGTGAGTTTGTTGCAAAGGTCGATTGTCCATTATTTGAGACATGTCAAAATCATGAGGTATCTTGGCTCCACTTTGTGCCATCATTTGTAAGAAGTATTGTCTATCCCTCCTCATTATTTCCTCAACCAATTGATTGAACCAGGGATCCATAATGGATTCTTCCACATCTGCTGAATGTACTGAAAAGTTGTCCATATCATCATTGTGTGTATCATTGTTGTTTGTAGTGTCCATGTTCTCAACATTTGGAATGTTTCTATAGGCATCCATGTCAGGTAATGTAGTATGATCAGAATTGAAAAAGATATCATTGTCATACTCATAAGAACTCATGTTTGTGGACTCTTGAGCCTCTTTAGTTTCTCTCCTAGATTTTTGAAGACGGGTTTCAACCATGAACTAGGTATTGACCAAGATGTGTGAGACTAGATGAAAATGGAAAAAGTATGGAAGACCAAGAGTTGGATGGAATGTAAATGAATCTGAGGTGTACTTGCAATGTCCAAAGTGTAAGACCAAGTATGTATGTAGTAGAGTAGGTGTGACTTCCAAAGAGATGATAGTTTCTCTTGATGAGTTAAGTTGACCTTGACTCTAAGTAAGACCAAATGAGACCCAAAGGTGATAGACATTGATGAGGGACCACTTAGCAAAATGTTGTTGTATGTAGTGTGTTGACAAAGTATGATGAGGGCAAGCAAGTGACCTTTTGACTCAAGTTTAGACAAATGTAAATTTAATGCAAGATGTAAAGCAATGATGGACTTTGTGAGACCCAAAGACAGGTTGAATGCTAGATGAAACCCTGGAGGAACAACCTAGGAAGCTCAAGAATTCCAAAACTGACTATGTTTGTTTGTTGGACTGTAAAAGTTTTTCAATTCTGAACACAGACATGTCTGTATACTGCACAAATGCGATTTCCTGACACAGACGCATTTCTAAGATTTTTTGGCAAATTGCAATGTTGATTCTGGAAACACAGATGCGTTTCTACCCTTCACAAATGTGGTTATACAACACAGACATTATTATGTCAGACACAGATGTGTTTCTGCAAAATTTGTGCAATTTTTTTCCAATCTGTGAAGATGTTTTGTTGTGACCAAATCTGACTGTTTGACTATTTTTCGTGACAAGAGGACACAGTGTTGATGAAGACTCAATGTTTGCAAGTGTTTAGACTCAAAATGACTCCAAGAAAAGTGTGTTGTTTGATGTAAGAATGTTTTGCATACATTTGAAGACACAAAAGACACAATGTTTTGTTGTTTGGTCTTGAATCTTTGAATGTTTAAAATAAGTCAAGCACAATTCTTATGGTTGGCCAAGACAATAGTTGTTGATCCCACATGGGGTTTTATCCCTGAGGCTACGCTATTCAGAGCAGATACTTAGATGCTTCACCTCACTGGCTCCACCCTTGGCACTCACTTCTCGGGTCAGCTAAGCATCAGTCCCCACGAAAACTCCCCGTGGTGAACTTTGTATCTCTACTAAGAACTGTATGTGTGTGGGCCGCTACCAGAGGTCCGACCTCCTGCCCCAACAACTAGAAGGATTTGGGCTTCTAAAACAAAAAGGTGCTAGTAAGGGCATCCGCTCATGTGGCCATACATGCAGCACTTTCAGCTCTGTAAATACAGAAGGCTCCCAGCCGGTAGGGGTTACGCCCTACAAATGATCAAATAAATTTGATCAAACGGGTTTATGGGGAGACATAGTGTCGGTATGAACTAATCAGCACACATTATTCATAGTTTTCACCATGAATACAGTTATTTATAGTGGTTTGGAAGAAGATGGATTTTCTTTTGCTACCACTTGGGTCATTCTCTCCTCACTAGTAGTCCTAATGACCACACGAGGAGACAGGCCCTCTAAAGATTAAACAAAAAGAGCCTATTGCTCAAGACACAAACGACAATGGTTCAATTTTAGTGCACCAAATGAAGTGTTTGCTAGTCTATTGAAAACAAAGCACACAATAAAAAAAATCAAAAACCCTTGCCAAGGACCCACAACAAGTATTTATTAGTAGTTTCGGATTGTTTGAAACAATCACCCCTTCCTGCAAGCACACAAGTTAGGTAAATTTTAAATCCAAAAGACTTTATGAAAATAGGGGCCTTCAACCAAATGATTTTTCTTTCAAGACAAGCTGCACCAATTTCGTTAGCTAGATCTGAAGATGTTAGCTCAAAATAAACCAGATATGAAATATTAAATGACCCAAAACTGAATCAATAAAACTCCAAAAAAAAAAAGAAATCAACACACATAGACACGGTTACCCCAAACATAGATGTGACTCTCTGACGCAGACGCACTTTTGCGAGACACAGATGCGGTTCCAGAACCCAAACGCGAATTTTGGACACAGACACATCTAAAAACACCACAGACGTGACTGGGAAGACGCAGTTTTCAGAATCTGCAAAAAAATAAAATAAAATACTGACGAGGATGCAGACGCGGTTCCATATGTCACAAACGCGGCAAAAAATCAAAAACGCGACCCGAAAGTGCACAGACGCGAAAATGTCAGATCTGCAACTTCAAACACAAAATCTACAACAAAATGTTAAATGCAAAAGGGACAAGAGTCCCACCGAGCATGCCAAAATGTATATGGTGAAAATGGATAACAATAATAATGATATTGAAAGGCTAAATGAATTCAACCACAAAAACCCTAGCCTAACAACAACAAAGATCCACCATAACATATGAAGATTACCTAAGACAATGCAAATCAAATGAAATCACAAAGATTATACCATCACATGTCCAATAGGGTTTGGATCTCCATTCTTCCTATCTCCATTGATCTTGCTTGATATATTTGCTCTCAGATTTTATGTGCACAAGAGCTCAACAAAGAACGGAATGTGGTTGCAAGTAGGATCGCATATGCCAAGTAGTCAATTGATCAAGTAGTTAGGGTTTGATAATGAAGGAAGCATCTCCTTATATAGAAGACACTATATGAAATGGAGGGATAAGATTGAGAGGTGTAAAAGGAGGTCAGCTATGATTAGAGGGTAGGTAAAAGAAATAATAAAATAATGAAAAGGGTAGGTAGTGTATGAATTAAGAGATGAATGACATGTGTCATGGGTAGACAAGGTTAATGAATTAATTAAATAAATAAAAATTTATTTAAAAATAGAAGAAGTGAGATCAATTAAATAAATAAGATATTTATTTAATTTAGGAAAAGGATAATTTAAATAAATAAATGTATTTATTTAAATGAGAAATAAGGTTAGAAGAGGATAAATGAATTAATTAAATAAATAAAGATTTATTTAATTAATAGAAGAATTAGGCTTAAGATAATTAAATAAATAAATGGTTTATTTAATTAGACTGGACAATTTTGGGTGTCTACACCTAAAGATGAAGATTTTGATCTATATGCATACACAGATGCAAATTGGGCAGGAGATGTGGATAATAGAAAAAGCACCACTGGAGGAGCATTCTTTCTTGGAAAGAGATTAGTTTCTTGGTTAAGTAAGAAATAGAGTTGTACATCTTGATCAACAGTAGAATCAGAATATGTTGTAGCAGCAACAAACTGTACATAGGTACTTTGGCTTAAGCAAATGTTGAAAGACATAAAGGTAAAATGCAAGGAACCTATTACTATATATTGTGATAACACTGCAGCAATTGATATATCTAAGAATCCAGTATTACATTCTAAAACAAAACATGTTTCTATCAAACTAAATTTTCTAAGGGAAAAAGTTGAAGAAAAGGAGATAAAACTGGTTTATGTGAATACTAAAGAACAACTTGCAGATATTTTCACAAAACCTTTGCCTAAAGAAACTTTTGAGTATCTCAGAGATTAGCTCGGAGTCATACCTCCACCGGTAGAGACTTAGACAGTTGATGATTGTCATCAACCAGTAGAATTAAATGGACAAATCTTTTATTCTGGTATTTGATGAGGAAGCTACTTCTCAGGGGGAGTAGTTGGTATTTTGTATGAACTTTTTGTGACTTTGGCATTTGATGTCAAAGGGGGAGAGAAATCTATGGAAAAACACATTATCTTTTTGGGGAGAGATTTTGAAAAACACATTTAAGGAGAGATTGGTATGAGAGATTGGTATTGAAAATAAATCTTTGGATAAACACATGTTACTCCTAGGGGGAGAAATGGAAATTGTTGGTTTTACACTTGGCATTTCTATTTTGGCACTTTGATGGTTTTTCCATCTTGTGTTACCATCAATGCTAAAGGGGGAGATTGTTGGTATTTTGGTATGGTTTTGTCATTGATGTCAACACCTACTTTGGAGATCCAACAACATTCACCGGCAAATAGTAAACTATGCAACAGTTACCGATATATGGTTCACCGGCAGGATATAATGTTCATCGGCAGGATATAATGTTCACCGATACCTGAAATGACATGGAAGACACTTGGTAATGTCAAAGACATCATGTGGACACTTTATTTTGAAGTAATAATCATTGGTATATTCTTATTTGCATATTTGCTTTTACCAGCAAATAGGTCCAGGTTATTTAGGGTTACACTGGCAGGTTTATCTTTTCCAGATCAGCATGGCATGCTATGGAGATGATTTATTATTGTTGTAAATGCATTAAGCCAACATGTTCAATTGGTTATTGCATCGGATATTGTATTATATGTAAAATGTTTTTATTGTAATATCTTGTAGAGCCGACCTACTAAAATTGGTCTTAGGGTATGGTATAAATGTAAGATCATATTTGTAAGATCAAGTGTGGAATGCGAAAAATAATTGTGTGAAGGTATATGCGGGATTAAGCAGAGGAATACACGAAGACATCATTTGAAGGTGAAGTTAGGTTTTTGTTGAAGCATATCAGCATTACACCATACTGAATCTAGTATATGAAGATGCTATTTTGTGCAGTACATTCTCATTGGATTTAACCATCCAACTGTACTCAGTGTGACTCCCATTTGTGATTGAGTAGTGAGCTCTAGGCTATTGGCCTTTCTGCATGTGCAGACCCCTTTTGTACACTTACTATCTGCAGTAGTATCATCTGATTGTGAGTAAGGTTTCCCACCATGGTTTTTCCCCTTACAGGGTTTCCACGAACAAATATTGGTGTCATGTGTTGTGGATGAGTTTGTGTTTATGTTTCATGCATCAATTCTTACCGGTATAGCAATTTTCTGTTAACATTGTTTACCGGCATACTTAACTGATTTACCGGTATTAAGCATTAAGTTGGTTAATAAGTTTTTGGTTTGAATTTATTTGACAACTAATTCACCCCCCCCTCTCAATTGTCTCCAGGACCTACAATCTTATCTTCATTGGGGAAAACTTCTTCTGAGTCTGATATATTGACTTGATCAATATCAATCAAGCTAGTGTTTCCATCAATCATCCTAGGTACAAAAATTCCAACTATATTTGAACTAGTTCTATCTCTTCCAGAGGAACTAATATGAGATATACCTTGATTTAAAACATTAACATCTTCTAAATTCCTAAACAAACCAGAATGGAAACCAAAAACATCATGTTCAGATTCTCTTGAAGAAGAATTTGATCTAGCATAAACAGGTCTTTCAGATATCTTACCCATATTATTGCTTTTCTGGACCCAAGCAACATTTGATGGCTCATGCAAAACTGACCTTTTCTGACCTCTTCTTGACTGTTTAGGCAATCCTTCCTGCAATGTTTCACGAGGATGTTTTTTCATGAAAGATCAAGTATGCTTTCCTCCTTGCATTGCGCTTGTTTTTTTTTCAGAATTTTCTTATTTCCAAAAGGACTGGTTAAACAGACGGAGTTGCCACCCACAAATCTATGGGAGATATGAAAACAAGTTAGATTCATAATATGACTCTCCCTAGGTTTCGTCACCACTTTTGTTGTTCTCAAAATCTGATTCCCCTTAAGATCCTTATAATAATATGATAAATTTTATTCGCAAAAGAGAGATCATAGAGAAGGAAACTTTCAGAACAACATATGACAAGGTTTGATTAACCTTCTACACTTCTAACTTGTCCAAATTTCAGGTGGGTATACCCTTTTGTGAACTAAATTCACACTTTTAAAAGACAAATCCATAGTAAACCAGTCCGAAAACTAGTGGATCGTATCACCTTAAAACCTACTGAAATAAAGAAATAAAACTTGTACTCATGTTCAGTATTGCCCTACAAGATCTGTAGAAAGACAACCATAATAGATACCAATGCCTTATCCAGGCCACAGAGTCATCTAAGTTCAAACAATACTCCCACAATCAAACATCTTCACACATCCTATTAGCTTGGCTTCTACAGATCCCCACATAAGCCTGACATACATAAGAATTTATTCAAACCAAACTAAACTGCATTTATCAAATTCAAAGTATCCCACAAAGAATTTACTGATAATTCCCACATATTTAATTCCCCTCCTGAAGAGAAAAGCTAAGAAACACATCTACTTGGAGTTACCTTACAACCCATATTCAAAAGGAATAACCCTAGATTACTCAAAATGAAATAGTAAATATTTAAAAAAATACTTGAAGACAACACAAAGTTTAAGCTCAAAACCGACAGTCCACATATTGATATTATTTCAGAGAGTATTACAGAAACTTTTGAATATTCTCCATTTAACTCAGAAAAAAGCTCAGATAAATTTTTGCAGTGTTTTCTTACAATTCCTTGTGATCCCCTTTCATGGGTCCTGGTATCCATTTATATAATCATGGATGCATACAAGCTTCAGACCTTCTTTTCAAAAAAGTTTGTTACAAAAAACTCCTTCACTCAAGAAGCAATTACATGTCCTTTTCTTCTTCAACGACTTCTTCAGTTGGTGGCTCTTTTGCAATATCCTCTAACCATTCAAGAGTGCCTTCTAACTATTCTGGAACATGTTCCAACTATTGTGGAGCATCTTCTTCTTGAATCTCCATGTCAGCTACCACATACTTTTGGGACCATCCTTGGAAAACATCATCAGTAGGCCATGAGTGGCCAATAATTGTTTTATTCAACTTTAACAACTTTTTCCAAGCGTTCCTCACTTTTCTTACCTCTGAATCCAAAAACCCATAATGAGATTTGATCTTCACTATTTCCTCAATTGTTTTAACAAACAAAGAGGTGTCATCTTTATTGATTATCTCATTTACCCTTAAGGATAAATTAGCCCCTAACTCATCTAACCATGCCTGTTTATCCTTTAACTGATTCTGGTTGACAAAACCTCCAGGAAACAATACAAATTTATGCTCACTATATTCTTTCTTATACAAATTAGCTTTTCTTTCCACAATAGCTCCGCCTTTAGCCAACTTTGTTAATCCTTTTGCCAACTTACATGTATACTTGATAATGACATCAGCTTCTGCCTCATCATATGATGCACACATTAGTTCTAAGTCCACTTCTCAGGGAAACCATTTATTCATAATAGGCTCTAAAATAGCCTTATCTTCATTCAACTCACTAAGAGTGTCCAAAATTCTTTTCATGTTGCTATATACTGTAGGAGCATCAAAAGTGTTAGTAAAACCTGAAATTGTTGCCTTTATCTTCTCCTCATACTTGTTTGCAAATAAGGCTTGGGCCTGTTGCAACTTTTCCATTTCATGTTGATAAGTCTCAATTGATTGGAAACCAGAAGGCATTGGAGAAGGAGGGAATTCTATAATTGGACTAGTAGGTGGGGGTCTTGCTGGAGAAGAAGTGATCATCAATGTTGAAGACTCAACTTGATGATGTTGACCTGCCAATTGGCTCTAGAGCTTAGTGATGATGTTGTCCCTATTGGTTATTCCTTCCTTAGCCTCATTATAAGCTTTTAAAATAGTTTCCAACTTCAATTGAAGAGTAGCCTTTTCTTGGGCTTCTTTCTCTACTACGGCCACATTAAACTTTGCAGTTTCTAAAATAGTACTAGCTACTTCCACCACTCCTATGTCTTGAACCCTCTTAATGATCATTCCTCCAAAGAGGCTAGAATTTGAGGCATTTTTATTCCTATTGTTCTCATCTTTCTTTAATGACCATAAGACAAGAGCAACATTATCCTTGTTAAAGGTCACACCTTCCATTGGCTTTGTTTCCTTTCTTATTGCATCAAGGATCAATGCATCAGCTATGTCCCATTCAGGGAGAATTAACACACCAGCTTTATCCAACATATCTCTCCATTTTTCAGGGGTGATTGATTTGAACTCCTCCATCATTTCTTGCTTAACCTCTTCTTCTACTTGGGCTGCATCTTTGAGAGGCTGCTCATTTACCCTTTTCTCACATCTGGTCTTGAATTGATCAATGTTCTATTTCTAAAGAAACTATAGAAAAGCTCCTGATGTGACAAAGTTTCTATCAGCTAGGAATTCTTCACTAACTTGCTTAATAGTAGGATCCAATTCTTGGCCCTTTAACTCACCATCAGTTAAATCCATTTCAGCATTTGGTGGCTCTTCGGGCATCCCCTCTTGGGTCTCCTCATAGGTATAGGCAATCTCACCGAGACTCCCTAACTGCATTAGTTGTTCAGCCACAGCTTGCTAATCTCCAATGTGGATAGGAGACTGAGATGGGGAATATTGAGGCTCATCAGTTTCAATTTCTTTTCCCACTCTTTGCCTCTTAGGGGAATCCTGAATGTCTACAACATCTTCAATTTTCCTTTTTTCTTTTGAGGTGTAAGGATCACCTGTCACTGGCATCATTACAATGTACCTTGGCCTCTTATGCATTGCATAGTCACCTGGTGGGATTGCTTTAGCAAAAGCAAGCTTGGCCAAGACCATCTTAACCTTATTAGGATTGTTTTGCATTATGGCCTTCCTCTTTTCTTTCAGGGTTTGCATGAGGTCTTCAAAATACATAATCAAGAACTTTATTTTCTCCTCAAATGGGGTGAAGCTAGACAAAGGGTCATAACTAGTGTCAAACTGATGAATAAAATCAAGGGCTTTCTTATATGCCACCAACTTCTCCTTCCTCAGTTCCTGCTCATCTAAGCTAAACTCATTCCTTATAAAATCCTTTGGAAACAAAAATTGATGAGGCCTACCTTTGCATACTGCTCTTTTCTTGAACATGCCATTGATTAAGTCCTCAGGGTCTGCACATCTTGACACTGCAGTTGATAGCCTTTATGACTTAAAGAATTCTTCAAAAAATCTCCATCCACCCTTAGTGATTACAAAGTGGTGGGCAATGGTAACAGTTGGGAAAATTGTCCCTTTACCTCTGTGGTGTAGGAGCACCCTTCCAAGCTCTTCCTTCTTCTTTCTTTTGTTGGTGTTATGCTTATTTAGAAGCCATTGTATATGAATAAGAGCCATGAGCTCATTTGTCCTAGACTAGGTCCTAGTTTTAGGTCCTTTGTGTTTTGTTGTGATTTCTTGTGCAGGAGAGGTTGAGTGTGCCTTGGGAGTGTGTTAGTCCTTATTGGCACGTTACTGTCCTTAGGATAGCCCAAAATAGGCTTAGGAGTCATGAAAAGCAACAATGGCAAAGTTGCTTAAAAGATGCAAAAGTTGCATGACAACTTTTAAAAGTTGTCAAGCAACTTTTCCACCCAAATGGTCATGTTGTTCACCAAAAGTGATAACCCAAGAACCCCTGCAATTGATCTATGAAGTAGCCAATTCAATCTATGAAGAACCTCAGGGCTTGGACAACATGACAAGGATATGAATCCTTCTACTCTTCAGGCTCTGCAAAACCTAGGCGGGTATATCTTTGATGCTTAGAATTATACCTATTACACACCTATGATAGCATCAACATAAATAGATAGATCTCACCAGGGCTCTAAAACAAGTAGTTTATTGCAAATGGGCTAGATCTACACATAAAACTCAACTATGCTTGAGCATGAGATAGATGAAACATTTCAAAACATAACACAAACTAAAGGTATTCTGATTGGATTTTAAATTGTTTGAAAATCCCCTTAATTGCAGAATCAGTGCCTTATCCAAGTGCAATAGAGTCACACATCAAACTATAGATGAAAACTTATATTGCAAATCCTTCTTCATTCTTAAGTATTCCTGCATTTAATGCCTTGCATAAATGCATTACTCAGCTCACTCACAGAAAATATCAAATCCAAAAACTATATTCCATTATTCATGATTTATTACAGAATTTAAATTCTTCCTTGAAGAATCCCTACAAACAATCACAACTACCTCCTTGAGATAACAAATCTCAGCCTCCTTGAGGATCTAATTTGAATATAATAAAAATACAAATCCAAAGACAAATTCTATGTGAATTTGTTCATGCCTTACATACACAAGAACCTGCAACTAAGAACACCTATAGCAAAGAATTGAACTCCATTACTGAAAGGAAAGCCTTGCTATGTACAATCTTGAAGAAAACTCAGAATTGGACGCCATGAAAATATGGAGCATTCTCCAAATTTCTGGAACCCTTACAAAATGAGAAGAATTGGGAATAAGAAGGAGAGGGAAGAAAATCAAATCTGCAATTGAAATTGACAAGTGTCTCCTCTCTAACTGAATTTTGGTCCCATGGAAACTGCTCTCGAAATATCTCGCATTTGTCAAAATTAACTACTTGATCAGATTCCTCATTCTGAGAGCTTTCCGGTGATATATAACACTTCATATTTCGAGCAAAAAGTGAGACCCTGAGCGAATTAATCATTCCAATGTGCACAATCATTTAAATTTTTGAATTTTCTCTATAATTTTCACTATATCATTAATCTGATTTAACTTTGATTTTTGGCTCTTTTGTGCTATGACTCCTTGGCACATGTCAGTACCTGATTGGTCAATGGGTCTACTGGGAACCACCTCAACTGACACCTCATCACCGCTACGTGTCCGCTTGCTTGTCTGTCCACCTGTATGCCATGTGTGTGCCACATCATCACCACTGGGACGGAACCTGCCTGCTCGACCGCTGACTCGACCTACCATGTCACTACCACCTGGCTTTCGCCATTTCGCAGATGGTATGTTTCGTGCATCTTCGCCTCACGAAACCATGCGCATTGTCGATCTGCTTGGAACTTGCTCGACCTTTAACATTCTCATTTTCGGAGATGCTTTCCCTATTTCGTGGACCTTAACCAAGGAGCAACTTTCCTTCGCAAAGTCGCACGAGCCATCCAATTATCTTGAATCTACAGGGTCTTTACCTCTTTTTGCTATTACCCAGGGTTTAATTGGCGAGCACCTTTAGCTTGCGAATCAACGTGCTTCGTAGATCATCTCGGACCTGCTCACTGGTTAAGCTAACCTTTCTCTGCAAAATTTGCCCAGTCTACCTTAGGAAGCATGCCTACATGGGGTCCACCTGGTCACTGCTCAGTCACCTCCTCTGTTGCCTTGGGATCCGCACCTATGCGTGGGCCCACCTTGGGCACCCAACGGCACCATCCGTCAAAAGCCCAAAGGCTTTGACATTATAGTTGGGTGTGAACTTGAATATAAATACCATAAAATGCTATTTCCCAGCGAATGTGGGATAAAGCCTCATGCCTAGAAATACATTTTGCTTGAAATTTTCACATGCAGGGAGGATTTACTCTTTTCTTTGGCATCTTGTCTGAGAATGTTAATGAAAAACACCTTACCCACACCACACAAGGGAAGAAAATGGGCGTTATGCCTTCCAATTTGCATCTTTTGAAACCTTTTAAAATCTTTTCAGCCACGCAGAGACTTCATGCCAGCCAATGTGCATTTCTTTGACTATTTTAACTGCTCTTTTTTTCATTTTTATAGCTCTCTTCAATTACCATTTTACCACGCAGGAGGAAATGAAATAGCATTGGCAACCAAATTGCATTTGTTTTTAAAAAAACTTCAACGTTGCCCAATTCTATTTGTTGCATATTGAATGTGGTCTCCTTTTCATACCACGTGAGCTACGGAGGATGCTGGCTGGAGATACTTGCTGAAGGAGGAAAACTAACTGCAAGTTGCTTTGGTCCTGAGTTTTATTGTTGCCTTACCACATGCTCACACAAGGAGGAGAGAATGGCAATTTTCATTTGCCATTTGCATTTGCTGAAGAGTTTCAACATTGCCCCTTCTTCCTCATTCACCACACACAGGGGCTTCATCTTCAACGTGGCTGCTAAAGCTATTGAAGAAGCTGCTTCTTGAGGCTCTCCTCATCCATGTAGGGAGTGCTGCAGTTTGCATTGGAGCTCCACCATGGTGATCTGCCTTTTGCATAGAAATCCTTAAAACCCTGCTCATGTTCACCTCACATGGGGAAGAAAGGAGGAGGATTTGGCCACGTGGCAGCCACTTGCATTAGTTTGAAAATTAAAATGGCCTTCAGCCATGCCACGCTAAGATAGGGGAATTTGTAATACACTTGTTGTTCTAATTTGCCAGAAACTTAAAAGGTTTGAAATGCCATTTCAATGCCAACGGACAACGACACACAGTAGGGAACACATAGGAGGCACAATGCAATATTTCTGGAGTTTAATTGGCCTCCAAACATAATACGTTTAAATGCCAAAAATCTACTATTTTTAATTCCATTTTCCACTTAATAATACATTGGTAAATTTGATATCTCTCTGAAATGTTTCAGGTTTAAAACTAGTATGCAAAATATACATCCATCAATCCATTAATGACAAATAACTGAAATCATCTCTCACCATCCCACTGGTGAATTGCAGTCGAGCCAGGTCGAGCCCCAAGTGGGTCTGACTAAAAAAAATATTGTTTTCACACAAATGACCTTTGAGATGCTTCATGGACCTCAAACATATCTCTGCGGCATCATTTTTGGATCATTAATCCGCATTTTACAACCTTCAGGCAATTACGCCACATTTTGGCATTTAATCACGAAGACGTAATTTTCAAACTTGTCAAAACACCTTTCTGGATCTCACCATCTAACAGGCGTGTACTCTGATATACAAGCATGAACTCTACCAACCGGTTTTTCAAGACGAGTCTTGAGTGAAGAGATATTAATTTTTGAAAATGCCCAACTGGCTTTGTCGACACTGTGGACCTGATGAAGTCAATGTTCTGGCAACACATGATGCCCTTCTCAAAAATATCAAACGACCTCCATAGGCCCTCAAATTTGAAACATAGGTAACTTAAAGTACATATTAAAACTTAGAAATCTCAGTTTGATCACAAGACATACAGGATGTAAATGGCGTGCTCATGAAAATGGCTACACTAACTGATATAGGACTGAAAGTACGGATAACCGAAAACGATGGCTAAATGAACCCTTTTGAAAACCGATCAAACAGATTGACAGAGGCTTTAAATTTGAAACGTAGCTCATCATTTATACCAACATTAGTCCAAAACAAACATTATAACATGATGCTAACTAAGGCAACTTTTACACTTATGCGAAACAGGGCTCCGACTAGCTGTCGAAACAGGGACTAGCCAAAACACACAAACTGCAAACGGATTTGGCTTTGAAAACTGAGCAAATGGATTTTTTAGGACTTGAAATTTTGTAGGATAACTCACATTTATGCATAGAATCCAATCCACTTTTAATTTTTTCATGATGATCAACAGGGAAAAAGATATAATCGCTAAAAATAGGCTACTCCATAAGCTCTACATTTGTGCCTAAAATGCACTTTCATCTCACCCCTCAAAATGGGTACCTCATAAACTTATCCAAATTGAATTTTGAAAGTTACACATCACTGCATAGGCCAAATGAAAGGTGTAGGACATGTCTTTCAAGCCTTACCCTTTGAAAATCAATCGGCTCCATTTTGCCCTCTTACAAACTAGGCCATTCAAACTGACTCATTTAGGTGCTTTTTTGACATGCAGAGCAAAATTTTGAAATGGGCCTATAAACTTTGACTCAAATTTAATGAGTCCCAACAGTGGCTCTGACTGGGGATGGTTGATTGCAAGATCAACACAAGAATCCAGATATCTTTGGTTAAGTAGACCATCCAAAAGATGGATAATTATTTTTCTCTTCTCTTCTCAAAACAGGGCTTCCTTATTCTACCCAAGTAGAAAGGCACTTTATTGAAAACCACACAACTGAAGCAAAGCAACTATACAAGATACACAAACATGCTTAAAACTGAATATAAGCTACTCAATCAATCTTAGCATTTACCTCTGTCAAAAATCTAATTCTCATCACTTGATACCATGATCCAAACAAAGACACTTTTCAATAACAGATGAGCATAATCCTTATAATCAACCTCTATTGTCTCATTACTGTAACAACTGGTGTGCATACGTCTTGTCTGATTCTAAACTTTATGGTCACACACTATCTCAACAAAAGTAAAACCATGAGACAACTCACTATAGAGGCCTTCCCACAAGATACCATACATTTCACTATCCCACTCAAATCTATCTTTTGCAAGGGCATCATCATGCTGAACTTGAAAAGTAAAACATTCATTTTCAACATTGCAATTCCTATTAGCATTCACCTTGTTATCATTTAAATTCATAGAATGAGGGGCATTACTAATCAACTGATGCAAACAAGGAACATGAACATTACAATCCGAATGTGACACTTCACTATGCTGATCACACCTCATACTATCCTTGCTTATCAAACTAAAAACCTCCGCATTCTCAACATCCCGTTCATGGAAAAGAATGCATGCCTCTGGCTGAAGCAAATCCTCAGCTAACTCTTTCTCTTTCAGGCTTACATCCACCTGAAACACTTTCATTTGTGGTTTTAAATGAGCATCACATAATCCATGCTTCTTACCTTCATCATGAAGTAATTTTTTACAACCCATGCTATTGCTATTCGAAATTTCATCAGTATTATGGACTGGTTTATCATTTACAACATCTGGCTGATCAGTTATTTCTTCATACAAAGGGTTAGAAACAAAATGATGAATCCCCTTATGAACATTATGGCACTGAAGTGACTGGTCCGTATCTATATTAGCATTGAATGAAGCATTAGTAAAATTGCTAAAGACACCATCCATTCGATCATCATAATCATCTTCATCAGACAAAGAAGAAATTGAAACTTGGCTGGAACAATTCTCAGTGTTCCATGTTTCACATCCATAAGATTTTATCCTATTGCCATCATTCTGAAAATAAAGATAATCATACTTATCTTGCCACAATTGATCTTCTTCACCAATAGAACACTCGTCATCAGCCAAAGAATGAAAATGAACATCGCTGCCATTTACTTCATCAGATAAGTTTTTAGCATGTTCACTAAAATTTTCTATCATAAAACCATTTGTTAGATCAGCATGTTGCTCATTAGGTATACAAGCATTTAGTTCACAGTCCTTTTCTAAAGAATCCTCTTCACCATATTGCAGAAGGTCTTCATCAACAGCTTGAAGGCTCTCCAATATCTAAACCTTCTTGTCCACAACTTCAAGAGCTTTCTTAAGTTCTACAATCTTCTGGACTTGCATTGCACTTTGCTGTTCCATGTGAGATTCCATAAAAATTTGTCCATCCATGTGTGCTATACTTTCATTGCAATCATGCATACCATCACAATTTTCTGAATTTACTTTGTGCATAAATTTCAAAATAGAAAGATCATCAACATGATTACAAGAAGTGAAATCTGAAAATAGATTTACTTCATCCTCAACATGATTGACATTATCAATATTTAAGTGAGGATCAACTATTGTTTGCACTAAACAATTCTGGTTTTCATCATATTGTACATTTTCACTTGCACAAACAACAACACTTAGTAATCCCTCTGTATTTGGTATTTCAACATCAAATACATCAGCAACATGTAAAGATTGATGGTCATCACCATCATTATTTTTATTAATATTATCCTGGAGAGATGCATGATTCACTTGGTAGTTGGCAGCCACATAATCAGCATAACTGGTGTACAAATCAAATGATACATGTCCCTTGTATATATCAATCTCTGTATCAACATTTTCACAACACTTCTTATTAATCATTCCATCATTACTATGAGAGACAACCGACATTAATAGTAGAGGTTCTTGACTCTCATTCAAATCTAAAACACATGCATCAACAAAACTATCTGGAACTGCAAAGCTTGATGCACCTAGACACGGAATGATTTTCTTAGCTTCACATGCTATTTCACCATTGAAAGTACTTTGGCATGAAACAACAGTAGACACGAATCTCTTGGCTATCCCAAATTTCAAATTATTTTCCATGTCCCTAGCTATGTTAAAAGCTTCATGCAAAGTCTTGGGTTCTTTGTTTCTCAATAAGAAGCCCATTTTCTTACCAAATGCACTCATATAAACATCCAAACATACTTTATCATCAAGTTTATACTTTCTAGAAATTTTGGACAAAGCTTGTGAAAATCTGATATTAAATGTTGGTACAAATTCATCTTCCCTGATTTGTATATAAGTGAACTCTTTCATCATATCATAATCACTCATTTTTTCATCAAATTGATCCATGAAATCTGAAACTAATTCTTCCCATGAGGTAATAGAATTCACTGGCAAAAAAGAGAACCAATCCCTTGCATCCTCTTTCAATGACTGAACAAACAACTTCATGCATATATCTTCCAGCCAAATTTCAAATTCTCCTATCAAATCTGAAACTCTTTTCACGTGTTTACATGCTAATTCTGATTTCTTCCCACTGAATATGGGCAAATACTTTCTTATTTTTGTGGGTATGGGATTTGGGTAACCCAGAATACCTTCAAAGTTTAGAGCAACATAATACTTCATACTAAAACTCTTCCTATTACATGGTTGGGACATTTCACTAGGCATGGCCATATGCGGAAATAATTGGGGCTGAAAAAGTTCACTACACATTTCTTCCTACTCCCACAAATGATTATAACTTTGGATAAAAACTTCAAGCACATATCCTTATACTGAAACTATTTCACAACATTGCTTGACACAAAGCTCTCCGAATTTGCATACTACGGAAGATAATAAACACTGGATATTTTAATAGCACAGATATGCAAATTAATTTTTTATGATTCCTCTTTCCCTCTAGACTAATGTTGTTCACTAAATGGGAAAACAACATTACACATTCAAATTTTCAGAAGAGATGTCTTGCATTTAAAACCTCTGAAAAATACCTAGAGATTTGTAGCTGTAAAACTTGTAGATCTGAAGATATACTTCACATTTTAGCACTGTCTTTTACCTCAGAGTCGCCACCACTTGCATAGAGGATATTTTGAACAGCAGGATACCATTCAACACTTATTTAATTCTCTATTTCTCTTTCAATCTTGCTACAATCAACACTCTTCCAAGCTATTTACCACTGGTATGAACCACAGAGTCGCCACCCAATAAGGAATTGGGGAAAAAATCACACATAGCTGCAAGAACTACTTACAACTCTCAACAATGCATTCATTGTTACTCCTTCATAAAATATGACATGTAACACATATCATTCTACAAATCCAGAATAAGGAACACTTTCTAACTCATAAAATCACTTTCACACTCTGTGCATACACAATGGACAGACTAACTGGATGAATTTAGGCAATTTCCATTCTCATTTCCCCAGTAGAGTCGCCACTTTTGTTGTTCACCAAAAGTGATAACCCAAGAGCACCTGCAATTGATCTATGAAGTAGCCAATTCAATCTATGAAGAATCTCAGGGCTTGGACAACATGACAAGGATATGAATCCTTCTACTCTTCAGGCTCTGCAAAACCTAGGCGGGTATACCTTTGATGCTTAGAATTATACCTACTACACACCTATGACAGCATCAACATAAACAGATAGATCTCACCAGGGCTCTAAAACAAGTAGTTTATTGCAGATGGGCTAGATCTACACATAAAAATCAACTATGCTTGAGCATGAGATAGATGAAACATTTCAAAACATAACACAAACTGATGCTCTGCAAAAAGGATTAGAAAATCTGTTTGATGGCAACACACACAAGAGCACAAGAAACAAACGTTAGTGTTAGCAACAAAAGATTATCCTAAACAAGCATATCAAGAGAGATATTAAGAATGAAATAGAAAGCATATAAACATAGAATAAAATAGCTAATCAAGATGCTCATAGTTGCTCCTCCCTTGTTCCTCTCCTCTCCAAGTCCCAAATGAGTGTAGCTCTCAGCCTTTAGCACTAGCCATGGATGCTATATGGAGATTCAAGATGGTTGAATATGATAAGCAAATACTATGCAAGAGTAGATAGTGATGCTATGAAAAAGCTCTATGCTAATGCCAGTATAACAACAATACTCTAATGCTTCTCTTTTTTGCTTGAGGAGAAGGGTTCTATTTATAGAAGAAATGGGGAAATGAAGGGTTAAGATTGAATGGTTTAATCAAGGGCCAAGTTTGAAAGTTGGGGATCCATGTGCACAATTGGCACCAATAAAATGGTGACAAGTGTCAACATAGGATTGGGTTGAGAGAAGAGGTTGGAGGCATTAAAGGCCTGAGAAGACCTCATGGTTATCTAGAGGCTAAGGGTCAAGTCCAAATTAAGGTTACCCACTGGATTAAGAGTTAATCCAAGGATAAACCTTTGTGCAAATGTTTAAGAGATAATCATGGTCAAAGCATTAATGGCCTGATGAGACCTTTTGGTTGGGTAGAGGTTGATTCAAAACAAATGTTTTAACCATGTGGGAGGGTTTGAGGTAACCATTAATGGTTATTGGAGACTTTGGGGATTAAGTGGTTGAAGGTTGAAAGCCTTCAATGGTTATCAAAGACTTTGAGCCATTTAGTGGTTGAAGGTTGAAAGCCTTTAATGGTTATCAAAAACTTTGAGGGTTTGAGAAGTGACTTCCCTTTTGCTTAGGAATGTGACAAAGTTTAGAGAAGGGGTTAGGTTATTTAGAAGTGATTAGAAAATTCTAGAAGGGGTTTAAGCATGCAAGTGGATTTTGTAGGAAAATGCAAGTGGGAGAAATTTTGGTATTTTCAATTAAAATAAAATCATTTATTTCAATTAAATGGTGTAATTTGCATTTGGATAAATATTCAAATAAATATTAATTTATTTAAATGCGAAAAATGAAGATAAAGCATTAAAATGCTTGAAGACTTTGAGGGAAACCATTAAAGGCTTGAAGACTTTAAGGAAAACCATTAAAGTCTTAAGAAGACTTTAAGGGAAGCCATTAAGTTTGAAGACTTTAAAGCCATCAAGTTTGAAGACTTTAAGGGAAACCATTAAAGGCTTAAGAATACTATAGAAGGAAGTCATCAAGTTTGAAGACTTTAAAGCCATCAAGTTTGAATACTTTAAGGGAAACCATTAAAGGTTTCAAGTGGGTGAGGATAAATAGGATTCTAAATAAATAATTTATTTAAAATAGTTGTGCAACTTGCTTTTGTAGGAAAATACAAGTGGGTGGAGGATAAAGGTGATTTAAATAAATTATTTATTTAAAATAATTGTGCAACTTGCATTTGTAGGAAAATGCAAGTGGGTAGAGGATAAAGGTGATTTAAATAAATGTTAATTTATTTAAATGTGAGAGGTGGGATTTTGGGGGAATTTAAATAAATATTAATTTATTTAAATGTGAGAGAAGATTTAATTAAATAAATATGATTTATTTATTTAATTAATGGTCTGAATTTGGTTAAGTGAATTAAATCAAATAAATTGAATAATTTATTTAATTAATAGGAGAAGAGGGTTAAGATGAATTAATTAAATATTAATTTAATTAATTATTAATTGATGGTTAAATAATCAAATAAATACTAAGTATTCATTTAATTAAGTGGACATATTTATGTGACTACATTTGCCCCTCTTTGAGACGGTGTGGTTTATCGTGTCGTTTCAAAGAAAGAAAAATAGGTGTGAAGAAATGCCCCATAAAATGTAAATTTAATGGGTGGTATGCCCCCTCGAGAGATGGGCCAAATTTTTTTTGAAAAATCGGATGATCTCTCGAAAAAGAATGAAAAGTGGAGGGGAGGTAGAATAGAAGAAATTAGAACTAATGATGAAAGAATGGGAGAAAATGGAGTGAATATGAAGAAACAACAAGCCAGCGAGTACCCTGAGGTCATGCAAGAGATACATAGCAGATGTAGTGTGGGGTTTGGATTGATGCTATACAATTGATCAAAATTGGTTGGACAATCTAGTGCAATCGGTTTAATTGCCCCGGTCAAGTCAAAGCGTGACAGTTGATGTCAGTTGGTCGCTTGGACAAGATAAAGTCTGAGTAAGTGAATCAAAGTGACCTGATGTGACTTAGACAATTGATGTAATTGCCCGATGAAGTCAAGGTATATGAAGCAAAATACTTGTTGAGACGTAGACAATTGATGTAATTGTCCGATGGATTGTGTTTGATTGGTTTGATCAATTGATAATGTGTGCATGTGATGGATGGTTGTGGGGAATCATGGCAGCCCCGTTGAGACTAGGTCATTATGATAAATGCCTGATGTAGTCTAGGATTACCATAATTGATTACCTGTTGAGACCCTAAGATACTTGATCAAAGTATCTGTTGATAGTCTAGGTGTGTGGGAGTCGATGTACCTGTGCAGACAGAGTAACTAGCGTAATTTTGTGGATGAGTGAGGATGGGAAGCGATGAAGGGATTAGGATGATGTTGATGATCAAGCTAGGGAGGGTGAGGGGGGATTTGATGTTAGATAGAAGATATGGAGGACTAGGACCAAGTCCTATGGAAGAAGATGAGTAAAATAGAGTATGCATTATTATGACTATGTATGCATGATATGCAGCTATTATGAATGTATGGATGGGTGGAATGCAACGAAATGCAATATATACAGATGAGATGGAATGACGATCCGTGGTACTTTATTTTTCATCATTGAGCTTTAAAATGTTGTAAGAAAATAAAAGCAACTTGACATAAAGATTCAAGATGACCAGAGTATTTCTTACATGGATTTTGATATAGCAAGTTAATACAATCAACTTGATATAATGGATCAAGTTGACCTGAGTATTGCTTGCAGAACAGGCAAGGATTATCTCCTTTCATGCATGACTTGGAACGTCCTCCTTGATCTTAGGCTGATCATATCCTGAGACAAGTGCATACTGTACTAAGAGATAAAAACCTTTATCTAGTTTGGATGAGGTAGGAACCAAAGAAAGAGCATTGTACCTACAAACAAACAGTATATACATAAAGAATAAAGAATATGGATCCTTGGTAATGGTTCATGCTCATATGGTCGAGGTATACACTGTAGTCAGCAAGCCATAGTGATCTGTGACTGCATTTTGCATAAGATCACGTAGCTTAGTGAACTTCCCACGTAGACACCATTAGTACATGCCCTAGAACTTCATTGGAAGTAATGCGCAAACGATACAAAACAATGCTGAAAGATCCTAATATAAATTACTAGACCATAAATCAACCAAGTATTTGATAGTGTAAATAGAATTTTCTTGTCAAAGAAAATGTCATCTTGTCTTTGTTTTTGTAAGGAAGGATGCATCCTTGTTGAAGACAGTTTTGAGTGTTGATGTTGTTTGGTTTGATTGATAAATGGTCATTTTGTTAAGTATGTCGCAATGTTTGTTTGGTATCTGCATGGACGAGTATGTACAATGTGTTGCCATGTTTTTGTTGGATTTTTCAATGGTTTGTCGATGCTTTTGGATTTTGAATTGTTTTGAATGTTTTTGGTATTTTTGTTGAGACATTTTTGAATGTTTTTGGATTTTTGCGAGATATTTTTTTTGAATGTTTTTGGATTTTTGATGATTGCTTGGAATGAAGAACTTAATGAATCATAAGACAATGTAGAATCCACTTCCATCAATAGGTTAAAGGCATTGCCCCCAATTTTAGACATGACTATGAAAAAGCGGGATGCAAGATGTATGGAGTACTATCATAATTGCAGAGGAATAACAAGCCATGGTTTTGGATAGATGGATGTATGTATGAAGTAGATGCGATCGCAACAAGTCTGAAAGATAATGGAGCCATAGCCTTTACGAGTGGCACCTATTTGCTAGGTTTTCACCATCGTACCTACCCAAGGTGCCACTGGAGTGGTTGTTCACCATTTGGATGCATGATTTTTCTTTACTTTTTTGAATGTTTTTGTATTTTCTTCAAGACACATTTTTTTTTTGAAATGTTTTTGGTATTTTCTTGTATGTAGGGGAGCTTGATGCTCTATACACCTTAGGTATAAAACCGTTTGAGGTGCATGCTGTTGATTAGATCTGCAAGCGGTTCTCCTTCTGATGTAGCCAATTGATATGCCCCGGACCCGAACACAGCAGTGACAACATATGGGCCCAGCCAGTTTGATTCAAACTTGCCCTGATGTTCTCAGTTTGGTTGGTTGCGAGGATTCTCTCGTAGAACAAGATCACCTACCTCAAATGTACGAGGTCTAACTCGGTGATTGTAGCTTCTGCTCATGCACTGCTGATAGGCTTTGAGGTGATTGTATGCAGCTTGTCGTTTCTCATCAAGTAACTCTAAGTCCTTAAGACGGGATACTCTATAGGCTTCGTCATCGATGAGATTGTGCAAGGAAACCCATAATGATGGTATCTCGACCTCAATAGGCAAGATAGCTTCTGCCCCATAGACCAATGAATAAGGAGTTGCACGTGTAGGGGTTTGAATGCTAGTTCGATATGCCCATAGCGTTGGATTTAGTTGAACATGCCAATCACGGTCGGCATCATTGACTGTCTTCTTTAGGATCCTCAATATGTTTTTATTGGATGCTTCGGCCTGACCATTGCCTTGTGGGTAATAGGGGGTGGAAAAGCGATGTTGGATATGAAATTTTTCACAAAGTTCACGGACATCCTAATTTTTGAAAGGAAGACCGTTATCTGTGATGATGGACATGGGTACACCATACCGGCAGATGATGTAGTTGAGGATGAATGAGGCGATCTGCTTGCCGGTGACTTGGGTAAGTGGAACAGCTTCGATCCACTTTGTGAAATATTCGGTGGCGGTAATAATAAATTTGTGGCCATTGGATGAAGATGGATGAATCTTACCCACAAGGTCAAGGCCCCATTGACAAAAAGGCCATGGTGTTGTGATTGGTTGTAGTTCCTGGGCTAGTGCATGTATTAGGTCGCCATGAACTTGACATTTCTTGCACTTTCTGACAAAGTAGTAGGAATCTTTTTCCATAGATGGCCAATAGTATCCATTGCGCAGGAGTTTCTTGGCGAGTGATGGACCACTTGAGTGAGTCTCACAAATTCCTTCATGTACCTCTTCCAAAGCCTTTGTTATCTCATCTTGTTCCAGACATCGAAGGAGAGTACCATCAAGACTGCATCGGTATAGGGTTTTGGCAATAATGGTATATCGAGCAGTTTGGCGAATGAAGGTTTTACGTTGGTTATTTGATTGGTTGGGAGGAAGGGTGTGATCGCGGAGATAGGTGTAGAACTCACCGTACCATGCAGATTCAGAATAGACAAGGCGACATATCATCTCGGATTCAGGGGTATCATAAGCGGGGATCCAAAGCTGTTCTACCAAGAACTCATAGCGTGTTGAATTTTGTGGAAGATCTAGGAGAGATGCGATGGTAGCCATAGCATCAACAGCTCGATTCTGATCTCTTGGTATTTGCTCAAAAGTGATAGTAGTAAATGATGTCTTTAGAGTGTCCACCTTTTGCTTATATGGTATGAGTTTATCATCTTTGGTCTGATATTCATTTGTTGCTTGTCAAATGACTAGTTGGGAATCGCCATATACTGTAGTTCTTGTAATTTCCATTGTACGGCTAACCTGAGTCCTGTGATCAAGGCCTCATACTCTACTATGTTGTTTGTGCATGGAAATGTGAGAATGTAAGACTTCGGGATGCTATCACCCTGAGGTGTGATAAACAAAATGCCTGCCCCCGAGCCGTGCCTAGTGTATGAACCATCAAAATATAGTTTCCATGGTTGTGCTGTTGTGATCATGAATATCTCTTCATCTAGAAAATTGGAAATGAGAGGATGATCACCTATGAGAGGTGCATCAGCCAACTGATCTGCAATAACCTGACCTTTGATAGCTTTACGGTCTACATACTCGATGTCAAATTCACTTAGAATCATCACCCATTTGGCCAAGTGGCCTGTCAATGCTGCTTTGCTGAGTAAATACTTGAGTGGATCAATCTTTGCAATGAGTTGTACCTTGTGTGTTAACAGATAGTGCCTCAGTTTAGTGGCTGCTAAGATTACTGCTAGGCAAGCTCGCTCAACAGGGGTGTAATTGAGTTCATAGCCCACCAATGTGCGAGAAATGTAGTAAACAGCACACTCTTTTCCTTCTGCATTATGTTGTGCCAGTAGTACACCCAATGCTGTACTTGTTGCTGAGATATAGAGTAACAACGGTCTACTTGGATCTGGTGGCATCAACAATGGTGGATTCATGAGATAGTCTTTAAGCGTCTGAAATGCTTGCTGGCATCGGGCATCCCACTGAAAGCAGATGTTCTTGTATAGCAGATGTGTAAATGGGTGACACTTATCAGCCAATTGTGCAATGAATCTTCGGATGGATTGAAGTCATCCTTGTAGGGTCCTTAGCTGACTGATATTCTTTGGTGGTGGCATGTCCATCATTTCCTTAACTTTTGTTGGATCGACCTCAATGCCTTTGCTTGAGACGATGTATCCTAGAAGTTTCCCAGAGGTTACTCCAAAGACGCATTTCTTTGGGTTGAGTCGAACATGATATTGTTCTAGTCTATCAAAGATTTTATCTAAGATGTGGAGATGTCCTTTTCTAGTGAGTGATTTTGCTAGTAAGTCATCCACATAATCTTTCATCATGGTATGCATCATGTCATGGAAGATGGTGGTCATTGCTCTTTGATAGGTTGCTCCTGCATTCTTGAGACTGAAAGGCATCACATTCCAGCAATATGTGCCCCATGGACAGGTGAAGGCTATCTTATGTTGATCTTCTGGTGCGATCTTTATCTGATTGTATCCTAAAAAGCCATCCATGAGTGAAAGCATGGCATGTCCCGCTGTTAGATCCACTATGATGTCGATATTTGGTAGGGGGAAGTCATCCTTAGGACATGTCTTATTTAGATCTCTGAAGTCAGTAAAAATGTGGATGCCCCCTTTTGGTTTGCCAACTGGCACAATATTGGAGATCCATTCTACATAATCAATAGGTCTAATGAAACCAACATCTAGGAGTTTCTTGAGTTCTGTTTTGACTAGCACTGTAATTTGGGGATGCATCTTATGAAGCTTCTGCTTGACAGGTTTGGCTCCTTCTGCTACGATGAGGTGATACATGACTAAATCAGGATCAAGCCCAGGCATGTCTGCATATGACCATGCGAAGTTGATCTGAAGCTTCTGGAAGAACTCTATAAATTTAGGTTGTTCCTCTGGAGTGAGAAGAGATGCCAGATGTATGATATGAGGATTTTCAGGAGTCCCCACATTGTACTCTTTGGTTTCCTCTATGAGAATTGTTGATCGTTCCTGTTGTGTACTATCAGGGAGTGTCAAACCCTTCATCCCCATGCGCCTCAGAGAGGTTTTCACCGTTGGATACACTCTTTCTTTTTACTTTTGTCGGATCAAACAGTGCCACAGTGTGGTTTTCACTGGAAGATCCATGTTTTATTGTTATATTTTTGCAGCTGAAAGGTTTGGCATCCGCCCCGAAGTATGATGCGCTATTAAGTTCAATGGCGAATCCAACTTTGTGATCCCCGCTTGGTAGGTTATCCCTTAATTCCAAAAAGTCAATGATAGCCTCATCGTTTTGGAAGAAGTCAAGACATGGGGGATTTGGTTGGTTCCATTCGATGAGTTCAGGGTGGACAATGGGCATTACTTCATCGACTAGGTTAAGTTCGTTAGAGGTATCAGTGAGGGTTAAGACATTATGGTGAAGGTCGTTGATGGTACTCTCCCTGTCAGAATCAGGCGTAGGATGAAACGTAGGGTCTGTGGAAGATGTTTCCAGTTTAGGAACCCAAGAAGTTGTTATCTGTGCTTCTCCGTAAATAGGGATGTCTTTGTGTGGCGGAGGTGGTGATGTGTCTTCCTCATCTGAAGTGTTAAGCTGTACAGAATCAAATTCCCACTCATGTGAGTCGGTCTCTGAGTCACTTTCCAGCATCCGATTACTATACCATACTGGGATGTCTTTTGAGTTAAATATTGTAGGTGTGATTGGTTGATGTACCTTTGTAGTGATTGGTACTGCAGGAAGGTTGATGGGGATCAAGGAATCTGGTACAGGGAGTATCGGTAATATTGACTCAGTGGCTTCTGCTAGAACTGCTGGTGCCATAGATGTTGTTGCGGGTTCTGATACAGTTGCTGCTACTAATGGTGCTACTGATGGGATTACTGGTTTGATTGGTGGGATGATTGGCATTGGTGATGGTTGTGTTGGGGTTTTGAGCCTCGATGGGGTAGTTGGGATGGTGCTTGAAGCTGCTTTGATAATGAAAGGTGTCCTTTTTGCAGTAGGTTGACATAATGGTTTGGTGGGTTTTCCTTTGAATTTGAGTTTAGTAAATATCTCTTTTTCAAAGCCTAGGCCTGCATTACCTTTGGGCTTTAATTCTGGTAGCAGAGGTTCATGTCGTCCTTGTTTGCAATATCCTAAAGCACTCTGACCATCATATCCCATCCTTTGCATAATGAGGAGGCCTTTGCCATACTGATCCGTAGGAAGTTTAACTTGTGGTAGATCAGTGGTGATGGGATCTTTATAGATCCAGTCCACTAAGTCCTCATCTTGGGTTTCTTCTTCTTGACTCTTTCCAAGGATGAAAGGCATCAAAGCACATGCAGGCATGTTTAGTGGTTGCTGGAGTAACTGTTGTGGTTTACCATGTGTTTGAGGAGAAGTGGGCATTTGTCCCACACAAAAGAGTTGACTCAAGTTGTATTCCCCAGGACCTTCCTCTGCTATCTTCATCTTAAGCTTTTCTTGCTTGGGTATAATGGTGTTTGAACGGGCAAGAGAGGCTGGACTTATATATGATGTGGAGGAAATGGCTTCTCTATTATTAGGAACAATAATCTCTGGTTGATGGTTGATATTATGGCAAAATGCAAAGGGATTTGCATCGCCCAAAATTGTGATCTCTACACCATTATGTGGGAACTTGATACATTGATGGTAGGTAGATGGAACGGCTTGCATGGCATGTATCCAAGGTCTCCCTAATAATAGATTGTATGGCAGAGGAAGGTCCAGAACCTGACAAATGATGTGCTTTACCACAGGACCCACTCGGATTGGTAGTACCATAGCTCCTTTGGATGAACGCTCTGCATCGTCATAGGCTTTGATTGTGATCTTCTTACGAGGATCCACTGATTCTACCGCATAGCCCAATGCTGTGACCAACTGTAGTGTACAAATGTTCAGGCCTGCTCCATTATCGATCAAGACTCGCTTGATCCTGTGTTGGTTGATAAAGCCTTCAATGTGTAGGGAAGCGTTATGAGGTTGCTGAAAGGAAGAGTTGTCACTTTCGGAAAAAGTGAGACAAGGTGATGACTTTAGACTTCCAACCATTGCTTGAAATTGGTCTGTATTCAGGTTTACAGGGACTAACGCCTCTTGGAGTGCCTGATCCAAGATAGTTTTATGAGATGGTGATAGACGCAAAAGCTCTAAAATGGATATAAGCGTAGGGGTTTTGTCTAATTGTTCCACAAGATTGTACTGCTTTGGGATGGAGGTGGTGCCTTGTGGAGCTGCCTTTATGGTAACTTTGCCGTGACGCATAACAACATTGCAATTTGAGTTGGGATTTTTGAAGGTTATAGTTGCAACTTGTTCATTGGAATCATACAGATGATTTACAGTGTAATTATACACAGCCTGTGTATAATCAGTGGTATCAGTGCCTCGCCTAGAAGTAGAAGGACCCCTTTGATCTTGGGATGGAAGTGGATTTTTGAACATCAGATGATCATTATTGGTTGTTTTTGGGTCATGTCCTTCAATTTCAATTTCTCCTCGATCAATAAGATCCTGAATGAGATCTTTCAATTGGTGACAATTACTTGTCTTGTGCCCTCTTCCTTGATGGAATTCACAGTGTTCAGTATCTCTCCACCATGTCGGTTTGACCTGAGGCTCATAGTTTGATAGTTTAGGTAGAGTGACCAAATTTTGAGAAATGAGTTGTCGCAATACTATTTCAATGGGTTCCCCTAAGGGAGTGTATGTGCATTTCTATTTTTGCTAACGAGGTCTAGGTTCATCGTGAGATGTGATGCGACCTTGATTAGAAGGAACATTTGTGTTGTTTTGAGGTGGAGGATTTTGTCCTGCAAACCGAACCACAGGTTGTGCGTTTTGGATAGTCCGGGCATCCACAACCCCATCGTTGACGATATTTTTGTTTTTATTCTAGAAGCTTGGTTTATCACTATTGAAGCGCGGGCGAGGACCATCCTTTGGTTCATTATAGATTTTGATGAGTCCTTTCTTGATAAGTGCCCGTTCACATTTCAAACCCTTAGTAATCATATCATTAAAAGAGTCTGTGTCTTTGACATCCAGGTGAAATTCCATTTCTTCGTTTAAGTTGGAAATGAATATTTCCACTAGTTCTCGTTCAGGTAACTGAAGAGAACGTCTGCTAGACATTTGGCGCCATCGTTGCTGGAATACTGAGAATAGTTCACCTGGTTTTTGTTTGGTGTTGCACAGATCAACCATGGTGATGTCGCGTTCAATGTTATGAGAGTAATGAGTGAGGAATTTTTGGATAAGTTCCTCAAATGTTTTAATGCCACCTAATAGTTGGGAAAACCATGATGTGGTTGTTCCTCCTAAACTTTGGGGAAAAAGGCGCATTAGGTATGTGTCTTCATATCAAGACAAGCGGAATGAAATTCTCGGACATGATCACGGGGATCCCCCTTTCCTCTATATTTTTCAAATTTGGGTGTTTCGAATCCTCGTGGAAATGGTGGCATGTAAAGATTCCTATCAAAAGGATAGGGACAAATGTCATTGAGTGAGAATTGGTTAGTCTTGACACCACTATGAAGTTGTTGGGCGAGATTCTCGACTTGTTGCCGCAACATCTCCATTTCATTTGGAGGAGGAGGTGGTGGGTTACCTCGAGGAATGTTATATCTGATGGGATCTCTACCTCTTTCCTCTTCATGGCGACTTTGTCGATCTGATGCTTGTCTTAATTGGGCAAGATCAAAGTCAGAGGGGAGTTTTGCTCCTTCTTGAGCGAGTCTTAAGAAGTGAGCATCCGCATTACTCCTGAGTATTTCGTCAAACAGTCTGTTAAAGAGAGGGTTATGTTGAGACCTTTCTATTGTTGCAGGAGTGGGAGTACTTGGGTTTTCGTCATCTGCATTTCCTCCAAGTGCTTCATGAAATTCATTGAGATTTTCCTCTTCTTCTTCTTCTCTTTCTATTTCTCGTTGTCTTGACTGTGATCGGGTTTGAGCCATTTTGCTTGCAAGTTGTTGTTGAAGTTGTGTGAAAATAATGATGAGTTTTTGATGAAATGAAAGGTTGATGGTTGGTGAATTGTGTTGCACGTGGAACTCTAGCACCTTTAAGGTGGATGTAACCAAAATTCCTTCTTTGAATTGCTTGTTTGTTTGATAAGTTTTGATGTGATAAGGTGAAGAGAAATCTGAGATGTGTTACAGACTTAACTACCTAGTAATGAGAGGATTCACTCATGAACTAGTTTTAACCTGCGTAGATGTGTCTCTTAGGATGAGCTTATCCTAGATGTAGAAACAATCTAAAAAGTGATGTGATGTGTTTGATTTCAAGCAATATCTAAAAGAGAACTTTGGGACAAGAACCTCTTAATGTTTTGAGAGTTTGGAATGAATTGATGATGAAGTGATGATGTATGATGAATGAAATGTTTTCAACTTCAATAAAAGCTTTGTGTTACAAATGGGACAAACTCTATCTCTTCCCTTTCGGGTTTTGGTGGTATTTCTCGAGCTATGTTGTATGTGATACAGACGTTTGGGAAGAAGTTGGGATTAATCTTTCCTCCTTGGTTTTTGTGATAACTCAAAGCTCTATATTGCATAAAAGCTCTGTGGTTCAATGATTCGGAATCAAATTCGTTTGTTTTTCCTTGAAGGTAGAGACGCATGTGATGCAGAAAGATTCTATGTGAGACAAAGATTTGTCTATTTATATAGAAGAATTTCCTCCTTTTGATCAAAGCCTTTGAGCTCAATGGTCTTCTTTTCAAGTTGATATTCTAATGACACTTCTTCTTTCACAAGATGTGAAGAATGGTCATAAAATTTGACTCTTTGTTGTTTGTACCTTGTTTTTGATGTTTTTGGTTGTTTTGACAGATGTTTGGTTGGATGAATACTTTGTTTTTGGGAAGTGATTTTCTGATTTTTCTTTGACAAGAAAAAAAAGCAAGCACACAAACACAAGAATGTTGCCTCAAAGGCACAAATGAGTATGGGTCTAGATCAACCCAATCCTTGGACTTTTATATAACCCTTCCTTTAGATGTATTTTAAGGTGTATTTCCAAAGCCTGAAGTCGGCTCAATTTGCGCTTGGTCTTGACTAAAATGAACACACTTCAAACACTTTTTATCCCTAAGGTCAAATGGCCAGTTGTGATAAATTTAGCCCACATCTTGATATTTCTTCGACTTTGGTACTATATACCTTATGAATCCCACCTTGGCAGGTAAGGATGTGATATACTAGGTCTTGCATGAGCATGACAAATAGATGATCCCTATGATGGGGGAGTCACCACTTTTATCAAGCCACAAGTGACTTTTCAAAAAGCTATGTTTCTACTCAAGGAAATATGTATGGTGAGTATCTTGGGAGCAAAACCATCTATGCTCTTGCACTAAATTATATCGCAAATATCCTCAATCAATAGAACAAGTGGGCTACTACTTAAAGGCGTTTAGTCATGTTCGATGTTTTTGGACATAAGTTCATTCTACAGTGACTCACTTAAGAGCCTTGTAACTGGTGGTGGGGCCCATTTGTCCTTTCGGCCAGTTACACTGTAGGAACAGCTATACCCAAGGCTACAGCTTTCGCTCTCACCTGATTTCTATAGCAGCTCGAAGGATTTACCGCTTGAGGTCATTCCCAAGAGTATCGATCCCTTGGCAGGCCTCTCTTAAAAAGATAAAATTTTGAGTGTTACTAACACTTTTCTCTTGCACCTAGGACCACGAAAGCCAAGGGAGAGGATAGTGTGTGTTAGAGGTAGGACCACTTGACTGACTTTTTGCACAAGTGTGCCAAGTACAAAAGACACTTGTTCTTTTTAATCCACCATTACAAATGTGATCTAACTATTTGGAGATGTTGCTCCAACAGCCATGGTGTTCTTTTTAACTTCAAAGGTAATGTGTTTTGTAACCTAGAATTCGGAAATCCTGGTCAACTTAAAGAAAAACACGTTTGCATGAAGTAAAATTGCTTTAAAAATGAGACAAGTTGATTGTGAATTTTATTTGCACCAAAAATGGAAGTATGGATTGTGAGTTTTATCTTGATGCAAGAAATAAAATTTGCCTTGTTGATTTTAAGCACCAAAATGAAGTTTGTTTCCTAACTTGCAAAAAAAATAAAGTTGTTTTTGTATAAGTTTGTGGTTCTTTTTAACTTGGAACAATGAAATTCTTTTTAAGAGCCCCAAACAAATGTGTGATTCTTTTTTAAAAGCCCAAATTTGAAATGTGAAGTTAATTTTAAACCAAAATAAAAAGTGAATTCATTTTTAAAACCAACTTCAAAAACAAGTTAGTAAAAAAAAAAAATCTACTTTTTAATCTAATTTAAATCTGCACAAAAGAGAAAAATAGTTAGTAAAATCCGCCTATTTGATGGGTTTCTACAAGCCTAATTTTTTTTATTTTTATTTTTTTGTTTACAAGGTGATTTGTACAACGTTTTGTTACAATAGCGCTAGTCTGCGTTTGAACAGAGGCACTATTTAACACAAACCCACTAAAAGAAAGGGAAAGACAGAGAAGGAAAAAGCACTGAAACAGGGTGAATAGCGCCAAAATAATGTCAAACACACCAAAACAGTGTCAAAAGCGCAACCTGTGTGACATTTTCAACATTCAAACATGTTATTGGTTAAAAAAAAGTTGATCTTTTTGGTGTTTGGATTCACGTTGGGTTCACCAAATGATGCTCTGCAAAAAGGATTAGAAAATCTGTTTGATGACAACACACACAAGAGCACAAGAAACAAACGTTAGTGTTAGCAACAAAAGATTATCCTAAACAGGCATATCAAGAGAGATATTAAGCATGAAATAGAAAGCATATAAACATAGAATAAAATAGCTAATCAAGATGCTCATAGTTGCTCCTCCCTTGTTCCTCTCCTCTCCAAGTCCCAAATGAGTGTAGCTCTCAGCTTTTAGCACTAGCCATGGATGCCATATGGAGATTCAAGATGGTTGAATATGATAAGCAAATACTATGCAAGAGTAGATAGTGATGCTATGAAAAAGCTCTATGCTAATGCCAGTATAACAACAATACTCTAATGCTTCTCTTTTTTGCTTGAGGAGAAGGGTTCTATTTATAGAAGAAATGGGGAAATGAAGGGTTAAGATTGAATGGTTTAATCAAGGGCCAAGTTTGAAAGTTGGGGATCCATGTGCACAATTGACACCAATAAAATGGTGACAAGTGTCAACATAGGATTGGGTTGAGAGAAGAGGTTGGAGGCATTAAAGGCCTGAGAAGACCTCATGGTTATCTAGAGGCTAAGGGTCAAGTCCAAATTAAGATTACCCACTGGATTAAGAGTTAATCTAAGGATAAACCTTTGTGCAAATGTTTAAGAGATAATCATGGTCAAAGCATTAATGGCCTGATGAGACCTTTGGGTTGGGTAGAGGTTGAGTCAAAACAAATGTTTTAACCATGTGGGAGGGTTTGAGGTAACCATTAATGGTTATTGGAGACTTTGGGGATTAAGTGGTTGAAGGTTGAAAGCTTTCAATGGTTATCAAAGACTTTGAGCCATTTAGTGGTTGAAGGTTGAAAGCCTTTAATGGTTTTCAAAGACTTTGAGGGTTTGAGAAGTGACTTCCCTTTTGCTTAGGAATGTGACAAAGTTTAGAGAAGGGGTTAGGTTATTTAGAAGTGATTAGAAAATTCTAGAAGGGGTTTAAGCATGCAAGTGGATTTTGTAGGAAAATGCAAGTGGGAGAAATTTTGGTATTTTCAATTAAAATAAAATCATTTATTTCAATTAAATGGTGTAATTTGCATTTGGATAAATATTCAAATAAATATTAATTTATTTAAATGAGAAAAATGAAGATAAAGCATTAAAATGCTTGAAGACTTTGAGGGAAACCATTAAAGGCTTGAAGACTTTAAGGAAAACCATTAAAGTCTTAAGAAGACTTTAAGGGAAGCCATTAAGTTTGAAGACTTTAAAGCCATCAAGTTTGAAGACTTTAAGGGAAACCATTAAAGGCTTAAGAAGACTATAGAAGGAAGCCATCAAGTTTGAAGACTTTAAGGGAAACCATTAAAGGTTTCAAGTGGGTGAGGATAAATAGGATTTTAAATAAATAATTTATTTAAAATAGTTGTGCAACTTGCTTTTGTAGGAAAATACAAGTGGGTGGAGGATAAAGGTGATTTAAATAAATTATTTATTTAAAATAATTGTGCAACTTGCATTTGTAGGAAAATGCAAGTGGGTAGAGGATAAAGGTGATTTAAATAAATGTTAATTTATTTAAATGTGAGAGGTGGGATTTTGGGGGAATTTAAATAAATATTAATTTATTTAAATGTGAGAGAAGATTTAATTAAATAAATATGATTTATTTATTTAATTAATGGTCTGAATTTGGTTAAGTGAATTAAATCAAATAAATTGAATAATTTATTTAATTAATAGGAGAAAAGGGTTAAGATGAATTAATTAAATATTAATTTAATTAATTATTAATTGATGGTTAAATAATCAAATAAATACTAAGTATTCATTTAATTAAGTGGACAGATTTATGTGACTACACAAACTAAAGGTATTCTAATTGGATTTTAAATTGTTTGAGAATCCCCTTAATTGCAGAATCAGTGCCTTATCCAAGGGCAACATAGTCACACATCAAACTATAGATGAAAACTTATACTACAAATCCTTCTTCATTCTTAAGTATTCCTACATTTAATGCCTTGCATAAATGCATTACTCAGCTCACTCACAAAAAATATCAAATCTAGAAACTATATTTCATTATTCATGATTTATTACAGAATTTAAATTCTTCTTTGAAGAATCCTTGCAAACAATCACAACTACCTACTTGAGATAACAAATCTCAGCCTCCTTGAGGATCTAATTTGAATATAATGAAAATACAAATCTAGAGACAAATTCTGTGTGAATTTGTGCATGCCTTACATACACAAGAACCTGCAACTAAGAACACCTATAGCAAAGAATTGAACTCCATTACTGAAAGGAAAGCCCTACTCTGTACAATCTTAAAGAAAACTCAGAATTGGAAGCCATGAAAATATGGAGCCATTCTCCAAATTTCTAGAACCCTTACAAAATGAGAAGAATTGGGAATAAGAAGGAGAGGGAAGAAAATCAAATCTGCAACTGAAATTGCCAAGTGTCTCCTCTCTAACTGATTTTCACTCCCATGGAAATTGCTCTCGAAATATCTCATATTTGTCAAAATTAACTGCCTAACCGGATTCCTCATTCTGAGAGATTTTCGGCGATATATAACACTTCATATTTCAAGCAAAAATGAGACCCTGAGCGAATTAATCATTCCAATGTGCACAATCATTTAAATTTTTGAATTTTCTCTATAGTTTGCACTATTTCATTAATCTGATTTAACTTTGATTTTTGGCTCTTTTGTGCTCTGACACCTTGCCACGTGTCAGTACTTGATTGGTCGATGGGTCTACTAGGCACCACCTCAACAGATACCTCATCATCGCCATGTGTCTGCTTGCTTATCTGTCCACCTGTATGCCGCGTGTGCGCCACATCACCACCACTGGGACAGGACCTACCTGCTAGACCGCTGACTCTACCTACCACGTCATCACCACCAGGCTTTCGCCATTTCGTAGATGGTATGTTTCGTGCATCTTCGCCTCACGAAACCACGCACACCATCAATCTGCTTGGAGCTTGCTCGACCTTTAACTTGGTCATTTTCGGAGATGCTTTTCCCTGTTTCGTGGACCTTAACTGGCGAGCAACTTTCCTTCGCGAAGTTGCACGAGCCATGCGATTATCTCGAACCTACAAGGTCTTTAACTCTTTTCAATGTTTTGTAGGGTTTAACTGGCGAGCACCTTCGGCCTGCAAATCAATGTGCTTCATCAGATCATCTCGAACTTGCTCACTAGTTAAGTCAACCTTTCTCTGCAAAATTTGTCCAGTCTGCCTCAGGAAGCGTGCCTATGTGGGGTCCACCTAGTCACTGCTCAGTCACCTCCTCCATCGCCTCAGGATCCGCGCCCACCTGTGGCCCACCTTGGGTGCCCAACGACACCGTCCATCAAAAGCCCAGAGGCTTTGACATTATAGTTGGGTGTGAACTTGAATATAAATACCATAAAATGCTATTTCCTAGCGAATGTGGGATAAAGCCTCATGCCTGGAAATACATTTTGCTTGAAATTTTCACATGCAGGGAGGATTTACTCTTTTCTTTGGCATCTTGTCTGAGAATGTTAATGAAAAATGCCTTACCCACACCACACAAGGGAAGAAAATGGGCCTTATGCCTTCCAATTTGCATCTTTTGAAACCTTTTAAAATCTTTTCAGCCACGCAGAGACTTCATGCCAGCCAATGTGCATTTCTTTGACTATTTTAACTGCTCTTTTTTTCATTTTTACAACTCTCTTCAATTACCATTCCACCACGCAGGAGGAACTGAAATAGCATTGGCAACCAAATTGCATTTGTATTAAAAAAAAACTTCAACATTGCCCAATTCTATTTGCTGCATATTGAATGTGGTCTCCTTTGCATACCACGTGAGCTTGGGAGGATGTTGGCTGGAGATACTTGCTGAAGGAGGAAAACTAACTGCAAGTTGCTTTGGTCATGAGTTTTATTGTTGCCTTACCACATGCTCACGCAAGGAGGAGAGAATGGCAATTTTCATTTGCCATTTGCATTTGCTGAAGAGTTTCAACATTGCCCCTTCTTCCTCATTCACCACACACAGGGGCTTCATCTTCAACGTGGCTGCTAATGCTATTGAAGAAGCTGCTTCTTGAGGCTCTCCTCATCCATGCAGGGAGTGTTGCAGTTTGCATTGGAGCTCCACCATGGTGATCTGCCTTCTACATAAAAATCCTTAAAACCTTGCTCGTGTCCACCTCACGTGGGGAAGAAAGGAGGAGGATTTCACCATGTGGCAACCACTTGCATTGGTTTGAAAATTAAAATGGCCTTCAGCCATGCCACGCTAAGATAGGGGAATTTTTCATACACTTGTTGTTCTAATTTGCCAGAAACTTAAAAGGTTTGAAATGCCATTTCAATGCCACAGGACAACGACACACGGCAAGGAACACATAGGAGGCATAATGGAATATTTCTGGAGTTTAATTGGCCTCCAAACATAATACGTTTGAATGCCAAAAATCTGCTATTTTTGGTTCCATTTTCCACCTAATAATACATTGGTAAATTTTATTTCTCTCTGACATGTTTGAGGTTTAAAACTAGTATGCAAAATATACATCCATCAATCCATTAACGACAAATAATTGAAATCATCTCTCACCATCGCACTGGCGAATTGCAGTCGAGCTAGGTCAGGCCCCAAAGTGGGTCTGACTAAAAAAAATATTGTTTTCACACAATTGACCTCTGAGATGCTTCACGGACCTCAAACATATCTTTGGAAATGATCAGCATCATTTTCAGATCATTAATCCATATTTTGCAACCTTCAGGCAATTACACCACATTTTCGCATTTAATCGCGAAGACGTAATTTTCAAACCTGTCAAAACACCTTTCTGGATCTCGCCGTCTGACAGGTGTGTACTCTGATATACAAGAATGAACTCTAACAACTGGTTTTTCAAGGCAAGTCACGAGTGAAGAGATATTAATTTTTGAAAATGCCCAACTGGGTTTGTCGACACTGCGGACCTGATGAAGTCAATGTTCTGGCAACACATGATGCCCTTCTCAAAAATATCAAACGACCTCCATAGGCCCTCAAATTTGAAACATAGGTAACTCAAAGTACATATTAAAACTTAGAAATCTCAGTTCGATCGCAAGACATACAGGATGCAAATGGCATGCTCATGAAAATGGCTACACTAATTGATATAGCATTGAAAGTACAGATAACCAAAAAATGATGGCTAAATGAACCCTTTTGAAAACCGATCAAACAGATTGACAGAGGCTTTAAATTTGAAACGTAGCTCATCATTTATACCAACATTAGCCCAAAACAAACATTATAACATGATGCTAACTGAGGCAACTTTTACACTTATGCGAAACAGGGCTCCGACTAGCTGTTGAAACAGGGACTAGCCAAAACACACAAACTGCAAAAGGATTTGGCTTTGAAAACTGAGCAAATGGATTCGTTAGGACTTGAAATTTTGCAGGATAACTCACATTTATGCATATAATCCAATCCAATTTGAACTTGTTCATGATGATCAACAAGGGAAAAGATATAATTGCTCAAAATAGGCTACTCCATAAGATCTGCATTTGTGCCTAAAATGCACTTTCAGCTCACCCCTCAAAATGGGTACCTCATAAACTTATCCAAATTGAATTATGAAAGTTGCACATCACTGCATAGGCCAAATGAAAGGTGTAGGACATGTCTTTTGAGACTTACCCTTTGAAAATCAACCGGCTCCATTTTGCCCTCTCACAAACTAGGCCATTCAAACTAACTCATTTAGGTACTTTTCTGACATGTAGACCAAAATTTTGAAATGGGCCTATAAACTTTGACTCAAATTTAATGAGTCCCAACAAGTCAAAGACCCTTGTTGAGCATGGAGAGCCCTAATTTTGTCACACCAACCGAGGAGAGGGTAGTATAAGTATTTGCAAACCCTAAATTAATGGGTTGGATGTCAGACATTGTACGGCCCAAGCAAAGTGACCTGACTGTGACTGTTTGTTGGTTACCAGTCAGTTTGAATGAAGCAACCAAGCAAGTTAATGGATTGATTTTACATGCAAAACTATGTGGAATGTCTTCTATGGTGTAAATACTTTCATTGTGAGCAATTAGATTAGGTTTTTATTTGCAGATTGAGTGTGTTTTTAAATAGATTGTAAATTGTCTTCTTACTATCCAGTTTTGGATAGGATTGTGTAAATGGCTGCTTAACTCCATTCCCCATTGTGGAACCACCATGAAACCATGGGGAATGAGAGTGCAGACCTTGTACTATACTGCAAAGCAAGCAGGGCCCTTGGAAATGCAGGGAGGCCGTCAAGAGACCCAATCCTAGGCGAGACTGAACAGTGCCTAGCTAGGAAGGGTTAAGTTGTAGAGGTCTTGGAGAGCAAGGTTGATCTGAGGAGAGTGCATCCTTTTAAGGAGGTGTAGAGGAGTGTTTGAAGCATTATTGGTGTGAAGGAGAAGCCTCCACCAATCCAGAAAAGGTGGCTATTACACAAAACATATACTGTGACCCAGGCAGACCATAAAACCCTCACAAAACCCTTAAAAACCCCAAAATTCACCCAAGGCACTGTACGGCCACTTGGAGGCCTAAAACCTAGAAAATCCTTGAGCCCTTGCCAAATCAATGGTAGTCCATTTTGGGAGTTTGGTTTGTTTGTACATCATTTGTGAGAGGTAGCCTTAAAGGACTGGGTAGGAGGCCTAATAGGTCCTGATCCTTGTAGCCCTATTTTGTAGGCAAAATACAAAATAGTGAAATCGGTAGGAGGGATGAAGGTTGCAACTTCTTGGGGGCACATGGATGGATGTAAAACATGGTTTAAGACCTGACCTAACCTTGCTAAGACCTAGGAAGGTATGGAAGAATCCAAGCCCTTATTAGCCATAGTAAGGGGTTTTGAGTCTCATGAGCAGGTGAGACCTTAGGAGCAACATTGCAACTCATTGGTGGGTGGATTGGGCAAGGTCAGGGGATTCCTCAAGCAAGAGAAGTCCTAGAGACCCTAGGGTGTGAAGAGAACACCAGGTGATCCCAAGGAAGGATCCAAGAGCATAGACTAGGCTAGTATATCCCAAACCCCATCCCATCAGATTGGTATCAGAGCAAGTTAAAGATTTGTTGGACTATGTATGTCTCTATATACTGGTGAATTAGTAGGGGAGATTAGAATGGTTACTAATGCAGAGCTGGCTAGAGAGGTAGAAGAGAAAAAGGAGAAGAATAGACTCCTTGAAGAAGCTATGAGTGAGATAAGGGATAAGCTGCAGGAAGTGGTGGATCAGAGGACACATGAACCTTGGGGTGAAGACACCAAAGATAAAGGCATGAAAGCCATTGACATAGATGATATTATACCTGAACCAGATCCCTTGTTTAATGAAGAACCATTTGTAAAAGCTATCAAGGCTTTGAACACCAAAGCTTTTGAAGGATTGCCACATTTCAGTGGAAGGATGGACATTGACACTGTCATGGAATGGATTGAGGGCATGGAAAACCACTTTGAGTGTGAAGGACTGACAGAGGCTCAAAAGGTTAAGGTTGTCAAATCAAGACTAAGGGGAGCAACTTTAACATGGTGGAAGTACCTGCAAGAAGAGAGGGTTAGCATGGGGAAGCTACCTATTGCCAATTGGAAGGCCATGGTGAGTAAGATCAAGGAGAACTACTTACCAGAGGATTATGAAGTCCAACTTCATAAGAAGAGACAGGGTTTGAAGCAAAAATACCTTGATGTGACCTCCTACACTGAAGAATTTCAAAAACTTTGTCCTAGATCTAAAGTCCAAGAAGATGAGTCTATTAAGGTGGCTAGGTATCTAAGCAGCCTAAAGTGGAACATTTAGGAGGAGATAAGCCTATGGACTCCTACTACTATTCAAAAATGTCATCAGCTTGTTGTCAAGGTGGAAGAGAGGAACAAAAGGAAAGGAGACTCTAATAATAGAGGTAGAGGTAGAGGTAGAGAACAAATGAATCACCGAGGTGGTTACCAAAGCAAGTCAAATGAGCAAAGGAACCAAGTTAATTGAGTAAGCCAGTGAAACCAATCTCAGAGGGGGCCATTCTAGAGGAAGAGGTGCACAAGGTGGTCCAAGTAGGGGTAGAGGTACCAGCAGAGGTAACTCCTACTTTGCAACTATGAAGTGTTACAATTGTGGTCAATTAGGACACCCGACATATAGATGCTTTGACAAGCCTACCTCATCAAATAGTGGAAAGAGGGTTGCTTATGCACATGAAGACTCTTCAAGCAATAAGACACCCAAAGTGCACCATATTGAATCAGAGATTGTAGAAAATCTAATGTTCAATAGGGTCTTGATAAGACAACCAGTCAAGAGTGAACCTAAGCATAGGAGAGCATTGTTTAGGGTGAGATGCAAGATCCTTGGTAAAGTTTGCAAGGTGATAGTTGATTCAAGGTCAACTGATAACATAATATCAGAGGAGGCAACCAAGAAGTTGAAACTCACAAGGATACCCCACACTAACCCATCCAAGGTGACATGGTTGAATCATGAGCAGAGTGTGCTAGTCAATGAACAGACTTGGGTAGAGTTTTCTATTGGAGGATACAAGGATAAGATCCTTTGTGATGTGTTGCCTCTGGATGCTTGTCATCTACTGCTAGGAAGACCCTGGCAATTTGATAAGAAGGTGATCTATGATGGAGAGGAGAACTCCATATCATTCAAGAAGGATATTAAGACCTTCAAGATTCAGTCTTTGATAGAGAATGAAGAGGGAACTTCAAGAACACCTAGTGTTTTATTGGCTATTGATAAAGAGTTCTTAAACTTGCTACAAGAGGAGGAGATAGTGAAGTGTGCCATCTTTGTGAAACCAAAGGAGAAACAAGATAAGTTGCAGGCAGAAGTACCCAAGGAGGTGAAGCAAATGTTACAAGAGTATAAGGACATAGTGAGTGATGGAGCACCTGCAACACTCCCACCAAGAAGGTCTATAAGCCATGAAATAGACTTTGTTCCTGGTGCATCCCTACCTAACAAAGCAGCATACAAGCTCACACCTGATTAGAATAAGGAAGTAGCAAGGCAAGTACAGGAGTTATTGGAACAAGGACTGATTAAGAAGAGCATCAGCCCATGTGCAGTCCCGGTAGTGCTAGCATCAAAGAAGGGAGGCAAGTGGAGACTTTGCACTGATTCAAGGGCAATCAATAGGATCACCATAAGGTATAGGTTTCCTATTCCTAGAATAGAAGATTTGATGGAATTTCTAGGAGGTGCTATGTATTTTACCAAGTTGGACCTTAAAAGTGGTTATCGCCAGATTAGAATCAAGGAGGGTGATGAGTGGAAGACTACTTTTAAGACCACAGAAGGATTGTATGAATGTCTTGTGATGCCATTTGGGCTTACTAACTCCCCAAGCACCTTCATGAGGTTTATGAATGAGGTGTTAAAAGACTTCACAGGCAGATTTGTGGTGGTGTACCTAGATGACATTCTCATCTATAGCAGAACCAAAGAGGAGCACCTTGAGCATTTGAGGTTAGTCTTAGAGAGGTTGCATGAGGAGAAGTTATCCATCAACCTAGAGAAGTGTAACTTCTTGAAGCAAGAGCTGGTCTACTTAGGATTTTTGGTGTCTAAGGGAACCTTGAAGATGGATCCAAGCAAAGTGGAGGCAATCTTGAATTGGCCTACACCTAGAACAGAGACTAAGGTAAGGAGTTTCCATAGATTAGCTCAATTCTATAGGAAATTTGTGAGGAAATTCAGTGGCATCTGTGCACCAGTCCTTGACACCATTAAAGGAGGTCTTAAAACTAAACTTGAATGGACTGAGCAGGCTGACAAAGCATTCCAATTGTTGAAGCAAGAAGTAGCCACAAAACCTATCCTTCTCCTACCTACTTTTGACAAGCTATTCACATTAGAGTGTGATGCAAGTGGAATTGTAGTAGGTGCTGTATTGAGTCAAGAGGGAAGACCTGTGGCATTTTTCAATGAGAAGCTTAATGAAGCTAAGAAGTACTTAGCCTATGACCTAGAGTTGTATGCATTAGTGTAGTCTTTAAAGAAATGGAGGCATTACCTACTCCCAAAAGAATTTGTGGTGTTCACAGACAACCAAGCATTGAGTTACATTAACACTCAAGAGAAGCTTAGCAATAGGCATTTGAAATGGATGGAATACCTCCAATCCTTCACCTTCACCATCAAGCTTAAGAAGGGACAACTCAACAAGGTGGCAGATGCATTAAGGATGAAGTTGTTGATAGTTTAAGAACTACAGTTGCAGAGCATAGGAATAGAAGGTTTCAAGGACCTTTATGAAGGAGATGAAGACTTCTCATCAACTTACAAGGTTTGTAAGGAGTTTGAGAACCATTTCCATGGTGAGTATGCAGATTACACTCTCCAAAATGGTCTCTTGTTCAAAGGTAACTAGTTGTGTGTGCCAATAGGATCCATGAGGGAAAACCTTATCCAAGAGAAACACAATGGCAGTTTAAGTGGACACTTTGGAGTCAAAAAAACCTTGGATTTAGTAGAAAGGTACTACTATTGGCCAAAGTTGCCAAGGGATGTGAAAAGATATGTAGAACAATATGGTGTATGCCAAAGAGCAAAGGGAGGATCAAGCAATGCTGGTCCCAAATAAACCTTGGGAATGTATAAGCATGGACTTTGTAGTAGGGATTCCCAAGCGAAACACAGGTATGGACAACATCTATGTGGTAGTAGATAGATTTTCCAAGATGAGCCATTTCATTCCATGTAAGACTACACATGATGCAAGCTATGTTGCACATCTCTTCTTTAAGGAGATTGTTAGAATTCATGAACTCCCTTTAAGAATTGTTTCAGACAGGGACAACGAGTTCATGGGCCATTTTTGGCAAACATTATGGAGGAGACTAGGAACTAACTTGTCATTTAGCTCAGCTTACCATCCACAAACTGATGGTCAGACTGAAGTCATCAATAGTGTGTTAGGTAACTTGTTGAGGTGTTTAAGTAAGGAGTATGCCCAAACATGGGACCTAATCATTCCTCAAGCAAAGTATACATATAATGACAGTGTGAATAGGACCACTGGTAGAAGTCCTTTTGAGATTGTGTACGGTAGACATCCAAGAGGAGTATGTGAGTTGAGAGACTTGGTAGTTTGGAAATGAAGAGTGGGCAAGTAGAGGACTTCACTCAAACCATCAAGGAAGTTCAAGAGAAAGTTAAGAAGGCCATCCTTGAATCCACTCAAAAAATGAAGGCAAAAATGGATGAGAAAAGGAGAGAGGTTCAGTTCAAGGTGGGTGACTATGTGATGGTCCATTTGAGCAAAGCTAGGATGCAAAGTGGTAATCCTACCAAACTACAGATGAAGAGGTTAGGACCTTGTATAGTCCTGTCACAATATGGTAAGAATGCATACAAGGTTGACCTGCCTTCAGATTTGGCTATATCACCAGTCTTTAATGTTGCTGATATGATCATGTACAAGGGTGAGATAGAAGGGCAGACTGAGAACCAAGCCAAGGTACTGCAGGACCTAGATGTTAATGTTTTACCACAAGTGAAGAAGCCTATAGCAGAGGAGATCTTGGAATCAAGAGTGAAGAAGTCCACTAGACACCAGGTCTACATGGAAAACTTGGTGAAGTGGGCAAGACAGCCTGAGTCAGAAGCAACTTGGGTGGAGGAGAGCAGGTTCAAGACACTGGGCATAGACCTGAATCTCATCTCTTCTTCTATTTCTTAGTTGTGTGTAGAGGTGGAGTATGGTGTAGGAGAAACCTTCCAAGCTCTTGCTCCTTCTTTCTTTTGTTGGTGTTATGCTTCTTTAGAAGCCATTGTATATGAATAAGAGCCATGAGCTCATTTGTCCTAGACTAGGTCCTAGTTTTAGGTCCTTTGTGTTTTGTTGTGATTTCTTGTGCAAGAGAGGTTGAGTGTGCCTTGGAAGTGTGTTAGGCCTTATTGGCATGTTATTGTCCTTAGGATAGCCCAAAATAGGCTTAGGAGTTATGAAAAGAAACAATGGCAAAGTTGCTTAAAAGATGCAAAAGTTGCATGACAACTTTTAAAAGTTGTCAAGCAACTTTTCCACCCAAATGGTCAAAGAATCTTGTTGAGCATGGAGAGCCCTAATTTTGGCACACCAAATAATGAGAGGGTAGTATAAGTATTTTCAAACCCTAAATTAATGGGTTGGATGTCAGACATTGTACGACCCAAGCAAAGTGATCTGACTGTGACTGTTTGTTGGTTACCAGTCAGTTTGAATGAAGCAACCAAGCAAGTTAATGGATTGATTTTGTGTGTAAAAATATGTGGAATGTCTTCTATGGTGTAAATACTTTCATTTTGAGAAATTAGATTAGGTTTTTATTTGCAGATTGAGTGTGTTTGTAAATAGATTGTAAATTGTCTTCTTACTGTCTAGTTTTGGATAGGATTGTGTAAATGGCTGCTTAACTCCATTCCCCATTGTGGAACCACCATGAAACCATGGGGAATGAGAGTGCAGACCTTCTACTATACTACAAAGAAAGAAGGGCCCTTGGAAATGTAGGGAGGCCATCAAGAGACCCAATCCTAGGCGAGACTGAACAGTGCCCAGCTAGGAAGGGTTAAGTTGTAGAGGTTTTGGAGAGCAAGGTTGGTTTGAGGAGAGAGCATCCTTTTGAGGAGGTGTAGAGGAGTGTTTGAAGCATCATTGGTGTGAAGGAGAAGCCTCCACAAATATAGACAAGGTGGCTATTACACAAAACATATACTATGACCCAGGCAGACCATAAAACTCTCACAAAACCCTTAAAAACCCCAAAATTCACCCAAGGCACTGTACGGCCACTTGGAGGCCTAAAACCTAGAAAATCCTTGAGCCCTTGCCAAATTAATGGTATTCCATTTTGGTAGTTTGGGTTTTTTGTACATCTTTTGTGAGAGGTAGCCCTAAAGGACCGGGTAGGAGGCCTAATAGGTCCTAATCCTTGTAGCCCTATTTTGTAGGCAAAATACAAAATAGTGAAATCAGTAGGAGGGATGAAGGTTGCAACTTCTTGTGGGCACATGGATGGATGTAAAACATGGTTTAAGACCTGACCTAACCTTGCTAAGACCTAGGAAGGTGTGGAAGAATCCAAGCCCTTATTAGCCATAGTAAGGGGTTTTGAGTCTCATGAGTAGGTGAGACCTTAGGTGAAACATTGTAACTCATTGGTGGGTGGATTGGGCAAGGTCAGGGGATTCCTCAAGCAAGGGAAGTCCTAGAGACCCTAGGGTGTGAAGAGAACACCAGGTGATCCCAAGGAAGGATCCAAGAGCATAGACTAGGCTAGTATATCCCAAACCCCATCCCATCACTCTGTTAGTCAATTCAGCTTCCTGTAGCCCTCCAATCTGTCTTAACACTTCTGCAATCCCTATTTTTAATGGGACCTGATAGGGTAGTAAATAGGGGGTGCCTCTAAATCCAAACACTCTAAAAATAGTAGACATAGGGTACAAATAGATGTCTCCCCAATTGTGAGCAATCTTGATATCCTCTACAAACTCCTTAGATCTGATAAACTCCAAAAGAGCCTTAGGGATTCTAGGGTTTTCTCTACACAAGAGGATTCTGATTTTAGATGCAAAGCATCTATCAAACTTCAAGTAACTTGCATCCTCCTTATCTCATGATAAAATAGTACTCCATAATTGCACTGGTATCTCCTCTTTATCCATGACATTGACCAGGTCCATCTCCTTTGCAAAGTAATCAGCACCCTTGAAGAGGAACATATGCATTAACATAGAATACCATCCAAATGGCTTGTCAACCTTATCACTCTTGATTCCTACTAACCCTTTATCATTCACATTAGCAAGGTATGAAGCATAATCAAATATAATGGCCAAGGATGGATTCAAAATTTCGGCAATCATCATCATATAATGAGTTTCATATTCTTTTCAGCATCTTCCCCAAAGATCTGGCATAGGGCCCAATACATACCCTTAGCTCTCAGGGTAAATAGATTGAGGGAGAATGGTTCCATTATGTTGGGGCCTACAACTATTAACCCCCCTATCTTTACAAAGAACTCTCTCAATGGGCCACTCCTAAGATGATCCCTCTATGAGTTATAAACCTGGGCTAATAATTAAAGTCAATAGGCTCTAACAAATTGGAGGATTCATTGCGTTTAAAAACTTTTCTGAATTCATCTTCATTGATTTCAATCAAGACTGATCCCTTTATGTTCCTGATGCATCTTGCCACAGAGTCATAATAATGTGCAATCAAGGTTAACAGGTCTATATCCATAAAAAACACCTGGAACCACAAGCTTTCCCACATCCTGTTCCCATATGCTATTCACAGGAGCTGGGGAATTTCTCTGCCCAAACCTGACTTTGAAAATTTGCAAGCCTGACATTCCTATTTCAAGGTCTCTCAACCAATTACCCTTATCATACAGGCCATCTCAAATTTTTTAGACGGGAGTGTTTAGGTACTAGCTCTTTGATCTTAGCCCCAACATTGGTGGACATAGTTAATTATTCTAAAAAATCATCACATATGTTTCATTTTTGGTAGTTCACCCTCCTAGTTAATTCTCTTCTTGGTGCCATTCTGGACAAGCAAATACACCACTAGCAACTAGCACAGACCTTGAACAAAGTAATTCACATGGCAATATTCAAGAACAAACCAGAATTATCAAGAAAAGCACAAAAAACCTAATTATCCGCCTAAAGAAAATCGCTCTGCAACAAACTTCGATGGAACAATAATAGGAATTAAGTTGATGCAAACTCAAGAAGACAAGTTGGCATTTAAGTTTTAAGAATTAACTCCGCATACTTCGGCTTTCTTTTTAGAATTGAATTCACCAAATCGAATTTAAAATTGGCTCTAACGGGTCATGATTCCTCTGAGTCTTTCCTCTGTTTCTCTCTTTTGCTACTTCATAGAACATAAAACCCATGCTCTTTTCTGTTGCGAAGCAATGCTGGCCATTGGATCACAGGAACCTGCATTGTCTTTATCTCCGCTTAATCTCTCTGCTTAAGTTCTGGGCCCTACCTTCTTTTTGCCACTTCACAATCCTTAACAATCGTGCACTTCTCCTTCGTGAAGCCTCGCCAAGCATTAGATTTAACTCAAGTCACCTGGCCTTTAACTCCAACCGAGACCAACGATCTCTTTTACTAATTGCGCCTGACTTTAATGGCTAGCAGTTTTCGCCATTTCACTGAGGTTGATCTGTGGGCATCTTCGGGCCATGAAACTATGAGAATCATTGGATCAATACTGAGATGAATGCCTTTTAAGGGGGCCCTACATCCGGGAGCCACTTACCCGACCTTTTCCCCTATTAATAAATGCCACATGGCAATCGGCCATTAGCCATGGCAACTCGCTTGGGTTCCACTTTGGATCTGCCACATGCCATCTTTCATTACTCCCACATAACCGTCGGTTACACCTAGGTGGGCCCTTAACAATCCTTTTAGAAACACATGTCACTTCACATATCTCTATCGAGCTCCACAAATGTAATAGCCTTTTTTCCACGTCACACTTACGTGTGACTTCCACCTGTCTTTCACAAATTCGTGAATACTAATCATCATTTAGCTTGTGGCCACGAAATCATGAGAACCATTGGATCGCGACAGAGTCAACTAGTCTTTAACTTCATGCTTAGCCTGCCCTTTGGGCCCACTGGCCCTTTTCACAACTTCGCGATGAATATCTCGCTTGCATCTTATTTTCGCAAAACTACGCGAACCGAAAGATCTCAAGAACTTGCTCATTGCTTAATCTTGTTTAAAACTGACAGACATGGGTCCTCTAACTCATCATTATCCATCTGGCATTTGGTCCATGATGTGTCACCTTCTTACTTGCCACTTTCAACTAGCTGGACTACTTACCTGGAATGCCATGTCATTTCGCTACTTCGCGAAAGATAACTTTCGAGCACCTTTAATCAACAAAACTGCACTGGCTGTTAGATCTCAAGAACTTGTACATTTGTTAAGCTTCTTATAAAACTCCTTGCCCAGGCCCATTAACCTTTTGCTACTTCACGAAGAGTAAACCATAGGCATCTCATGGTTGCGAAGCCACGCAGACCATGGATGTTTGCCTGACCTGATCACCTTTTAATCAAAGGAAAATCTTCATTGCTAGGTCCCGCCAAACCTTTTCGCCACTTCACAAAGGATAAAGCACGTTCAGTTTGACCTCATGAAGTCATGTCGTCCGTCCGATCAGATGGGACTTGATCAGTATTTAGCTTTAGTTTGAACCTATGTGTCGGGTCCACCTTTTTGCCTTTCGCTACTTCGCGTTAGATATATTGTGAGCACCTTTTGGTCGTGAAACTTTGCGAACCGTTAGATCAATAGAAAGTTGTACGATGCTTACAAGGCCCGATGGACACTTAGAAAAAGGGCAGATTTAAAAGCCAAAATTTAAAACATTTGAAGGGACTGCCTAGGCAAAAGACAAAGGGGGGGACACTTTGCACGACTTAAGACCCATTACTTAAGTGAATAAAGTAATGCAGAAATAGAAGCAGGAGGGTTTTACCAGTCATTTGAGCGATTTTAAAGACCTAAACCCTTAACCTTTAAAGACTTAGAATAGATTCGAAGCAACCAAAAGCACACCTGACTAAAAATTTCAAAAAAGTAGCCAATTATGGGAAAGGGAAAACCCATTTCTTAAACAGTGATAACATAAAGAATTATATAAAGAATCAGGTGTCTCAGATCTAATGTCTGATGGCAACCGGTCACAAACACATAAATAATTGATGATTTCCCACTCTACTTCTTCTCTCTCACTATCACTAAAATCATCAAAATATTCTTTCAAGTCACTAAGCAATTTTCTTTTAATGTTCTTAATAGTTCTCTGACAATGTGTCATCGACTTATAAGAAGACATATGAATATTTACCAGTGTTGATGAGGCAAGTTCATTGCCGGTTGTCTTTTCCTTCATCCTTGTTTGCCTAGTCTTCTTAGGCTGCACTTCAGGTTTTGTATCCTCAAAATCTGGTGAGTTTCTCTTGGTCTTCCGCTTCCTTTCAAAAAATTTAGCAGGCGCAACTTCCGGTTTCTTCTTGGTAGGTGACCGCTTGGTCACTTTAGGACTTGCTGATGTTACTGGTGTCAATACCAATCACAGTGCCTTTCCCTTCTTCACTGAAGGTTCTTCAACTGGTTTTATCCTTTCCAAGTAGGTGTCAGTTCTCTTCTTCTTCGGATCAAGAGGCGAGGCAAGTAGGGTAGAGGCATACCCATCTAGCATGTCATACATCACCTCATATCCCATGGGTTCAACTTTTTCTTTTCTGGGCTCCACTGCCTCCATTAGGCACTCATCTACTCTGATGGTAAAGCAGATGTCCTCTTCATACTTCTTAACAATATCTCCAGATATCCTCATCCACTGGCTCATCTTTCGCTTGAATTCATCAAAATATTTATTCAAGACTTCAGGATATCTGGTTCCCACCACTTGAATACTTTCTCTGATTTGTTTGGTAACCGGTTGGTTAGTAAACCATTGAATATCACTGACTCTCAGAAAATAGCCTTGAAAGTAGAAAAACAAACCTACCAAAAGTTGTCCAAATTTAAATCTTAGGGCACTGTCCTGTTTGATAGACTTCAGATTTATTAACAGTTTCTTCAGATCAAATGAGACATCTTCCATGATCATCCTGTAGGTGGCATTCACCACACCTATAGAGATAGAGTTTATTCTACTAGCATAGAATGTTTGGTATCCAATTACCATGTAAGCATACTTGACCAAATCATCCTTGATAATGTTGGCAGTCATTCCCCATTGGTCGCTCACAGATTTGGTGAGCTTAGTAATTTCAGTCTTGATGACTTTTCTTAGGGTTGGCACCTCACCAGTGTTGCAGAAACTCGTGATATCATGAATGGCTTCAGGCGTAATATCATGTGTCCTCTTGAGATACATCTTGTCACCATGCACTCTGCTCAAGATGATACGGATGTGATCTTCCATAAATTCTTCAAGAAAGTATATCCCATTGTGAAGTTTCTTCCTCTCCAGGATGTTGTATTCTGGTTTGATCTTTTTGTCATCCCTGCAAAACAGACCTAGCTAGGAATGGATCACTAGAGATCCTAGGTCTTCCAATTTACAATCAATGTACCCTGAAATATCACCTTCCACTGTAACTCTAGTGGGTATCTAGGATAGGGCATTGTATTTCATCTTTCGTTGGATAAAATCTACTGAATCAACAAGTGCACTAGAAATGGAGTGCGATGTAGAAGCCATGATTAATTGATAAACAAGAATTTTGATAAATACCTTCAGAATTTTGAAATTTAGGGTTTGTCAATACAGTGCACACTTCACCACTTTGAATGTGGATAGGAACTCTTGTTGTAACATGTGGATAGGACCTATTGTTTTATTTTCGGGATGTCTTCTGTGTTGGATATTATTTGTTTTGTTCTAAGGTCTGTTACAAGCTAGTGTTAAACTATGTCACGAATCCCTGTGAGGGATGTTGGCCCACTGCCAACAATCCCCCTCCCAGTGTCACTCGCCATGGCCTGCGTGATTCGAACCTGTGACCAAGCTTTGATACCACTTGTTACAAGCTAGGGTTGTCATTGTACCAAAAGATTGACCTATCAATGCACAATACAACCACTAGACTTATAGAATCCACAGGAGGCTGTTAAACCATGTTGCAAATCCTCATGAGGGATGTTGGCCCATTGCTAACAAGGTCGACATGGTTTGTAATTATGTAATTAGTTTATTGTCTGGTGGCTGGCCTGATTATTTGTGGTCGAGGGTTTGTATAAATAAGATGTAAGATCTCATTGTAGATCATGATGGTTAATGTGAGAGGTCATGGTCAAGGAATGTAATGTGCGAATAATGTAATATCATTTAGGCAGAGGAGTTGGTCAATAATTTGAGATCGAATTGGGTTTGTGTATGATAACTCAATAATGAATGAATAGTAACAAAGTGGTACTGAGAGGGGGGTGAATCAGTACAGGCAAAAACACACTCTTAAACTGGTTTGTCAGTAGACACTATGCATTGACAGACAAACAGTAACACCGGTCCTTAAACAAAGTACAACCAACAAAACCCAGAATAGCTAAGACAAGCATAAACTGGTTGACACTTATCTTCTCATACAATCTAACACTTCATTTCCATTTCACCCTAATGCATGAACAAGTAATCTACCATCAAAGATATACATATAAGCAACTAGATTAACATGATTCACTGCTTGACAGAAAACAACATAACATCACAGGAAGAAGGCATCACACATGACACATATATTTTTCACATGGAAACCCAACTGGGAAAAACCACGGTGGGGATGAGTAGCCACAAGCTTGTTTTTGAACTCTTTAGAAGTCTGCTCTATTAGGAGCCTTGTCTAGTTAAAGACTGATAGAATAGGTTCTATTAGGAACTGATCCTGTTAGGGATCACCCAGTTAAGGGATGGCTAGAATACCTAGTTAAGGGTTAAACCCTGTTAAAGGTTACCCTGTTAGAGGATTTCAAGAGCTCAATGGTTTTGAGTCACCCTGTTAAAGGATTTAGAACAAGTCGGTTAAAGCTACCCTGTTAAGGGATTTTCCAACTGTTGAGGTGGTTAGAGATCAACAGGTATTACAATGATCTGGTAACAGCACTCAATGCCAATGCAGATCCACTTAAGCTCCTCTTCACCTTCTGCACTTACACTCTGTAGGTATCACTTCTCTCCTCTAGTTTGGCAAGAATCACGTATCTCTTCTCTTGGATACACACACACACACAACTTTTGCCAACAACGTCAGAAAGAATCACAACATCGACCTTATAGGAAAACAAATAGGTCAGTAGCATAAACCCTAAACCTGTTAGGTTAAGGAATTCAAAATGGTTCAATCCTAACCATTGATCACACTACATTAAATGCAACAGTCTTGATCCAATCTCAAGACATTCTCCATCGTTCATTTTCCACCGATTTCATGGCGGTTGATAACCCATCACATGTTATCACTGTTTATAGACTTCGCACATTCCCGAGGTAGATAGGAACAATCTCATTCATGAAAGATCCTTCACGCACACAAGGCTTACGTGGCAACATGATCTGTTCTTTGTTACCATGATAACTCATCACACACAGTCACCGGTTGAGCTACATAGGCTTGAAGCACATCAACCAGAAACCCTAAAGTTGAGACTACCAAATGGTAGTCATACAATGCTTCCATGTGTCGATTCCCATAACCATATGTTGGTTCACCTTGAAAAAACACACCACTTCACTTTGGCACAAATGTCAGTTCATAGTGTTATACCGGTTCTCTTCTCTTCATCATATTGACATCAATGACAACACACAATGTCATTATGTCCTCATACCAATTCACATAATGCCAACAATCTCCCCCTTTGGCATTGATGGCAATATACAAAGATATCTCTCCACTTCACATCTTCTCCCCCATTTTCTGTAGATATCTTCTCCGCTTCACATCTTCTCCCCCATTTTCTATAGATATCTTCTCCACTTCACATCTTCTCCCCCTTTGACAACAATGCCAAAGTGGAGGCACAAGCTGCCCTGTTCCATTATGCTGCTCCCCCTGAGGAGTAGCATCCTTCAACACATCAATCCAAAAAAAAATTGACTATGCACTACCTGACTAATATGGAGCATATGCTTTTAGTTTACCTCCTGAAGGGGAAACACCCCTAATTTACCTCTTAAGTACATAAATGTAGCCTTTGGGAGAGGCTTGGTGAATATGTCTGCTAACTACTCCTTACTGGAAACATGTTCTAGTGCAATCTCTTTGTTCTAAACCTTTTCCCTGAATAAATGATACTTAAGCTCAAAGTGCTTGGTTCTAGAATATAAAACTAGATTCTTGGAGATGTTAATTGCACTAGTATTGTTGCAAAATATACTTACCGGTTCAGATACAGGAACTTTGAATCCATTTAACACATGCTTCATTCAAATTGTCTGAGTGCAGTTCATGAAAGATGCAACATAATCTGCTTCCACTGTAGACTAAGAGATACAACTCTGCTTCTTACTCATCCATGAGACCAGTCTGCCACCGAGAAAGAATGTACCACCAATTGTGCTTTTCCGGTCATCTACATTACCTGCCCAATCAGCATCTGTGTATACTTTTAAGTTGAAATCCTTGCTATATGGATACCACAATCCATAATCAACACCTTCAGATACCTAAGAATCCACTTGACTGCAGCCAAGTGGGATTCTCTTGAGCTTTTCTGGAACCTTGCAGTAATGCCAATTGCATGTGCAATATCTGGTCTGCTATGCACTACATAATGCAACTTACCAATCATTGATCAATATTCCTTCTCAGCAACCAATACTAAGTCATCCTCTTTGGATAGTTTACAACCGGTCACCATCAGTGTACCAACTGGTTTGCTATCTTCCATGCCAAAGTTCTTCAACACCTCTTTGACATACTTGTACTAAGTGATAAAGATTCCATCTTTCATCTGCTAGATCTGCAGTCCAATGAAGAGCTTAATCTCCCCTATGAATGACATCTCAAACTCTTTCTTCATCTCATCTACAAACTCATGACTCATCTTGTCATCTCCACCAAAGATAATGTCATCAACAAATACCTCATAAATCAGGATCTGATCTCCTTCAGACTTCAAGTAGATATTGCTATCTTCACTTGTTCTCTCAAATTCAATCTTCACAAGATGGGAATGCAGATGTTCATACCAAGCTCTAGGTGCCTACTTTAGACCATATAAGGCTTTATGTAGCCTACATACCATGTCATTGTCTTCAGATAGGGAAAACCCATCCGATTGCTCTATATACACCTCCTCTTCAAGTACACCATTTAGGAATGCAGATTTTACATCCATTTGATATACTTTGAAACCTTTAAAAGCTTCATATACAAGAAGCATACAAACTCCTTCCAATCTGGCTACAGGAGCAAATGTTTCTCCATAGTCTTCTCCTTCTTCCTGGGCATATCCTTTGCACACCAGTCTGGCTTTGTTCCTAATCACCATGCCATCCTCATTCAGCTTATTTCTAAAAACCCATTTGGTACCAATGACATTTTTATGCTCTGGTCTAGGTACCAAAGACCATGTACCATTTTTCTCTATCTGGTCAAGTTCCTAATCCATTGCCTTGATCCAGTCTTCATCTTTATGTGCCTCTTTGAATGATTTAGGCTCAAATTCAGAGATCATACATGAGTTTTCTCTGACCTTTCTTCTTGTAAGGATTCCTACATCCTTATCTCCTATGATCTGCTTAGGATCATGATTCAGCTTAACATATCGAGGAATGGTCTTGATAGATTCCTCTTGATTTTCTTCTTCATCCTCACCTCCATCAGTATCAGCATCTACATCTCCCAGTGTAGGAACACTGTTACTGGTACTTGGTTGACTAACAACCAGTTTCCAAAAGGTTACAACCAGTTCATTTACCGCTTGCTCACTATCGATTTCCTCCATTTTCACAGAGGTTTCATCAACTCTTACATTGATGCTTTCCATGATTCTCTGAGTCCTATTATTGAAACACTTGAGAGCTTTGCTCTTGGTGGAATACCCTAGGAATATTCCCTCATCACATTTCACATCAAATTTGCTCTAGTGTTCACTCCTCTTGATGTAACATTTTCTACCAAACACTCTAAAGTAGCTAACCACAGGTGTCTTACCGGTCCAATACTCATAAGGAGTTTTATCCTTACCTTTCTTGATGAGTACCTGGTTCATTGTATAGACTGCAGTGCTCACCACTTCTCTCCAAAAGGTGTGGGCTACCTTTCCTTGAATCAACATAGTTCTAGCTCCTTCAACCATAGTCCAGTTACTCCTCTCTGCTAGGCCATTCTATTGTGGATTCCAGGGGGCAGACAGTTGCCTCTTGATGCCATATTCTTCACAGTACTTGTTGAATTCACCGGAAGTGAATTCCCCTCCTTGATCAGTTCTCAAGCACTTGATCCTTTTACTACTTTCCTTCTCCACTAATGCTCTAAAAGCTTTGAACTTTACAAAAGCTTCAGACTTATCTTTCAAGAATGTGACCCACATCATTCTTGAGTAGTCATCAGTGAGAATCATGAACTACCTATCACCCTGCACACTCCTAGTTTTCATAGGACCACACAAATTAGTATGCACTGGAAACCCTCTAACTGCCTTGATCTTACTAGCCTTCACAATATTATCAAAGTTTACATGGCAGAGTCTCCTATGCCATATCCAGCTATAATCAAATTTAGCCAAAAGACATGTACTTATATTTGCATTCAGCTGAAATAGGTTACCTTTGGTCTGCATGCCGGTGGCCACCAATTCACCATTCTTTCCTTTGATTCTGCACACTACATTCTTGAATTCCAGAGTGAGACCACTGTCATTCAGCTGGGCAACACTCAGAAGGTTGTGTCTGAGACCATCAACCCAATACACATTGCCAGCACTACTCTTTCCATTCAGAGAGATGGACCCTCTACCTTTGACCATGCATGGTGCATCATTACCAAAGTGAACCACACCACCATCATACTCTTCCAAGGATAGAAACTTGCTTTGGTCACCAGTCATATGGTGAGAACAACCACTGTCAATAATCCACTCATTGGAATTATCAAACCGGGAGACAAGAGCCTTCTTGTCTGACACATCTTCCTTGACAACAACAAACACAATATCTTCATTTTCTTCATTTTCTAATTCCTCATCTATGACACCTTCATCAACTACCACAAAACAGTTTCTCTGGTTTCCTCCTTTGAATTTCTTGAACCTTTCCGGTTTGTCCTTGCTGTCACTATTAGGACAGTTTACTACAATATGTCCTATCCGGTTACAAGAAAAGCGTTTCAAAGGAAGCTTACCTCTGTATTTGTTGGTTCCTTTTGGAAGTTTCCTGGCAAGGAGAGCTTCAAATGCCATCAGAATCTCCTCATCATCCATTTCTCTGCTCTATCTTGGTTCACCATTTGTGCTAGCTTCTTTTCCTTTTTTGGATGGTACAACAAAAGCTTTAAAAGTTGATTCAGTCTTTTGAACACTGCCATCAAAACTATTTAGCTCATAGGCTATCAACTTTGCAATGATGGAGTTTAGGGATACCTTAGTCTTGTCTATTGATCTCAACTCCTGAATAGCAGCAACCCTTATTGCATAGACCAGTAATAAGGATCTCAAGACTTTGCTTACTATAGTGGAATCTTCCATTTTACCACCTGCACTCTTGATATCTCCAACAATGGTTTTGATTCTTATTCCATACTGTTGAATGGTCTCACCTTCAACCATCCACATGTCTTCAAACTTCCCTCTAAGGCTTTCTTCCTTAGCTTGTTTTACATGCTCATCACCACCATAGATATTTTCAAGAGTATCCCATACCTCTTTGGGATTTACCTTATCTTGGACATCAATAAACTCAATATCAGATAAACTACTAATTAGGGCTTCCATGACCTGCCCATTCTCCAACATCTCTCTCTTTTGGTCATTGGTGAGAGTACCGGTAGGGGAAACATAGGCATTCTCAACATATCTCCAGTGTTGAGCACCCATGCTTCTGATGTATATCTTAATTCTGTCTTTCCATATACTGAAATTTTCTCTTTTAAACTTTGGACGTTCCCTCTTCATCATTAGATTAGGATCTTTACCTCAAGCGGTTAAGCTTATAACATAGAGGACCTAGAGGATGCTCTGATACCAATTGATAACTCAATGATGAACAAATAGTATTAAACCAGTACTAAGAGGGGGGGGGGGTGAATCAGTACAAACAAAAACACACTCTTAAACTAGTTTGTCAGCAAACACTATGCATTGACAGACAAATAGTAACACCGGTCCTTAAACAGAGTACAACTTGTAAAACCTAGAATAACTAAGACAATCATCAACCGGTTGATACTTATCTTCTCATACAATCTAACACTTCATTTCCATTTCACCCTAAGGCATGAACAAGTAATCTACCATCAAAGATATACATATAAGCAACTAGATCAACATGATTCACCACTTGACAGAAAACAACATAGCATCACATGAAGAAGACATCACACATGACACACATATTTTTCACGTGGAAACCCAACTGGGAAAAACCATAGTGGGGATGAGTACCCACAAGCTTTTTTTTGAACTCTTTAGAAGTCCGCTCTATTAGGAGCCTTGTCCGATTAAAGACTGATACAATAGGTTCTGTTAGGAACTGATCCTGTTAGCGATCACCCGGTTAAGGGATGGCTAGAATACCCAGTTAAGGGTTAAACCCTGTTAAAGGTTACCTTGTTAGAGGATTTCAAGAACTCAATGGTTTTGAGTCACCCTATTAAAGGATTTACAACAAGCCAGTTAAAGCTACCCTATTAAGGGATTTTCCAACTGTTGAGGTGGTTAGAGATCAACAGGTATTACAATGATCTGGTAACAACACTCAATGCAAATGCAGATCCGCTTAAGCTCCTCTTCACCTTCTACACTTACACTCTACAGGTATCACTTCTCTCCTCTGGTCTGGAAAGAATCACGTATCTCTTCTCTTGGATACACACACACAACTTTTGCCAACAACCTCAAAAAGAATCACAACATCAACCTTATAGGAAAACAGATAGGTCGGTAGCATAAACCCTAAACCCTAAACCTGTTAGGTTAAGGAATTCAAAATGGTTCAATCCTGACCATTGATCACACTGCATTAAATGCAACAGTCCCAATCCAATCTCAAGACATTCTCCATCGTTCATTTTCCACTAATTTCATGGTGGCTGATAACCCATCACACGTTATCACCGTTTCTAGACTTCGCACATTCTCGAGGTAGATAGGAACAATCTCCTTCATGCAAGATCCTTCACGCACACAAGGCTTACGTGGCAATATGTTCTATTCTTCGTTACCATGCTGACTCATCACACACAGTCACCGGTTGAGCCACACATACTTGAAGCACTTCAACCGGAAACCTTGAAGTTGAGACTACCAACCGATAGTCATACAATGCTTCATGTGTCGGTTCCCATAACCATATGCCGGTTCACCTTGAACAAACACACCGCTTCACTCTGGCACAAATGCCAGTTCATAGTGTTATACCGGTTCTCTTCTCTTCATCATATTGACATCAATGACAACACACAATGTCATTATGTCCTCATACCGGTTCACATAATGCCAGCAATGTAAGAGGATTTAGTCCTCCGGTATTGAGCTTAACTGGAACTATACTCAAGCATAGGAGATGATATCTTTTGCAATTCAACACCTCTCTAGATTGTAGTTGATGAAAACTAAGAGGGGGGGGTAAATTAGTATACCCAAAAAAACTGAACTTAAACACTTAAATAGTTTAGTAGTCAATCGAGATAACAAATTTACTAACCAACCGATTAAGACAAATGCAAACCAAATAGCAAATAAGGCATTCACCCACAAGAGCACAATCACCATAACACAAGATGTTTTGACGTGAAAACCCAAATGGGAAAAACCATGGTGAGCAAAAACTCACAAGTAACTATCTGTAGAATAGAAACCAGACCGGTTAAGGTTAGACCAGTTAAGGTCATACAAAGTTCTTCACTAGAACAGATCCTGTTAGGAATCTAGATCTTTGTTAGGAGATAAGTCCGATTAAAGACTACCTTGTGAGAGGATTTCAAATTCACAGTTGTGAACCACCTTGTTAGAGGATTTGAAAAGGATTTTCCAAGCCTACCTAGTTAAGGGTTTCAGACTTGTCGAAGATATGAGAAGTCAACAAGTGAATGATCTAGCAAATAGCATAGTCTTCTTGGTTAGATCCTTGATAGCTCATTGTTAATGCATTTTAGCATTACTTTAGTCTTCAATATCTCCACACTCTATTTCTTCACACAAATCTGATCTTTTCTTCTATAATCGCACATACAAAAACCTCATCAATCATCTAAAACTCTACCAACTTCTAAAACCCTAGACATGATGTCCTTATAAAGGAATTTGATTTCATGTCAGTTCAGTAGGATTACATTGCAAGTTCCTAGGTTCAGTGCATCTGGACACATTTGGTAACACGACACAAAATCACCGCCAAAATGTCGGTGGAAGATAACTCATCATAGAAATATCGGTTGGTAACTCATCACAGAGTAATACCGGTTCATACATTTAACCGATTACCAGTTGTCAAAATGAAGACTAGGAAAAATGATAACTGGTGCTTTATTCCTTCGGTCTACTTGAGATCCTCGTACCGCTTGAGGTCTTCATACCACTTGTGTCTTCATACCGCTTGAGATCGGTAAACTCTTTCTACAAAACACCGATAGTCTAAAGACTATAATACATGATACCGGTTGGAACAAATACCGGTTGAGCATAACTCATACATACAAAAAGTGATCTCAAAACAAGTGTGTGTCCATCAATGACAATCACAACATCATAAAAAATTCCAACAGTAATATGGATTTGTATGTAGTCAGTGAGACTCGTTTAGTGATGAGCAGTGTGCTCGAGGCTATTGGCCTTCCTACAAGTGCAGGCCCCTTCATTGTAATTCACATACTTACTATAGAAGTATTATTTGACTGTGGGTAGGCTTCCCACCATGGTTTTTACCTTTACCGGGTTTGCCACATACAAATCTTGGTGTTGTGTGGATGGATTTTATTCTGTGATTATTGTTTAAGCTTAATTGGATTAACTGCTATCCCAGTATTATTGTTTTGGGTTCCAGTATTGAATTTTAAATTGCTAATGCTTCTAGTAATTTGTGACAACTGATTCACCCCCCCTCTCAGTTGTCTTCTGATTATCTACACTGTCTAAGAAAGTCCATGTGTTATTCTTCTCTATCTGATCTAATTCTTCTTCCTTTGCTTTCATCCAACATTCATCTTTACAGGATTAAATCACTGATACCATTTCAACTTGATAAATTAAACCTAACTCATTAGTTTCTAGTCTTCTTCTTGTCATCACTCCATTGTTCTTATCCCCAATGATCTTATCTTTTGAATGATTCAATCTCACATACCGAGGAGTCTTCTAAATCTTTCTTCTTCTTCCCAGTTCTTCAATTATTGTTGAATTTTCTTATACTGCCGAAGTAACTGCTTCAACATTCTGTTCCGGTAAAGGTGTTACCAGTTCAGTTATAATCATTTCCACTATCGCTTCTTGCTCATAAACTCATTTTACATTTATTTTTTTTCCATTTGGAGGAATTGATTATGTTTTGCATTGATGTTTTGTTATTGATGTCAACACTAGCGGTTTTAGTTGCTTTACCAGCACCCTTCTGGTCCCGGTAGGTTGTTTGGTTTCTCATTGGATTTGATCCGGCATGATCCAGTATGCTCTGGTATGATTGGGTTGTGGAATTGTCTTATTCGTGCTACTCAAATTCATTTTTAGTCAGTTGGTTTTGATCTGGTGATCGGATGCTATTTTGTTTGCTAGAAAGCTTGGTTTATGGTTCCAACGAGGGTTTCATCGGTAGAGCTTTGATGAAGATCTTTGATGATATGCATATGTGGTGTTGGTGCAGTTTCTAGTGTAGATTCAAGATGCTAATGGTGATCATGTTCGAGACTTGGTTGATTAGGATCATTTCTTTAGCGCGTGTGGACCTAAATTGGGTCCCAGTTTATCTAGGTTATGGAATAACTTAATGTAACATGTGGATTGGACCTCTCGATGTGTTTCTAAGATGTCTTATGGGTTGGATATTATTTTTTTGGTCTTAGACTGATATATTTTCTAATTATGTAATTATATTATTTTTTGGTGGCCGACCTTATTGTTTATGGTCGAGGGTTTGTATATATATGATGCAAGACATCATTGTAGATCATCATGGGATTGGGATATGGATATGCACAGAGCAAAATTTGTAATAATAATTCAGGTAGAGGATTTGGTCGATCATTGGTGATCAAGTTGGGTTTATGTAAGAGGATTTAGTCCTCTGGTATTGAGCTTAACAAGAGTTGTACTTAGGCATAGCAGATTATATCTTTGCAGTTCATTCATTCTTCCAGATTGTAGTCCAGATTTCTCTTTAGTCAATAGGACTCCTTTTGTGATGAGAAGTGTGCTCTAGGCTATTGGCCTTCCTAAAAGTGTAGGCCCCTCAATTGTAATTCACATACTTATTGCAGAAGTATTATCTGTTTGTGGGTAGGCTTCCCACCGTGGTTTTTCCCTTTACCATGTTTTCCATGTATAAATCTTGGTGTCATGTGGATGGTATTTATTCTCTAATTGTTGTTTATGCTTAATTGGTTTATTTGGTATTTTAGTATTTGGTTTATGCATTCTGGTATTGATCTTTTGGGTTCCAATAATCTAAGACTACTGATTCACCCCCTCCTCTCAGTTGTCTTCCGATTATTTGAACTGTCTAACAATCGGTATCAGATCTCTTGTCCTCTCTACAGAATATTAACCACTTGAGGAAGACCCTATGGTGACTAACGGTTCAAGTTCATCTAGTTCATTTATTTCTCTTTCGAAAAGATATTCCTAGGCTTGATGGAACAAATTACAGAGTATGGAAGATTCAGATGGAGACTCATCTGAGATGTCTTGGAAAGGAGATTTGAGAAATCATATAATGGTGTTACATCTTATAATCCAGCATCTGATAATCCTCCTCCAGAAAACTTGGATAAGGAGCTTGAGAATGACTATAGAGAAAGAGAATCCCTCTTGTCTGCACTTTCTGATCAGTAAATAATGGGATCAACTAACAAATCGTCTGCAAAGGCTATATGGGATAAGTTGGAAACTCGTAATAAAGGTGACCCTACTATTAAGATTGCTAAACTTGATGGTTACCAGGTGAGATATGAAAACTTGAAGATGGAAGAATATGAAAGGATTACTGCACTCATGGAAAGGGTAAATGAGATTGTTATGGGAATCCAATATTGTGGTGGAACTCGAGTGAAGATGAAATAGTATCTAAAGTTCTGAGAGCTCTACCATCGGCTTACAAGATGAATACTACTACAATTAATGAATTGAGAACAATGGCTAATACTTTTGTCAATAGAGATACCTTGGTTGGGAAATTATCTGCTTTTGAGCTTGAAGAATTTGGACCTTCTGGAGCTGTGAAGTTTGAACCTGCTTTTCATGCATCTGCATTATCAACCAGCAAGCAAGATTGGAAAACTTTATATGCAAAGGGATTGGATGATATGAAAAGAGAAGATGATGAGTTTCAACAACTTGAAGCCCTATTTTCTAGAAGAGTACCTAAAGGACTGGTAGGAAGTAAGTATGAAGGAAAAACACCTTTTATATATTTTGCATGTAATAAGATGGGTCATTTTGCATCTAGATATCCTGAAAGGAATTAAAGATTTGAAGAGAGAGATAGAAGATCTTTTAAGCCTAACTTTGGATATCAGAACAAGTATAAGTATGTTGGTAAATAGACTTGTCTCCCCTTATTTGTTTAATCTTTAAATATTGTAGACCATGAAAAGAAAGACAACTTTTCTACCAAATAGTTGGAAAATCATTATATTGATTAACCTTTGAATTAAGGTACAACTCTCTCTAATAACTATTCAATCAGCTCCAAATTATGCACAATCAATAGAATGATTTTCACCAGAAAGCACTTAAAGGTAATTGCATACACCAGTCAATACAAAATGAATGCAAGCACTGATTCATATATAACTCTTTATATAAAGCTGACAAACTTCATGTACACTAAAACAAAATGAAAAGCTTATAAGGATGAAATTTGCCAATACTTTTATGCACATATAGAAAGTATAACAACCTCTTCTTTGAAACAGATTCTCACATAAATCAAACTTCAAATATCAAACACATAGACTTGAAACCAAAGATAACTGTCAACAAGATTTTCATTCGCTGATGATCATCCACTTTCTACATACACAAAATACTTTTAGCCAATTTAAAGATAGTCTCTTCAAAAACTTAGTGAACGCACTAAAAGTCATTACGAAACATATTTAAAGGTCACCAGACCAAAATTTCATTTAAACCAAAGTAAAATTAACTTGGATGAGTTAATAGAAAGCAACCCTAACTGTATAACTGAAACTAAGGAAAATAACTAGACTCGCTAGCGAACAACTACTAGCAGTGCTAGTCATGTTGTAAGCTCAGTTCCGATGTGATCGCTTGGGTTAGTGTTTTGGATAGACACCTGCACCGCTTTTGCCACACTCCACTCTCAATACAGTTTTGAAAACTCCTAGATTATAGCTACGTGTGGCAAACTGATGTGAATTACTCTCTACTTCCAGAGCTCCTTCTTTCTCTTCACCATTTGCACTTTATCTCTGTGGGAATCCAGGTGATCAAGACAAACTGTGAGCATTGATTCCACTTTAGAGATCCTTGTAAAGTCTTCAACAGACAAGGATTTTTCCACCTTAATCTATTTGATGTGCCTGCTAAACTAGTTAATCATCTCCATAGTATCTTCCAAGGTTTCGCTATCCTCTTTAAGTAGTTGAACATCCACACAATGTAAGTCCTTCTGCATGGTTGCCCTTAAGGCTATTAATTCACCACGCAGACTGGTTGACTCATTATAACCCTGTTCAATAATCTAGTTGTGCCACTCAATACTCTCCTTGCAAATAAACATCACGTCTTCATTTAATCTAGACACTTCATTTTCAGAAAGAAAATTCATCAGACCATAACGCTGAATATCCCGCATCTATTTTGAAATTACTGCCCATTTGGATTTCTCTTTTTGCCACAAGACCAAGTCAAAGTCTAATGCTTTGGTGACTTCGTTGGCATCTTTGAAGATCTGGACCAAATCCGTTATGTAACTGGTTGCTTGATGCATGATCGAGGTGAGCCATTTTGAGAAAACCTCAGTAATCATCCTATTTCGTTGGACTTCATCAAAGAATTTTTGATTACCTGGTGACTTTGGACTAAAAGTCCTGAATTTTGTGACAATGGTAATGGACTATTGTGCAGAGCATGAATGTACTGGACCATCTGTGTTAAACTTTGTTTTAACTCAGCCTTGTCTCTTTCGTCCTTCCAAGTATGAGAGATAATTCTTTTAGTCAAAATTTCCAGATGTTTCACATCTACCACTCTGGTTTCGAGCCCCAAATTAATTCATTCAATAGCATAATCTGCTTCTAAAGCCATAACAACATCTTTGTCGGACTTGGGTCTGGCAATATTTGTAGTCTAATGCTTTGTTCTTTCAAGAAAATCAATCATGGTCTCCATTTTTAGCTTTTTGGGCTTTGTAGACCTTCCCAGACATTTTCTCATAGCATCCTCCATTGATACCGAAATAGGAACCACATTCCTTTTTCTGGTGATTGAATCACTTAACCATTTTGGTGCTAGAGTCAGTTCCTTAGATGGCATGGGTGGAAATACTATTGAGGATGGCGGTGTGGCACGGTCCATATGAGACTAGATTTCAAGTGTCCCTGGGTCTTGGAGGGTAGTGTCTATGTCAATTAAAACCTTGTCTACTTCAGAAATAGGGGATGCCATCTTGCAAAGTGCTTCCTCTGCATCCAAATCAAGGATGAGATGACGCACCGATGGCTGGAAACTCTTCTTAGTCCTTGACCTAGTAATAAAACCAGCAAAAGAAAGCTCACCTCTAGTGTCAAGTTTCTCTTCTTTAATCCTTGTTTGCCTTTTTCCTACATTAGAAACGAGAATGTTAGTTCAAACAAAAGTTTTACTTGCGATACTCTTCTTCTCACTTTGGCTTCTCGAATTGGTTGCTCGTGTTGGATGGAAACGGCAACTCCTAAGCCAACTTTCTGTCCTGCAAATTACATTGAAGGTGCATGTTTGAACACTATCCCTCATATTTTTGCTCCAATCCACTTCTGGAAGAGGTTCGTCATGTGCTCGCTTCATGAACTCAGAATCAAGTACATCTTCATCATCAGTGGTGACATCTGAGGTATCCATTGACAATCTCATGTCATGAATTTGCTTCAAAGTGAATTTGGACCAACTTCATTTCCTTACTTCAAATTCATCCTGGCAACCCTCCCAATAATCCTCTAACTGAGGAACATGTTGATCAGACACCATCTTCTTCACATACTGAGCAATGAAACCCTTACTATCAAAATTATCCCCTTTCACAAAGGTCTTCAAATGTAACTTTTTAAATTCTAGCTCAAGATTCAGTGCATCAGAGACAGACCTACAGCTGTAATGCCCTAAATCAATGGGAAAAATCCCACTTGTGTCAGAGTCCTCACCATAATCCTTTGCGACACAAGCAAGTTGCCTAGAAATTTTGATCAAAATACAGGAGTCTGAAACATATCTGGGTAGCCTAAATGGTTCACCTTTAAATCCTCCAACCCTTAGGTAAGTGAAGTGACTGAACTGTATAGAGAAACTGCCATAGATGTTAACGAGTTCAACTGCTTCTGCAGACATTCTCCTATGCAAATTACCTTGTAATTCAAAGGTCAGCCTTCTAGCGAAAATATCATTCCAACGGAGATAGTCATCAACATGCCCTTTCAAAGTAAGATTAGGATGATACTCATAAATTCTCATGCCTTGATCCCATTTTACATGAGACAATCCAGACCATTCTCTGACACAAGCAATCATATATTACAGATAGGAAGACATATAAAAATTAGGCATCCCAAGATAATTGCTCAAACCTTCATGTAATCTTTCTGCGATGACAGTTCCCCAATCAATGAACCGACTTTTATCCAAAGTGACCTGGATGAAGAAATACATCCAGTCCTCCCAGTAAAAAGAGTGGGAATTACCCTTTACCCTACTCAACAATATCACCAAGTCTCGGATTGCAGGAATTAAATGTTCATGGGTTAGAGGTCTCGGCAGCCTTGAGCCTCCTTTTTGGATTCTTAGGAGCCAATTCCGTGCAATAATAGTTCTATAATACTTCTTTTTCTTAGAGAAAATCCCATAAGATTTACCAATAGTCCAGTCTTCATAGGGTTCCTGATGTGAAATACCCATGGCTGCGATTATTGTCTGTCTATCAATGGACAACAAGACTTCAACATCATTTTTCCTTATACATCTATTACCCTTGTCATAATGACTCATACATTCTATGACTAACTCAAGGCAAGGGTAGCTATGGGAAAGGCGATCACTTCTAATAATCCGCTTTGTGCTACATCTCTCATCATAGGGTCCGCAGCTAAATTCCTTACTCTTTCTAGAAAACATCTAAATCCAACTGAACTAGCACTGTATCACCTAATTTCGGAAAAGAGCTTACTAGGGAAGATGAGCTCATCAATTTGGGCAAAACAGGCCTCATTTTTAGTTTGTGATTTTCCCAAATTAACCCAGGCAAAGAAGAAAGTGGAAATGGAAGCAAGCAGCTTAACAAAATACCTAGATCTTTAAAACAAACTGCAACAATTTAGAAAGTTGTTAAACATACCTTCCTCTATTCTCTGTAAACCTCTATCGCGACCTATTTTTCCTACTCCGAAACTCCTTCTCAAAACCTTTTCAAGAAAATAATAATCACAGCGTGACAACTACTTAGTTTTAAAGTTGAGAAAATCTTACCTATCATTACCAAAAGCTGCCTTCATTACTCTTCGTTAGTGTGACCTTACTTTGAAATGATTGTGCTAAAGCATGCTTTAAATGCTAAGTCACTCAACTTTTGACACAACAGAACCTTACACATACTTGTTATAAATGGCAGATTTCAAATCATTGAAGAAAGAATACTCCTTCCCTCAGCGGCCGTTTATCATGTCCTAAAAATCCGCATCGTCATCTCATGGCAAGTCACATATCCTCCAAGAAGCCTATACATTCAACTTTGAACTCTACAAAACAATCGTGACACAAAATTAACATGACAAATCATGAACCTTGAGCCTTGAACCAAAAAGGTTCAAGTTCAAAGTTCAAAGAATACAAAATGCCGACAAGGACTAGCAAAACTTAGAAATTGTGCAGGAGGAAAAACATTCAAAGCAACGCTCATTGAACTTTGAACCTTGAACCAAAAAGGTTCAAGTTCAAGGTTCAAGCTCAACACAATGAAACTAAACAATGACCGAGTTACATGAGGAAAACTTAAGCAAATGGCTTGACCGACAAATTAGATAAGCACTACTTCCAACAAGGACACATATAGAATGGAAATTTTATATGGGCCCAATAGTGGCTCTGCATGGGGACTAGAACTTGTAAAGTACCAAGTGATGAATCTCAAAATCTCTGGTTTCGCAAAATGACAAACCAAGGTTCAACTCACAAAAAAAACCGACACACCTAGGCTAATACAACAAAAAGAAAGTATGTACAACTAATAGGGGACACCTGTCTATAATTGATACAATTTTAAGTCCTGCCCATTATAAGACAGGGGTAGTTCAAAACCATCCTAGTAAGCAAGTTTAAAATAATTGGGCCCCTTTATCTTGTGAATCACATAAGGCCCCTTCCACAATGACTCAAATTTGCCATGAGCACCTTTCGGTTCTCCTTTTATCCCATAATAACACCAGGTCCCCTTTCATAAACTTTCTAGGCCTTGCTTTCTGATCAAAAATCTTTTTAACCCTCATCTGATGTTCTATAATCTTGTCAACCAGCTTTTCCCTTTCTTCTTCAATCTTGGTTAAGTACATAATTCATTTTTCAAGAGAGTTCTAAAAAAATGCATCTTCTATCACTATCTACAGTTTAGAAGCCGCCAACTCTAAAGGGAGAGATAGTTGTGTGCCAATACCATATACCAGCTCAAATGGCGACATTCCTATGGCCCAGTTCGATGAAGTTTGATCCACCCATAGTGCTTCATACAGCTCCTTATGCCAATCCCTGAAATTTTCACTAACCAATTTTCTCATGATGTTGATCAAGTTCTTGTTACTTGATTTTTCCTGACCATTACCCTGAGGATAATAATCAGAAGCATGTGCCAAATAAATTTTGTGATCATAGCAAAATAAGCTCAACTTGGATGAAGAGAAATTTGATGCATTATCTGTGACTATTTTCTGAGGGACTCCAAACCTGACAAGAATATTCTCCTTAAGGAATGTACACACAAATTCTGAGGTAGTTTTTTTAACAGGGATAGCTTCCACCCACTTAGTGAAGTAATCCATTGCTATTAATATGTGAGTGTGCCCCGCACTAGAAATGGGGTTCAAAGGACCAATAAAATCTAATCCCCGCTACTTAAACGGTTCTTCAATTACCATGGGCCTCAAAGGCAAGGCGACCAACAAGGGTTTACCTATAAACAACTTGCATTTCTCACACCTCGCCACCCAGGTGTATGCATCCTGGAACATCCCTAGCCAATAGTAATAGTTTCTCAGGATTTTGTATGTAGTAACCATAGAGGCAAAATGACCCCCGCATGCTTTATTATGAAAAGTTTTCAACAAAGCTTCTTGGTGTGGTTTATCCACACATCGGAGGAAAGTGCCATCTAAACCTTTCTTGTACAATATATTATTACAGATGATGTACTTTGCAGCTTTCAACCTCAAATTTCTTTTTTCCCTAGGAGAAAGATGACTCGGACAGTCTCCATACATAAGATAGTACGCCACATTGGTGAACCAAGAATTTCGATGATCAATGAATAGGGTTAAAGGTAAACTGTCCTCTTCTTTAGACTCAATCTCTGCTATCAATCTACAAAGGCCTTGTCCTTTGACTAACTTAGTGGGCTTGATATCCAAATTGAATTCTTGTATCTTGGAGACCCAAGATGCTCTATTATTAATGCCAACATCTTGTTGAGTCAAAATAGCTTTTATTGCAGAATTGGGAACAAAAACAATCACATGCGAATGAAGTTGTAGATGTCTAAAAATGGTCAACGCTTGCGGAGTCATACTTTAACATTTGTGCATTGCCTTATTTTAGGGTTTTTTGCATTGCATTAACATTTCTTCTATGTCGTGCACTTGGTCTTTATCATTTGCGAGCATCGAGTCTCTCTTCTACATTCTTCATTTTTCTCGCTTTCGAATTTGGTCCTGTCGATAATAATCTTCAGTCATGATTTTGGTCGATCTTATCCTTTCGCATCAATGTGTGTGCTCATTTGGCATATTTTGACATCGTCAATTCAATTTCATTTTGGACATTGTCAATCCTAATTGATGATAGAATTAGAGTTTTGTCCTCTGGTCAATCTTGCCATTTTGTGATCAATTTGTCATCAATCTTGTTGTTTTGTGATCGATTTCTCATCGATCATTGTCCTTTTCAATCTTGTCATCTTGCGATCGATTTCTCATCGATCGTTGTCATTTTCAATCTTGTCATTTTGTGATAGATTTCTCATCGATCGTTGTCCTTTTCAATCTTGTCATCTTGCGATCGATTTCTCATTGATCGTTGTCATTTTCAATCTTGTCATTTTGTGATCGATTTCTCATCGATCATTGTCCTTTTCAATCTTGTCATCTTGTGATCGATTTCTCATCAATTGTTGTCATTTTCAATCTTGTCATTTTGCGATCGATTTGTCATCGATCGTCGTCCTTCTCAATCATGTCAATTTGGATCAATTAGTCATTGTTCCTCATCAATTGGCATATTTATCAATCAAATCGTTTGTCAGCATTGGTCCTTTGTTAATCAGAATCATGATCGACCCTACATTAATCATCTTTTGTCAATACCTAATTGTCGTCCTTTCATTTCTAATTCATCTTCTAGGGTTTTATGAGTTATTCATTTAACCTTGTTTGTCATTTTCCCTCTAGGTTAAATAATTTATTTATTTATCCTAAGTCTTCTTGTCACAATTAAATATTTATTTAATTGGCTAACTAATTCCTCCCTCTTTGTGAATTAATTAATGAATGAAAAATTATTAATTAATTTACCTAATTTTCCAATTTACTAATTTCTCCTAATTCCTAATTTTCTAATTTTCATCAATTTTCTAATTTCCTAATTTTTAATTCATCTAATTTTCTATTTTCTCTAATATTTCTCCTAATTTCATGGGAATGACATAGCAAATTTGTCATAATTTGTCATAACTGTCAATCAATTAATTTTGACATAGCAATTTGTCATAATTTGTCATAATTATCAATTAATCAATTTCACATAGAAAGTGTCAATTTGTCATAATTTGTCATATTTGTCATTCTTGATTTGAAATTTCCTTTCAAATCTCTTCATGCTAATCTTGTCTTTTCTCCAATTTATCTATAAATTGGATGAATTTCTTCAATCCCAATTAATCACTTTTTCGAATCGATCCCCGAATCAATCACGCTTCTAGTATTCTTGTGCTACCATCTTGCCAATCTTGATTTCATCTCATGCTTATGCACTTGTAGGTGAGATCCACAAACAAAGCAATTTGAAGGAGAAAGAAGGACAATGAAGAATTATGAAGGAGATATCTGCATTTGGTTTGCTTTAATTTCATTTTGAATATCTTGTCTTCATGTTTTCTATTGGATGTTTTTAGGATTTGTCATTGCAATTTAATTTTCATGATTGAGCTAGTTTAAATTCCTATTTACTTTGATGATTTTCAAATTCCTATCTACATTAATTGGTGAACCCGACGTGAACTAACCCCTTAACCATGTTTTGAGTGCTTTTGATTTGTTTGCAGGTGAAAAACCTCAAGAAACAGAGCAACTCGGAGCTTTCTGGGCACTTCTGCGCCTGTGTCAAGGCATTCTACGCCTGTGTAAGGTACACAGGCACATCTTGATGGGTTTTGTGCCTGTGTTGAGGCATTCTACGCCTGTGTAAAAATAAAAAATAAAAAAAATAAAAATAAAAAAACATCTGCGCCTGTGTAGAAGGGATCTGCGCCTGTGTAAGCAATTCTGCACCTGTGTAAGCAATTTTGCACTTGTGTAAGGTATCCTGTGCCTGTGTAAGCAATCCTGAGCCTGTGTAAGGTATCCTGTGCCTGTGTAAGACATTCTGGGCCTGTGTAAGGCTAGAAACAGAGGTGAAAATCAGTGTTTTACTTGCAAATTATTTTGTTTTGCATTCTATTATTGCATTCTGGTTTTCTTTGGTACTGATCCTCCATGCAGCACCTTGGCATTATGCATGGTGAAGACACAAATGAAACTACTAACAAATCTTATGCAGGTTCGCTAGTCAAAGACCAAACAAATCAAACTTCTAACTTAGTGATTTTGCAGGTTGCCTTGTATTCCAACCGAACTTTGTGTTTGTGATTCATAATTAGGCACCTAGTATGATTGCTAAGTAGGATGGAATGAACATGTGTTTGCTTTGATTGTCGAGTTTGACATTGGAGTAAGAGAGTATGCTCTCATCCTTCTTAGGGTGATCAGAAATCCAGATCTTCGATACCATTCTCATGTCTTGGATTGTTTGTTACCTTTAGAGGGTCTGCCTTCCCGACCATTTGCTTTCTTTTGCAAGCAAGTGACAATCGTGAGAAGGGAATGACCCAAAGTGAGCACAGCCAGAGTACCTTGGCATTCTAACTCACTATAAATAAATACTTGATGGGAAAAAGCTTTGAAGGAAGGGTTACGTGGGAATTGTAGTTACTTGGGAAGTGATGACCCTTGGACTCTTTCTCATATCAACATCTAAGTAGGGCCTCACAGTCTAAATCGTGCTTGCACAACTACATTTTTTTGGTATCTTGGTAGGCCTATGTCTCAATCACACTTGCATGACACCAAGGAGTAGCGCTTAACAGAAATCCTTATTAAACACCTTGTATTTAGAAGCCAAAATACTTCTAGTTGCTTGAGAAGGAGGAGTTTGGATACTTGGAAGAGATACTAAGTTCGCCATGGGGAGATTTCCATGGGGACTGATGCTTGGCTGCCCTGAGAAGTGAGTGTCATGGAGGGGAGTCTGTGGGGTCAAGCATCTATGTATTCTCCTTGAATCTCATAACAAGTCTACCTCTCAAGTACCTACTGTCCTTACCTACCATAAGAAATGTGTGAATGAGCATGATTGTCTTGAGTCTAAGTTAAAATATTGTGTCTTCTTTGCTTGTCAAAAGTTGAGTTGTGTCTCATTTCAAAAACAAGACAAATTGATTCAAAACAAGGTTAAACACAAGAGTATTTCATCCAACAAAGTTCAAAACACCTTCAAACATGGTTGTCAAACATTTTTCAAAATCTTGTCTCAACATTCATGTCACTTAGATTTAGGTCCTCCATTGTCCATACTTAGGGCTTAGAGCATCATTCTTGCATTCCACTTGGTCTATTTCATTTAGGTGTCCATTTGCATGTCCTTATTAGGTTCTCATTTAAGTGTCCCCTTGCATGTCATTATTAGGTCTTCACTTAGGTGTCATATTGCATGTCCAACATTAGGTTCATCCTAGGTTTGCATTTTGCAAATTTATTGTCAACTACCAAGGTTAGGTTTCACCTAGGTCATACTCCTTTGCATATCAATAAGGGTCATCCATTTGCATGTGTCCTCTTGCATTAGAGTAATACCATTTCATAATTCAACCTTAGGTTTTGTCTTAGGTTGACATTGTCATACATTTGCATTTGCATCGTTGTCCTCATAACATTAGGTCACATTTGCATACCCTAGGTCTCTTCATTAAGCTTAGGTCATTATCATATCATATTAGGGTAATTTGCATAGTAATTGTCCCTTTGCATATAGTGTCAAAACTAGGTTTTGTCATACTTGAGTAATGCAAATCTTTGATAAACCCTAAGTTATTGTTAGGAAGTCTTGACCTTATCAAACTTTTGTCTTTTTGTCATCAATGTCATTTGGTCAAACCTAGCTTAGTATCCAGGCATATAGGTGAGACATTGTCAATTTGTCCTATTGTCACTTGGTCCTTTTGTCCTTTGAGGTCTAGACATCATTTCAATTTCCTAAGGGTCTCATTTTTAGAATTGCATTCAAAAAGTTTGTCCAAATCTTGAAAAACAACAAAAACATTAAGTTGCATTGTCATCCTTTAGGTTGCATTTGTCAGTCCCATTAGTTGCATTGCATAGTGACATGTTTGTTGAAATGAGGTCTCAACCTTCTTATGAAGCCATGTCATCACAATTGAGAAATCAATCATGTCAATCCAATCTCTACATGTCTCAGAACTTGGATCAAACTTATCATAATGATGTAAATGTCCAAATACAAAAACTAGAGGAGAAGCTAGCTCAAGAAAATGAGATTTTGGAACAAAGAGTGAAAAACATTGAGAAGAATAGATCACAAATGTCCAAAATGTTTCAAAAATTTCCAGGTCGAAATCCAAATATTGAGCCAATTGATGTAAGATATCTTCTTGAACGATCATACATACCAACTCTCCTCTCCCAAATAGAGATGATGAAATGATTTCAAGAAAAGAGACAACATCAATTTCAACATTATGTGCCTCCACAATAAGAACAAGAAGGTGTTTACTATCAATCAGATTTTCAACCAATACAACCAATGGTTCAACCAATTGTTCAACATATACAACCAATACAACCAATGGTCCAATTTCAACAATATGTCCAACCAACTATACAATGTCCACAAATGGTTCAACCAATGGTGGAATATAAATGTCAACAACCACAACCAAACATTCAAAAAAAAAGGTTGCAGCACACACCAACCCAAGTTTCAAACATGTCAGAACAATTGAACCAAGTCCAATATCAAAACATGACATTAGATCAGAACCAACTCCTTGCCAAACAAGTTCAAATTCCAGATACAACTATGTCAAAACCTCAAAAGAAAGGTGGCTTTATTGCAATGATCTTAAGGAAACTACCAAGTGAGTTCTTTGAGGAAGATCAAGATAATACAATTATGTCTAGCAATGCCTCATCCCCCCACAAACAAATTGACTCTCCAATGGCATCTATCCCTACAACTTTAGAAGTTTCACAAGAACCTTCCATATTGTCCTCATCAAACAATACACCCAAGGATGAAATTATCCAAGGGCTATCCATAATTGACTGCCAAGATAATCCAATTCATGATGCACATCCTTGTCATGTTTCAAAAATACAAGACCCAATGCCACCATGCACTTTATTGCCATTACCTGTTTTAGAGTACCCCATTTGAAGTCCCTCTTCCTCATGTTCAAGCATTGATTCCTTGCCAGAATCCATCACAAATGTTCAAAGTGTATTTCCTTCATGCCAAAAACATTGATCCCTTGTCAGAATCCCCCATGCATATCCAAAGTCCAACCTCATGTCAAGAGGATAATTTAGAGCATGAAGAAACGTGTCCTGAAATCGATGAAGAGAAAGATCCTGAAACCTTATCATCCCATCCAATTGTTGACCAGGATCCCATGTTCCCAGACACTCACAATGATTCCCCTATTCTTGTCCATCCTATCCAAAGTCCTATTGATACTCCATTCCCCGAGCAAGATCAAGATATCCTAGTCCATCCAATCCCAAACGATCCCCTTCCATTTCATGAAAACAATGTCCTTTCAAATCCCATTTACATTCCACTTCCTAAGAAAGATCAAGATATCCCTTCCATCCTTTCTGATGATCCCATTGAAAGTCAAGAGAAAAACACCTTTAAAGAGGATTCCAATGATCTTCCTCCTTGTCAAGATCAAATTATTCCTTTAAATCCTCCACAAGATCCTTTTGTTCATCCATCTCCTTGTCTTAATGCTCCATACACACTCCAATATCGTATTTCTTGTGATGATCCCATTATTTCTCCCATTCCATCTCTTGAAGAACCTGTCATTGAACCATGTCCACTACATGATCCTAATCCCCCTCATGATTCTAATGTGTCAGTGCAAGATGTTCATGAACCCTCGACACGCATAATGGGTTCTTCCACTTTGGTGCAATCTGATCCACTTCAAGATCTCGTTATTTCTCTCATATCATATCCACCTCATAATGGACTCGCGTCTTCTTTTCAAAGAAAAGAGTATCCTACAAGTCAAAATATTCATAAAGGCAAAGGAGTAGATCTCCATAAGAAAAAATCCCTTCATGTGAAAGAAAATGTTAAAGGTCATGTCTACATAGCTCACTCTCAAGATGTTGGTATCTCTCCATCAAGATCAAAACATAAACCTTCCCCATCATACTTTCCATCCATCTTAGGTCCTTATATCCCTTCGTCCTCTATGCAAGGTCAACAAAGGCATGCATCCTTGAGTAAATTTCATCAATCCAAAAGAACTCCACTTCATTCTTATCCATCCATGCATTCCTTTCCCCCTCCAAGCAATTTGGATGCCAAGTATAAAAGTCATAAGTCTAGCAATCCACATGTATTCAAGGATCAACATGTCCAATATAATCGACATGTCACAACAAAGAACAATATGATCTATAAATAAAAAGAAATATCCAAAAGGCCACAAAGGCCCACTGAGCAAAATAAAGCAAAGTCAAAATATATATGGGTTCCTAAATCCCTTATGCAAGCAATACACTCCAAGGAACCACAAAAGCATGAAAAATCAAAAACCATGTGGATCCCTAAGTGGCTCCTTGAAGCACAAAAGCCTAAAGAAACATCCAACTTGGCATCCAAAGTTGCTATTCCTCCATCCAACCCTCTCAAATTTGTTCCTCCATCACCTTCTTCATCCATTTTGGGCCCTTATGTCCCAAAATCCCAAGTTATTCCTCCATCCAAATCTCACTTTTCCTCCATCCGTCCATCACCCCTCAAGGTGTGTGCCAATGTCAATCTTGCCAACATTTCTATCCACCCAAGCACAGTTCTTCCAATACCCTATCCATTATCCAATGCATATTTTCCATCCTTCGATCCCTTTGATTCAATCCTTTGCATAAATCCTTGCCTTAGTTTCATCTCTTTTTCCATGTCCTTATCCTACCAACGTCTTTGAGCATACTTTTAAAGGTCATGGTCCATTTTTTTTTTTCAAGGCTACTATCCAAACAATAATATGCTTGAGTCCTTCTTCCATTCCCTATCATGTGTCCATCTTCTCTTCAAATCCAAAAAAAAAGAAGTGAAAAAAAAAATAAAAGACAAAAGAAAAAAAAAAGTAAAGCAAAAATAATTCGTCCACTAGTGAAAACCTAGCAAACAGGGGCCTTGGGTAAGTACCGTGATGAAAACCTGGCAAATAGGCATCATGCGTAATCTATGAACTTCTTGCATACCGTACTTGGGGACAGGTTTTATCTTATCATATCCTTTTGTCCTTCATTGTTCCATTATCCTATCGAACCCCTGTCATTACCCTTCATATCCTATTGTCCCTCATGTCCAGTTTCCCTTTCCACCTTTGATCTTGACAAGGCTGAGGATCATCATGAGCATCATGCATCTTGTTTGTAGCTTTTAGTCTATCATAGCTTTTGGTCTTTATCCATTTGCTTATTATAACCTTTCATCCATATTCCCTAGCTTATTGCAACTTTCTGTCGCTATCTCGTATCCTATCCCAACCTTTAGTCCATGTCCCTTATCCATTCTTGGTCTTGCTTATCCTATCCATATCTTATCACTATCCATACACTCTTTTTCATTCCTTGATCTTGATCTGACATAAGGATGCAAAATTTAAACATGTTTTTCAAAACCTCTTGACATATCCCTCATGCCATGTCACTGCTTTACATTGTCATATCCAATCTTTTGTCCCATCACGCAATAGCCTTTGAAAATTGCATCTGTATTGTCTCCATGATAAAAGGCCTTTGTCTTCCCTCTATCCACCAACATTTCAAGAAGATTGTTTATCCATTTGTCATATTCCTTGCCTTGCTAGACATTGGGGGCAAAAATCATAAAAATTGAAAAATGTCCTAAAAAAATCCCTAAAAATTGAAATAAAGTCCTGAAAAATTACAAAAAAATCAAATAAAGTCCTGAAAAAAAAAAATCTCTAAAAATCAAATAATGTCATGAAAAAAAAATCCCTAAAAAGTCAGATAAAGTCCTGAAAAAAAAACTCAAAACCAAAAAAAAATTTGTCAATAAAATGATCCCTTTGTGCATCGACAGATCGCTGAGCATACCTCCAATGGCAATCAATCACAATATTGTGCTTTACTAAAATCACGTATTCACAAATGAACTTTTTCAATCAAACCTGACATTCAAACTGATTAAAATTGTCATATCAATCAATCAACATCAATATCATTGGTCCTTGGCACACTATCATGGGTCTTATACAGGGTGTGGTATACTCAAAACCAGACTGTGTCCTATCTTAGACGGGGTACCGCATGTCCTGAAACCAGACAGCATGATCGTCCTACCAACACTTCCAACTTTTGACAATGAAGATCAAGATGTTTGTTTGACTTGTTGGAATTAGCGAGTCTTATCATTTATTTATTTATCTTCGATCATGTTCCTATGTTGCTCGATGATATCACTGAGTGATTTAGAGTAATCGGGATGGTTCATGGTCCCTTTTGTTTTTTTTGTTGTTGTGTTTGTTGTTTGTGGAATGTTTGTCACAAACTGGGGCAACTATATCATTGGGTGTCTGTGATAAGTATGTTCGCTTTTGTGAATGCCGCACATACCTCAATCCTTGATGTATGCACCCTAGGATGCTTCACTCATTCCTTGTGTGAGATGTGTCTATATTTTTGCAAAAGAGGTTGTGTTTTAGCCCTGGCCTTCAATGCCATGATGCTATGCATCCATTTTGCCACATTAAATAAAGGTTCTCACCTACAAAGTGCATTAGTGAAAGCAAGTTTTTCTTCTCCTCTAACTGTCCTTTGTCTCATTTCTTCTTACTAACATTTCTTCCATTAGTTTGGGTAGTCAATTCGGTCTAGTGCTCCGATCTTCAAAGACATAAGCTGCATTATCTCAAGCATTATATCAAGCATTTTATCCATTTCATTTCATACATACATCAAAACAAACACGTCAAAAAATATCCATACATGTTCCACAATAGTACATAAATAGTGCATAAGCCATCCATACATGGAAACTAAACATAAGTCATAACACATTGCATCCCATCATATCGGTGCATATCATATCATATATCAAAATAATATCGGAGTACAAAATTGGACTGTCTGTCCTAAGTATGGCCCACGGGCTGAATACATAATGTCAAACTACATCTGTCTCTGTCATAAAGAGCACGTGCCTCTGTCACTGGGTGCTCCCTCTATCCTCCTCATCCCTACCATGTCTCAAGGATGATGTCCCTCCTATCCCTGGTCCTGGCTGTGGTGGTCTCATAGGTCCACTCACCCCCATGCTGCTCACTGACCTCCGAGAACGTGGCCTGCTCTTTGTTCTTGATCGTGCCCGATATGATGCTGCTCTCTGCTCTGGTGGAACTACACTCTCATTTAGTGTCCTCCAATTGCGTATCTCCTCTTTGGTCTCTACCAACATCTGTGCCATCTCACATGCATTGGTATCCCTAATCAACCCAATATACTTAGTGACTCTCTGCCCTTCTTGTTGTGCCTGGTCTATCGCTGTATCTCGAGTTGCTATCAATCTGGCTATCTCTGCTCTGAACTGATCATGCTCTATCCTCAAGATAGCATTCTATCTCTCTAATGTTGCAATGTGATCATGCTGACTTGCTATGGTAGCCCTACACATCTCCATCTCCTCTATCCTAGCTGTCTCTGACTCTATGGGTATATCCTGCAATGACTCTTGATCGGCTGAATCTGGCTCATAATCTTCATCCTCATCCTCTCCATCCTCATCATCCCCCTCATCCTCATCACTTCCCTCATCCTCCTCATCCTTATCTCTATCCTCATCATCTCCCTCCTCTCCAGCGAGTGGGAAGTCCTCCTATCTCCTAGGTACTGGAATATCGGGATCTGTCAATGGCACTGGTCGTTGTCGTGCAAACCATCGCTCATACTCCTTTGTCATCCCGACGTCCACCACATCTGATCTCCAATCCCACTGTCTCTACTGTAGCTATATGAAGTTAGCATATGCTATGTGTGGCTGAATCATCCTCCCTCACTGACTTGTCTCTCTGTGAGATCGGGCAAAGTGTGCAGTTCCTCTAGGTACATCCTGTCTCTCTCCAAACTATCGTCTAACTCTCTATGGTAGATACATCTCAATCACCCTTTGGCAGTTCACTGGTTGCCCAATCAGGTACCTCTTCTATCTGCAATACAGTAGCTCCTCACTATCATCTGACCATCCAGGGCAATCAAGATATGGCCTCCATGTGAACTCTCTTAATCTGTCTAGCTCATGTCGCCAATACAGTACATATCCAAATGGACCTTGTCTCAGTACTCCCCCATAATAGTACACATATGGTCAGTGTGGTACTACCTGTCTCTCTGCAATCGGTCGACATATGGCTATGTGCTCAAAGTCCCATACCTGTAACAGTGTGACTCCACAGCTCAAAGTTTGAACTCCCTGATATGCTATCTGATGCAACTGAAAATATAGCATAGCCAGCACACATGGTCCCAATGCATACACCAGCCCCTCTATCGCCATCCACTCTAGCACTCTTCCCCATCCAATAGGGAATCCATGTCCTCATCTGTCCCCTGCTAATAGGCATGCTATCACCACTGCTATCACCACATATCGCCGATCATACTCTGATGCCATGGTCTCCCAGCCAATTTCCCTCTCTACGATATCTAGATCATCTGCATCGCACTCAAATAATCTGCACAAAGCATCTCTCCCTGTCACTAGGTCATACTCCATCATCTCCCCATGAATCAGAATGCGGAGGATACGCCATACATCCTCTAGTGTCACCGTCACCTCTCCAGTCACCAGATGGAAAGAGGAAGTCTCTGAATGCCATCGCTCTGCCAATGTGGTCAGTAGTCCTATGTTTTCCCTAATCTCAGGCATGAATGCGATATAGTATAATCCAAGTCCTGCTAATGTATCTCTATCCATGCTCCTGAGTCTATGTCATAACATGAAGTAGTCAGGTCGGTTCTCCCACGTGATCAATGGATACTGTCGACTCTGCATCACAATTGGGGCACACTTTGTCAGATTTAGGGTTTGCTCCTATAGGTTGCATTTCCTCATTTCATCCACAAATCAGCGTTTTCTTTATCTATTTTGACCTATCCTACCCTTATCCCCCTTTTCGAGATCATTCACATGCTGTTTTTGGTCAAATTAGGGTTCCCAGTGCACAACTGCGCCTGTGTACCCTGTTCTGTGCCTATGTAGCATCAACTTGTGCCTGTGTACCCTACACAAGTGTAGGACATCCCACACAAGCACAGGATGCACCCACACAGTCGCATAAGTCATTCTTTTCATTCCCTGTGGGCCCCGCAATGTCCCGCAAGCGAGCACAATTCATGAAATTGACAATATGGGTTTTTGAGATACATACCACTGCTCCCGCATCGTTCGGTCATCTGTAGGTGCGTACATGTTCCTCGAGGTGATCTTCCATTGGAATTTTTGCCATCTCTCTGCAAGCATCCTTTTCCATAGCAACAAATCCTTCTCTTTGGCTAGTGCAAATGAGCTCTTTTCACTCTCTTTGTCTCATTTATAGATCTTTGTTAGTGCATAGATGGATGTGCACTCTCTCCATCTTATGCTGGTCGCGGTCTTTTGCGCCTTCAATTGCTTTTCCTTTGTGTATCTGATCCTTGATTGTCAGTCTGTTTGCTCCTCTCATTTTCTATCATTCTTATCGATCAATTGGCCTCTTTTCTGGATGTTTCTGGCCAATTCCTCGAGGGGGCATGCATGTGTCATTGTCAGTGTCTGGGGCATTTTCATTATTGTTCTTTAAAACAATGCTTGAAATCGCATTGTCTCAAAGAGAGGCAAAATGTAGACATCTAAAAATGGTCAACGCTTGCAGAGTCATACTTTAACATTTGTGCATTGCCTTATTTTAGGGTTTTTTGTGTCGCATTAACATTTCTTCTATGTCACGCACTTGGTCTTTATCATTTGCGAGAATCGAGTCTCTCTTCTGCATTCTTCATTTGTCTCGCTTTCGAATTTGGTCTTGTCGATAATAATCTTCAGTCATGATTTTGGTCGATCTTATCTTGTCACATCAATGTGTGTGCTCATTTGGCATATTTTGACATCGTCAATTCGATTTCATTTTGGACATCGTCAATCCTAATCGATGATAGAATTAGGGTTTTGTCCTTTGGTCAATCTTGCCATTTTGCGATCAATTTGTCATCAATCTTGTCGTTTTGTGATCGATTTCTCATCGATCGTTGTCCTTTTCAATCTTGTCATCTTGCAATTGATTTATCATCAATCATTGTCATTTTCAACCTTGTCATTTTGTGATCGATTTCTCATCGATCATTGTCCTTTTCAATCTTGTCATCTTGCGATCGATTTCTCATCGATCGTTGTCATTTTCAATCTTGTTGTTTTGTGATCGATTTCTCATCGATCGTTGTCCTTTTCAATCTTGTCATCTTGCGATCGATTTCTCATCGATCGTTGTCATTTTCAATCTTGTCATTTTGCGATTGATTTGTCATCGATCGTCGTCCTTCTCAATCATGTCAATTTGGATCAACTAGTCATTGTTCCTCGTCAATTGGCACATTTATCAATCAAATCATTTGTCAGCATTGGTCCATTGTTAATCAGAATCATGATCGACCCTACATCAATCATCTTTTGTCAAGACCTAATTGTCGTCCTTTCATTTCTAATTCATCTTCTAGGGTTTTATGATTTATTCATTTAACCTTGTTTGTCATTTTCCCTCTAGGTTAAATAATTTATCTATTTTTCCTAAGTCTTCTTGTCACAATTAAATATTTATTTAATTGGCTAACTAATTCCTCCCTCTTTGTGAATTAATTAATGAATGAAAAATTATTAATTAATTTACCTAATTTTCCAATTTACTAATTTCTCCTAATTCCTAATTTTCTAATTTTCATCAATTTTCTAATTTCCTAATTTTTAATTCATCTAATTTTCTATTTTCTCTAATATTTCTCCTAATTTCATGGGAATGACATAGCAAATTTGTCATAATTTGTCATAACTGTCAATCAATTAATTTTGACATAGCAATTTGTCATAATTTGTCATAATTATCAATCAATCAATTCCGCATAGAAAGTGTCAATTTGTCATAATTTGTCATATTTGTCATTCTTGATTTGAAATTTCCTTTCAAATCTCTTCATGCTAATCTTGTCTTTTCTCCAATTTATCTATAAATTGGATGAATTTCTTCAATCCCAATTAATCACTTTTTCGAATCGATCCCCGAATCAATCACGCTTCTAGTATTCTTGCACTACCGTTTTGTCAATCTTGATTTCATCTCATGCTTATGCACTTGTAGGTGAGATCCACAAACAAAGCAATTTGAAGGAGAAAGAAGGACAATGGAGAATTATGAAGGAGATATCCGCATTTGGTTTGCTTTAATTTCATTTTGAATATCTTGTCTTCATGTTTTCTATTGGATGTTTTTAGGATTTGTCATTGCAATTTAGTTTGCGTGATTGAGCTAGTTTAAATTCCTATTTGCTGTGATGATTTTCAAATTCCTACCTACAGAAGTATATAATACCTGAACTTCTTCATGGATTTTACCACCGTATAAGACTGCTTCTCTATCTGTGAGTATTTTAACTCATGCTTCTTCAGGGGAATACTCATGAAGGAAATCGACACCTACTCATTATCCTCACCCTTCTGTACCAAAATCCCGGACATAGTATGCTCAGATGCATAACAATAAATAATAAAGTCCTTATTAAAGTTTGGGTTTACCAGGGTAGGCATATGTGCTATTGCCTTCTTAATCTCTTCAAAAGCCTTTCTGCCAGCTTCATTCCACCTAAAGGCTACCTTTTCACTCATCATATTCACAATGTATTTAGTAGTTTAAGCGAAATCAGGAATAAAGCGCCTTAAGAAGTTCACCTTTTCAAAGAAAGACCTTACTCCATTTCTAGTTGAAGGAAGATTGAGTTTTTGTATTTCCTTTACCCTCTGTGGATCAACCTTTACTCCCTCCTATGAAATGATATGTCCCAAAATTTTTCCTTTCGTGACACAAAAAATAGACTTTTTAGGGTTTAAGAATACCCCATGTTCTCTACATCTCACTAGAACCTTTCTCAAATCCCGCACATGATGCTTCCTTTTTCTGGAGAAAACAGTTAAATCATCTAAACACACCACAATAATCTTATCCCTCAAATGTCCAAAGGAAAGATCCATCGCCCTTTGAAAAGTTGCCCCTGCGTTAATCAACCCAAAAGGCATCCTGTTATACACAAAGGTACCTCAGGGAGTTATAAAGGTTGTCTTGTGTTGATCCTGCTCCGCGACACTAATCTGATTATACCCAGAGAAACCGTCCAAAATGGACACAGTTTGTAAAATATGATCCATTCCAAGTAGGGGATAATTATCTTTCAGACTTGCTTGATTTAAGTTTCTGAAATCAACACAGATTCATATCTCACCGATTTTCTTCTAAACAGGAACTATGTTCGCAATCTAGGTAGAATGATGTAGAGGATAAATAATTTGGGCCTTCAACATCTTGTCAACCTCATGAAAAATTGCTTCTGCTACCTTTGGATTAAAATTTCTTAGCTTCTGCTGGAAAGGATTAACACCTGGTTTCAAAGGAATCTGATGTTGGAACTTACCATCCCTGAAGTTCTTCAACTCATCATAACTCCATGCAGAAACATCTTTAAACTCAACTAGCAAATCAATGAACCTCCTTCTTTCCACTTCAGAACAACATTTTCCCAGATTAACAAATTTAGGATCCTTATTGGTACCAATGTTAATTTGTTCATACTCCCTAGAGCTTTGAATTATAGGATCTTTCTTATCTCTTTTCTTAACATATCCATCTTTCTTGTCAAAAAGACGTTCAAGAGAAACTAAACCCTTTGGGATTTTATTTCCTTTTAACTGCAACATCCCATCATGTACTTCTTCTGGTGTATCAGGAGAAAACTCTTTACAATTCGCATTTGATCCCTCATAAAACAAGGATGTAAAAATGTCAGCTCATTGTAAAAAGTTCTGAATCTATTTATCATTTTCGAACACCTGCCAGGATTCAGAATTATCAGGCACACTAGGTCTATGCACTAGTTCAACCCAGTAAAACTGCAGATACCGCCAAAGAATCAGCCTTTGAATTAAACTCCCTAGGAATGGCTTCAATTGAAAAAGCATCAAAGGCTTCAATCTCATCCTAAACACGATTCCTATAATGTCTCAATCTCTCATTTTTTACCGCAAATAAGCCCCTCACCTACTTAACAATAAGTTCTGCATCACCTCTCACCTTCAACATTTTGATTTGCAATCTCTTTTCTTCAACCAGACCTAATAACAAGGCCTCATATTTGGTCGTATTATTCGTGTTTTGGAATTCCAATTTGAAAGAATAAGGAATGACCTTTCCATGGGGAGGCATCAATACAACCCCAGCCCCTGATCCAGAAGATGAACAACTCCCATCGAATTCCATAGACCAGAGTTCATTACACTTACCTGAATCCCTTAACATACTCTCATCCTGAGGGTTAGTTGATATCATGTAATTGCCAAATCCACAATCTTGATACAAAATTTGAGCTTTCGGATCATTTGAGGGAAAAACTGTGTACTTAGCCTTTGTTTTAGGGTGCAACAAGACTCTCTATTTTCCAACTGTAATCATCACTTGAGACCAATCCATCCTAATTTCTCCTCCCATATCCTTACAAAAAGTGTGACTTAACAACATGCCATAGCTAGCAGGGATGTCAGCCACTAGGATTGTCAACTTGATTCTCTTAGCAGGGTGTGCAACCAAGGCAACCTGGGCATCTTTAATTTGGCCCAATAAAGGAACCTACTTGGAGTCCATGGAGTAACATTTGCCAAAGGTCTTTGTTAGGGTTAAACCTAAAGCTTTTGCTACAGCTGAAGGCATGACATTATCGAATGCTCCCGATTTTATTATGCAATTACTCAACTTATGCCCATTAATATATAAGGACACATAGAAAGGTTCTGGTTTATTTTCAAGATTGGGTTCAAGCAGATCATCTTGTAGAGGAATAGTCTCTGATGAGCTTTCAGGGATTACTAGAGCAAGACTAACATTAGTATGTGCTAGAGAATCAATACTCATGGGTGTTTGGGTTTCCCTTGCTAAGGCATGGGCATCATCCCCTTTGACAAATTCAACCAACCTATCCATTTCTTTCAGGTTTAGTTTCAAATACTCAGCCAGAGAAACCTGAACACACGATCTCTTGCAAAATTCAACGATATTAAAAGGATTAGTAAGAGAATCAGAACTTGAAGAAGCAATCCCTCGAACAATTTTTGACATACCTCCATGGCGGGTCAAGATTTCTTTTCCTTTCATAGTACTGTGGACGGGCGTTACAACATCTTGAGATTTCAAGCTCTATTGAGTTCTTGTAAGAATTGCGTATGAGGAATCTTCCAAAGAGACCAACATGTTTCCTCCCCTTTTTGAGCCGGAAACATATTCCATATAATGAATTTCAAAGTCGCCAGGCATACTTTGGGAAACTCCTTCATTAGCTTCAAAGATTGTTTCTCCTTTACTGATCATTTGAGAAAAATGAACCATCTTAGGGCACGAAGAACCAACATGCTTGTCAGTTAAATGAAACACACAAGAATTTGCCTTGAGGGGTGGTGCTTCAATAGAAAGTCTTTGTTGTACAGGGGGTAGTTGTAATTGTCTTCCTCCACCTCCTCCCTATTGATTAGGATATCTTCTAGGAATATCTTGATATAGTTGGGAATAGGAAGTACTTGCTTTAGGAGTTTGCCCCTTTAGAGAAATTACATCATTCATTAACCATTGGATAATAGGATCTAAGGAAGTAGTGGGTTGGGCATAAGATATTTGTACTTCACGTTTCCATTTGCCTGCAGTGATCAAATCATCCTCTAATTCAACTATGAGAGATTTAGCGACATTCAAATCAGCAACCCTTTGCCTACAAATCAAGAAACTAATCTCAGAGGGCATAGAATTGATAAAAAAATATTTGAGATTATCATCTGAAGGTTTTTGGTTAACCAGGATCTTGTGTAGGATCTTATCAAATCTCGCTACAAAGTCCCTCATGGATTCAGGAAGCTCCTTTTTCAACTGGGATAACTGAGCTAGGAGGGAATGTTCATCTTTAGCTACTTTAAATCTAGCTTTGAATCTTGTCTTCAAATCCTGCTAGGTCGCTATCACACTATTCGGAAAATGATAAAACCAATCAGCCACCACTCCTGTCAATGTCTGAATAAATATCGTGATAGCCACATCTTCATGTTGAACTGCTATTACTCCATAGGCTACACTAAAGGCATTCAAGTGTTCGTCTACAGTGACCGTCTCGTGCTAGCTAGATTTGGGCAAATGATCTCTGGCAGCTTTTGGCAAAGGATTAAGATTCAAACCTAAATTCAACGGCCCTACAGCTGCCCCCCACGGGTTGTTGGCCGCCATTGGGAGTATGATATTAAGAGGAGTAGGATTAAATGAAATTGGTAAGGCAACATCGTGCAAGACCAATGCTTGACAACCTGGAGATGCAGGTGATGACGAAAAAGGAGATGGAGGTCTACTCCTTTCCCCTCATCAGGAAGAGAAGATGGGTTGAAAATTTAAATTCAGCAATTCTTCAAAGACGGGATCAGAAACCCCCCTCCTTCTTTGGGATCTAGTATACGACCTAAAGTCCAGTGTGGAAAAATCAGGGTAACAATCGTCTGGGAATCTGGAATTGATTATCAGGGGCGTGGATAAAGAAAACCCTAGGAATGACTACCCTTTCAAAGACTAACATAGGCTAATCCGATTGTCTTTGTATTTTGCTAAGAAGAGCACTTATCCTGTCATATTCTGCTTGACTTCTTCTATGCCTCCAGGCTAGAGTATCTAGCTCTGAGGTAATGTTACTTTGTTCCTCTTGTACCTAGTTTTAATTTGGTTGCAACACAGGAAAAAACCCTTCAAGAGGCAATACCATTTATGAAGAACAGAGTATACTGCTACGACGACCTTGTTTTAAAAATAATTATTCTTCTTTCCCCAGCAGAGTCGCCAAAAATCTGTTGATAAACAGATTTGTCTCCCCTTATTTGTTTAATCTTTAAATATTGCGGACCATGAAAAGAAAGACAAATTTTCTACCAAACAATTGGAAAATCAATATATTGATTAACCTCTGAATTAAGGTACAACTCCCTCTAATAATTATTCAATCAACTCCAAATTATGCACAATCAATAGAATGCTTTTCACCAGAAAGCACTTAAAGGTAATTGCATACACCAGTCAATACAAAATGAATGCAAGCACTGATTCATATATAACTCTTTATATAAAGCCGACAGACTTCAAGTACACTAAAACAAAATGAAAAGCTTATAAGGATGAAATTTACCAATACTTTTCTGCACATATAGAAAGTATAATAGCCTCTTCTTTGAAACAGATTCTCACATAAATCAAACTTCAAATATCAAACACACAGACTTGAAACCGAAGATAACTGTCAACAAGATTGTCATTCCCTAATGATCATCCACTTTCTACATACACAAAATGTTTTTAGCCAATTTAAAGATAGTCTCTTCAAAAACTTAGTGAACCCACTCAAAGTCATTACGAAGCATATTTATAGGTCACCAAACCAATAGTTCATTTACACCAAATTAAAATTAACTCGCATGATTTAATAGAAAGCAACCCTAACTATATAACTGAAACTAAGGAAAATAACTAGACTCGTTGACGAACAACTGCCAGCAATGCTAGTCATGTCGTCTGCTCAGTTCCAATATGATTGCTCGGGTTAGTGTTTTGGATAGACACCATCACTGCTTTCGTCGTGCTCCACTCTTGATGCACTTTTGAAAACTCCTGGATTACAGCTACGTGTGGCAAATTGATGTGAATTACTCTCTGCTTCCAGAGCTCCTTCTTTCTCTTCACCATTTGCACTTTATCTTTGTGGGAATCCAGGTGATCGAAACAAACTGTGAGCATTGATTCCACTTTAGAGATCCTCGTAAAATCTTCAACAGACAAGGATTTTTCCACCTTAATCTATTTGATGTGGCTGCTAAACTAGTTAATCATCTCTGTAGTATCTTCCAAGGTTTCTCTATCCTCTTTAAGTAGTTGAACATCCACACAGTGTAAGTCCTTCTGCATGGTTGCCCTTAAGGCCATTAATTTGCCACGCAGACTGGTCGACTCATTATAACCCTGTTCAGTAATCTGGTTGCACCACTCAATACTCTCCTTGCAAATAAACATCATGTCTTCATTTAATCTAGACACTTTATTTTCAGCAAGAAAATTCATTAGACCATAATGTTGAATATCCCACATCTGTTTCGAAATTACTGCCCATTTGGATTTCTCTTTTTGCCACAAGACCAAGTCAGAGTCTAATGCTTTGGTGACTTCCTTGGCATCTTTGAAGATCTGGACCAAATCCGTTATGTAATTGGTTGCTTGATGCATGATCGAGGTGAGCCATTCTGAGAAAACCTCAGCAATCATCCTATTTCGTTGGACTTCATCAAAGAATTTTTGATTACCCGGTGACTTTGGACTAAAAGGTCCTGAATTTTGTGACAATGGTAACGGACTGTTCTGCAGAGCATGAATGTACTAGGGTATCTGTGTTAAACTTTGTTTTAACTCAGCCTTGTCTCTTTCATCCTTCCAAGTACGAGAGATAATTCTTTTAGTTGAAGTATCCAGATGTTTCACATCTACCGCTCTGGTTTTGACCCCCAAATCGATTCGTTCAACAACATAATCTGCTTCTGAAGCCATAACAACATCTTTGTCGGACTCGGGTCTGGCAATGTCTACTGTCCGATGCTTTGTGCTTTCATCAAAATCAATCATGGCCTCCATTTTTAGCTTTTTGGGCTTTGTAGACCTTCCCAGACATTTGCTCACAGCATCCTCCATTGATATCAAAATAGGAAACACATTCCTTTTTCTGGTGATACCATTTTGGTGCTAGAGTCAGTTCCTTAGATGGCATGCATGAAAATTTTGCTGAGGATGGCAGTGTAGCATGGTCCGTATGAGACTGGATTTCAAGTGTCCCTGGGTCTTGGAGAGTAGTGTCTATGTCAACTAAAACCTTGTCTACTTCAGAAACAGGGGATGCCATCTTGCACAGTGTTTCCTATGTGTCCAAATCAGGGATGAGATGAGGCACCGATGGCTAGAAACTCTTCTTAGTCCTTGACCTGGTAATTCAACCAGCAAAAGAAAGCTCACCTCCAGTGTCAAGTTTCTCTTCTTCAATCCTTGTTTGCCTTTTTTCTACATTAGAAATGGGAATGTTAGTTAAAATAGAAGTTTTACTTACGATACTCTTCTTCCCACTTTTTCTTCTCGAATTGGCTGCTCGTGTCAGATGGAAACGGCAACTCCTAAGCCAACTTTCTGTCCTGCAAATTATATTGAAGGTGCATGTCTGAACACTATCCCTCATCTTTTTTCTCCGATCCACTTCTGGAAGAGGTTCGTCATGTACTCGCTTCATGAACTCGGAATCAAGTATGTCTTCATCATCAGTGGTGACATCTGAGGTATCCATTGACAATCTCATGTCATGAATTTGCTTCAAAGTTAATCTAGACCAACTCCATTTCCTTACTTCAAATTCATCCTGGCAACCCTCACAATAATCCTCTAACTAAGGAACATGTTGATCAGGCACCATCTTCTTCACATACTGAGCAATGAAACCCTTACTATCAAAATTATCCCCTTTCACAAAGGTCTTCAAATGTAACTTTTTAAATTCTAGCTCAAGATTCAGTGCATCAGAGACAGACCTACAACTATAATGGCCTAAATCAATGGGAAAAATCCCACTTGTGTCGGAGTCCTCACCATAATCCTTTGTGACATAGGCAAGCTGCCTAGAAATTTCAATCAAAATGCAAGAGTCTAAAACATATCTAGGTAGCCTAAAGGGTTCACCTTTAAATCCTCCAACCCTTAGGTAAGTGAAGTGACTGAAGTGTATAAAGAAATTGCCATAGATGTTAACGAGTTCAACCACTTCTAAAGACATTCTTCTATGTAAATTACCTTGTAATTCAAAGGTCAGCCTTCCAGCGAAAATATCATTCCAGTGGAGATAGTCATCAACATGCCCTTTCAAAGTCAGATTAGGATGATATTCATAAATTCTCATGCCTTGAACCCATTTTACATGAGACAATCTAGACCATTCTCTCACACAAGAAAGCATATGTTATAGATAGGAAGACATATAAAAATTAGGCATCCCAAGATAATTGCTCAAACCTTCATGTAATCTTTCCGTGATGAAATTTCCCCAATTGATGAACTGACTTTTATCTAGAGTGACCTGGATGAAGAAATACATCCAGTCCTCCCAGTAAAAAGAGTGGGAATTACCCTTTACCCTACTCAACAATATCACCAAGTCTCAAATTGCAGGAATTAAGTGTTCATGGGTTAGAGGTCTCGGCAGCCTTGAGCCTCCTTTTTGGAATCTTACGAGCCAATTCCGTGCAATAACAGTTCTATAATACTGCTTTTTCTCAGAGAAAATCCCATAAGATTTACCAATAGTCCAGTCTTCATAGGGTTCCTGATGTGGAATACCCATGGCTTCCATTATTGTTTGTCTATCAATGGACAACAAGACTTCACCGTCATTTTTCCTTATACATCTATTACCCTTGTCATAATAACTCATACATTCTAAGACTAACTCAGGGTAAGGGGCAGCAGTGGGAAAGGTGGCCACTTCTAATAATCTACTCTATGCTACATCTCTCATCATAGGGTCTACGGGTGAATTCCTTACTCTTTCTAGAAAACATCTAAATCCAACTGAACTAGTGTTGTATCGCCTGATTCCAGTAAAGAGCTTACTAGGGAAGACGAGCTCATCAATTTGGGCAAAAAAGGCCTCATTTTTAGTTCGTGATTTCCCCAATTAACCTAGGAAAAGAAGGAAAGTGGAAATGGAATCAAGCAGCTTAATAGAATACCCAGATCTTTAAAACAAACTGCAACAATTTAGAAAGTTGTTAAACATACCTTCCTCTTTTCTCTGTAAACCTCTATCGCAGCCTATTTTTCCTGCTCCAAAACTCCTTCTCAAAACCTTTTCAATAAAATAATAATCCCGATGTGACAAATACTCAGTTTTAAAGTCGAGAAAATATTACCTAGTATTACCAAAAGCTGCCTTCATTACTCTTCGTTTGTGTGACCTTACTTTTAAATGATTGCGCTTAAGCATGCTTTAAATGCTAAGTCACTTCACTTCTAACACAACAGATCCTTACACATGTTATAAATGGCAGATTTCAAATCATTGAAGAAAGAATATTCATTCCCTTGACGGCCGTTTATCATGTCCTAAAAATCTGCACCATCATCTCGTGGCAAGTCACATGTCCTCCAAGAAGCCTATACATTCAACTCTAAACTCTGCAAAACAATCGCGACACAACATTAACATGACAAATCTTCAACCTTGAACCTTGAACCAAAAAGTTTCAAGTTCAAAGTTCAAAGAATGCAAAATGTCGACAAGGACTAGCAAAACTTAGAAACCATGTGGGAGGAAAAACATTCAAAGCAACGCCCGTTGACCTTGGCACCTTGAACCAAACAGGTTCAAGTTGAAGGTTCAAGTTCAACACAGTGAAACTAAACAATGACTGAATTACATGAGGAAAACTTAAGCAAACAACTTGACCGACGAATTAGATAAGCACTACTTCCAACAAGGACACATATGGAATGGAAATTTTATATGGGCCCAACAAAGTATAGGAAAAACAAAGATAAATTAGACTACATAGTGGATGAGGAAGGTGTGACTGATTCTGATGATGAATCAGCACTTGAATCTACTAGTGGTTCAAGAAATGGGAAGGAATGGGTGTTATTGGCTATCAAGGAAGATGTTTTGGTACTGGAAGAGAATGTACCTAAAGAGAAGGCACTTGCTGCTAAAATTGAAGACAAGGATGAATGGGTAATTGACAGTGGATGTTCACATCATATGTCTGGAGATAAAAGGAAGTTTCTATCTATGCAAGAAATTGATGGTGATCAGGTTAGATTTGGAGATGACAAAGCATGTATGATCAAAGAAAAAGGAACTATATCATTGGATGGTAAGCACAATACTGATAATGTTTATTATGTTGAAGGTTTGAGGCATAATCTTTTGAGTGTAGGAAAATTGGTGGATAAGGGATTTCAATTACAATTCAAGGATGGAAAATGCAAAATCATTAATAGATCTGGTTTGGAGATTGCAACTAGTACACAGACAAAAGGTAATATATTTCATTTAAATTCCAATGAGAGGACATTTTTTATTACACAAATTGATGAGAGTTGGCTATGACATAAAAGGCTATGTCATGTGAATTTTGATTGTATTGTAAAGATTAGTTCAACTAAGGCAGTTAGAGATATACCTAAGAATGTGAAGCCCTATAATCCGGTATGTAAAGAATGTCAAATGGGAAAATAGGTAAGTCTTTTAAGATTATACAAGATAAATCTAAGGATGTTCTCGCTCTTATTCATACTAATTTGTGTGGCCCTGCTAGAGTCAAAAGTTTTCTAGGTGATAGATATTTTATGCTAATCATTGATGATTATTCTAGAATGATGTGGGTTACTTTTCTAAGGGAGAAATCTGAGGCTTTTGAAAAGTTTAAAATATTTAACGCTAAAGTGGAAACTAAGACAAGATTGAAGATTAAATGGTTAAGGTCAGATCATGGTGGAGAATTCACATCCGGTGAGTTTAATAACTTTTGTGAGAAGCATGGTATTAGGAGACAATTTTTTGCTCCTCGGACACCTCTATAGAATGGAGTTGTGGAAAGGAAGAACAAAGCTATCTTGGATGAAACTAAAACAATGGTGATGGAATCTAGTCTACCTCATATCTACTGGAGAAAATTAGTGAGCACAACAATCTATACATTCAACAGAGTACATACCAAAGGAGAAACCAGTAAGACACCTTATGAATTATGGTTTGGAAACACACCTACGCTTAAGTATTTCAAAATATTTGGTAGTAAATTTTATATCAAGAGAGATGATTTCATTGGCAAATTTGATCCTAGATGTGATGAAGGAATTTTTCTTGGTTATTCTAATGAAAGCAACACATATAAATGTTATACCAAGAGATTGCAGAGAATTGTGGGGAGTGCTAATGCCAAGGTGGATGGGCTGAATAAAATTCAAATTGGAGTTTATGAGCAAGAACCGACACTGGAAATGATCACAATTGAATCGGTAATAGCTTTTCTGGAACAAAATGTTGAACCAGTTACTCTAAAAGTATTAGAAAATTCAACAGTAACTGAAGAACCAGGAAGAGGAACGGAGAGTTGGAAGACTCCTAGTCATGTGAGATTAAATCATTCAAAAGATCAAATCATTGGGGTTAAGAACAATGGAGTGATGACAAGAAGAAGACTGACAACTAATGAGGTATATTTAATTTTTCAAGTTGATCCGGTATTAGTAATTGAAGCATGTAAAGATGAATGTTGGTTGAAAGCTATGAAAGAAGAATTAGATCAGATAGAGAAGAATAAAACATGAACTTTAGTTTCCCAGCCTAAAAATAAGAATGTTATTGGAGCTAAATGGGTTTTTAGGAATAAATTGAATGAAGATGGTCAAGTGGTAAGGAACAAAGCTAGATTGGTTTGTAAAGGATATTCTCAGAAAGAAGGAATTGATTATGGTGAAACTTTTGCACCTGTAGCTATGATTCAAGTTGTAAGATTATTTCTTGCTTATGTTGCACATAAGAACTACAAGGTTTATCAAATGAATGTTAAGTGTTTATTTTTGAATGGGTATCTTGATGAGGAAGTTTATATTGAACAACCTGATGGTTTTTCACTTTTAGATGATAAAAACATGGTTTCCAGGTTAAGGACAGCTTTATATGGATTGAAACAAGCACCTGGAGCTTGGTATGCAAGGTTAGATAAATATCTTTTGAATCTTGGATTCACTAAGGGTAATGTTGACAATAATCTATATTATAAGGTCACTAATGACGATATACTGATTATTGAAGTATTTGTTGATGACATTATTTTTGGAGGTGAAGATAAGTTATGCATAGAATTTTCTAAGAATATGGAGAAAGAATTTGAAATGTCTATGGTTGGGGAAATAAAAAATTTCTTAGGCTTGTAGATTACTCAGACTGATAAAGGTATTTTCATATGTCAAACTAAGTATGCTAGGGAATTGTTGAAGAAATTTGGTATGGGAGACTCTAAACCAGTAAGTACTCCTATGATTACAAGTGAGAAATTGACAAGATGTTTCTGCACTGGTAAATCCTACAAGATACAACTCTATGATTGGTGGTCTACTATATTTGACTCAAACTAGGCCTGACACAATGAATGTTGTTTGTATCACATCTAAATATCAAAGTGATCCTCGAGAAAATCATGAGAGTGAGGTGAAAATAATTTTTAGATACTTACAAGGTACATCTGAATATGGTTTGTGGTACCCTAAGGATGATGACTATACTTTATGTACATATACAGATGCAGATTGGGCTAGAGATGTTGATGATCAGAAAAGTACATCTAGTGGAGCTTTCTTTCTTGGAAAGAAGTTGCTTTTATGGATAAACAAGAAACAATCATGTAGTTCTTTATCTATTGTTGAAGCTCAGTATGTTGTTGCTGCTACTAACTGTACATAAGTCTTATGGATGAAGCAAATTGTGAAGGATATCAAAGTGCATTGCACTGGACCAGTAGTTATTCACTGTGATAACTCTACTGCTATTGGCATGTCAAATAATCCAGTATTTCACTCTAAGACAAAGCACATATCTATCAAGTATAACTTTTTGAAGGACAAGGTGGAAGAAAGTGAAGTTAGATTGGTTTATGTGAACACTAAAGAGAAAATTGTAAACATTTTCACTAAACATTTGCCTAAAAAATCATTTGAGTACCTCAGAGATAGGCTAGGGGTTTTTGGCCCTCCAACGGAAAACTGATTGATGCTTTTTGGCATCAATCTGGTATGCATTATCAAAGATATCGTTCATTTTGACACTGATGTCGGGATGCTACTACTCAGGGGGAGTAGTTAGGTTTGTAATTCAGTGGTTTATATTTTTGCTTTGATATTTTTGTCAGATTTCTAGCATTGATGTCAAAGGGGAAGAGATATATGTGAAAAATAGAGCTTTACAAAGATATCATTCACAGGGGGGGTTTGGTCTTTGTTTTAGAACTTCATTGCTCTATCTTTGTGTGGGAGATCATTGGTTGTCTTCCATTGGGGGAGACTTGTTTGGCATTTCTTGGTACTTAGATTTTTTTCACATCTAGTATTGCCATCAATGCCAAAGGGGAAGATTGTTGGCCATTTGGAGGAATTGATTATGTGTTGCATTGATGTCAACACTAGTTGTTTTGGTTGCTTTACCGACACCCTTCTGGTCTTGGTAGGTTGTTTGGTTTCTGGTTGGATTTGATCTGGCATGATCTGGTATGCTCTGGTACGATAAGGTTATGGAATTGTCTTATTCATGCTATTCATATTCATATTCAGCCAGTTGGTTTTGATCGAGTGATCGAATGTTATCGTGTTTGCTAGAAAGCTTGGTTTGTGGTTCTGGTGAGGGTTTCACTGACAGATATTTGATTAAGATCTTTGATGATATGCATAAGTCATGTTGGTGCAGCTTCTAGTGGAGATTTAGGATGTTGATGGTGATCATATTTGAGACTTGGTTGATTGGGATCATTGCTTTAGCGTGTGTGGACCTAAATTGGGTCCCGGTTTATCTAGGTTATGGACTGGCTTAATGTAACGTGTGGATTGGACCTCTTGATGTGTTTTCGAGATGTCTTATGGCTTGAATATTAGTTTTTTGGTCTAAGGATGACATCTTTTGTAATTATGTAATTGTATTATTGTCTAGTGGTTGACCTTATTGTTTATGGTCGAGGGTTTGTATATATTTGATGTAAGATCACATTGTAGATCATCATGGGAATGGGATATGGATATGTAAGGAATGGATAATTTAATAATCATTCAGGTAGAGATTTGGTCGATCATTGGTGATTGAGTTGGGCTTATGTAAGAGGATTTAGTCCTCTGGTATTAAGCTTAACTGAAACTGTACTCAGGCATAGGAGATGGTATCTTTGCAGTTCATTCACTCTTTAGGATTGTAATCTAGATTTCTATGTAGTTGGTGAGACTCCTTTTGTGATGAGCAGTGCGCTCTAGCTTGTTGGTCTTCCTACAAGTGCAAGCCCCTCAATTGTAATTTGCATACTTACTGCAGAAGTATTATCTGACTATGGGTAGGCTTCCCACTGTGGTTTTTTCCTTTACCAGGTTTTCCACGTACAAATCTTTGTGTCATGTAGATGGTATTTATTCTCTGATTATTGTTTATGCTTAATTGGTTTATCTTCTATTTAGGTATTTGGTTTATGCATTCTGGTATTAATCTTTTGGGTTCCGGTATTAAAGTTTTAATTGCTTATGGTTCCGGTAATCTGAGACAACTAATTCAACACCCCCCCCCCTCTCAGTTGTCTTCTGGTTATTTTAACTATCTAACACTATTCAGCTCATCCACCTTGACATTAGCATTCTCCACAATTCTCTACAATCTCTTGTTATAACATCTATATGCTCTGATTTCATTAGAATAACCAAGAAATATGCCTCATCACATCTAGGATCAAAATTGCCAATTATATCATCTCTCCTGATATAATATTAACTACCAAAGATTCTGAAATACTTAACTGTAGGTGTATTTCCAACCCATAATTAATAAGGTAGATCGACTTCCATCATCATTTTTCTAGAAGCATCCAAGATAGTTATGTTCTTCCTTTCCACAACTCCATTTAGTTGAGCTATTTGGGGAGCAGAAAATTGTCTCTTAATACCATGCCCCTCACAAAAGTTGTTAAACTCACCGGATGTGAATTTTCCACCATGATCTAACCTTAAACATTTGATCTTCAATCATGTCTCTATCTCCACTTTAGCTTTAAAGATTTTAAACTTTTCAAAAGCCTCAGATTTTTCCTTTAGAAAAGTAACGCACATCATTCTAGAATAATCATCAATGATTAACATGAAATATCTATCACCTTGAAAACTTTTAACTCTAGCAGGGCCACACAAATAAGTATGAATAAGATCAAGAAAATCATTAGATTTATCTTGTATACTCCTAAAAGAGGTTTTGACCTATTTTACCATTTGACATTCTTTACATACCGGATTATAGGGCTTCACAATCTTAGATATATCTCTAACTGTCTTAGTTGAACTGATCTTTACAATGCAATCAAAATTCACATGAAATGGCCTTTTATGCCATAGCCAACTCTCATCAATTTGTGCAATTAAACATGTCTTCTCACCGGAATTCATATGAAATATATTACCTTTTGTCTATGTACCGGTTGCAATCTCCAAACCAGATCTATTAATGATTTTGCATTTTCCATCCTTGAACAATAATTGAAATCCCTTATCCACCAATTGTCCTACACTCAAAAGATTATGCCTCAAACTTTCAACATAATAAACATTATCATTAATAGATTGAGTTGGGTTTATGTAAGAGGATTTAGTCCTCTGGTATTAAGCTTAACCGAAACTGTACTCAAGCATAGGAGATGCTATCTTTGTAGTTCATTCATTAATAGATTGAGTTGGGTTTATGTAAGAGGATTTAGTCCTCTTGTATTAAGCTTAACCGAAACTGTACTTAGAAAGTACACATAAGAGGGCTTCTCTTGCTCTACAATTATTCTCAAGCTCCTTGTCTAGGTTTGCGGGAGGAGGATTGCCAGATGCCGGATTATAAGGTGTGACACCATCCTGTGTGATCTCCCAAATATCATTTCCAAGACATCTCAGATGAGTTTCCATTAGAATCTTCCATACTATGTAATTTGTTCCATCGAGCCTAGGAATATCTCTCTGGAAGATAGCTCCAGATGAACTAGATGAACTTGTACTGTTAGATGTCATAGGATCTTCCTCAAGTGGTTAAGCTTTCTGCAAAGAGGACCAAAGATCTGATACCAATTGTTAGACAATTCGAATAACCAGAAGACAACTGAGAGGGGGGGGTGAATCAGTTGTCACAGATTGTCATAACCATTAGCAATTAAAACTTTAATACCAGAATGCATAAACCAAATACCGGAATAGCAGTTAAACGAATTAAGCATAAGCAATAATCACAGAATAAATACCATCCACATGACACCAAGATTTATACGTGGAAAACCTGGTGAAGGGAAAAACCACGATGGGAAGCCTACCCACAGTCGGATAATACTTATGCAGTAAGTATGTGAATTATAATTTAGGGGCCTGCACTTGTAGGAAGGCCAACGACCTAGAGTGCACTACTCATCACAAAAGGAGCCTCACTGACTACATAAAAATCCAAGACTACAATCCGGAGAAGTGTTGAACTGCAAAAGATAGCATCTCCTATGCCTGAGTACAGTTCTGGTTAAGCTCAATACTGGAGGACTAAATCCTCTTACATAAACCCAATTCGATCTCCAATGATTGACCAAATCCTCTACCTAAGTGATATTACATTATTTGCACATTATATATCCACATCCCTTGATCTCTACCTTATCCTATATTCTACAATGAGATCTTACATCTATATATACAAACCCTTGACCATAAACAATCAGGTCAGCCACCAGATAGTAAACCAATTATATAATTACAAACCATGTCGGCCTTAGACCAAACAAATAATATCCAACACATAAGACATCCCAAAAATATATTGAGAGGTCCAATCCACACATTACATAAAAGTCGGTCCATAACCTAGATCAATCGGGACCCAGTATAGGTCCACACATTACAATAATGATCTCCATCCACCAAGTCTTGAACATGATGACCATCAGTATTCTGAAACTCCACCAAAAGCTGCACCAACACCACCTATGCATTTCATCAAAGATCTTCATCAAAAGCTCTACCGATGAAACCCTCGTCGGAACCAAGCTTCTAAGCAAACAAGATAGCATACGATCACCAAACCAAAACCAACTTATTGAATATGAGCATGAGTATCAAGAACAAGCCAATTCCATAAACAAAATCATACTAGAGCCTACCGGATCATGCCAGATCCAAACCAACCAGAAAACCACTCATCCTATCGGGGCCAGAAGGGTGTCAGTAAAGCATCCAAACAACCAATGTTAGTATCAATGACAAAACATCAATGCAACACATAATCAATTCCACCAAATGGCCAACATCCTCTTTGTCGGCATCCACCTCAGCTCAATTCACTATGTTGGTTTAGGATCAGTTACCAACCAAAACATACAACCGGAGATACCTATTGGTTCATCTTACCTTGCTGGTTATAAAGTAACTGGTCAACCTTCAAACCATGTAGTCTCTTGTTCTACCGATCGGATCACATCTGCCTGATCACCAACCTCAGACATATGTCGCATGTCCATCTGATGGGGGCTCTTCACTTTGTCTCTTTTGTTGACTTACTAGTAGATAATGCTTCTACCTGCATACCAGTTGAATATACCAGTCTTTGCTTTCTTATGCATGCTTATCGGTAAATATCTATACCGGTAACCTCTCCTGCTTGCATCTTGCATGCACCATGTATACCAGTAGCCATCCATACCGGTGACATGTTATACATACCGGTTGACATCAATGACAACACAATGCCAACATTTCTTTCTTATAAATAATAATAAAATATGATTGTGTCTTTGTATGTTAGTGTAAATGGTGTTGGTCTTTCACACTAACAGCTTGAAGGAAACTTTAACAACTATCAACATACCAATATTGAAATAAAATATATTAAGAGTCTTTTCAATATTAGTATGATGATTAAGAGTCTTAGCAATATATAACAAAAAGCCGAAAGATCTAAAACCAATCACCTAGTGGCTAAGTGAGCGCATTACTCCAGTCATCAGTGATGAACTTAAAAAGATCCTTATAGTTCCCTATTATGACATTAGTGCCTAAGTGAGTGCCTTGTATGAAGCGATGTTGAATGAAACTAATTGTGACAATACACCAGTTGATTTCCTATTATCATGTCGATACTACTACTATGTATGTTTTACTTCCTATTATGAACATGAAATGAGTTAGCTAGTGGGCGAGTAGTGATGGTACTTTGAACCTTCTTTAGTGTGAAAGTTGGAAATATTTTGGTGAGGTTTCATGATCTATGCCAACTATCATGATTCCTTTGTAGAACTATAAGAATATGTTGGTAAGGTATTCCATGTTGATTTTGTAGTGAGATTTCTTATCATTTCATCAAAATGTTTTGAAATGGTGAATGTTGGTTGTGGGGTTAAGGAATCAACACACATTAAGATATAGCTTTTTTAACTTAAAATGATCAATAACATTGTTGTAAGTCAAAATTATGGTGTACTTTTGTAGTTATTGATTGTATATGATTATAATCATTCTTATAGTGTGCTTCTTCCCAATGTGCCATCCACTAGGAATTACTATATAGGGGATTATTTGTGATTGTAGAAATTTTTGAATTTTGGATGTTGATTGAAAATGTTTTAAAAGTTGAATGATGTTCTCTATTAAGAGTTTATCGTGAACATCGATGTGAAAAAAGAATACAAAAATATATAGTGAGGTTTCTCATTTTTATGGAATGAAAATGATGTATCATGTTTAACAAGAATCATTTTTTCGATGAAGGTAAAGTGGTTTTTTTGAAATGGATCCAATGCTTTACATTGAAAAAAGGAAGAGCAACAAAGAAGCATAATAGAACAAGTTGCATGGCATCAAGAAGTGAACAATACCAACGTTATTATCAATAAGAAAACAAACAACAATAGAAAGGATGAATTGAAAAAAAGAAAACTTGAACAAAAGATGATGGACAAACCTACTCAAGATGGAAGTTAAATTGCTTTAGGGTGCTCTTGACCCTCACTACTTCCCAACTAGGTGACTAGTTGAGACACTTTTTCTTCTTGGATTCACTCCTTGAAGGCAGACTATAATCAGGGGACAAGAGGCATGAAGTTTCTCGAAGCCTAGTAATCAAAATAGAGCCAACAACATTTGAATCCTTACTAAACTTCTCCAAATCACTAGCCTTGATATAAAGCCCAAACTTAGAAGCATGTATGCTTAACAAAAATCTTGTTGATGTATTTTTTTAACACAATAAATTTTGTAAGTATATTAATTCTTTTGAAAATGATACACAAATTTTAAAAGAAAAGTACTCTTTCCAATTAATTGTATTATTTTATATAGAAAACTATTAAAAAATTTGTTTACAAGAAATATAATATTAATCACTATGCAGTTTTTCTCATCCTTGAAAAGAAATCTCGTGTATTTTGTCAAATTTTAGTCTAATAAGCAATATATTTTGTTTCGACTTCTAAGCTCATTTACCAGTTTTCAAATTATTAAGAAATATTTAATAAATTTTCTTTCATTATAAAAGCTTTGGAAAGAAAAACAAAGAATTGGTGAGCAATTAAATTCAAGTTGACTGTTTTAATTATTGAAGATATGCTGGCCATATCTTTGAAGATGTGATTTAATTATTTTTAAATGACCTCTAATCTAATTGATGACATAAGATAATAATAATAATAATTTAGGATGTGGAGCCCAATGAAAATAATAATAAATGACTTATTTTTAATCCCTGAAGCTCATTGGACAGGCAGGTATATTATGGAAAGTATTTTATGTATTTGATAATCTTATCATTTCACTGGGTAATAAATTATTCTTGAGAGTAGAGATCTTAACAGTATTTTCTATGACTTTATTGATTATTTTTACACCGTATAATACTATAAAAGTTCGTCCTTTTCAAAGTCTAATGACGCCATGTTAGGATATAATTATTATGATATACATATTTTTTGAAAATATTATTTATTTATATTATAAATTAAAATGTAATGATTCAATTTTAAAGTCAAATTAATATTGTATAAATATATTAGAATATTTGAGGAGAAAAAGTCTTTAAACAAAATTATGTAGAAGATTTCTATTAGAATTTTAGATCAAATATTGTCGTCATTACGAAATAATGACGTAAATTTTGTATATGATTTTTAAAAATGGCATATTATTTTATATATTACAAAAACATCTTCTTAAAAAGAGTTTGGTGCTTTATTTATCAATTTCAAAAATAAATTGAAATTAAATTCAACGTCAGATATCATATGCTTGTAGACATGTGGCAAATACGTTTAAATTATTATTTTTAATTATTAGAGGATTTGAAACATCATATGATGCTATTTTTACAATTAATGTACCTCCTTGGGCTTAGAGACAACAATTAAGGTGTATCATTTTTATGAAATCACCTAGGGCATGATTATGGCCTCATCTATTAAGTTGTTAGATGCTTGCATTCCATATGACTTGATGCTTGGTGGACTCTCTATGAGTCCTTCAACTTCACCAATAAAACAACATAGAAATTAATTCAACTAATTAGATATTGACAAAACTAGCGAGACTACTTAGCATCCTTCAATTCTCCACACTATAATTAGAATGTAGGACATACTTCAAAAGTGTTAGCATCCTTCAATTTTCCACACTATAATTAGAATATAGGGCATACTTTAAAAGTGTAAACAAAAAAATGAATTTCCTTCCTACTAGAAGTAGCTTTATATGGATATCAAAAGCAATACAATCTAAATAGTCTAATTTGGAGTTGTGTCAGAACTTAAAAATGTAAAAATTAAGAGTGAAAGTACCTAGCTATTTTTGGCAAGTAATAAGTAGTTGTCCACTACTTTGATCATAACTTTTGAATTGGAAGAAGAATGGAAAAATTTAAAATGTGTCATTCTCAAAATTTGCAAGAGGTCAATTTAGTACCCACATTTATAAAAAATTTGTGGAGATGAACTTTTATTATAACTTTGAACATGTTGTCTACAAACCTTTTTATTCTTGCACATAGAGATCTACTTAATGTTTATAATTGTGATATAAAATTAGCAATATTAACAAATTGGTTTATTCTTGCACATAGAGACCTACTTAATGTTTATAATTGTGATATAAAATTAGCAATATTAACAAATTTTAATGGGAGCTTGCTAATCAAGTACCTTATTTTTATGAAAATCCCCTAAATCCAACTTTAACGGTTTTAAAAAGAATAGGAAAGATGACAACTAATAAAGCAAGTGATACTAATGTGGCTACATGATGATGCTGGGTGATTGACACACAATATATGATGGAATGGAATGTGATCCAATAGGTATCAGAATGGCCTAGTGTAAGAGATAATGGTTTCCACATATGTTGATGAAAGAGTTGACATGGAAAGCTAATTAATTATGTATGAGTGATTTTTTGTGATAGATAGATACAATGGAGTTATTCTAATGATGGGTTGATCCTAGATGGTTGATGAAAAATAGAAGATTCTTGATGGATTAAAATGGCCTAGGATGACTCCTTTAAATAGAGATTTTATCTATTCCTTGGACAATGAATGGTTTCTCCCTCATCTTGAATCAAGAGTAGGTACAGTTTAGGGGGAGTGGTGGCTCCCTACTGCAAGTAGACTTGGTGGTCTTATGAAGGGTTTTAGATGACACTTTGGGAAGAAATAGTAGGTGAGTTGACAAAGAAAGGATCCAAGATGAAAGGGGGAGAAAGAGACTAGGAGGAACCCAAATTCTATTATTTTCCTTTGTCGTTGATGTTAAAAGGGGAGAAAGAGCCCCAAAATGTTGTATCTTACTATGTTCAAATGATCAGAAGCTTCCTATAGAATCAAGTACACATCATAGGGGGAATCTCTAGCTAACTTGGTTTGCATTGGTATGATAGCAACATTTTGTTTTGTGTCATCAATTACAAAGGGGGAGATTGTTGAACTTTGAATTGTCATTAATGTCAAAGGTGTGATGTCAAAGGAGTCAGTAGATCAATACAAATTAAACGTAATTACTTCTGACATGACATGACTGAGAATTTGACTTTCATAATGACAAGTTGTGCCAAATAGTTGTCATAATGTTATCATTATGCTTTGGTTTGGATAGTTTTTGATTGAATATCTTATGTGATGTTGTCTAGAAGCATTTGTAATATTCTTCTAAGGATTTTTACTCTAAAATAAAATGTGTATTCAGTTGCACTATCATGGTGTTGGGTTCTGCATTCTACCGCAACTAGGAGTTATGGCTTGCAGTTTGAAAGTTAAGTATACTTATGATGTGTCATATTCTATGGTTTTATATAAAGTTCACCCTTTTCAAATTCTAATGATGCCATGTTAGGATCTCAACAAGAAAAATAATAAGTTTAGTTTTAAAAACTAATTCGACGATGTAGTTATTATGATATACATATTTTTTCAAGAGATTATTTATTTAAATTATAAATTAAAATGTAATGGTTCAAGTTAATTCAAATTAATATTTTATTAATATATTAGAATATTTGAAGGGATAAAGTCTTCAAATAGAATCATACAGAAGATTTTCACTAGAATTTTAGATCAAATATAATCGTCACTATGAAATATTGACATAAATTTTTCATATAATTTTTTAAAAAAAATATCTCTTTCTTTTATATATTACAAAAACATCATTTTTAAAAAATATTTTGGTGCTTTATTTGTCAATTTAAAAATAAAGTAAAATTAAATTCAACGTCCTATTTTATACTTAGTGACATGTGCCTAATGGGTTCAAATTATTATTTTTAATTATTAGAGTATTTGAAACATCATAGAATGCTATTTTTTCAATTGTGGCATTGAGTATATGAAATATCACCTTCTTGAGCTTAAAGTCAACGATTTAAGAGTATCATTTATACCACAAATCACTCAGTGCATGATTATGGCATCATCTATTAAGGGTGTTAGAAGCTTGCACTCAATAATACTTGATTATTGGTGGACTCTTTGCGAGTTCTTCAACTCCACCAAAAGAACAACACACAAAGCAACTTAAATTTTAGATATTGACAAAACTAGTGAGACTACTTGGCCTCATTTAGTTCCCCACACAATAATTAGAATGTAGGGTATAATTGAAAAGAGTAAACTAAAAAAATGAAATTCTTTCTTACTAAAAGTATCTTTAATGGATATGAGAAGCAATGCAATCTAAATAATCCAATTCAAAGTTGTGACAAATCATATGATAGAACTTAAAAAATGTAAAAATTAAGAGTGAAAATACTTAGCTATTTTTGGCAAGCAATAAATAGTTGTTAGTCACTATTTTGATCATAACTTTTGAATTGCAACTCAAAATTAGTCTTGAATGTATTGGAAGATTAATAGAAAAATTTAAATAGGGTCATTCTCAAAATTTGCAAGAGGTGAATTTAGTTCTTATATATATATTTTTTTTGTGGAAATGACCTTTGATTATAACTTTGAACATGTTGTCTACAAACCTTCTATTCTTGCACACATAGACCTACTTCTTGTGTATAATTGTAATATAAAATTAGCAATATTAGTAAACATTATTGGGAGCTTGTTAATCAAGTATCTTCTTTTATGAAAAGCCCTTGAATCCAATTTCATAGTTTAAAAAAAAAATAGAATATGACAGCCAATAATGCAAGTGATATTGATGTGGCTACATGATGATGCTAGGTGATTAAAACTTAATATATGACAGAATCAAATGTGATACAATAGGTATTAGAATGACCTAGTGTAAGAGATAACAATTCCCCCATCTGTTGATGAAAGAATTGACATGGAAAGCTAATTAATATTCTATGAGTGATTTTTTGTGATAGATAGATGTAATGGTTTTATTCTAATGATGGGTTCATGTGTTAGATTTAGCTGTGAACCCACCCAAGACCAAAATGACTAAAGGAAAGCAATAATAGAATACATAGATTAACAAAACCCAATACTCCCTTAGCAATAAACTAGCATTCATAATCAAGTGAGCTAGTTAACTTAGCATAGGGAAAAGTGAGGATTGTTTATATAGAAAAATAAGGGCAAATTATTTAAAGAGTAATAACTCCCATTTTCCCATAATAAGGTAGGATTTTTACCTACTTGGTAAATGTCAGATTACAAGATTATTTCAACTTAGGTATGGACAAACAAATTGTTTTTAGATGTAGCTAATGCATCAAAAGAGTGTGAGACTCAACTGCCCAAAGATTGGTGTGAATGACATGTGCAATTAAAGGTTTATGTCATATGTCCTCGCCTTAACCATTCTAATACAAACCTACATTAAAAAAAAATGGTCCCTAACATAGAGAAAAAAAAAACCTACATTAACATCCCACCTTAAGTGTATCTTACGTGGGTGAAAAGACACAAAGATGGAACCCAATTATAAAGCTATTTTAGGTACCCATGTACAAAATAATCTCTCACAAATAAAGTAAAAGAGAAAACCTAGTGGGACCAAACTCCTCCTATTACCCTCGTATTTTGCAATTGATTTCCCTTGTAAATTTTGTCTTTGTGGTCTTTATATCGCCTTGAGAGTCTTTCATGGTTGTAGTCAAAATCATCTTAGTCTTCCCGCCCCATTTTGTAAGTCATGAAATTGAGAGTTGAACATTTCCTTCGTTGAACCAATCTGATAAGTTCAAAGTTTCATAGGTACATAGGTTCAATGAGGTCATCAGTCGGTCGAGTTTGTTTTGGGTCTAATTGTCTTAGCCCTTTGTGTTGTCCAATTGAGCCTTGAACCAACGAACCTTTATGGTTCAATGGTTAAACGGTTCCATGGTTCGATGTTCTCAACCGATAAGGTCAAAGATCAAAGAAGGCGTGATGTAAGAAGGAAGGCATAACTGGTCAATAAAGGAATATTTTGAGCAATTATAGTTCTTTTTCGGGCAAGTTGTAGCTTTTAAAAATAGAAATTGATCATTACTTTGATAGGTAACCTTACAAGGTGATGTGTAATCAATGCATGTGTTAGGGATTTTTTTCAAGGTTATCTTACACGCATGAGTAAGTATGGAGACCGTGTCACCGAATTTAATGCTAATCATATCAAAGTACTTTAAATCTTGATTGAGAAGCCAAATTAGTAAACAAGTAGCTCAGCAAAAGAAGGTAATTCTCTGCTTCTCAAGCTTAGAAATGGTGTAGTGTATAACAGGTGAGTTCAGTCTTGGCCATCTCTTTCATTTCACATTGAAAAGAGGATTTACTCAATTTCTTGTTGTAGTGGTTTTGGGTTTATTTGCTTGCCTTAGTATAGTGTTGAAATAGTAGAATTGTCAGAATGAAGTCGGCACCTCTCAAAATGATCACCGAAGCTGGCCTAATTAGTTCTCTCCTAAAATTTGGGGATACATCTCTAGCTCATGCTGATCTTGAGAAATTTATGGAAAGAGCTATAAATCCTGTTGATTCTCCCATGATGCAAAGAATTATAGATACAGGTCTCATAGAAGTCGTCATCTTCCCACCTGTCTTACAATGCCCCAGAACTGGTTCTGGAGTGTATGAATCGATATGATGTAGAGTAAAGGTGCATCAAGGATGCTAATGGCGAGGTCTTATTAAGTGTGGACAGAGAGACCATTATGGTCGTATTTAAAATTCCTGCTCATGAAGCCTATGAAAACTAGACAATCACCTCTTCCTATGGCTATTTTAATGAAAATAAATCCCAGTACAAAAGTGTTATAGCTAGGAATTGGTTGCTAAAATTTCAAAAGGGTGGTTCAAGGCTTCTGAGACCCATAACCCGAGAGCATTTGATAAAGGAGGTTAGAGACATTTTAATTTTGTTACATAGGGTTAAAGGTAGCTAGCAAGCCTTCTTTTGGGAAGATTGGATGTACTTTTTCATCCAAGTAATTCTAGATTAGAATAGGTACATTGACTGGGCAAGTATGATTGTAGACGTGCTGCATGAAGGTTTGAGCAATATTATAGGAAGCAATAATTTTTATATGTCTTCATATTTGTTTTACTTCTTATCCTACATTAGACCATGGCCCAAACTATATCATTAACCTTCCGTTGACAACATGATGATTTATGATTATTACCCACATCTACAAGCGAACAGATGTCATGAAAATTACAAGCAGGTTCATGATGTTTTTGTCGGCAGATTGTTTTTTGAGTTGCAAGGAAATGTGAACCACTGAATGTATGAAGAAGAAAAGCAATTGGTTTTCTCTTACAGGAGTTACTTTGTCCAGTTCTCTCAGTTCACATATCTTAAGTTTGGTGGCTTCGAATGTGAACCCATGAGATTCACCAAGTATGCATTGGACTGGTGAAGTGTTGATAGAAATTTGTCGGCAATTATCCTACATTGACAAAAAGGCCATAGGAAAGAAGAATTCTGGAGTTGTGTTCCCGGTGGAGCTAGGCCATTACATTTGCAAAATTATATCAGATGCCCTAAATCTAGAAATTGATTTTAAAAAGATAACCCTCAATTATTATGCCCTCCGAAAAAAATTTAATAGTAAAGGATATGCACGAGAGCATTTGGCTCTTAGGGATGGGTTCAACCATGTACCTGAATTGGAGGACTTCTGGGCAGATTGTGTCGATGAATTTGAAGTGTGTAAAAGATTGTTCTCTCAGTTCACTATTCATCAAGTAAGTTATTTTATATTGCAGATGAACATTTCAGAAGTTGAAGATAGGGGAGAGGATTTGACGGAACCTCAGTATATACAGACCATTTAGGGGACCACGATTCTGGAAATTGAGTAGTTTCAAGGAGAGAAGGATCAGATAACGACTGGGTCCTTCCCATTCATTCGCAGGACTAAACAATGGTTAAAGAAGCAGAGGCTTAGGAAATCAACCATTAAAGAAACCCTTGTCCCAGTCCGAAAGATTTCATCTAACTAGCGTGTTGGACTTTGTCTTGCAGGTGACTCACCAGTTAAGCTAAAGGCGGGTAGTGCCAAGATCTCATTAGAAGAGAAACTGTCATCAAGTGTTACAAGATCCAAAACTAGGGGAAAAAGAAAGAAGGTGCCTAAGAGTTCAATGATTGTGGCCCTTGACTCGTCTCCTGAACCTGAGAGCATTATGGCAGTGAGGAGCCCATAGTGACCGATATGGAAATAGGTGATAATGAGGGCCTTGGAGCAAAGGAGATTGACATGTCTGGCTACATCATGATATCCACTTCTGATACAACAAGAGATCATATTGAAAAAGATGTTGGTAGTGAAAATTCTCATTGGTTAGATACCACTTTGGCCAGCAAAAAGAGAAAGGTAAATCTTGTTTCAATGCCAATTGATGATATGGTCAGCAAGATCTTGGGGAAGACTCCAAAGGCTAAAAGATTGAAAACTGTGTCTAAAATAGACTTTGATGAAGATACAAGGAATTGGACAACAAAAATTTCTCGTCCTAATGTAGATGGAGTTGCGGCAAGTCCTTCATCGAAGGACTTTACTATTGAAAAAGTGAACCTTGGAGTTGGTTCAAGGGTAACAAATGTCTACCATCCGGAGGCATCAACCAAAAAGATTGTCACTCAAACCTAGAAGGATGAGAAGGATGAACAAGAGCTAAAGGAGACACTAAGAAATATGATAGAGTATATAGAGGTAATCAATAATCCAAGCCCAGAGCCTCTTTCCCAAATATCGTCTTTCTTTGATCCAAAGTCATTGACAAACCAAAAAGTCCTTGAACAAATTCAAAAATGCAGGATGGTTGCCGAAGTTTTTATGGATTGGCTTGAGGGAATCCAAAAGTTAGGAACATAGTATTTCATCAACCTGAGCAAGGCGTATGAAAAATGCTCAATCAATTATGAATGAACTTGAAACAAAAATCATAAATTGGAAGAAGGAAGAAGCTAAGTGGGTAGCAGTGGTGATGAAGATGCAGGAGGTACAAACATATGGGGTAGTGAAATTCTTAAGTGAGAAGCCTGTGATTGATCTTGATGATAACATTCTTTATGTCTGGAAAAAGAATATAGAATGGAGAAATTCGGTGGTGCAACAGGCATATGGTGAGTCAACAAAACTAATGAACTAGCTTGATGAATTGATCACATCGATGAAAAATGATCTTAAGTGCATAGGGATTAAATGTGTAAAAGAAAATGGCAAGACCATCGAAAGCCTTGAGGTCATAATGAAGTCGTTCGAGGGCAAAATAAATTACATGAAGGAGGCCAAGGCGTTAGTTTCAAATGATTTGTTGACTATTGCTAAAATTGAATCCCAATTATTCCTTTGCATCCAACATTTGGGAAATCACACTAATCAGGTGGCACAGGTCCCTAGAAAGAAAGAAGTGCGGAAGCAAAGAATTGTTCACGTTGGCCTCCCACATTTTGCGCTTATCCAAAATTTCTTTGCAACTCACATGGATTGGAAGAATGTTGTTGCCACCATGTTTTCTGAAACTGATAAAGATGCATCTTATCCTTTTTCTCGGCTAAATGTCTTCTTAGTATTATCTATTGGTTAGTTCATTTGGAGGGATATGTTTTTAGTTTTTCTATTTGAAAACTACTCTGAAACTGCGGGGCGAAAAAGCAAAATTTTGTGTTTCCCATGTTAACTATTGGCCAAGTTGTGGCTATATATACATTTTCATCAGACTTTGAAAAGGTCCATGAAATTTTGGTTGTTTGAACCTAGTACTTTGGATGCATACTATTTGAAAAGACTTTTTTTTTCATCTGTGAATGAAAGGAGTTATTTGCTAGACTATGATCTGTGTACTTAGTCTTTGAAAATCATTCTCTATGTGGATTATCTTTCATGTTTTTGCTCTGCAATAACCTTAAAAATACTTTATGAACCTTTTAGTTCATTGGTTTGAAAATCATTTGTTGAATTTAATCTGAAACAAAACAGAGTCTATGTACTTTGTAGATTCATAAATTAAAAATTCCAGCAACATTTATGGCATAGTGATGTATAAATGTTGAAAATGCCTTTAAATGCTTTCAGGTTAAAAGTGTTTATTATTAATTTGTTCTCTAACATTCATTGAAAATCAAGTGGGGATTTATACCCGATACAATTCAGAGGGAAACTTAATTAAGTTTACCCAACTGATTGGTTGTAGATTGAGTTCTTTGAAAGGGTTCCAAAGTTAACAAAAATGTTATTAATTTCATCAAAAGGACAAATCTGTTAACCAATAGATTTTTGGCGACTCTGTTGGGGAAGTTGAGTCAAGATTAGTCGTGTGGTCATAGGGTAAATAGGGTTTCCCTATGAGGTTCTTATTCCTGTGTGATTTATTTTGTTTTATGTATGTGAAGTAGCACAAGAATATTTTGTATTGTTAATTGAGAGCAAGTTGGAGTCAAGGCGTTATACCAGATCTTTGAGAAGAGAATGAGTGGTAGATCCTATTTTTCAATATTTACAATATACGATTTTTTCTTATAATCTTACTCATGAAAGATGAGAAAGAAGTAGACCCCCTTCCCCTTCTTCTCCTACTCCTTCCCTATCTCCGACCTTCCAATCCCTCATTGTACATGGAACTACCTTTCCTATTGTCATTAACCTTGTACCTTTCATTGCTCTAATGGCTCAACCATGGGGAGCCGCTATAGGTCCCTTGAACTTAGGAGCTAATTTAAATGCCCTACCCAAAGGAGCGAAAGATAATCTGCCCAAGTTCAATGGAGATAGGAAAACAACAATTGATGAACATTTGAATGCTTTTAATGTAGCATGTGGTGTATTGGGAGTTCAACATGAATATGTGGTTGTGAGACTTTCTATACAAACTTTAACTGATGTTGTGGCAGAATGGTTTGACCATTCACCCAATGGTTCGATCGCTACTTGGGATAATATGAGAACAAGATTTGAATCTAGGTTCAAAAGTGCAGAGGATGAGCATTCTCTACTTGCTCAGCTGACACAGCTAAAAAAGGAAATTCATAAACCTATGTTAGAGTTTGTAACCAATTTAATAAGATTGTTAATAAAATTCCAGCAAATAAAAGGCCTTCTGTTGATGATAAAAAATGTTTCTTTCTTAATTCAATGCCCCTTGATATAGGCTTCCACCTCAAGAGACAAAGGGTAGTTGATTTGGCGGTAGCCCAATCACTAGCTATTGAGTTAGAGGATGATTTAATCACTGTTGGTAAATGGAAGAAAGAGGTTCATACACCAAACACCCAACCTTCAACCTCTTCTGATCCAACGATACAAAGGTTGGTCAATGATGTTATTGAATTAAAGAGATAGTTGCCAAAGGATAGTACCTCTTTTCATCAACCTTATCAAGATATTCCTAGAAGAAATTATAACCAGCCAACAAATACTAGTAATAAGACACTACAACTACCACCAACATAGAAGAGGCTTGCTATTGAAGCTCCTCCCAGTAAAAGTAATATGTGTATCTTCCATTTGACAGATGAACATGATGGGGGTTCTTGCCCGAAAATGATACGCTATGTGCAAATGACTAATATGAGGTAAACTATGGAAGAGGTTGTAGATGATGGAAGGAATTCTGAGCAACGTCACAACTTTGGGATCCACTTCCTAGAATATGAATCAGAATTAGAAAGAGGAGGTGATATACTAGTTACTCTAGAAGATCCTTCATGTGTTGTACTAACTAGGAACTAGTGTTGTCACTATTTTGACTATTGGGTGATTTTTGTTTTGTCTCTAATCTGTTAATCTGCAAAAAAATTTGCGCTTTGTACTTCAATTTTTGCCTCTGAGGGTTTTGGTTTAAGGGTTTAAGGTTCTGCTTACCCCTTTTTATTTGAAGTCCATGCGTTATATTTCCGTGTTACTTTTTCCACTTAAGTGGAAGGGTCACTCCACCATGAAAAGAGGTCCCCCCTTTTACATTTATCCTAGGTGGGTCCTTAAATATGTTTTATTTCCTTGTCAGGTTTCCTAAAGATCATGTAGGTTCTAGTTGATCTGACGGTGCATGCGATCTTGCGAATGGAAGATGCGCAAGGTTTACTCTTCACAAAGTAGTGAAAAGGTGGCAAGCCTAGGTCAAGAGGTCGCAAGGAAGGCTAATGAACGATCATCTCCTAGAAGATCTAATGGGACCCCATTGTTTCGCAACCCAAAGTTGTGTGAGATTTATCCTTCGTGAAGCAACAAAGGGATGGTGGACCCGGGCAGGAAGGCTAAAGAATAAATTTAAAGATTGAGCATGTTTCTCAAGATTTGGCGGTTTGCGTTGATTCACGAAGCAAAGCTGCTTGAGACTTATCCTTCGCAAAGTAGTGAAAGCCTGGTGGGCCCCAAAAGGTAAGTGAATCCTCTAGTTCAAACCCGATCATCTCCAAGAAGATCTGATGGCCAGTGCTATTTCACTTGGCAAAGGTGTCCGAAGTTTACCTTTCGCGAAATGACGAAAAGGTAGTGGGCCCAGCGAAAGGTTTGCTTGAAAGGTAAAGGGGGTGCATCTTGAGCTAGATCCAATGGTCCGTGTTATTTCACTGGGCGAAATAGCATGAGGTTTATCCTTTGCGAAGCAGCGAAAGGATAGTGGGTCCGACAGATAGACAGTTCCTAGTTTTTAAAGACCGATCAACTTGCAGTTGATCGAACGACCCGCGTTGATTCACAGCCAGAAGCAACACGAAATTTACCTTTCGCGAAGTAGCAAAATGAGGTTGTTGTTACATGGCAGATGATGTGGCAGAACAATTGGATTCCTGGCTGAGGCAAAAGATAATCTGTTAGACACACGTGGCTCCAAAGGATCATGAATGGCCCACTATGATTGAGCGATGATGGTGATGAAATTCATGACCAAAGTAAAACATGTGGTAGTTAATATATGGAGTCCGATGGAGTTCTAAGATGAGTTGGTGGCTGACACATAAGAGCTATTTGCCAGAAATCAATAGGGCAAGTGGATTTCGTGCAGAGGGCCCACTCTAAAGGTTAAGGGATGTTAAAGACTGCACATCTCGAAAGTGATCCAATGATAATCATTGTTTCGCAGCCCAAAGATGCAAGGTTTTTAACCTTTGCAAAACAACGAAAACCTTTAGCGGTGACGGTTGTGCGGTTAGTGAAAAAGACTAGCGGTCACTATAAAAAGTAAAGATAAAGCAAATGATAGAAGATCCAATGGCCAACGTTGTTTTGCATGAAAGAGATGTGCTAGGTTTATCCTTCACGAAGCAGTGAAAGGAAGGTGGGGCCTGTTTTCAAGGAGGATGACCCAGGTAAGGTAAGAGACGTGCATGTTCTCCAAGATCTGATGGACGGTGTTGTTTTGCATGGCAAAGATGTGAGCTTTTTAATCTTCACAAAATAGCGAAAAGCCAGGACACGGAGATTTTCTTTGTGGTCCGTTGGAGCCTTTTTTCAAATTCAATTGCAAATTGATTTCCAAAGCATGTGGATTAATTATTCAATTCATTGCTCTGTTGCCATATTAAGCTTCACATCAACTAAATTGTAATGTCATTTCAAAGAGTTTTGCAGAGGAACCATTGTGCAGAGCGAGTTTCTTCAGGCAACAAGTAATTTCTACACACATTTTAAAAGTTACAGTTCAAATTGTTATCATTGGGTGCTTAAATTCTCAGAGGTCTGTTTGAGTTTAAATTGAAATAGTTGTAATTCAAAGATGGCACCTCGAAGAGATTTCATAGGGAAGGTAAATTATTAGGATAGAGCTATATGCGATGATTTCTTAGAATAATTAACCATGTCTACAAATGTCACTGCTAAGATTAAAGAATTAGTGCCCAAGGCCCCCCGTTTAAGAATTGGAGATGGTTTGTATGATAAAGGGAACTGGTTAAGGGATTCGTAGATAGGGATATCAGGTCTGGGACTCTTCAAAGTGGGATTTGGCCAAAGACATTCCTCTGCTCCAATGAATAGTATATGGGAGTTAGATGTGGGAAAGCTCATAGTCCCTGGGGTTTTAATGGATGTAGATTTATTAACCCAGATTGCAAATAACTATGACCTTGTTGCTAAATGTGTTAGAAATGTAAATGGGGGAGCTTTGATTGAGATAAATGATGATGAATTTAGGAAGGTGTTTAAACTCAGTGAGGTATCAAATTATTTAGAGCCAATCATACACTCGCCCAGGTTTATAATGTGTAGAGAGATCACCTCAGGAGTGGCCCTTTGAAAGAATTTTTTGTCAAAATAGGAGGGCTAACTATTGTAGGCCCTAGTACCATGGAACCCTTCTCTCTAAATCTTTTTATTCTGAGATCTAAAGGCATGTATTGGTCACTACGTCATATTTTTGGGGAAGATGTTGAAACCACCATGCCAACTCACTACATGCTAATGATAGCACAGATTTTGAATCCCTCTCTGGCAATAACTTTTGATTTTGCACCTTATCTCACTGATGCAGTTCATGCAGGGCTGATAGGGATTAAAAATGGTAAGATAGACAGACCTTTTGGGTGGTACTCTCTTCTTATGCACATGGTTTTGTTCAAAGGTGCTGATTATTTTCCCAAGGAAATGGACCTAGTTAAGGAGAAGGATGGTGAAGAGATACCTGTGCAATTCTGGAGCACAATCTTGTCTTGGGACAGAGAGGATGCTAGTTACTTGAAGTTTGATAGATGTTTTGCATCTAGGCTTAGGATCCTCTTGTGTCCACAAAACCCTAGGATCCCTAAGACTCTTTTATAATTCCTTAGGCCTAAAGAATTTTCTAAAAGTATCAAGATTGTTCACAATTGGGGTGATATATATTTATACCATGTCTCTACGATGTTCAGAGTTTATGGTTTCAGAGGCACCCCATACTTACTCCCCTATCAAGTCCCATTGAAGATAGGAATTGCAGAGATCCTAGGGCAAATTGGGGGTGTGCAAGAGGCAAAATTAACCAATAGGGGAAAAGGGACAATTTTCCCAACAGTCACCATGGCTCATTAGTTTGTAATCACCAAGGGTGGTTGGAAACACTTTGATGATTTCTTTCAACCATATAGGTTGTCTACTGCAGTATCAAGGTTTGCTGACCTTGAAGATTTCTTCAATGGCATGTTCAAAAAGAGAGAAGTATGTAAAGGTAGACCACATCAGTTTCATTTTCCTGAGGATTTGATCATAAATGAATTCAATCTAGATGAGTGGGAATTGAGAAAGAAAAATGGGTAACATACAAAAAGGCTCTTGATTTTATTCACCAATTTGATAGTGGTTATGACCCTCTATCTAGTTTTAATCCCTTTGAGGAAAAGGTTAAATTCTTATTTCTTTATTTTGAAGACCTAATGCAAACATTGAAGGAGAAGAAGGAAGCTATAATGAGAAATGATCCTGAAAAGCCTAAGTTGGTTTTAGCCAAGCCTACCTTTGCTAAGGCCATCCCTCTGAGTTATTATGTGATGCATAAGAAGCCAAGGTATAGTGTTCTAGTGCTAGTATCTACTGAGCCCTCTACTTCAAAAGGGAAGAGAGCAATAGAAGATGTCATTGACATCCAAGACTCCCCTAAAAGGAAAAGGGTGGGAAAAGAGGTGCAAATAGGTGAACCTTTATACTCTCCATCCCAATCCCCTATCCATATGGGAGATGAACAGGTAGTGGTCAAGCAATTGTTACAGTTAGGGAGTCTCGGGGAGATTGCCTACACATATGAGGAAACACAAGAGGGAATGCCTGAAGAGCCACCTAGTGCCAAGATGAACTTGACTGTGGATGAGTTCAAAGGCAAGGAGCTAGACCCAGCTATCAAACAAGCCAGTGAGAAGTTCCTGGCTGATAATAACTTTGTTACAATAGGGTCCTTTATGCAATTTGTTTGGAAACAAAACATTGAGCAATTTAAGGCAAGATGTGAGAATAAAAAGAATGAGCAACCCCACAGAGATGCAACTGCAGTAGAGGAAGAGGTGAAGCCAGAAATTATGGCAGAGTTCAAAGCCATTACTCTTGAAAAGGGGAGATAAATGGTATCAAAGGCTGGTGTGCTAATCCTTCTTGAATGGGACATAGCAGATGCTTTAGTGCTTGAAGCAGTTAGGAAGGAAACTAAGCCAGGAGTGACATTTAACAAGGACAATGTTGCTTTGGTCATGTGGTCCTTAAAGAGGGATGAGAGCAAAAGAAGGAAGGACACCGCAGAGTCTAGCTACCTTGGAGGTATGATTGTCAAGAGAGTACAGGACACAGGGGTGGTAGAAGATGCCAGCACAGTTCTAGAAACTACAAAATTCAGTGTGGCAGTGGCTGAGAAGGAAGCTAAGGAGAGAGTTGATCTCCTGGTAAAACTAGAAACAATTTTAAAGGCTTATAATGAGGCCAAAGGAGAGATAGCCAATAGAGATAGAATTATTGCTAAATTACAGAGTCAATTGGTAGGGCAGTACCAGAGAGGTGAGTCCTCTACTTTAATGATTGCATCTTCTCCAACAAGACCTCCACCCACCAGTCCCATCATCGAATTTCCCCCTTCTGGTTTTCAACCAGCTTAAATAATTCAACATGAATTGGAAAAGTTGAAGCAGGCTCAAGCCCTGTTTGCAAGCAAATATGAGGAAAAGGTTAGGGCCACAATTTTGAGTTTTGCTAATACAGTAGGAGCCTCCATTGTGCATATGAACATGAAAATAATTTTGGATATTTTGATTGAGCTGAATGGAGACAAGGCTACTATGGAGCCGATTTTGAATAAGTGGATGCCTAGAGAGGTGGATTTGGAACTTATGTGTGCATTCTATGATGAGGCAAGGTCTAATATCAATATTGAATCCACTTGTGAGTTAGCAAAAAGCATGACCAGGCTAGTAGAAGGAAGAGTTGGTGTAGAGAGGAAGGCTAACTTATACAGGAAGGAATATATTGAACATAAGTTTGAACTGTTTCCTGGAGGTTTTGTCAGTCCAAATCAGTTGAAGGACAAATGGGTGTGGCTTGATGAGCTAGGAGCTAATTTGTCCTAGAGGGTGAATGAAGTCATCAATACAGATGACACATCTTTGTTTATCAAGACAACCGAAGAAATAGAGAAGATAAAGTCACATTATGGTTTTTTGGAATCAGAGGTTAAGAAAATTAGAAATACTTGGAAAAGGTTGGACAAATTGAAAAAGAAAATTGTCAGCTTCTCCTAGCCTACTGATGATGTGTTCCAAGAGTGGACAAGAAAATACGTGGTGCAAGAGTAGAGGTTCAAGAAGATGCTATAGCGTAATAACAAACTTAAAGGCCACTAGGATTGAAAATGACTTGTAACTTCTTTTCGAAGAAAAAAATTGCAGTTGTAACAAACTATTATTAGGAAAGTCCGAAGCTTGTTTTGCATCCATATTCTTATAAATGGATACCAGGACTTAAGGATAGGATATCACAAGAAATTGTAAAGAAACTTTGCTGGAATATATCTAGGGTTTTCCAGTTATTTCAGAATTACATTGAGTTATGTAAGGTTTTTTCAAAATGAATATTAATATAGAGATCAAGCTTTTCAAGCCTAAATCTTCATTGTCTTCTAGTGTGCATTCATTAGTTTGCTAGTTTCTTTTGAATAATTAAGGATTATTTGATTGAATATGGATTGTAAGGAAATCTTATAGATATGTTTCTGGCTTTTCTCTTCAGGAGAGGAATTAAATATGCATGAAATATTTATGTCAGTAAATAAATTGTTTGCTTACTTTGAATTTGATAAACGGTTTTAGTTTTAAAGGAAAAAACTCATATATATGTCAAGCATGTATGGGGTTAATGAAAGCCGAATTGATGAAATGTATGAGAATGTTAAGATTTGAAACTCTTGTGTAATTTGGGTGACTCTGTAGCTCGGATAAGGCACTGGTACTAGTTGTGGAATTCTTCCTATCTATCTTGGGATCAAAATTGAAGATGAGTATAAGTTGTTTCTTTAATATTTCAGCTTTATTGAGGTGATGAAGTCCATAGGTTCTTAGCATTGGTTTACTATGGATTTCAGTTTAATAAAAGCGTGAAAGTATTCACAAAAGGGTATACCCACCTAAGCTTTAGATAAGTTCAAAGTGTAGAAGGTTTTGTTGAAACCTTGTTATATGTTATTCTAGAAATCTATTTTCTTGGTGTCCTCTTCATATGCAGACAGAGTTATCAATTTTTCTTACAGGGGGAATAGGAGGGAATCAAAATTTGAGAGCAAAAACTAGCACAATTTAAGATCCACAAATGAAGCAACCTCTCTAGAAATATCAACCAAGGGTAAATAACTCCAAACTCGAACCCCTACTAGTAGTTCAAAGGTTCAAGAGGTTCAATTGTTGAAGAGACCCAATACCGAATCCTCCTTTGATATTGTGGAGTTTTGTAAATCTTCAAAAGTTCAAATTTCCCATGTTGAATACCGTAGATTGAATCCTAAGGAGCTAGAAAAATTAATAAAATATGTCAAGGGTGAAGATATATAGTGTGAGCCTATCAATCAGTATTCCATTAATGTCGAGTCTTCTGATGTTGAAAACCCCTATTTCTTTATTTAAATCGACTGAGTCTACACTTGACTTGATTGCAAGTGAACCCAATGATTATTCTCCTTCATTCAACCCAAAGCCCAATCCTTTTTGTGTGTCTTTGTTTATCAGTGGTCAAAAGCTTAGTAACTATATTATAGACTCTATTACATCAAATAATATCATTCCCTCTACAGTAGCCAGAGATGTAGGTTTATCCCTCACAAAGACATTTGGTAGGTGCTATTCCATGGATTCAAAGCAAATTCCCCTACTTGGGTATATTAAATACGTGCAGGTAGCTCTAGTAGCTCATCCTAGTAAAAGCATAAAATTGACTATTCTTGTCGCCAATATCCTTGCTATTTATGGCATGTTGTTGAGAGGGACTTTTTGTAAAGATCTGGGTGGAGAAATTAAAATGGATTGGTCACAGGCAACTATTCTAGTAGGAAAACTAAAGCTGGTGTTAAAGCCTGAAACATAGGTAAAATTTATGTCTTCCCTTCTGATCATCCTAAGTCCTAGATATTGTATCAGGAATGTGATTTCAATATTATATGATTTTCTCTAACAGACAAGATAAAAAATCTACACTAGAACTAGAATGTTCTAATGATATTTGGATCATGGAATTCGATGGTAGTTGTTCTACAATTGGCTCAGAAGTAGAAGTCGTTCCGATCTCTCCTAATGATGAGAAATTCCCTTTTTCTTTCAAATTCGAGTTCAAGAACACAAATAATATAGCAAAGTACGAAGCTTTATTATTGGATTTAGAGGAGGATAGAAAGAAAGGAATAAAATTGCTTCAAGTTAAAGGAGATGCCAAGTTGATTGTTAAATAGGTGAGGAGTATCTTTATTGTGAAGAATGAAAGGTTGAAACATTATAGAAATAGGGTTTGGGACCAAATTGAAGGTTTTGATGCATTTTTAATTAAGGTTATTCCTAGAGAACAAAATACCCAAGCTGATTTTCTTGCTATATCAGCTTCTCTTATGCTCCTTGTTAGTCCCAACCGGTGTTGAGAGGGGAAGGGTGAATCAACACTTTACCATTTTGACAAAATTAAAACCTTTTTAATTAAGTCTACACTAGCTTAATATTCATCAATACAAACAGTTATTCCAGGAGAACATACATGCATGAAAAGATACACAATAACATCAAGATTTATCTTGTGGAAACCCAAATGGGAGAAAACCACGATGTGATTAGAAACTCACAAAATTTGCAATCTTTGGGAGTACACCCAGTGAGGAGCCATCCCTGTTAGGAGATTACAAAGACACTATTAGGTGCCACTCGATTATGGGATTTTATTTAAGGCTTGTTAGTGCCTTTACCCCATTAGAGGTAGCCTTGTTAAAGGACTTAGGATCATCAATCAAGATGCCACTCAGTTAAGGGATTTTACAAAGGGACTTGTTAAAGTCCACTCAGTTAAGGGATTTTGAGTTGCAATGGTCAGAAGGAAACAAGAAGTTGATCTTCTGGAATAACTACTAATAGCTTGATCGGACCACAATGAAATTTATACTCTTTTTGCACCGATTGTGTCTGCTCTGCACTACACCAATTCTTTGCTTATACTCTCAGCTCTACACTTTGCCGGTCTACTTCACACACACTCTGCTCTGCTAAATCATTTATCACTTCCTCACTCTTCACTCTGCACTTTGGATTGCTTCTCACAGAATTTGCAATTTGCAAATTTTTTGATCAAAATGTTTTGTATGAACTCAAAACACTTTATACTCTCTATGTCGTCACCTTCAGGGGTTTCCTTAATCAATGCAATCATAGATCTCGGTAGATTTCAAATTCAAATCTTCCCTCTCTTTTTCTGCATGCCCTGCAACATTTCCACCAACTACTCATCCAAATCTACCATTGCATCCCCCAAAAATAGAAACTTCTAGGTCGAGTTCAGTCTTTTAAATGCGAACCAGAAAATCTGCAAGTAATCATGGCTTAACTTCATGATGACTAAGGTTGACTCCCCCAACTTTTAGTTTGGCATTAACACAAACTCACCAACTCACCTTTTGCCATCGCAACTGTTTAACCGATCACAGCTCTGAGATTTACGGTGATAACCTATCTTCCTTCTACTTCACCGGTCTACTGGTATACCACTGCTCTCTCCACTACCGGTTCATCCTTTGATACCAGTTAGCAGTACTTCCATCAAGATTCTTTTCTTATTTTCCAATGAGGTTCTGGTTTACATAGGACCTCAAGCCTTCTTGCCTAAGTCACCTTCTGTGACTTCATCATCATCACAATAGCCAACTTGAAGATCTAACCTTAACACCAATCTTCTTGAATGATAGACCGATTAGCTTAGTCTACCTTCCCTTGAGCTAAATGATCCTTGATTATTTATCTCTGATGTTGCTTCCATGTTGTTTGAAAGCCATCACCTTTTCTACTAAGATACACCACTCCACCGGTCAGTGTTAGTCATCAATGAAAAATCTCAGCTAATATACTGGTTCACTGGATTAATAGGTTTTGTCAATATCAGTAATGCCAACACTCCCTCATCCTAATTTTAAGGAGGAAACATATATAATTGAAATATTTCATCACCCTAAATGCCTGATAATTTTGAATCTTGGCAGGTGTTTGAGAGTGATAAGCAGATTGATAATTTTTTGCAGAGTGCAGGTATGTTCATGACAACTTTCTTTGAAGGTTCTGTCTCCGAATGTAGAGAACTTTTTCATGATCCAAGAGATAATTTGGATGTAAATATAGTTCATCTCAAAGGAAACAAAATTCCTAAGGGATTAGTCTCTCTTGAAAAATTATTTGATAGGCATGATGGATATAAAGGAAATAAAAATGTACCCAGTTTTAGTGAATCGAGAGATTATGAAGAGGTGAATATAGGAGATGAAGTTGATCCCAAATTTATTAATTTGGGAAAGTGTTGCACACCTGAGGAGAAGCATAGAATTATTAATCTCTTACTAAGCTATAAAGTTGTTTCTTCCTAGTCATATGATGATTTGAATAATTTCAGGGATTGCAAATTTCAGCATCATATTCCTTTGAAACTAGGAGCAACACCGTTCAGATAGAAGTTGAGAAATTTTAATCCCAAGGTTGTTGATTTCATTTTCAGAGAGGTGGATAAGATTTTAAAAGCTAGGATTATATACCTATTTCATCATTCGACTTGGATTGCTAATATTGTTCCAGTGCGCAAGAAAAATGGGGAGCTCGGAATTTGTGTAGACTTCAAAAATTTAAATCAAGCCAGCCTCAAAGATAATTATCCTCTACCAGTCATGGATCATATCCTATAGACAATTGCTGGTTTTGAAATGATGTCAATGTTAGATGGTTTCTTTGGCTATAATCATATAAGTGTTGTTGAAGCAGACCAGCACAAAACTGCCTTTACTACCCCTTGGGGAACATTTGCATACAACCGCATGCCCTTAGGTTTGATAAATGTCAGAGCAACCTTCCAAAGGGCAATGGACCTCTCTTTTAGTCATTTAATTAATAAAATATTTTTTATCTATTTGGATGACCTAATTGTCTTAAACAGATGGAGGAAGAATCACTTAAGAGATTTACGGATTGTTCTGCAAAGGTGCAAAGATCATGGTGTTTCCTTCAACCCAAAAAAGTTTGTCTTATGTGTTATAGAAGGAAAGTTGTTAGGACATATTTTCTTGAAGGAGGGTATAAAGATTGACCCAGATAGGGTGAGAGACTGTTGGTATTTTGGTATGGTTTTGTCATTGATGTCAACACCTACTTTGAAGATCCAGCAACATTCACCGACAAGCAAGGAAACTGTGCAACAATTACTGGTATATGGTTCACCGATAGGATATATTGTTCACCGGTACCTGGAATGATATGGAAGACACTTGGTAATGTTGAAGACATTGTGTGGACACTTTGTTTTGAAGAATTAATCATTGGTATATTCATATTTGCATATTTGCTTTTACCGACAAATAGGTCCAGGTTATCTAGGGTTACACCAGCAGGTTTATCTTTTCCAGATCAGCATGGCACGCTATGGAGATGATTTATTATTGATGTAAATGCATTAAGTGGACATGTTCAATCGGTTATTGTATCAGATATTAAATTGTATGTAAAATGTTTATTGAAATATCTTGTAGAGCCGACCTACTAAAATTGATCTTAGGGTATGGTATAAATGTAAGATCTTATTTGTAAGATCAAGTGTGGAATGCGAAAAAGAATTAAGTGAAGGTATATGCGAGATCAAGCATGGATATACATGAAGACATCATTTGAAGGTGAAGTTAGGTTTTTGTAGAAGCATATCAGCATTACACCGGTATTGAATCCAGCATATGAAGATGCTATTTTGTGCAGTACATTCTTATTGGATTTAACCATCCAACTGTAGTCAGTGTGACTCCCATTTTGTGATTGAGTAGTGAGCTCTAGGTTGTTGGCCTTTCTGCATGTGCAGACCCCATTTATGTACACTTACTATTTGCAGTAGTATCATCTGATTGTGGGTAAGGTTTCCCACTGTGGTTTTTCCCCTTATAGGGTTTCCATGTACAAATATTGGTGTTATGTGTTGTGGATGACTTTATGTTTATGTTTCATGCATTGATCCCTACCGGTATAGCAATTTACTGTTAACACTGTCTACCGGCATACTTAATTGGTTTACTAGTATTAAGCATTAAGTTGGTTAATTAGTTTTTGGTTTGAATTTATTAGACAACTAATTCACCCCCCCTCTCAGTTGTCTTCGGGACCTAACAATTGGTATTAGAGCTTAGTCCTCTTTTGTAGAAGTTTAACAACTTGAGGAGATCCAATGTCCACTAATTATTTCAGAAAGGATAGTCCTAAACTTGATGGAACCAACTATGGGATATGGAATATCAAAATGGAGACACATCTGAATTGCATTGGTAAAGACATCTGGGAAGTTACTAAGAATGGTTATACTGCTCCTATAGCTGGTCAGACTGCTCCAACTACCTTAGCTAAAGATGAAAATGATTGCAAAGCAAGAGAAGCACTTTTGAGCATATTATCAGATCAACAAATTATTGGATTATCAGATAGGTCTACTGCTAAAGCTATTTGGGATCATTTGGAAACACTAAATGAAGGAGATTCCACAGTCAAAATTGCAAAACTTGAAAGCTTCCGAGTCAGGTATGAACGTCTGAAAATGGAAGAAGATGAAAGGATTTCTGCTTTTATGGAAAGAGTAAATGAAATTGTTTTGGGTATTAAATGTTGTGGAGGAACTCTGAGTGAGGATGAAATTGTTTCAAAAATCTTAAGAGGTTTGCCACTGGCACATAAAATGAAGGTTACTGCTATAAATGAGTTAAGAACAATGCCTAATACATCAGTAACTAGGGATACATTGATTGGAAAACTTTCAGCTTTTGAAATTGAGGAATTTGGTCCTGTTGCTACTATAAAGATTGATTTGGCCTTTAAATCATCAATATCATCTGCTCCATCATTTGACAAATCAGACTGGAGAGCCTTTTATGCAAGAGAACTTGAAGAATCCAGGAAGGAGAATGAAGAGCTTGAAGAACTTGAAGCACTATTTGCAAGGAAAATGCCAAAAGGTCCAATTGGAAGTAAGTATGAAGGTAAAGCACCCTTTAAATGTTTTAACTGCAATAAGATTGGTCATATGGCTTCAAGATGCCCTAATAGACATGCTAGACTAAGAGAAGAAGCTAGAAGAACATACAAGCCTAATCCTGAATATCAGAGATACAGATTTAAGAAGAACAAAGATAAATCTTGTTACATTGCTGATGAAGGTGTGACTGATGATTCTGATGAGGATCCAACAGACAATAGATGGGTTTTTGTTGCTATAACAGAAGATCAACCGTCACCTATTGCTCAACCAGTAGAACAAGCCCTAGCAGCTAAAGTTGAAACAAAGGATGAATGGATCATTGACTCAAGATGCTCACATCATATGACTGGAGACAAAGGTAAAATTCTTGAACTTTCAAGAATACAATGGAGGTTTAGTAAGATTTGGAGATAACAAAGCCTGTTCAATCAAAGGTAAGGGTTCAATATCTCTTGATGGTAAGCATAACACTGACAATGTCTACTATGTTGAAGGATTAAAGCATAATCTTTTAAGTGTTGGTCAATTAGTTGAGAAGGGATTTCAGTTACAATTTAAAAATGGAAAATGCAAAATCATGAATAAAACTGGTTTGGAAATTGCAACCGGTAATCAGACTAGAGGCAATATCTTTCATTTGAATAACAGTGAAAAGGCATGCTTAATTGCACATATAGATGAAAGTTCGTTATGGCATAAGAGATTATGTCATGTAAACTTTGATTGCATGGTAAAAATCAGTACTTGTAAGGTAGTTAGAGATCTACCTAAAATTGTGAAACCTCATAATACAATTTGTAAGGAGTGTCAATTTGGGAAACAAGTTAGAGCTAGTTTCAAAAGTATTCTAGAAAAATCCAATAATGCTCTTGATTTAACTCACATTGATTTATGTGGTCTAGCTAGAACTAGAAGCTTACAAGGTGATAGATATTTCATGCTAATTATTGATGATTATTCTAGAATGTGTTGGGTTACTTTTCTCAGAGAGAAATCAGAAGCACTTGGAAAGTTCAAACTCTACAAAGCAATGGTTGAAAATGAAACCAGTAAGAAAATCAAATGTTTAAGATCAGATCAAGGAGGAGAATTCACATCTAAGGACTTTAATACATTCTGTGAAGTAAATGGAATCAGAAGATAGTTATCAGCACCTCAGACACCACAACAGAATGGAGTTGTTGAAAGGAAAAACAAAACTATCTTGGATGCAGCTAGAAGTATGTTATCAGAAGCAAATCTACCACATGTATTGGAGAGAGGCAGTTAGCACTGCTATCTATACATTCAACAAAGTTCACATCAAAGGTGAAACCGGTAAGACCCATCATGAACTATGGTTTGGTAACACTCCTACTCTTAAGTATTTCAGAATTTTTGGAAGTAAATGTTATATTAGAAGAGATTAGTATATTGGAAAATTTGATCCTAGAAGTGATGAAGGAATATTTCTTGGTTATTCATCTAAGAGCAAGGCATATAGATGTTTTAATAAAAGATTGCAGAAAATTGTTGAGAGTACAAATGTAAAGATTGATGAACAATTCAGAGGAACTTCAAGATATATAGACTCTGAACTGGCAATAGAAATTGTGACAAATGAACCTATACTGAATCCACCGGTACAGAATGAAGATCCAGTTACCTTGGTATCATCAGAAGATTCCACAATAATTGAAGAATAATAGCAAACTAAGACACCACGGTATGTAAGATTGAATCATTCTGAAGATCAGATAATTGGAAACAAATTTAAAGGAGTTATGACAAGAGGAAGATTGGAAAATGAAGAGGTATGTCTTATTTCTCAAATTGAACCATCATCTATCAATGAGGCATGTGAAGATAAATTTTGGATTAAAGCTATGGAAGAAGAATTAGGACAAATTGAGAAAAATAATACTTGGACATTAGTTCCCCGGCCTAAAGATAAAAATGTAACTGGAACTAAATGGGTATTTAGAAACAAACTTAATGAAGATGGTAAGGTTGTCAGAAATAAAGCAAGACTAGTGTGTAAGGGATATTCTCAGAAAGAAGGAATTGATAACAATGAAACCTTTGCACTGGTAGCTAGAATTGAGGCAGTTAGATTATTCTTGGCTTTTGCAGCTCATAAGGACTACAAAGTTTATCGAATGGATATTAAATGTGCATTTTTGAATGAAGATCTTGAAGAAGAAGTATATATTGAACAACCTGATGGATTTTCTTTGACAGATGACAATGATATGGTTTGCAGGTTAAGAAAAGCTCTGTATGGATTGAAACAAGCCCCAAGAGCTTGGTATGCAAGGTTGGATAAGTATCTTTTGAAGATTGGTTTTACTAAAGGAAATGCAGACAACAATTTATATTACAAAATAACTAATGATGACATCTTGATTATTGAAGTATTTGTTGATGATATAATCTTTGGAGGAGAAGATGGATTATGTAAGGAATTTTCTCTTGAAATGTAGCAAGAATTTGAAATGTCTATGATTGGAGAAATAAAATTCTTTTTAGGATTGCAGATTTCTCAGACTAATAAAGGTATATTTTTGAGTCAATCCAAGTACTTGAAAGAATTACTAAAGAAATTTGGGATGGAGAACTCTAAACCGGTAAGCACGCCTATGACTACAAATGACAAATTATCTCAAAGGGATGAATCTACACCTATTAATCCAACTAGATACAAATCTATGATAGGAGATTTACTGTATTTGACACAAACTAGGCCTAATATTATGAATGCAGTATGTATTATTTCTAGATTTCAGAGTAATCTTAGGGAAAATCATGAATCAGCAGTAAAAAGGATTTTCCGGTACTTACAGGGCACAACAAATCTTGGATTATGGTATCCTAAAGATAAAAATTTCGATCTATGTGCATACACAGATGCAAATTGGGAAGGAGATATAGATGATAGAAAAAGCACCACTGGAGGAGAATTCTTTCTTGGAAAGAGATTAGTTTCTTGGTTGAGTAAGAAACAGAGTTGTACATCTTTATCAACAGCAGAATCAGAATATGTTGCAGCAGCAATTAACTGTACACAGGTATTATGGCTTAAGCAAATGTTGAAAGACATAAAGGTAAAATGCAAGGAACGCATTACTATATACTATGATAACACTGCAACAATTGATATATCTAAGAATCCGGTATTACATTCTAAAACAAAACATGTTTCTATCAAACTGAATTTTCTAAGGGAAAAAGTTGAAGAAAAGGAGATAAAACTGGTTTATGTGAATACTAAAGAACAACTTGCAGATATTTTCACAAAACCTTTGCCTAAGGAGACTTTTGAATATCTCAGAGATCAGCTTGGAGTCATACCACCACTGGTAGAGACTTAGACAATTGATGATTGTCATCAACTGGCAGAATTAAAAAGACAAATCTTTTATTCGGGTATTTGATGAGGAAGCTACTTCTCAGGGGGGGTAGTTGGTATATTGAATTGGTTGGTATTTTGTATGAACTTGACTTTTTGTGACTTTGGCATTTGATGTCAAAGGGGGAGAGATATCTATGGAAAAACACATTATCTTTTTGGGGAGAGATTTTGAAAAACACATTATCTTTTAAGAAGAGATTGGTATTGAAAATAATCTTTGGTTAAACACATGTTACTCCTAGGGGGAGAAATGGAGATTGTTGGTTTTTGTATTTGGCATTTCTGTTTTGGCACTTTGATGGTTTTTCCATCTTGTGTTGCCATCAATGCCAAAGGGGGAGATTGTTGGTATTTTGGTATGGTTTTGTCATTGATGTCAACACCTACTTTGAAGATCCAACAACATTCACCGGCAAGCAAGTAAACTGTGCAACAGTTACTGGTATATGGTTCACTGGCAGGATATATTGTTCACTGGTGCCTAGAATGATATGGAAGACACTTGGTAATGTCAAAGACATCATGTGGACACTTTGTGTTGAAGAATTAATCATTGGTATATTCATATTTGCATATTTTCTTTTACCAGCAAATAGGTCCAAGTTATCTAGGGTTACACCAACAGGTTTATCTTTTCTAGATCAACATGGCATGCTATGGAGATGATTTATTATTGATGTAAATGCATTAAGCCGACATGTTCAATCGGTTATTGCATCAGATATTATATTGTATGTAAAATGTTTATTGAAATATCTTGTAGAGCCTACCTACTAAAATTGGTCTTAGGGTATGGTATAAATGTAAGATCTTATTTGTAAGATCAAGTGTGGAATGCGAAAAAGAATTAAGTGAAGGTATATGCGAGATCAAGCAGGGATATACATGAAGACATCATTTGAAGGTGAAGTTAGGTTTTTGTAGAAGCATATCAACATTACATCGGTACTGAATCCGACATATGAAGATGCTATTTTGTGCAATACATTCTTATTGGATTTAACCATCCAACTGTAGTCAGTGTGACTCCCATTTTGTGATTGAGCAGTGAGCTCTAGGCTGTTGGCCTTTCTGCATGTGCAGACCCCATTTATGTACACTTACTATCTGCAGTAGTATCATCTGATTGTGGGTAAGGTTTCCCACCGTGGTTTTTCCCCTTACAGGGTTTCCACATACAAATATTGGTGTTATGTGTTGTGGATGACTTTATGTTTATGTTTCATGCATTAATCCCTACCGGTATAGCAATTTACTATTAACACTGTCTACCAGCATACTTAACTAGTTTACCGGTATTAATCATTAAGTTGGTTAATTAGTTTTTGGTTTGAATTTATTAGACAACTGATTCACCCCCCCCCCCCCCACTCTCAGTTGTCTCCGGGACCTAATAGAGACATCTAGCAGTTAACTCTTCCATCTAATAGAAGTGGTGTTAAATCTTTCTTCAGAGAAGTTAATTTTCTCAGGAAATTCTTACTAGATTTTGCAGAGATCACTAAAAATATAATGGGAATGATGGGGGAAAAACTAGAGTTCAAGTGGAATGAAGAAGCCAAAAAATCTTTTGAAAAGGTAAAAGAGGCTATTGCCCAGATACCCACTTTAATAAATCCAAACTTTCAAAAAAAGTTCATCATTTACTGTTACTCTTCTAAACATACAATGTCTGGCATTTTTCTACAAAATAATAAACAAAATGAGGAAGTTCCTATAGCCTTTATGAGCGTGCCACTTAAGAAACATGAGCTCAAATATTATTTAATCGAAAAACAAGCATTTGTGATAGTTAAAGCTGTTAAACACTTCGGATATTATATTTTGCATTGTCATGCAACTGTGTTTGTGCCTCATTCTACTATAGAGTATCCTAACTCAATAAGAGGTAAGTTTTAATAATAATGTTACTTGGGTATCTAAAATATAGGAGTTTGATCTAGATATTATACCAATGAATCTTGTCTACAGACAAGGCTTGTGTCGTTTGATTGCTGAAAATAAGGACAAGGAAGAAGGATTTCCCATAGTCTTATTTGTTGGACTATGAGATCCGTGGTTTATTGATGTGGCTCATTATTTGACATATGGAGAATGACCAGAACACCTATCCCCTAGAGAGAGAAGTAATTTGAGGTTGAAGGCGGAAAAGTATGTGATTTTTGATGATATTCTATATAAAAAAGGCTTGGATGGAACATTTTTAAGGTGTGTAGATGTTGATCGACAAGAAAATATTTTAAGGGCTTTTCATGATGAGGCATGTGGTGGTCACTTCTCATCTACAGTAACCACTTTCAAAATCCTCAGGAACAATTATTACTGGCCTGAAATATTCAAAGATGCATATAAGTGGGTAGCCAATTGTGAAAAGTGTAAGTTGTTTTCTAGAAGACCACAATTAGCAACACTTCCATTGAGGCATGTTGTAATAGAGGAACCGTTTAAGCAATCGGATTTAGACTTCATTCATCCCCTTTCCCCTCTCTAAAGTGCAGGGCATACTCATATCCTGACTGCAACTGATTATTTTACCAAGTGGGTAGGGGTCATTCCTGTTAAGAAAACTACTTCTAAGGTTGTGTGTAGTTTTCTAAAGGAAAACATATTAGGTACGCTTCGGTGTGCTCCAAAAGATTGTGACTAATAATTATCCTAATTTATCCTCAATAGAATTGGCTATGTTTTTCTATGATCATAGTATCTTTCTTTCTCATTCATTCAATTATTACCTACAAGGAAACGAACAGATGGAGTCTAGCAATAAAAAATGGATTGCTATTATGAGAAAGATGGTGAATGACAACCCTAGAGATTGGCATAAAAATTTGTATGAAGTACTATGGGCTGACCGAACTTCACCTAAGCGAGAAATAGGGATGGCACCTTTTGAATTAGTATATGGAATGGGGGCTCAGTTATCACTTCTATTAGAGTTAGCGACAGCTAAGTTACAAACAATGATTGAGGACCAGTATTTCCAAAACTCTTTATAGAAAAGAATAATGTACCTAACCAAAATAGAGGAGGAAAGGAATGAGCTGGTTGATTGTATCACAATTCATCAGGCTAGAGTTAAAAGGATATTTGATTAGAAAGCTAGACCCTGGAAGTTTTTACAAGGTGATAAATTTTTGTTGTGGGACAAGAGAAGAGAACCAAAAGGAGCTCAATGAAAGTTTGATTCTCTCTGGAAAGGACCATTCAAGATCCATTAGGTGTTGGTTCCTAACTCTTTCAAGTTAGCATATCTAGATGGAACCATCTTGCCTATGTCCTATAATGGGTAGGATCTGAAACTCTATCAATTGTAAAACAAGAGTCCTCTGTCTTTGTACATAGTTTGGTTTAGTTATTTTGTTTTGGTTTGTCAGTCATGTATGTTCTATTTCATTTTGGTCTTCCTTTCTGTGATTGAAGTTAGTGCATAACTAGAGATTATAGGTTCATGTCCTGGTCCCTCATGGTCCTGGTCTCTAGTCAGAGCTGATTGTTACCCTCGTATTTTGCATTCAATTTCCCTTGCAAATTTTGTCTTTGTGGTCTTTTTATCGCCTTGAGAAACTTTCACGGTTGTAGTCAAAATCATCTTAGTCTTCCAACCCCATTTTGTAATTCATGAAATTGATAGTTAAACCTTTCCTTTGTTGAACCAATCTGTTAAGTTCAAAGGTTCATAGTTACATTGGTTCAATGAGGTATCAGTCGGTCGAGTTTGTTTTGGGTCCAATTGTCTTAGCCATTTGTGTTGTCCAATTGAACCTTGAACCAACAAACCTTTATGGCTCAACGGTTCAACGGTTCCATGGTTCGATGTTCTCATCCGATAATCTCAAAGATCAAAGAAGGCATGATGTAAGAAGGAAGGCATAATTGGTCAGCAAAGGAATATTCTAAAAAATTGTAGTGCTTTTTTGGGCAAGTTGTAGCTTTTAAAAATAGAAATTAATCATTACTTTGATAGGTAATCTTACAAGGTGATTTGTAATTAATGCATCCATCAGGGATTGTCTTTTCAAGGTTATCTCACATGCATGAGTAAGTATCAAGATTGTGTCACCCAATTTAATGCTAATCATATCAAAGTACTTTAAATCTTGATTGAGAAGCCAAATTAGTAAACAAGCAACTCAACGAAAGAAGGTAATTCTCTGCTTCAAAAGCTCAAAAATGGTGTAGTGTATAACAGGTGAGTTCAGTCTAAGCCATCTCTTTCATTTCACATTGAAAAGAGGATTTACTCAATTTCTTGTTGTAGTGGTTTTGGGTTTATTTTCTTGCCTTAGTATAGTGTTGAAGTAGCAAAATTGTCAGAATGAAGTCGGCACCTCCCAAAATGGTTGCCAAAGTTGGCCTGATTAGTACACTACCGAAATTTGCAGATACATCTCTATCTCATTGTGATCTTGAGGAATTTATGGAAAGAGATAGAAATCTTGTCGATTCTCTCATGATGCAAAGAATTGTAGATAGTGGTCTCATAGAAGTCATTGTCTTCCTGCCTACCTTACAATGCCCAGAACTGGTTCTGGAGTGTATGAATCGGTATTATACAGAGTACAAGTGCATTAGGGATGCTAATGGTGAGGTCTTATTAAGTGTGGACAGAGAGACCATTATGGTCATATTTAAAATTCCTGCTTGTGAAGTGTATGAAAACAAGACAATCACCTCTTCCTATGGCTATTTTAATGAAAAGAAATCCCATTATAAAAGTGTTATAGCTAGGAATTGGTTGCTAAAATTTCAAAAGGGTAGTTCAAGGCTTATGAGACCCTTAACCCAGAAGAATTTGATAAAAAAGGTTAGAGACATTGTAATGTTGTTACATAAGGTTAAAGGTAGCGAGCAAGCCTTCTTTTGGGAAGAATGGATGTACTTTTTCATTCAAGTAATTCTTGATGAGAACAAGTACACTGACTGGGCAAGTATGATTGCAGACAGGTTACATGAAGGTTTGAGCAATATTCTAGGAAGCAAGAATTTTTATATGTCTTCATATCTATTTTACTGCTTAGCCTGCATTAGACCATGGCCCAGACTATATCATGAACCTTTCATTGACAACAAGATGATTTATGATTATTACCTGTATCTACAGGCGAAGAGATGTCATGAAAATTACAAACGGGTTCATGATATTTTTGTAAGGAAAGCATAGTGCAGAAACACCCTCCTAACACCAATTCTAAGGGGAATCAAGCAAGTATGTCTTTAAATTATTTTGCAGAACATTAAGATATACACAAACTAATGAAAAACTAATCACACAGAAAACACAACAGAGAGTTTACACTAGATTTACGTGGGAAAACCCTTACGAGTAAAAAACCTACCACCAAAGAGAGATCACTTTATTCACAGTTAACAAAAGGTTACAATAAAGTTATAGATTCTCTTTACAAGCATTTGCTCTCAGAATCTATGTTCAAATCATAGTCATCACCTATGCAGAACACATAGGCTTCCAACATATAGGACTCCACACCATACATCACACAGTAACCTCTCTCACATCAATTACATCTCTAGCAACATATATATCAACCATCGACTACAACGTATCTGTTAAGCATAATTGTTATGGAGTCCAACTGTCTGTTATTTAGTAACATCCATCCACCTAACCAACATTATGTTTTAGTTTCCTCTGGCTACTCTGATTACATCTGTCAAATGTAGTTCACAGAATAGTTAGTCACTCCAACTGTCAAGAAGTCTAAACATTGACCGTCCTATATTCATGACTCGTCCATTATCCCACATTCGTCAGGAAGTCAGGTCAGTTTGTATTCATATATACCGACAAGACTATCTTCAGTGTCCAAGTGTTTCACCTTTTTGAACTTCGGCTCGAATGCACACCCATAGTTGGTCTCTACTCCATCGGCCATCAAAAAAACCAAAAATGTGTTGCTCCGATATGCCGATGAACTAGTAGACGACTCCACTAATGCAGCTCCAAATAGATTGACTCCATCATCTTATAAAGATAGCCTTCAACACGTAGACCCGATCTCCCGATGACACCACAACAACTCGATCGAGCCATCAACATAGCTTCCATCTTGTCAACCTGATCACCGATATCAACCCGATCACTAAAGGTGACCTCATCAGGTATCGGTGTAGCAAACAACTAGTTCTCTTGATCTCTGATGATACCCCTTTCCTCTTTCTATGCTCCACCACATGGCACCCCCTGATTGGCTCTAGGGTCCCTATCCTGCCACCTTAGCATGGCCTCACTAACCGCCCAGAATGAAACTCTTCTTTGTCGCTAGATCGCGATGGAAAGTCTAACAATAAATTTCCCATCGTGACCTAGCAACCACTGTCAGATCTTCTCCGATCATTGTCTGATCATCTGTGATCTGCTCTACCTTTAACTCGCTTTAGCCACTCACTTATTCCAAGTGTCACTTCCTGATTGGCTCTGGAGTCACTGCCCTACCACCTTAGCGCAGCCTCAATATCCACCCGCAATGAATCTCTTCTTTGTCACTGGGTCGTGATAGAAAGTCTAACAATAAGTTTCCCATCATGACCTAACGACTGTCATTCGATCAACCTTGATCTTCTTGACCGTTATCTCACCTGAGCTGCTCTCTTGTCAGACCCCACCACTTGGTCGCCAAGCTGCGATGAATAAATTTTGATCATCTTCCCATCGTGGTATAGCGACAGTCATTGGATCATCTCAAACTTGCTCACTCGATAGCCCGATCACAAGAAGAGGGTTCCATCGACCCATCAACAAGAGTCACACTAATAGTTGTTCCATCGGGATAGGTTACTCCGATCAGTCTGAACATAGGTCAAGTGAATTAGAGGCACATTTCCAACAAACTCCCACTTGACAAGGAATTCACTATATTGCCAAACACTTACAGAAATAACTGAGAAACATGGACTCTAAAGCCCATCAATGTTGATATACCACTCGATCATAAATCATCAGGAAATAGAATTTATTGTGTGCATCATTGAGATGCCTGCAGAGTAGTCACATCTCATTCATGGACATACCTACCTTCTACCATGGCACTACCACTGGACACACATAGAATCTATCCACTGAGAAAACCATATAATATGTTTTACATTAAAACATAACTCTGTCTCCCAAGAATACAAAACTCTTGATACAAAAAGCTCAACCGAATGTACCAACATTTGTCGCAAACATAGCTGGAAAAACACCTACAGCAAGTGCTAGCACATCCAAATATACATACCTCCAAGGTATAATATATTTCCATGTATCCATGAGTACCTTTAACTGATTAGCCTATAACAAAACTGGTGCAGGTCACCTTGACTTGTCTTTGTGGCATTTTGTTTTCTTTTTCAAGTTTTGCTTGTAATAAGGATGTGTGATGACCATCCATGTCTTGGTGATCCTTTTTTGTGTGGTCAAGGGACTCTTAGGTCATTCTATAAACCTAGAGTTGCCTTAGTCCACTTGGATCCTATTAGGTCTAGTAGTCATTTTCTCTTGTAGTGATTAGTTTTGGCATTAGGAGGTTGATTTTTTTGTGTGTTAGTCCATATGGTCATGTTAGAACCATTTTGGAATGGTTAGGGGTCATAAATGTTGAAATTGAAAAAAATGCAAAAAACTATCAAAAATGGAGTTAACAACTTTTGACAATTTTGTGCAACTTTTGAAATTTAGTTAAACAAAGGCTCCAACAATTCCCAACCACCTTGGTTCATTTGAGCCTATTAGGAGAAGCCTATTTAGGCTTTGAATTCGACTTCCAAAGGGTTGGAAGTGATGGAGATGTAAAATTGCACAAAATTCTGATAAAAAAACCAGTTTTCTGAGCAAACTCGTGACTGTATGGTTCTATACAGATTTGAAAGCCTGAAATAGGCCCATGGTTGTGTGAACATGTGAAAGACCTTTCATTTGGTTCTAGTTTGATAGATTTTGGTGTTGAATTGAGGAAGTTATCAAATTTTTTCTCTAAACTGCTACAAACCCTAGGGCTTTGGTGTTTTACTGCTAAATGGCACATATCTTGCAATTCTAGGGGTGTCATTTCAAGTCCCTTTGGAATTTGCAAGGTATGATGGTGTACTATAACATCCTAAACACTCAGGACCTAGTGAAGAATATTGCTTGGTGTTTGTGCAAGCCATAGGCTAAATATCCTCATGTATTTAGCCTGCACTTTGATGTTTGAAGTGTGTCGATCAGTAGAAGGACCAAGGGGCTAGTGAAAGCTATTGAAAGGCAAGAAGACAAGTTGAACCAACTTCCCAAGACTCTATCCAAGCCTTATGAACCCATCATCAAGTGCTTGCTGGTGTTCCAAGCCTGAATTGGCCAATTAGGCCTGTGAACCAAGTGAGAGTTTGATAGTGCAGGAGTGAGGTGAGGCTCTGTCCTCTTGGGGAATGTTTAACCATATGTTGGAGGCTCCAAATCAACAAAAATAGTACCATGTCCTTTGTAAATTTTGTCTTGTATTGATCGGTTCCTTGCTGACAGACCTAGTAGCCGAGTAAGCCCAAAAGGTGAAGTTGGCATAGTAAGGTTTGGGGCAGCCACTTAGTGGTTGTTTCTTGGTTGGTTAGGGTGCGAGAAGGTGTCCCTACTACTTTTTTAGATCAGACAGTAGATTTGAGTCATTTTCCCTAATTGAGTCTCATTAAGGGATTGAGTCCCTGAAGCTACTTTTGTGTCAAAGTTGAGTAACCCTTAAGGGCTTGGGTTTGGCCTTAGATAGGTCTTAAGGTTGTGTGAGGGTGGTCTTACACTTCCTTACCAAGTGTGGGTAAGGTAGACTAGGTTGGAATAGTCACCTTTTTAGTCTGTAAGACTGTGAGCCTATTTGACACTTCCTGTTGTGTGCACTCTGCATCAAGTGGTATCAGAGCACTACTAAGATCCCAGGTGGTGGAAGATGTCAGAAAATGAAGGCAATGATGGGGATGAATTCCCTCAAAATGTTACCAATAAGGAGTTGGCCAAGATGCTCAAGGAGCACCTTGCAAAGAGCAAGAAGATGGAGATGGAGTTGGAGAGACTCAAGCAAAGACAAGAAGGAAGAAGGGAAGAAGAGGAAGAGATACCTGTATCTCGGTTGGAGATGTTGAACATACCGGCAAACCAAAGACATTTCTTGGAGGCTCTTGAAAGAGTAGGAAGAAAGGATAGCAAACCAGATGTCCCTATGTTCATGGGAAAGATGAATGTGGAAGAATGCATGGATTGGGTGGAAGCCCTTGAAAGCTACTTTGAATGTGATGATACACCTGAGAGTTCAAATGTGAAGATAGCCAAATCAAAGATGAAGGGTCCAGCATTGAGTTGGTGGAACTTCCTGCAAAATGAGAGGGTTGAGAACAACAAGGCACCTATCATCACATGGAAGAGGATGTTGGCTGAGATAAAGAAGCAATTTGTACCAGAAGACTATGAAGTTGCCCTCCACAAGAAGTTACATAACCTGAAACAAAAGGATATGGATGTCAATACTTATACAGAGGAATTTCACAAACTCACCTTGAGACTAAAATATCTGAAACTGAAAATCAGAAGTTGGCTAGGTACTTGAACGAATTGAAATACAATACTCAAGATGAATTAAGCCTGTTTAACCCTAAATCAGTCCATAGGTTTCATCAAATGGAATTGAAAATAGAAGAAAAACAAAGAAAGAGAGGTGAGAAAAGCAATAGGGGTGGCAGAGGTAATCAGAACTTTAGGGGCAGAGGCAGATTTCAGGGCAGAAGTTCTTCATCAAGACCACAAGGTGAGAGCAGCTAGCAAGATGTTGAGAAAGATTCCAGTTATAGAAGCAATCCTAGAGGTGGAAGAGGCAATGGAAGGGGAAGATTTGGAGGTAGAGGCCCTAATGTATTCACTGGGAGATGTTTCTCATGTAGCCAAGTAGGTCACCAGTCATTTAGGTGTCCTGAGAAAGCAAGCAGCAGTTCAGGCCAGCAAGGAGAAAGAAGGGTGCAACTAGCCCAAGATGATGACCATCAAAGTACCACATCATATCACACCACCTCATCAAGACTTGCTGATCTAGTAAATGGAGAATGTATTATGTTTAATAGAACACTTTTGACAGCAATCAATAAGGAGCCACCACAAAGAAAGTCTTTGTTCCGAACCAAATGTTTGGTGAATAGTAAAGTATGTAGAGTAATAGTTGATTCTGGTTCTACTGAGAACTTGGCTTCTACTGAGATGATTGAGAAGTTAGGATTGAAGAAAATGCCCCATCCTAACACCTATAAAGTATCATGGCAGAATAAGGAGCAGCAAACACTAGTTGATGAGCAATGTTGGGTCAGTTTTTCAATCGGTGGTTATGAGGACAAATTTTTGTGTGAAGTAGTGACTATGGATGCCTGCCATATTCTTCTAGGGAGACCTTGGCAGTATGACATGAGTACACAACATGATGGCAAGAAGAATGTGTATCACATTAAGAAGAATGGTAAAAATTTCACAATGACTTCCTTACCGGCTGATGGATAGGAAAAGAACTCGACTGGCAGTGTGATGCTAGTTGGAAAGAAGGAGTTCATGAAAGGCCTAAAGGAGGACCAAACCATGTGCTTTGTTGTTGTGGTGAAGCCTAAGGACAACATACCCAAGGAAGAGAAAAATTAGAATTTGTTGAAGAATGTAGGCCTCAAGGAGATTGCTGATCTGTTGGATCAGTATAAAGGAATTGTTCTAGATGGTACCAATGATACCTTACCCCCTAAAAGGATGATCAGTCATTGTATAGATCTGATCCCAAGAGCCACTTTGCCTAATAAGGCTACTTACAAACTCACCCCTAAACAAAATGCAGAAATAGCAAGGCAGATTCAAGAATTGTTGGAGAAGGATTTCATAAGGAAAAGGCAGATTCAAGAATTGTTGGAGAAGGATTTCATAAGGAAAAGTGTTAGTCCCTGTGCTATACCAGCAGTCCTTGCACCTAAGAAAGAAGGAACTTGGAGATTATGTGTTGACTCTAGAGCAATCAACAAGATAACCATCAGATACTGTTTTCCTATGCCTAGATTGGAAGATCTCATGGATTGTTTAGGAGGAGCTAAGTACTACTCAAAGATTGACCTCAAAAGTGGATACCATCAGATAAGGATAAGACAAGGAGATGAATGGAAAATAGCTTTCAAGACCAATGAAGGTTTGTTTGAGTGGGTTGTAATGCCTTTTGGTTTATCTAATGCTCCTAGCACTTTTATGCGCTTGATGAATGAAGTCCTAGCACCTTTCATTAACAAGTTTGTTGTAGTATATATGGATGATATTTTGGTGTTTAGCAGCAGCAAGGAGGAGCACCTCAAACACCTAGACATGGTCCTCAAGAAACTCCATGAAGAGCAACTAAAAATCAACCTTGAGAAGTGTTCATTTAGGCAAGAAGAGTTGGTTTTCCTAGGATTTGTCATCTCAAAAGGAAATTTAAAAATGGATCCATCCAAAGTTGAAGCCATCCTGAGTTGGCCAACACCTACCAATACAACTGAGGTAAAAAAAATTCATGGCTTGTGTAGTTTCTATAGAAAGTTCAATAGAAACTTTAGTGGAATTTGTGCTCCACTCATAGATACCATAAAAGGTGGAAGGAAATGTGTGTTTGTATGGACCAATGAAGCCAGTAGGTCATTTGAGACATTGAAAAGGAAGATTGTAGCACTTCCCACCCTTGTACATCCATATTTTCAGAAAGTTTTTGTGGTAGAATGTGATGCTAGCTTTAGGGCTATTGGAGGAGTCCTAAGCCAAGAAGGGAGGCCAGTAGCCTTCTTTAGTGAAAAGTTGAATGAGGCTAAACAAAAGTACTCTACCTATGACCTTGAACTCTATGCTATGGTCCAAGCCTTGAGAAAATGGAGGCACTACCTACTCCCTAAGGAATTTATTGTGTTCACAGATAATCATGCTTTGAGTTTTCTAAATAGGTAGGAGAAAATTCATCATAGACATGTTAAATGGATGGAATTCTTGCAATCTTATACTTTTACCATAAAACATAAGAAAGGTGTTGCTAATAAAGTTGATGATGCTTTAAGCAGGAGGAGTTTAACCATCCAAGAAGTTCAATTGGAAAGTGTAGGTATACACACAATAAAGGACATGTATGCTACAAATGATGATTTCATGGAAATCTATAAGGTATGCATGGATAGGATAGCAAGGTATCATACTGATTTTTCTGAGTTTCTGATACAAGATGGATTTTTGTTCAAAGGTAGTTTGATTTGTATACCTAAAGGATCAATAAGGGAGAATATAATCAAGGAAAAGCATTGTGGGAGTCTAGCAGGTCACTTTGGGATAGATAAAACATTGGAGTTGGTAAGAAGATTTTATTATTGGCCTAAACTTCATACTGATGTAAGAAAGTTTGTTGAGACTTGTTTTATTTGTCAGAGGGCCAAGGGCCAAACATCTAATGCAGGATTATATACACCATTACCTATCCCTTCAAAGCCATGGGATTCAGTAAGTATGGACTTTGTGCTTGGTCTTCCAAGAACCAAATCTGGTTATGACAGTGTGTATGTGGTTGTGGACAGATTTTCCAAGATGGCTCACTTTATTCCTTGCAAGACCACTCATGATGCTTCACATGTTGCAGGTTTATCCTTTAAAGAGGTAGTTAGACTTCATGGATTACCTATGTCAATCATATCAGATAGGGATACTAAGTTAATAGGTCACTTTTGGAGGACCTTATGGAAAAAGCTTGGCACCAATGTTGCCTTATCTTCAGCATATCACCCTCAATCAAATGGATAGACTGAGGTTATCAATAGGTCACTTGGAAACCTCTTGAGATGCCTAACACAAGAATATGATTCAAGTTGGGATTCTATCTTGGCACAAGTTGAATTTTCTTACAATGATTCCATTAACAGGAGTACAGGTATGACACCTTTTCAAGTTGTTTATGGTGTACACCCTAGAGGGATAATGGAACTCAGAGATGTTAATCATTTGGAGAAGAAGAGTGCTTTGGCTGAAGATTTTGTAGAGGTAATGAAGGCTGTGCATGAACAAGTAAGGAATCGGCTGCACCATACCACATAAAAGTATAAGGCAGCAGCAGATAAGAAGAGAAGAGATTTGCAATTCAAAGTGGGTGATCTAGTGATGGTACATTTGAAAAAGGAGAGGTTACCTAAGGAGAACTATACTAAGTTGGTGATGAAGAAGCTTGGTCCTTGTAAGATCCTCAAAAAGTGTGGGAATAATGCATATCAAGTTGATCTACCTTCATCTATTGGTTTATCACCTATCTTTAATGTTGCTGACCTTTATCCTTATAAAGGATTTGTAGATGATGTTTTTGTTGCAGGTGAGCAAAGGTTGCAGCATGATGAATCACTCAAGGAGATATCACAGCCATCTACTCTTGAGATTGAAAGTATCCTTGACAAGAGGGTGACTAAACAAACAAGGAGGAAGGTGTACTATGAATACTTGGTCAAATGGAAACACAAACCCCTAGACGAAGCCACATGGATGACTAAGGAGACCATTGAAAAGGCAGGGTTTCAGTTTGAGAGAATTCCAACTCAAGGGACTTGAGTTCTTTTGAACCTGTGGAGCATGGTGCAGGGCACCTTGGCTTGTCTTTATGGCATTTTGTTTTCTTTTTCATTTTTTGCTTGTAATAACTATGTGTGATGACCATCCATGTCTTGGTGATCCTTTTTTGTGTGGTCAAGGGACTCTTAGGTCATTCTATAAACCTAGAGTTGCCTTAGTCCACTTGGATCCTATTAGGTCTAGTAGTCATTTTTTCTTATAGTAATTAGTTTTGGCATTAGGAGGTTGATTTTGATGTGTTTTAGTCCATATGGTCATGTTAGAACTATTTTGGAATGGTTAGGGGTCATAAATGTTGAAATTGAAAAAAATGCAAAAAACTGTCAAAAATGGAGTTGACAACTTTTGACAATTTTGTGCAACTTTTGAAATTTAGTTAAACAAAGGCTCCAATGGTTCCCAACCACCTTGGTTTAGTTGAGCCTATTAGGGGAAGCCTATTTAGGCTTTGAATTCAACTTCCAAAGGGTTCGAAGTGATGGAGATGTAAAATTGCACAAATTTTGATAAAAAAGCAAGTTTTCTAAGCAAACTCGTGACTATACAATTCTGTACGGATTTGAAAGCCTAAAATAGGCCCATGGTAATGTGAACATGTGAAATACCTTTCATTTGGTTCTATTTTGATAGATTTTGGTGTTGAATTGAGGATGTTATCGTATTTTTTCTCTAAACTGCTGCAAACCCTAGGGCTTTGGGGTTTTACTGCTAAATGGTACATATCTTGAAATTCTAGGGGTGTCATTTCAAGTCCCTTTGTAATTTGCAAGGTATGATGGTGTACTATAACATCCTAAAAACTCAGGACCTGGTGAAGAATATTGCTTGGTGTTTGTGCAAGCCATAGGCTAAATATCCTTAGATGATCAGTAGAAGGACCAAGGGGCTGGTGAAAGCTATTGAAAGGCAAGCAAACAAGTTGAACCAACTTCCCAAGACTCTATCCAAGCCTTATGAACCCATCATCAAGTGCTTGTTGGTGTTCGAAGCCTGTATTGGCCAATTAGGCCTGTGAACCAAGTGAGAGTTTGTGGTGCAAGAGTAAGGTGAAGCTCTGTCCTCTTGGGGAATGTTTAACCATATGTTGGTGGTTCCAAATAAACAAAAATAGTACCATGTCCTTTGTAAATTTTGTCTTGTATTGATCGGTTCCTTGCTGACAGACCTAGTAGCCGAGTAAGCCCAAAAGGTGAAGTTGGCATAGTAAGGTTTGGGGAAGCCACTTAGTGGTTGTTTCTTGGTTGGTTAGGGTCCTAAAAGGTGTCCCTACTGCTGTTTTAGATCAGAGAGTAGATTTGAGTAATTTTCCCTAATTGAGTCTCATTAAGGGATTGAGTCCCTGAAGCTACTTTTGTGTCAAAGTTGAGTAAGCCTTAAGGGATTGGGTTTGGCCTTGGATAGGTCATAAGGTTGTGTGAGGGTGGTCTTACACTTCCTTACCAAGTGTGGGTAAGGTATACTAGGTTGGAATAGTCACCTTTTTAATCTATAAGACTGTGAGCCTATTTGACACTTCCTATTGTGTGCACTCTGCATCAAAAACTCCAAATGAAAAACCACAATATCATGAAGTATCAAGCAAAAGATCAATGTCCTCAAAACAAAAAACCAAGATCAATGTCAAAATTCCAAATTCAGAATCAGGAACTTAAACATGACAACCATGATCTAAAACATCTCATCCAAAGAGATAACATACTCCATATGAGCACCTCCATATCATGCCATAACTCTAAATGCATCTCAAGAGTGTACCACAACACAATAAAAATAGCTTAACAAGAATAACATGTTAAAACATAAACAACATCTCTACCAAGGACTTATGAATCCTCAAGATGTCAGCATCTTCAGTCACATGAAGATCATCCACCATCAAGTGATGAATATACATCACTGCCAAACATGGAACCAAGTCTTACATGGCAGCGTGATAAGAATCTTCTTCATGAAGATTGAAATAGACATCAATAGATGTCTAACTTTCCAAAGAAGCTCAAAAGGCATCTCCATCATTGTTCTGAGAGGACCCAGAATCTGAAGAAATCTTATTTTTTCTTCTTCTCTCTACTATCCTTTCGGATATGACTAGTCTGCCCACAATTCTAGCACTTTGCTTTGGACTTCTTTCCAAGAGACTTAGAACTTTCCTCTGACATGGATTTAGACTTCTTGTCCTCTTGCTTGCCTCTAACAGTGAGAGCCTCCTTGACCATCTCAGAAGATTTCCTTCATGTTTCTTTTGACAGTAATGAAGCAACCACACCTTCTATTGTGAGCGTGGTTGTTGTACTCCCAATGGTCATTACTAGATGATCCCATGTGTCAGGCAGAGAACATAACAGAAGCATACATCGATCCTCATCATCAATATTTACTCCTACGGAGGTTAACTATGCAACAATCATGTTGAAAATATTCAAATGATCTACTAAAGATGTACCCTCGTCCATCTTCAAGGAATACAACTTATTTACTAGAGACTTTCTGTGATAAATATCACCAAGTTTCTTGCATAGAAGAATATAAGTCTTCTCCTCATGAACATTTAACATAACAAAGTCTGCCAAATAGAGTTTGATCAACCCTTTGGCTTTTCTATCTACAAGGTCCTAGTCCTCTTGTTTCATGCATGTAGGTTTAGCTCTAGCCACTGCAATCCAGAGATCTCTATCAACTAGAAAATCTTCAGCTTTAAGTTTCCACAACTCAAAGTTGGAGCCATTGAACTTTTCAATGTCCATTTGCCCAGAGGTGTTTTCCATCTTAAACTACAAACAAGACAAATAAACACTCTGCTAGACTCCCACTGAAACCAGAATTGGCACAAAAAACTAACCCTGCCCAACAAGGATAACAAAATGGGCCAAGCTCTGATACCACTTGTAAGAAAAGCATAGTGTGGAAATGCCATCCTAACACCAATTCTAAGGGGAATCAAGCAAGTATGTCTTTAAATTCTTTTGCAAAACATTAAGATATACACAGACTAATGAAAAACTAATAACACAAAAAACACAACAGAGAGTTAACACTAGATTTATGTGGGAAAAGGCTTACGGGTAAAAAACCCACCACCAAAGAGAGATCACTTTATTCATAGTTAATAGATACTCTTCACAAGCATTCTCTCTCAGAATCTATGTTCGGATCATAGTCATCACCTATGCAGAACACTCAGGCTTCCAACATACAGGACTCCACACCATACATCACATGGTAACCTCTCTCACATCGGTTACATCTCTGGTAACATATATATCAGCCATCAATTACAACATATCAATTAAGAATAACCGTTATGGAGTCCAACTATCTATCATTCCGTAACATCCATCCACCTAACCAACATTGTGTTTCAGTTTCCTCTGGCTACTCTGATTACATCTATTGAATGTAGTTCATACAACAGTTAGTCACTCCAACCATCAGGAAGTCTAACCATCGACCGTGTTATATTCACGACTCGTCCATTATCCCACATTCATCAGGAATTTGGGTTGGTCCGTATTCATATATACTGACAAGACCATCTTCAGTGTCCAAGTGTTTCACCTTTTTGGACTTCGGTTCGAGCACACACTCGTAGTTGGTCTCTACTCCATCGACCATCGAGAAAACCACAAATGCATTGCTCCAATCTTCCAATGAACATGTAGATGACTCCACTAATGCGGATCCAAATAGATTGGCTCCATTGGCATATCGGGATAGCCTTGAACAGGTAGACCCGATCTCCCGATGACACCACAGTGACTCAATCGGGCCATCGACATAGCTTCCATCTTGTCAACCCGATCACCGATATCAACCCGATCGTCGAAGGTGACCTCATCGGGTATCGGTGTAGAAAACAAATAGTTCTCCCAATCCCCGATGATACCCCTTTCCTCTTTCTATGCTCTACCATGTGGCACCCCCTAATTAGCTCTGGGGTCCCTACCCTGCCACCTTAGCTTGACCTCCCTAACCGCTTGGAATGAAACACTTCTTTGTCATTGGGTCGTGATGGAAAGTATAACGAGCAATTTCCCATTGCGACGTAGCAACCACCGTTAGATATTTTGTGATTGTCGTCTGATCATATGCAATCTGCTCAGCCTTTAACTCACCTTAGCTGCTCACTTATGCCATGTGTCACTTCTTGATTGGCTCCGGAGTCCCTGCCCTGCCACCTTAGAACGCCCTCACTATCCACCTGGAATGAAGCTCTTCTTTGTTGCTGGGTCATGATAGAAAGTCTAAAGAGTAGTTTCCCATCACGACCTAACGACCGCCATTGGATCAACCTTGATCTGCTCGACCGTTATCTCACTTGAGTTTCTCTCTTGTCGGGCCCCACCACTTGATCGCCAAGCCACAATGAATAACTTTTGATCATCTTCCCATCGTGGTATAGTGATAGCCGTTGGATTATCTCGAACTTCCTCACCCAATAGCCCAATCACAAGAAGAGGGTTCCATCAACCCATCAATAAGAGTCACAATGATAGTTGTTCCATCAGGATAGGTTACTCTGATCAATCTAAACATAGGTCAAGTGAATTAGAGGCACATTTCCAACAAGTTTTGTCTACAGATTGATTTTCAAGTTGCAAGAAAATGTGAACCAACTAATGTCTGAAGAAGTGAAGCAATTGGTTAGCTCTTATGGGAGTGACTTCCTTTAACTCTCCTGGTTCACATAGGTTAGGGTTGGTGGCTTCAAAGGAGAAGCCATGAGACTCCCCGGGTATTCATTGGACCAGTTCGTGTCGATAGAAATTTGTTAGCAATTAGCCTACATTGACAAAAATGCCATAGGAAAGAAGAATTATAGAGTTGTATTCCCAGTGGAGCTAGACCATTACATTTGCAAAACTATATCAGATGCCCTAAATTTGAAAATTGATATTAAAAATTTAAACCTCAAATATTATACCCTCTGACAAAACTTTGATAGTAAAGGATATGCACGAGAGAATTTGGTTCTTAGGGATGGGTTCAATCATGTACCTGAATTGGAGGACTTCTGGGCAGATTGTGTTGATAAATTTGAAGTGTGTAAAAGAATGTTCTCTTGGTTCATTGTTCATCAAGTAAGTTATTTTAGATTTCAAATTGACATTTCAGAAGTTGAAGAGAGGGGAGAGGATTTGACGGACCCTCAATATACACACACCATTTAGGGGACCATGATTTTGGAAATTGACTAGAATCAAGATGACCATGATCAAATAAGGACTAGGTCCTTCCCAGTCATTTGCGGGACTAAAAAATGGTTAAAGTAGTAGAGGCTCAATAAACTAACCATTAAAGAAACTCATATTCTAGTTAGAAAGGTTTCATTTAACCGACGTGCTCGATTTTGTCTTGTAGGTGACTCACCGGTTAAGCTAGAGGCGGGTAGTTCCAAGATCTCATTAGAAGAGAAACTGTCATCAAGGGTTACAAGATCCAGAAGTAGGGGAAAAAGAAAGAAGGTTCCTAAGAGTCTAGTGATTGTGGACCTGGACTCGTTTCTTGAACCTAAGATCATTATGGTAGAAAAGGAGCCCATAGTGACCGATATGGAAATAGGTGATAATGAGGGCCTTGGAGCAGAGGAGATTGACATGCCTGGCTACATGATGATATCCACTTTTGATACAACAAGAGATCAGATTGAAAAAGATGTTGGTAGAGAACATCATCATTGGTTAGATACCACTGTGGCCAGCAAAAAGAGAAACATAGTTCATGTTTCAGTGCCCATTGATGATATGGTCAGCAAGATCTTGGGGAAGACTCCAAAGGCTAAAATATTTAAGATAATGTATAAAATACTTTGATGAAGATATAGGGAATTGGAGAACAGAAATTTCTCATCCTAATGTAGATGGAGTTGTGGCAATTCCTTCATTGAAGGACTTTACTATTGAAAAATTTAACCTTGGAGCTGGTACAAGGGCAGCAGATGTCTACCATCTGGAGGTATCAACCAAAAGGATTTTCACTAGAACCTAGAAGGATGAGAAGGATAAAAAAGAGCTAAAGGAGACACTAAGATATATGGTAGAGTATATAGAGGCAATCAATAATCCAAACCCACAACCTCTTTGCCAAATACCATCTTCCTTCGAACCAAAGTAACCGACAAACCAGAAAGTCCTTTAACAAATTAAAAAATGTAGGATGGTTGCCAAAGTTTTTAATGGATTGGCTTGAGGGAATCTAAAATTCAGGAACATAGTATTTCATCAACCTGAGAAAGGTGTATGAAAATGCTCAATCAGTTATGAATGAACTTGAAACATAAATCATAAATTGGAAGAAGGAAGAAGCTAAGTGGGCAGCAATGGTGATGCAGATGCAGGAGGTACAAACATATGGGTAACGAAATTCTTAAGTGAGAAGCCTTTGCCAGATCTTGATGATAACATTCTTTATGTCTGCAAAAAGAATATAGAATGGAGAAACTCGATGGTGCAATAGGCATATGGCGAGTCAACAAAACTAATGAACTAGCTTGCTAAATTGATCACATCAATGCAAAATGATCTCAAGTGCATAGGGATTAAATGTGTAAAAGAAGATGGCAAGACCATCGAAAGCCTTTACGTCATAATGGAGTCATTCGAGGGAGAATTATATTATATGGAAGCCAAGGCATTAGTTTCAAATAATCTATCGACTATTGCTAAAATTGAATCCCTATTATTCCTTTGCATCAAACATTTGGGAAATCACACTAATCAGGTGGCACAGGTCTGTAGAGAGAAAGAAGTGCGGAAGCAAAGAAGTATTCACGTTGGCCTCCCACATTTTGTGCTTATTCCAGAATTTCTTTGCGACTCACATGGATTGGAAGAATGTTGTTGCCACCGTGTTTTCTGAAATTGATAAAGATGCATCTTATCCTTTTTCTCGGCTAAATGTCTTCTTAGTATTATCTATTGGTTAGTTCATTTGGAGGGATATGTTTTTAGTTTTTCTATTTGAAAACTACTCTGAAACTGCGGGGCACAAAAGCAAAATTTTGTGTTTCCCATGTTAACTATTGGCCAAGTTGTGGCTATATATACATTTTCATCAGAATTTGGAAAGGTCCATGAAATTTTGGTTGTTTAAACCTAGTACTTTGGATGCATACTATTTGAAAAGACTTTATTTTCATCTATGAATGAAAGGAGTTATTTTCCAGACTATGATCTATTGACTTAGTCTTTCAAAATCAGTCTCTATGTGGATTGTCTTCCATGCATTTGCTCTACAATACTCTTGAAATCCTTTATGCATCCTTTAGTTCATTGGTTTGAAATTCATTTACTGAATTTAATCTGAAACAAAACCGAGTGTGTGTACTTTGTAGATTCATAAATTAAAAATTCTAGCAACGTTTTGACATAGTGATGTACAAATGTTGAAAATGCCTTTAAATGCTTTCGGGTTAAAAGTGTTCATTATTAATTTGTTCTCTTACATTCATTGAAAATCAAGTGGGGAGTTTTACCTGATACAATTCAGAGGGAAGCTTAATTAAGTTTAGCCAACTGATTGGTTGTAGATTGAGTTCTTTGAAAGGGTTCCAGAGTTAACAAAAATGTTATTAATTTCATCAAAAGGACAAATCTGTTAACCAACACCTCCCCAAAAGAGAGAAAAGAAAACAAATTTCTAAACACAAGAAATAATCACATACAAGAAAGAAATCCCTTCCAAAATAGAAAAGGATAAGAACGACTATGTTTCCTTCATCCAAATAGTCAACTATACCAATAGTTGATGCTTGAAACTATATGTACAAGATGAACCATGATCATTAAACAATGTTCCTCCGCTTAAAAATAAACAAAATCAAATGTGTATGAAGAGCATCTCCCCATTCCTAAAAGTAATATGAAGGTTTGAAAGTAAAAAATATATGAGCTCTCTGAAAAATTGCTCATTTGTCTCCATGTTGATGTTGAAAGTTGTCACTTTCAAATTAAGCATTCGAGGCCACACTGATGAAGATGATAATCCAAAACCTAGTAGAAATGTATGTAGAGCATTATCCAAAGAATATAGTATGTACCCTAAAGAAAAAGGTCCCTCCAAATGTTACGCAAAAGTATCCACACTTATGTCAAATTGTGATGAATGATCATGTGGAGAATGAACAAAAGGATCCAAAGTTTCCTCCACAAAAATAGGTAAAGAATAAATTTCATCAAATAGAAGTGAGACTTTACAAACCAACCTGCAATGTCTATCAAGTAGTAGTTACAAATAATTCTATCTAGAAGACAATGTGTTTCTTGCTACATTGAATCACAACTAGCCATGAATGTAGCAACACAAATATCCTTAGAAGCAACAAGGGATGGAGGAGAAAGAATGTGAGGCTCAAGAATTGGATCTAATGTGAGAATACCTAGGTTCAAGTAGAAAAAGTTTTCCTAAAAGTCCAAATTCATGCATGATCAACCATCTCATTAGAAATTATCTAGATTTACTTTTAAAGTCTTGAATGATAACTAAATTAGGTGTTAATTCCATAGTCTTCCTTGGTCCACCATGGGTGATCTAATAGATTGAAACAAAATTGTTTGGCAGATGAGCTACACAAAAACATCATTAAAAGTGTCATCCCTAATATTATATAACCTTTCCCAATTATACTAATGTAAGTATTGTTACCCATCAAAATAGATGGCATAACATAAGGATCAAAGGAAGAGAACATAGATTGTGTAGAAACCATATGATGAGAAGCTTTAGAATCTAGAAGCCATGTCCTTGATTCAAAACTTATAGAAGCACAAAGAGATTTACCTTTATTTTTAGCTCCTTCAAAAGCAATTCTTGCATGAACTTTTTGTTGGAAACTTGTGTTATGTTGTGTTATCATTGATTCCAACCTAACTAGTGTTGTTATTGGTGTTTTCATTTTAGTTGTTCATGTTTTTGTTGGAATCAAGGAACACTGAGGGGGCCAGGGGGTGAATCAATATTCTACACTTTAATATTATAACATTGATTCTTCAACCATCTAATGCCAGTCAACAAAAGAAAGATGCAAAAACATAAAGTAAATATCCACAACACCATAACACCAAGATTTTTGTATGTGGAAACCCAGTTAAGGGAGAAAACCACGGTGGGAACCTACCCACAATATGATAATACCCTGTTAGAAGTATGTGAAATATTACATAAGGGCCATTTAGGCACACTGCTCAAAAACAAGAAAGAGGGATACAACCCCGAAAGGCTCACTACCTTACAAAGGATTACAAAAGATAATTGGAATGTCTAAACTGAAAAACAACATTTACAAATGCCAAAGTACAATTTTGATTAAGCACAAAACACATAATCTTACATTGCTCTATTCCGCTGCTCTATTATGTTGTTCTTCTATATTTTGGAGAGAAAATCCTTCACCTGACGTGAAACTATGCATAATCACTCACAAACACTTTCCACACATCCACCGATATCCAAAATGATCATATCCATCAGTCTTTTATATCTGCAACATCAAATTAGGTCTTCTACATGTCGTCTTCAAGAATACTATACAAATGATGAAACATGCATACTTAGTCGGCTCAATTTGAACTCAAATGCATATGCGGACCAAAATCCACACACTACCCATATGTTAGTTGGCCATCCTTGAACACAAAACCAACCACCCAAATTTCTTCATCAAATCCACATAATGTTTATTTACACGACTGCTGATGAACACTTTTCTACCCAAAAAACCTGTATACTGAACCTTCTAACTCACTCCAAAATCAACACCAGAAGCCACAAGCTTGGAGTATGGTAGACAACACATCCATAATTCTTCTTTGAGATCTGCAACATAAAATATTTATTATAAATGAAATGCGAACCAAAATAATGTATATTGTCGGTTGTCCTATTCTGTCTCACCGGACCTATCCAAAATCAATCACTCTTCCGGTATGAACAAACTAATCTATGTGGATGGGTGCATTAGAATTAGTTTCCATAAATGACAATATTAGATCATCTATATAGTGTCTCTTGCCAACATTTTTTATTTTCTTAGTTACTCATTTGATGAAGTTGGTTGTGATAGTTTGTTGACAATGAGGTTGTCTAGTGGGACTAGTTCAAAGAAAGCTTTGCATTGCCCCTCCTGTTGATTCAAGTGTTATATATTGGGGGAAATGTTTATATGGCTCATGTAGTGTTCCAATTCATATTTTTAGTGTTGGTTTGATCAGAAAGTGAATTTATGTTGTTATATGTTCAGTGTTGTTAGTTGTGTTGGTCTTTGGTCGACTTAGGTGGTGTATCTTATTTGGATCATACTTATTTTGTCTAGATATGCATTTGAGGTTGAGTTTAAATATTTATATGGGTCTCAATGTGGCATGTGTAGATCCACATTGTGCATTTTTTATGGGGTGATGTCATATAGCCTATGTAGTGTCCTTTGGTGTCTCGGTTGCAACATTTTCAATGCTAGAAGGTGCTTGTGAGGTCTGTTCTTGAGAAGTACCTTCTCCTGCTATAGACTTGTGACCTTCAATGCCTTGTTTTGTATCCTAAGGGGCCTTGATTGAGACAGGTTGATTGACTGGAGGATAGGGATGAACTTGTTCCAAAACTAACTCATTGGATACAAGTTGGGCATAAGCATTCCCTTCTATCATTTCCTATTCAGGTGCCTCTATATCCATGATATCTTCATCTACTTGTATTGTGTCAACAGGGTCTTGCTCGGTGACATCAATAATTTCAACTATAGCTTGCTCACCAGCATCCTTGATTCTAAAGGTTTCCTGCCATTTTTCCTTGGTCTGTTTCTCTACTTCCAGATAAAGTCCATTCATCAATTTTAAAGCTTTTTGCTTGACTAGGAAGTTTTTGTGGTAGTTTGTTAGATTTTCTTTGATTTCATCTACCGACATGTCTGGAAAGAGATGTACTAGACTTCTTTCTCTAATCTGTTTCTCCAAGTCCATTGCATATTTCCACCTATTATCAATATGCACAGACAATTCTTTTGGAAGAGAATTGGATACTTCCAATGGGACCAATCGGAAATTCAAAAGTGTGTAGATGACAACTTCTTCTATTTGTCTCTTTTCGGCATCATTTATGGATTCATACTTAACATATCTGAATGATCCAAATCCACCATATTGCTTCCGATTAGCACAAAAAATTTCAACACTATGGACATTTACCTTCTTGCTCTTGACAATCTGAAATTTGCTTGCATCTTCAGATTCGGTATCACTAGACTCTTTTGCCAAAATGAGTCTCCGAGTAGATTTCTTGTAAGTTTTTGTTGATAGTTCTGATACTTAATATAAGTATAGATCCAATAACCAACAAGATGAGAGGGGGGGGTGAATCATACAAACTTAATCATCCATAAAAACATCAGATTCAACCTCGGTAACATATATTTCAGTAATATAACCAAAACTGTCAAACATGCAAACTCAAAAGCATATAAACATCATAAACCTCATAACACCATATTTAATGTGGAAACCCAAATAGGGAAAAACCACTATGGGATTTCAGACCCACTAAGAAATATACTCTTCTAAAGTATGCTCGGTTAAAAGCAAATCCTGTTAAAGATTACAAACACATTGCTAGATGTGACCCGGTTAAGGGATTTCCCTCAGATTTGTTAGGATATTCACCTTGTTAGAAGTGACCTTGTTGAAGGATTTCAAACACTCAATCAGAATGTCACCTTTCTAGAGGGTTTTACAAACAAGACTGTTAAGTCCACTCGGTTAAGAGATTTTTTGTCACTTTCACAAAATAACATTAATAAAATCTATCTGCAACTTCACATCTAAAATGCTAAAGCAGATTCCTATTTGTTCAATACAATCTAGACATAGAACTAATCTTGGCTATCTATTGGGCTTCTATACTCTGTTATTCTAACAGGTCTTCAAACTTCTATGCTCGGTAATCACTATGTAGCATCCATGTGCATACACTTACCCGCATACATTGTTTATCAACAGTTTCCTATTTATAAACAATTAGGTAACCGCTTAATCTCCTTGATCACATTTCCCATGATCAATCATAGCCATCAGATCTTTGATCTTGTCCAGGTTCAATACATCTTTCAATCTAAAAACATTTTACCCCACCTTGGAACTTGCATACATTTCTTGGAACTTGTGCCAAGGTATTATGGTTCAATCTGAGCTATAGATCTTCATGCCAACTTTCCATTGCCTTAGATTTGTTAACAAATTTCATCCACGGCTCACCAATCATTTAATCAGTTCCAGCTCATCAACGTCCTTCATTAAATAACGCATGTAAACATTTAATGCATTTTGTTATAGCTCAGTTACAACTCAGTAACAACTCAGTGAATACTAAACTTCACTTGGTAGACATTCCACCTTCATTAACCGATGGCGATAACCTTAGGGTTTATTGACTAGGTTCCTTAGGGTTTACCGACTAGGTTCTTTGCTTGATAACATAGCATAGTATTAACCTTTAAATTTTACAACATATGTATGATGTTAAAACAATCTAAAACATCATGATCTCATCATTGTCTGACTCAGTACTAGTTGCCCATTGAATACCTTATTCATCCCCTTATTCATCATATCCTTTCATGTGTCTTTTACCGACATCTTTATAATCTTCAAATCATACTTCTCAAGATATGGCAACATCATACTGAATTAGAAAATCAATTTCTTGACATCAATGACAAAATAATAATATTAAGAAAGTAAAACAACCTTAATCAGTTATATCCATAATCATCAACAACCTTCTCAATATCCTTATGAAATGCCAACAGTCTTTCATTATCTGTTATAATGCAATATTGCCAACAATCTCCCCCTTTGGCATTGATGGCAAAACCAATTGATTTGACTTTAACAAGATTCGGATTGCTGTGATTCTGAAATGCTGAAATGCTCTCCCCCATACATTAGAATTCTCCTATTTCTTCAGTCTTCTCCCCCTTTGACAACAATGCCAAAAAGTAAAGAACTTAAAGCATAATTTCTTCCTGTATGAAGTGATTTCCTGGTGTTGTGTATCAACTGAGTCTCGGTCAGAGCATTTGTCTTCAATTCTTGTTCCCTATATTATTCCTGTAATAATTCCTGTACACCTTTAGAAAACATCCTAAAGTGTATAAATCAGCATCAACTCCCAAAAGATATTCGATAGAGTCATCGGATTGATGCTTTCACCAAACTCGGTCAATGAGTAGAAGATAGGGGTAGGACCCCTAACTTGCTTCTGAGATATTCAAAAGTGTCCCTTGGTAGTGGCTTGGTGAAGATATCTGCTATTTGTTCCTTTGTGCTAACATACTCCAACACCACTTTCTTCTCTTGAGCTTCTTCTCTAAGATAATGATATTTTATAGATATGTGCTTTGTCTTAGAGTGCATAACAGGATTCTTTGAAATATTAATGGCACTAGTATTGTCACGGAATATAGTTACTGGCTCGGTAACTTTCTCATTTATACCTTCCAACAGTTGTTTGATCCATGCAATGTTGGTACAATTCAATGCTGCAACAACGTATTTAGCTTTTATTGTTGACTGTGAAACACATCCTTGTTTCTTGCTAAGCCAACTCACTAGTCTTTCTCCTAAAAAGAAAGCTCCTCCACTTGTTCTTTTTCTGTCATCAATGTTGTCTGCCTAATCAACATCAGTATAAACTTTTAAATCAAAGTCATTTCCTTTTTGATATACTAAGCTATAATCCTCAGTTCCTTTCAAGTATCTAAAAATTCTTCTGATTGTTGTCATGTGTGTTTCCTTAGGATCTGCAGAGAATCTTGCAACTATACCTACTACATGTGTTATATCTGGTCTGTTGTGAACAACATATTGTAGCTTTCCAATCATGGATCGATAAAGTGTCTCATCAACAGATGCAGATTCATCATTCTTTGATAATTTACAGTTGGTAGTCATAGGAGTACTTATTGGTTTTGAATCCTCCATTCCAAATTTATTCAAGATTTCCTTTATGTACTTGGATTGAGTAATGAAAATCTCATTTTTCATTTGCAGTATCTGTAAACCTATAAAATACTTTATCTCACCGATTAATGACATCTCAAATTCTTTGCTCATTTCATTTCCAAAGTTCTTGCATAAAGAGTCATTTCCACAAAATATAATATCATCAACAAATATGGCTGAGATCAATATTCCATTTTCATCGTTCTTCATGTACATGTTGTTGTTCTCACTTGTCCTTATAAAACCAATCTTAATCAAATAAGAGTGCAATCTTTCATACCATGCTCTAGGTGCTTGTTTCAAACCATATAAAGCTTTGTTCAATTCACATACCTGATCTTTATTATTTTCTTCAACAAATCCTTCAGGTTGTTCAATAAAAACTTCTACTTCTAATATTCCATTCATAAATGCAGATTTGACATCCATTTGATATACCTTGAAATTTTTGAAAGCAGCATAGGCCAACAATGTTCTTACTCCTTCAAGTCTAGCATCAGGTGCAAAAGTTTCACCATAATCAATTCCTTCTTCTTGAGCATAACCTTTGCAAACTAGTCTTGCTTTGTTTCAAATGACCTCTCCTTTTTCATTTAACTTGTTTCTGAATATCCACTTTGTACCAATTACATTTTTGTCCTTTGTTCTTGGGATTAGTGTCCATGTGTCATTCTTCTTGATTTGATCAATCTCTTCTATCATAGCATTTATCCAATCTTCACTATTAAATGCCTCTTTCACTATTCTCAGTTCAAATTCAGATATCAAACATGTGTTCTGTCTCAATTTGTTCCTTGTCATCACTTGATCATCCTTATCTCCTATAATCTGACTTGGTGCATGATGTCTTCTGACATACTTGGCTAATGCAGACTCGGTAGGCTCTGTATGATCTTCTTCATCACTTGGTAACTGGATAATCTCTTCATTTTCTTCAACAGTCTTCTTGGTAAGACTTCTCGGTTGAACATAGACAAATTCATCATAGTCTTCTGGTTCCTTCAAATTTCCTTCATCATTTCTTTCTACAAATTAATCAATTTTCACATTTGCACTTTCTACTATTTTGTTAAATGATTTGATCAGACATTTAAATTCTTTGCTTCTAGAAGAATAACCTAGAAATGTTCCTTCTTCACTTTTCTAATTTGCCATTTCTATCATCTTTATGAACATAGCATCTACTTCCAAAGATTTTAAAATAGCTTACATTAGGTTTCTTATCATACCAGATTTCATATGGTGTCTTCAAAGTACCTTTCTTCAATTGAACTCGGTTCAAGGTGTAAACAGCTGTGCTTATTGCTTCTCTCCAAAATGTTTGTGGCGCCTTCTTTTCAATCATTAGTGTTCTAGCACAATCCACAATAGATTTGTTTCTTCTCTCAGCTATTCCATTCTGCTGTGGAGTTCTTGGTGCAGAGACTTGTCTTTTAATACCATGATCATTGCAAAATAAGTTGAACTCATCAGATGTGAACTCTCCTCCTCTATCTGATCTAAGACATTTCAGTTGTCTTCTTGTTTCATTTTCAACTCTTTCCTTATACCATTTAAACATTTGAAAAGCTTCTGATTTTTCTTTTAGAAACATTACTGACATCATCCTTGAATAGTCATCCACAAATAATATGAAATATTTATCACCATAATAACTTTGAACTTTCATAGGACCACAAAGATTAATGTGCACTAGATCTAAAATTCCCTTAGAAGTGTAAGACTTACTTATAAAGATTGATCTTGTCATCTTACCCATCTAGCATCCTCGACATATAGCATTCTCAGGTTTTTCAAGACTCGGTAGACCTCTTACTCGGTGCTTCTTACTTATTTTGATCAGATTATCAAAATCTACATGACAAAACATTTTATGCCATAACCAGGTATCATCTAACTTTGCATGCAAACACTTATTCTGAGTTGAGTCAAGGTGAAATGTGTTACCTTTTGTTTGTGTCCCGATAGCAGCTAACTTTCCATTCTTGTCATGAACTTTGACAATTCCTTTCTGAAATTCTATTCGGTAACCTATGTTGTTTAGCTATGCTACACTCAACAAATTGTATTTCAAACCTTCAACCCAATAAACATCACTGCATCTTGCATTATCAAGAAGTGTTATAGATCCTTTACCTTTCACCGGACATGGTGCATCATTACCAAATCTGACATAGCCTCCATCATAATCTTCTAATATAAAAAACTTGTGTTTATCTCCTGTCATATGATGTGAGCATCCACTATCTATAATCCAAGAATCATTAGTGTTTATATGAGATATTAGGGCTTTTTCTTCATACCTTTCTTCATCTGATCCATCTTTGATAGCCACATAAACTACTTCCTCTGTATCAGTATCATCTGATTTATCATCATTGGATCCCTCATCAGCTATTAGGCATGTCTTTCTATCTCTTCTTCTGAAGTCTTGTTGTCCTCTGTAATGATTATCTTTCTGTCTGTCATCTCGGTAATCTCTCTTTTCAGTAAAATCTTTGTTAGGACAGTTAGAAGCCATATGTCCTATCTTATTATAATTGAAACATTTCAAAGGTAGCTTTCCTTTATACTTACCTTTCTCTCTCGGTAACCTTTTGGCTAATAGTGCTTCAAACTCTTCTTGCTTTCTGATTTCCTCATATAATTTGTGTACTACCTCCATGTTCTTACGAAATCTTTCACTTGCTCCACTATGATCTCCTTCAGAGTACTTATACTTTCTTTCATTGAAATCATTAGATTCATCAAGATGAAAAGAACTAAATGTAGATTCAACTTTATTTACCGAAGATCCCCTGTTATCAAAGTTACTTAATTCAAATGTATGTAGCTTACCAATAGTAGCATCTAAAGAAACTGGCATATTAGGTACAGACCTCAATTCATTGATTGCAGAGACTCGGATTGCATAAGTCGGTAGAAGGGTTCTTAACAACTTACTTGTTATATCCTTTTCTTCAATAGTTCCACCTGCTCCTTTGATTTGATTAACAATCTCCTTTAGTCTTGTACTGTACTGAGTTATGTTCTCACCTTCATTCATCCTCATAGATTCAAGTTGTCCTCTTAGACTATCTACTTTTTCTCTTTGAACATGTTCATCTCCTCCATATACTGATATGAGCTTATCCCACATAGCCTTTGCATCATTGCAGCCTTCTAGATCATTAAACTCTGAATCGGTCAATGCAGATGTTATTTCAATCATTGCTTGAATATGTTCTTTCTTTGCCTTTATCTCTTCCATAGTCAATGGATAGGTGCTCAGTGTGACAAAATCATTCTCCAGATAGTATACAACATATTCTCCAACTCCTGATAGATGTAGCTTCATCCTTTTCTGCCATGTAGAGAAACTTGACTTGTTCAACTTCAGTGGATCCCTCTTATACATCTTTGGATCTTTAACTCAAGTGCCTTGAAACTTTCCTTCCAGAGTCCAAAGCTCTGATACCAATTGATAGTTATGATACTTAATATAAGTACAGATCCAATAACCAACAAGATGAGAGGGGGGGGGTGAATCATACAAACTTAATCATCCATAAAAACATCAGATTCAACCTCGGTAACATATATTTCAATAATATAACCAAAACTGTCAAACATGTAAACTCAAAAGCATATAAACATCATAAACCTCATAACACCAAATTTAACGTGGAAACCCAAATAGGGAAAAACCACTATGGGATTTCAGACCCACTAAGAAATATACTCTTCTAGAGTATGCTCGGTTAAAAGCAAATCATGTTAAAGATTACAAACACATTGCTAGATGTGACCCGGTTAAGGGATTTCCTTTAGATCTGTTAGAATCTTCACCTTGTTAGAAGTGACCTTGTCAAAGGATTTCAAACACTCAATCAGAATGTCACCTTTCTAGAGGGTTTTACAAATAAGACTATTAAGTCCACTCGGTTAAGAGATTTTCTGTCACTTTCACAAAATAACAGTAATAAAATCTATCTGCAACTTCACATCTAAAATGCTAAAGCAGATTCCTATTTGTTCAATACAATCTAGACATAGAACTAATCTTGTCTATCTGTTGGGCTTATATACTCTGTTATTCTAATAGTTTCCTATTTATAAACAATTAGGTAACCGCTTAATCTCCTTGATCACATTTCCCATGATCAATCATAGCCATCAGATCTTTGATCTTGTCCAGGTTCAATGCATCTTTCGATCTAAAAACATTTTACCCCACCTTGGAACTTGCATACATTTCTTGGAACTTGTGCCAAGGTATTGTGGTTCAATCTGAGCTATAGATCTTCATGCCGACTTTCCATTGCCTTAGATTCGTTAACAAACTTCATCTACAGCTCACCAATAATTTAATTAGTTCCAGCTCATCAGCTTCCTTCATTAAATAACGCATGTAAACATTTAATGCATCTGTTATAGCTCGGTTACAACTCGGTAACAACTCAGTGAATACTAAACTTCACTCGGTAGACATTCCGCCTTCATTAACTGATAGCGATAACCTTAGTGTTTACCGACTAGGTTCTTTGCTTGATAACGTAGTATAGTATTAACCTTTACATTTTACAACATATGTATGATGTTAAAACAATCTAAAACATCATGATCTCATCATTGTCTGACTCGGTACTAGTTGCCCATTGAATACCTTATTCATCCCCTTATTCATCATATCATTTCCTGTGTCTTTTACCGACATCTTTATAATCTTCAAATCATACTTCTCAAGATATGGCAACATCATACTGAATTAGAAAATCAATTTCTTGACATCAATGACAAAATAATAATATCAAGACAGTAAAACATCCTTAATCAGTTATATCCATAATCATCAACAACCTTCTCAATATCCTTATGAAATGCCAACATTCTTTCATTGTTTGTTATAATGCAATATTGCCTACATTTGTTACCTTGGTTGTGGCAACACTCTTTGTTTTCTTACTCGGTGATGCTGTAGATGCTTGTGTGTTAGGTCGCTTTGCTGGAGGAGTCGGTGAGGCCTTTGATATATCTTGTTTCTTTTTTTTCAGCACTTTTCCCTTAGGCAATTTGGTGCTCAGTGTTATAGTTGCCTCTTGGGCTTCAGATTCCTCTTCGGTAATGGCTATAGTGCCTTTGATAGGTGTGGAGGAAGAATCTTCTCTAAATTTCTCCGTTAATGCCTTTATCATCTTTGTTGCCTTCCTTGTAGCTTTGGGTACTACAATGCTCATTTTTACTTTTTTGTTCACTTCTTCATATGTTCCATACCTCAGCTCGGTAGCATGCCTTGGTAATGTAAGAAATGCATCAATTTGTTGTTGTGTGATGTCAAAATCAATCTCATAACCCATGTGGCAAATATTGAGTTCTTGGTTTGACAGCATTCACATAACAGTAATCAGTGTCCACTTCAAAACATATGTAATCTTTGTATTTCTCCACTAGCTTGGGTGGAATCTGGTACCTGTTATGCATCCTTTCCTGAAACTTGCTGAAATAATCATCCATAATATCATTAAAATTATCACTTAGCTTCTTGATGAAGTCATTAATCTGATGGGTGATTGGTCAGTGTATCTCCCAAACAACTTTACCGACTGATGGAAAGAATTTTTCAAAATAGAAAAACATGCATATTAACAGTGATCCAAACTTTAGTGTATTGGCCGAATTTTTCTTCTTTGGCTTCCTTATGGTGTTCAAATTCTTAAATAGGTTTTTTAGAAACACCTCACATAAATCAATTTTCATGCCTTTCTTCACAATTTTATATGCTAAGTCTACTGTTGCACAAGGTACACTATTTTCCCTTGCTGATTGGAATAAACAGTAACCTATTACTCTAATGGAAAACTTTAGTTCTACATCAGTGACATTATTCAATTTTAGTCCTCTACAATCTGATTCTACTCCAGTTAAACTAATCAATTCCTTCTGTGATATCATTTTCTAAGCTCGGGCATGATCATAAATAGGGTAACCGGTGATCAAATGAATGATTTCCTTGGTGATCTTAAACAATTGCTCTTCTAGCCACATAAAGTCATCATGAACTCTACTCAGAACAAACTTGACCCACTGGGGTTTGAATATATGGGGATAGGTTAGGGCTTCAGTCAATCCCTTGATCTTAATGTGCTCATACTTGCTATCCATTTTACCATCGGTGCACAATTCATCATATGTGTCTTTGATTTCAACATGACCTAGTTCTTCAACTCGACATTTGGTGAAGAATCTCACATCCTCGAATAATAAACTTTATCCAGGATGAGTGAAAATGTGGTTTTGTCATCTGGTTTAGATGCAATTTTGGGAGTTAAAGAGTATTTCAGTGAGGGCTTTTTGATGTTCTCAACAACATTGGGATTCTAGATCTTAGGTGCCATTGCAGATTTCAGATAAGAATTAACAAAATATCCTTAGGGTTTGAAGATTTTCAAATGGCAGACGCTTCACACTTAGCAGATAATAACAACTTGATATTATCGATAAACTAGATTAACAATGTGTTGAGATTGATGTAAATACCTTGAATTTTGCTTTGGAGGTGGTTTGATCGCCTTTGATTTGCTTGCTCTGCTCTCTTGAAAACTTGGTGAGTGAAAAATGACCTCGTAAATGCTTTAAGTACACAATATACCTTATCGGGCTCTGTGCAAGTTAGGTTAAAAACATTAAATTCGCTCGGTTCCACTTAACTTTCTTTCCTTTTTGCGCTTTAACTGAGTAACCAGACTTCCTTCATTTACCGACTTGACAAGCTTCCTGTATTCACCGACTTGACAGTCTTCCTATATAGTGCTCCAAAAGACTTTGATAGAATTTCAAACTTACTAATACATCTTTAACTATGCAGATTTTGACTTAAGTACATAATAAAATAGGAACTATTAAGATTTGACCTTTGATACCTTTATCGATTAATTTGGAATAGGTGCACCTAACCTGGTAGGTAAGGTGCTTTCTTTATTTGACACAATTTCCTTGTTTTTCCAAATCATCTATAATTTTTCTTTTATTTCCTCAGTGTCTCCTCTAGGTTGATCTCTGCAATCTCTAGCCAAGTGTCCAACTTTGTGACAATGAAAACATGCCATACCAGGATTTGTCCATGATCTTCAATTGTTCATTCCAAACCTTATAAAGTAGTTGGCACTTATATGTCCATATCTTCCACAACATTCACACCATATCCTTGTATTGTAATCCCATGGAACTGTAGAATATTGTTGGTATGGATCTATGTGAGTTTGGTAACCTCCAGTATTTGCTCGGTGTGTAGACCACATATAGTTCTTTTGCTTAAGCCAACACTTCTCGGTACTATGTCCATATCTATTGCAGTTTTTACAAAACCCTTTGAATTTTGCCTTCTGATAATTGTTAATAGACTTTGTCCTACAGTGGTTAAATGTATGACCATATTTATTGCAATTGTAACAATAACCATTAGACTTAGTGACATTCGGTTGCTTACCTTTTCTGATTTGGCACATGTTAGCAGTATGACCTTGATTTCCACAGTAGTTGCAAATAGGCTTCTTTCTTTTGATGTGCTTCTTGTTTCCAACTTGCTTTGATGATTCTCCTCTCTCTATTGTATGAATTCCTTTCTCGATAGAGTCTTTTCCTTTGTAACCGAGTCCTACTTCTTTGTTGGGTCTTCTTGTATTCAGCTTCTCATCCAACATCTTTGATGCTTCATAGCTCTTCTTTAGTGTTTCCTTGGATTTCTTTTCTGTTTCAAGTTCATTGGTCAACCTTGATATTTCAAGTTTCAATGCTTGATTCTCATCATCTTTCAAATTTGCTTCATGATGTGCATAACCTAATTGATCTGACAAATTTTGTTGAATCCCAATCAACCTTATGATTTCATCATTCTTTTTAGATACTAATGCTTCAAGCTATTGTTTTTCTCTTTCTAGATCTCTTACTTTATCCTCAGCTATCCTCAATGCATCAAGATTCTCAATCACCTATGTGCTGAAATGTTCATGTTCTCTTTTCATTTCTTTTAGCTGATCAACCAGTTCTTTGTTCTTTTCTTTCAATACTCCAATCATTTCTTTAGTCTCTTCAAATATACTGTTCTCTAATGATGTCTCAATTTGTTCCACTAACTCTTGAGAGTCCTACAAATCATCATATAATCTTCTTCTCACTTTCAATGATTTTTGCATTTGTCTTTGCATGTCTGCAATCACTTGATTAGCATGATCCAACTCTTCTTGGAGATACACAATTTTTCAAGATTGTTTATAACCTTCCATTGATAAGATCTTTCTCTTTAGGTTGTTAGACTTTTTCCAAGATTCAAGCTTTGATACCAATTGTTAGGCCCAATATGGAAAGCTAATGTACTGAGAGGGGAGGGGTGAATCAGTACTCCAAATCCTTTTAGCAACAATATCTTTACTGTTATGCATAAACCAAAAATTGTTGCAACATAACATAAAGCTAAAACAAATAAATAACAATCATACATGATTCACTCCATAACACATATATTTTGGTTACGCAGAAACTCTTGATTAGAGAGAAAAACTGCGGTGGGGATGGCACCCACAACTTCACTACTACAATAATAAAAAGTGCTCGGTTAGAGCTACATGTTTAGCTATTTCTGATAGCTTACCCTGTTAGGAGTATCAAGATCTATTAGATCTACCTTGATAAAGGATTTTACAACACTTAAACTAAATGCTATACCTGGTTAGAGGCTTTACAATTTATAGACTTGGTTAGAGTCTTTTACCCTGTTAAAGGTCTCTCTTACAACTTCAAAATATTTCAATAAAATCTTTACAAATATCTGCAACTTTACACTTGGAATGTTATAGCAGATTCTATGTGCTCAAAATAAGATTACCTTGCTTATAGAATACCTCGGTAACCCATTAAGTAACTCGGTAAACCCTTCTATTTACTATGTTGGTGATCTGATTCATTACTTCGATTTTACAAACATGATTTATCGAATGAATAACTATACAAAATATTTCATTGGATAAATGACATCAAAATCATACACAATCTTTAAGTGCAATTTCCAATGTGATAACGGTTCTATGTTCCTTGATCTTGTAATATGTTTTCATATGTGTGTCTAGGTTCAATGAATCTGGTAAAGCGTTTCACTCATCAACTCGGTGTATCATTATTTCTGCTCGGTAGACATGGAATGATACTCGGTAGATAGCTCGGTGCATACTCGGCTCTGTAAATACTTTCTTCTATAACCGACTGTTCTGTTCATACGGACTAAATATTTTGGTAGTAGTAACCGACTAGAGTATATAGAAGGACTTTGGATGTAAAACTAATGACAATTTGATAAGTAGTAACAGTCTAGTCACTGGATAGCTTAGCAATCTGAGAGCAATCTAAACTCGCATCTACTAGAAGGCAATGAGTCGCTTTGTAATGGTTTATTATTCATTGATTATTGATTTACTAACAATGCATCTAATGACTTAATTGAAGTGTTGTGTATTCTAGATACAGATATAGGTCCACTTTTCACACACACACTATCAACATTGATACTACAACCTCCCTTGAGGTGATTTACGATTCAGTCTTTCATTTACATCTACTTGCAAGTACTTTCTTTCATTAATTGGTTAATTCCAAAACTGGGGTTTGACCTAAAGGCAAACCCCTAATCCCAACACATTTCCCCCTCTTTTTTGTGTGTAGGTTGCAGGTGTGCAGGTGTACTTTTGGATTCGGACTTCATTTGCAGAGACGAAAAAACCCTTTTCGTTTCATGGATTTTTCAGAGGACCGTGTACATTCCCGCGACGGTCTGAACAACTTTTTCTCAAATTTGTAGGGCGACTTCGTCTCCATATTTTACTACCAAATCCAGGTGCACAGCTTCATCCCATATTTAGATCTCAAGTTATAATCGATTCTTTGTCACTTTTGCACTACATAATTCAATCAATTCCTTTCCAAATCAAACAAAGGAAGAAGGGGTCATCATAACATCCTTAATTTATTCAGAATTCAATCTATCATCTTTGTGTGGAGATTAGATCTAGTGAATTATCCCTCATCTTCCTAACATAATGGTGAAAAGTGCTTGAAGGAAAATCAATAGTGGAACTCTCATCTCTCTTTGAGGGAAAGGGTAGTTTTCCTCTTGATTTATCACTCATCATTTTCTCACCATTACACATGTTATGTTTGATGGCAATTTTGGAGGGTGGTTTAGCATGTGCAATTTATTGGAACCAACTTAGGAAGATATTTTGTGATGTATTTGGATCCCCTTTATCTCTTGGAGTGGACCACATTGTGTATTTTTGGTCCAGGTGGCCGACTTTATGTGATTCATGTATACTTTGTCTATGACCGACCTAGTTGAGGGTTTCAATGTATAATCTTGTATATATGGAAGTGTGAATGTGTAATTTGGTGTATGGATTTTTGGGAAATTGATGTGAGTGATGTGCAAGCAATAAAAGTCCAAATTTTAGTTTGTGATGAGATTTGAAGATCATATCTTCAATGCGACAGTGTGTTGACACATGGAATACAGGTAAGTTTCCATTTAAATATTTTAATTGTGAAAGAATTGGCCATTATGCTTCTAGATGTTTTTTCAAGGAGAATGAATATAAGAGGTTAGATGATGATAACAAGAGAAAAGAATTATAGGAGAGATGACAAAAAAAAGGTACATGACAAAGACAAATCTAAAAGGGGTTACTATTCAATGGAAACCTACTTAGAAAGATGATCTAGTGTGTGTATCATTGAAGATGACTTAGGAAGATGTGTTGTGATGTATCTAGTTCCTCATTATCTCCTAGAGTGAACAGCTTTACGTATTTTTGGTCTGGGTGAGCAACTTTATATTATTCATGTTTATTTTGTCTGTGTCCGACCTAGTTGAGGGTTTCAATGATTACCCTTGTTTAAATGAAAGTTGGGATGTAGGATTTGGAGTGTGAATTGTTGTGTATGTGATGATAATGATATACAAGCAACAAAATTGCAAATTTTAGTTTGAGATGAGCTTTGATAATCATATCTTCAATGTGATAGTATGTTGAGACAATGAATGAAGTCAAAGATGTTTACCATGATATTGTTCGCTTGACACATTTGTTTAAGGATGGTTTCACTATCACTTGAGATCTTGTTCATTTTAATTATTTATTCTCTATACCTATTGTAACATAGTGAGTCCTTTGGCAGCTTGTGCAGTCCTTTGTGTCTTGCCCTAAAATTGTGTATCTCAGTATTGCAAGTCTCTTGCATCCTTCCTTAAAGTTGTGTGCCTTAGTTTTGCAAGTAAAATCAAGTGCAATGATCTCCTTGGCCTTGAGCCTAAAATATTGTAATCATTTTTTCATATTGTGTATGATTCTCACCATGGTTTTTCCCTCCTTGGGTTTTCCACATAAATCTATTGTTCTTGTGTGTGTTATTCTTTTTCTTTCATGTTTCATAATTATAGAGATAAGTTCATTGTGGTTTGAAGTTTAAAGATTTATAAGTTGGTTATTTTAAGTTCTAGACCGATTCACTTCCCCCCTCTCAATCATGTGGTGTATCCAACAAGTTTGCATCATTGAAATAATAAGTTACAATACAATAGAAATATATTACTTCTTCAATAGGAGTCTACTACTAGAAACCCACAATATGTATTACTTCTGACAATAGAACACTTCACTTACAAAACACAACATACATAATGCTCTCCAAGAACACCTTAGATAAAGAAATGTAACTCAAGAGGTAGCTTTTAGATGAAGATACAAAATGGGGTCATGCAAAACATGACATAATATTTAAACCACCTAAAAGCATGCAAATGACACATGTATCTCCAAATGACTTCCCATTGAAACATCCTATGTTGGGAACCCAAATTTTTTATCTTTAGGTATGACAGATGCTCTTACACCTCTTAACACTATCATAACAATAATCATTACTGGCAACACTTACAAATGTAAGAAAATCAATCAACTCTATCTAACAATAGCAGATCCTCATAACCCAACTTGGGCACTCAGCTTCTTCATGCAAAGGTATCTCTTGATACTTGTCCATTTTCTCATAGAATATGTCATAAAGTTATAATAAGCTAGCATAGGTAGGTGTATCGTAGAATCTTGTCATTATTTTGTCATTGCATGAGACTTGTCACCCACCTCCACAAAAGTCCAAGGTTCTCTAAGTTGGACACCTACCTCCATGCAAGGATAAAATAGTCATATCACCTTCCCAGTAGGATGACAAGTCAACATGCCAACTCCCACTAGATGACAAAATATCATGCACAAATAAAATTATCCTTGCACGATCATAAATCAAACCAAATGTTAATTAAATAAAATCAAATATCAATGTTAGGACTTGTTTCTTTCTATAAAGAGGAATGTTTTTCATCCCAAAATATTCACTTCAGAATTTTAAATTTTGGTTGCATATGCAACTTATAATTTGGTCATAGATCTAAAAATACATGATTTCCATTATTTTTACTTCGAGCAAAACTTGTATATGGATGTCCCATTTTACCCTCCACATACTATAACTTTGAAGAGTTTTTCACTATTGTAAAATATCTTAAACATGTCATGAAGTAAAAAAATAGATACCTTAAAAGTTGTGTTCACAAATATTTATACATATATACACATACATATACATATATGTATATGTATATACACACCCACATATATATATATATATATATATATATGTATTATTTTATATAAATATATATATATATATGTATTATTTTATATATATATATATATATATGTATGTATATGTATGTATATATGTATATATACATACATATATATGTATGTATATGTATGTATATATGTATATGTATGCATATATACATATATACATACATATACATACATATATATGTATGTATATGTATGTATATATGTATATATGCATACATATACATATATACATACATATACATACATATATATGTATGTATATGTATGTATATATGTATATATGCATACATATACATATATACATACATATACATATACATATATGTATATGTACATATATATGTATACATGTATGTATATATATGTATATATGTATATGTATATATGTATATGTATATATATACATATACATATATACATATATATATATGTATATATATGTATATATCTACATATGCATATGTATATATGTATGTGCATATATATATACACACACACATACATACATATATACATATGTAGATATATACATATATATACATATATATATGTATATATGTGTGTGTGTATATATATATGTGTGTGTATATATATATCTCTGTGTGTGTGTGTGTGTGTATATGTGTGTGTGTGTGTATGTGTGTGTGTATATATATGTGTGTATATATATGTGTGTGTGTGTGTGTGTGTGCCCACACACACACACACACATATATATACATATGTATATATGTATGTACAAATATGTATATGTATATATGTATATATGTGTGGGTGTATATATGTATGTGCATATATATACACACACATATATACACACACACATATATACATATATACATGTATACATGTATAAATATATATATATACACATATGTATACATGTATATATGTATATACATATATATACATATATATATATATATATATGTATATATTTGTATGTATATATATGTATATATATATGTACATATATGTATATATGTGTGTGTGTATGTATATGTATATATGTGTGTATGCATATATGTGTGTGTGTGTGTGTGTGTGTGTGTGTGTGTGTGCACATATATATACATATATATACATAAATACATATTGTTGGTAAACAAATTTGTCACTGTGAATTCTCCTTCAAAATTGACCCTATTTGCCCAAAGAGCAATGACAACCGTTCCAACAATTGGAGAGATTGCAATCAAACTACAATCTTCCTCTGCATTTGATAGGGGTAGCTCCCTCGTATGATGGGGGGTTTTTGGGATTTTTGTGTACTTTTGACCTTAAAGTACAAAAAGGAAGGAACACACAAAACTAAAGAAAGATTAAAGATAGAAACCCCAACAATAGACATACAAACATCAACTGAGATTTTTCAACATTTGTAACAAATTACAAGGGGGGTTTATAACATAATATGTTTAGCCATGAGATGACGATAAAGAAGAATGACAAATCTCAACATACGTAGAGATAAGATACCAAAGGTTGCTTGTGTATCATCACATCAATTGTACAAATCACATATGCATAAAAAGACTACCAATTTGACATACGAGAAATCAGCAATGATAACACATGAATAGATTTAGAACACATGAACTAAGATGTATTCTTCATTATCCTTTTGGAAATATACAAGTCCAAAATCCTTTGTATACATAGTACAAATCAAAATGTCATTACAAGTTTCTCCTAGAATTTCAGCAAAGTTTCCCCTCTGTAAAAAGTACCTTTTTACAATGCAAAAGCCTTGTATTTATATGCTTGAGAGAATAACTACCTTGTAACCACTTAGTCTAACCAATTTGTGTAACTTCTTAGAATAACTTCCTAAATAGCCACTTAGGAAAACTACCTAATGCAATCACTTAGGATAACTACCTAGGAGAATCACTTAAAATAACTATCTAACTTAATCACTTGGAATAACTACCTAAGGCAATGCTTAGAATAACTACCTTTTTGAAGATAGGTTAGGATTTACCTAGCTTTTACAAAGCTAAATTCAAAAGGCTAACTTTAATTACAATAAGTGACATAAGTCACTTTTTGAAAAGGCAATTTGAAACCTATTACTTTGAAGAAAGAAATCGATGTCAATTTCGTTGAGATGACCTCCATATCTTCATTTGCATCTTTTGTCTTTGTAACCATTTCAGCATTAACTCTCTGCCTACATTGCAAAGTGTAGCTACATACTAAAACATCTACACCTTTGGACCGATTCCTTAATGAGATTTAGTCATCTTTTCTTATCATTAAAGTTATGGATCTGATTGTGCTTCAAATTGAGCTCACCAACACAACCTCCTGAATACTCTTTAGTTGTCACGACTTCCATTTATATTTTACTTTCTAGAAACTTTGAGCTTGATCTTGTAATCATGTCACTCCATTCCTTGTGATGATATCTCTTTGAGCCAATATGTCAAACAACTTGGTGTGTTGCTATGATTCCAAATTTTGAATGTCTCTTACCTCAATCGGGCAATGCACTGCTATACGATCAAGATACCATGGCATTGACATGAAATGAATTTGTACAGGTCACGGAGCTTGACTTCATGCCTACCAATTGTATTTTCTTGAAATTTTCTTAGCTATGTTAATGGACATCGATATTCAAATCTCTTGTGTTGTTGCAGACAGAAAAGATGATGTTCATGTAACTCGGGTTATAACCGCCTACTGCATGTGCTCGAGATCCTTTAGAAGCCTTTTCAACAAAGCTATTTTGTGTATACCTTACCATTCGTAGCATGCCATAAAACCACTTTTGTGATAACTACTTCTGTCAAATGTTTACATTCTTTCCTTGTGCTCTAACTAGACGTCCATATGTTGCCTCAAATCTCTTGTTTCTATTGCAATCATTATGTTTCGTTCTTTGATGAACACAATCTCTTTGAGGCACTCTATCAAATAGTTCACGTGATGCTTTGATGGGCATTATTAAATGCTCCAAAACTCACATTTTGGCACGGACAAGAAGGATGTTAGCAAAGGTTGTGGAATTCGATTATAAGCCTGTGAACTACATTTGTTCCAAAGTTTTTAAAGTCATCAATAAATATGTTTTGTGCATACTCTGCTACCATTACATTCACCAAGACAACATCTCTTTAATGACAACGTGTGAAACAATATGGGTGTGCTCTCTATGATAAAGATGTGGAACAACAGTGAGGATGATACCATAGAGATTAATAATAATATCAAGTTAGTTATGATAACTAACTTTTTCTCAAATGCATCAACACTTTCGCACACTTCACCAACTTGGATAATTTGCCGAAGATGTTAATTGATGTACAAATTCGGTAACTTTAATGACTTTCATAACTTACCAATGATTTAATGTATGGAGCTCTTTATAAATAAAACCAATTTGTCGCCCTCTTTCAAAAGTAAACTAACTTGTGGATGGTGATTTTTGAGTGTTAATGACAATAATAACTGACACTAAAAACTCTTCCTCCTTCAGTGAGTTTCACAAGTTTGGAAACTTGTGATACCACACAAACTTGTTGATAAAGTCTTTCCCTTGTCGATGAATGAGTGACACTTGAACAATGCACCTACGAATAAGCACATCGGGTCCTTTGCAAACATAAACAATTCACCGCAATTGTTTTGAAAGTAAAACAACTTAATAGGTTTGGCTCCTTTACAAACTTACTCTCAAGCTTGGTGAACGTAATAATAAAATGAGGCATCGGTATTTTCATAAACTAAAACAACTTGTCATTCCACTCCTATCAAATACTTTAATGATTCGGCAATGAAATCTCTTTTTAAAACTTGATCATCTCTTTGGTCTACAATTTAGGCAAATTTAACAACAAAGGCAAAAGGGCTGACACTCTTCATTGACATCAATACTAACTTAATTGAGGCAGTGAAAGATTGACTTGGGGGCTCTTATATGCACAATCATTAACACAAAAATTTAAAAACTGCCAAGTTTAAAAATAAGGGTAACACATACATACATACATATATATGTATGCATGCACACACACACATCAATAGTCTCATAAATTGTGCACCCTTAATTAGTTTATCCAATTCCACACTTAAGTTAGCACCCGCTTCGAGTGTCTCATTGCATTTTGCATTATAGGACTTATTTAGGATGCATTTAATTATTAGTTTAATTAAGTCTTCTCTCATCAATTTACATGTCGTAAAATTGGGCCCTTGATCTTAAGTGCACTCCTTATATAATATTAATCTTACCCTAATTTCAATATTCAAGTAATATTTTGCACATCTACACATCTTGGTTTGAGCCACCAAGATGGATTTAGCATTAGAATTACGCTATCTCGCGTCATTGGAAAATCGAAAAAATGTTGATAAGACTAGGTAGTATACTACTTGGTCCCACATTTTTTTTCCTAAATTTCGAGAGAATATTGAGGCGGTCTTACACTATTCAAATCTTGTTTGGTGTCAAATTTCATCAATTCGAATTCAACCTTTTATTAAATTTAAATTTAGTGTTTCATATATATGGCAGTGCTTTGCCTCATTTAAGGATCCCTAATCTAGCAATTTGGAAGGAGATTCTTGTAAAGTGAAAGTATTGCTTTATGTGAATTATTAGATCTACAATTTCATCTATTAATCAAGTCTTCCTCAACATCTTCACCAATTATGGAAGCTTTAAGAAATATTAGAGAATAATAAGGGAATCACTAACTATTGATTGGAGTTTACCTCTTCCTTAGGATTTGGTATGATTTTATGTTGTTTTCATGTCTCTATATTGAGCTTCAGATTTACATCATATTAGCCTTCATATTTACATTATTGCTTAATTGTGATTTAAAGAATTCTTATTACAAGAATTTAGGGTTTTCTCAAACACACAGAGTAGAACTCTAGTTTGCATTTAGCTCATAGAAATATTTCAAACATATAAGATTCAAAGGAACACACATTTTCAGTTACAATATCGGCTATCTGTGGAGGTGAAAATCACCAAAACAAGGGGATTGACTAAGGAAAACCCCTATATATCCACAACACCACCATTTTTTCAAATTGTAAGTATTTTTGGTTGAAGCAGACAATTTCCAAAAGATCACTGTTGGCATTACAATAGAAAGGAGATTGTTGGCATTTCAATAAGGATATTGAGAAGGTTGTTGGAGATTGTTGATATAACTAAAGAAGGATGATTACTGTCTTGATAATATCATTTTGTCATTGATGTCAAGAAATTGATTTTCTGATTCAGTATGATGTTGCCATATCTTGAGAAGTATGTGTTGATGAGTACTAGGAGGTCGGTAAGTGACACAGAAAGAATGTGATAATAAAGGGGAGATATAAGTTATTCAATGGGCAACTATTACCGAGTTAGACAATGATGAGATCATGTTGTTTTGATTGTTTTGATATCTTACACATTTTGATTATAAGTTAAATACTGTATTATATCACTAAGAAAGGAACCTAGTCGGTAAACCCTAAGGTTATCGATATCGGTTAACGAAGGCAGAATGTCTACCAAGCGAAGTTCGATATTAACCGAGTAACAACCGAGTTATAATAGATCACATTGGATGGATAAAAACATTATTTAATGAAGGATGTTGATGAGCTGGAGATGAATAAATGATTGGTTTGTCACACAAGAAGTTTGTTAAGAATCTATGACAATGAAAATACAGGAGGAAGATCTACAACACAGATTGAACCGCAATAACCTAGCACAAGTTCCTAGGAAGGAATGCAAGTTCCAAGGTGAGGTAAAAAAAATTTAGATCGAAGGATACATTGAACCTAGTCAAGTTTGATGATCTGATGGCTAAGATTGATCATGGGAAATGTGATCAAGGAGATTAAGCAGTCAGAAATTGTTTATAAATAAGGAATTATTGATAAACACTACATGCAGGCAAATGTATGCACAGTAATGCTACAGGAATGTTTACCGAGCTCAAAATCTTGAAGATCTGATTGAAGAACAGATTGAGAAGCCCAGCAAGACCATCAAGGGATTAGATAAGTCTTATGACAAGATTGTTTTGAGCAAATAAGAATCTACCTTAGCATTTCAGATGTGAAGTTGCAGATATATTTTATTACTGTTGTTTATTTTGTAAGTGACAGGAAATCTCATAACTGAGTGGACCTAACAGTCTTATTTGTAAACCCTCTAGCAAGGTAACATTCTAAATGAGTGTTTGAAATCCTTTGAAAAGGTCACTTCTAACAAAGTGCAAGACTCTAACAAGTCTAAGGGAAATCTCTTAACTGGGTCACATCTAGCAATATGTTTGTAATCTTGAACATGATTTGCTTTTAACCAAGCATACTCTAGAAGGGTATATTTCTTAGTGGGTCCGAAATCCCACAGTGGTTTTTCCCTATTTGGGTTTCCACGTTAAATCTGGTGTTATATGTGTTGTGATGTTATCTATTCATGAGTTTGAATGTTTTACAGTTTTGGTTATGTATTCTGAAGTATAAGCTACTGAGGTTGAATTTGTTGAATATATTGAAGATTAAGTTTTTATGATTCACCCCCCTCCTCTCATCTTGTTTGCTATTAGAATCAGAGCTTTACAATTGGTATCAGAGCTGTGGGCTCTGGAAGAAAAGTTTAAAGGTACTTGAGGCAAAGATCCAAAGATGTATAAAAGGGATGCACCAAAGCTGAACAAGTCAAGTTTCTCCACATGGCAGAAAAGGATGAAGCTGCACTTATCAGGAATTGGAGAATATGCAACATATTATGTGGAGAATGATTACATAGCACCTAGCACCAACCCGATGACCTTGGAAGAGATAAAGGCAAAGCAAGAACATATTCAAGCTATGATTGAAATAACATCAGCATTGACCGACTCAGAGTTTAATGATCTAGATGGCTATAATGATGCAAATGCAATGTGGACCAAGCTCATATCTGTGTATGGTGGTGATGAACATGTCCAAAGAGAAAAAGTAGATAGTCTAAGAGGAAAACTTGAATCCATGAGAATGAATGAAGGTGAGAACATAACCCAATACAGTACAAGGTTAAAGGAAATTGTCAATCAAATTAAAGGAGCAGGAGGAACTATTGAAGAAAAGGATGTAACAAGTAAGTTGTTGAGAACCCTTCTACCTGCTTATGCCATTCGAGTCTCTACAATCAATGAATTAAGGTCTGTACCAAACATGCCAGTCTCTTTGGATGCCACTATCGGTAAGATACATGCATTTGAGTTAAGTAATTTTGATAACAGTGGGTCTTTAGTAAATAAAGTAGAATCTGCATTCAGTTCTTTTCATATTGGTGAATCTGATGACTATAATGATAGAATGAATAAGTATTCTGAAGGAAATCACAGTGGAGCAAGTGAGAGATTTCATAAAAACATGGAAGAAGTACACAAACTCTATGAGGAGATCAGAAAGAAAGAAGAGTTTGAAGCACTATTGGCCTGAAGGTTACCAAGAGGCAAAGGTAAGTATAAAAGAAAGATACCTTTAAAATGTTTCAATTGTGATAAAATAGGACATATGGCTTCTCACTGCCCTGAAAAAGAATCTAGTGAGAAGAGAAAATACTGAGAAGACAGACATAAAGACAATCACTACAGAGGACACCGAGACTTCAAAAGGAGAGACAGAAAGACATGCCTAGTAGTTGATGAGGAATCCAACGATGATAAATCTGATGAAACTAATACAGAGGAAGTTGTTTATGTGGATATTAAAGATGGACTAGATGAAGAAAGGTGTGAAGAAAAAGAACTAATATCTCACATAAATAATAATGATTCTTGGATCATAGATAGTGGATGCTCACATCACATGACAGGTGATAAACACAAGTTTGTTAAATTAGAAGACTATGATAGAGGATATGTAAGATTTGGTAATGATGCACCATGTCCAATGAGAGGTAAAGGATCTATAGCACTTCTTCACAATGCTAAATGTGAGGATGTATACTGGGTTGAAGGTTTGAAATACAATTTGTTGAGTGTAGCACAACTAAACAATACAGGATACCAAATAGAATTCCAGAAGGGATGTGTCAAAGTTCATGACAAACATGGAAAGCTGGCTACTACCGGGACACAAACAAAAGGTAATACATTTCATCTTGACTCAACTCGGAACAAATGTCTATATGCAAAAATAGAAGATACCTGGTTATGGCATAAAAGTTTTTGTCATGTAAATTTTGATAATCTGATCAAAATAAGTAAGAAGCACCGAGTAAGAGGTCTACCGAGCCTGGAAAAACCTAAGAATGCTATGTGCTGAGGATGTTAGATGGGTAAGATGACAAGATCAAGATTTACAAGTAAGTCCTACACTTCTAAAGGAATTTTAGATCTAGTACACTCTGATTTTTGTGGTCCCATGAAATTTCAAAGTTATTATGGTGACAAATACTTCATATTATTTGTGGATGATTACTCAAGGATGATGTTGTTAGGATTCCCATAGATACTGAGAGAGGGGGTGAATCAGTATCTAACTGGTGTACAAAATTTCTTATCTTAAAACATGCAGAACATAATATAACAGTGTACTGGTATACAAGAAATAAAGCAATAAACAGAATTAGAAACATCCACATGAAAAGCACACCATGACACAAAGATTTAACGAGGAAACCCGGTAAGGGAAAAACCTCGATGGGATTTATGACCCACAATATCCACTTACTGGCCAATAAGAGAATATTACTTACAAGAGGGGCCTCCATATGCAGGAAGGCCAATTGCCTAGAGCTCATTGCTCAATGGGAAGTCTCACTGACTTACAATGTGGATTATACAAATCCAATATCTTGTACTGCTTTACAATAGCATCTATAATGTCTGATCTAGTACCGGTTGCTACTCTGCTTCTTACATAAACCCTTTAACCTATATTTCGCATAATAGGTTTGCCTTAATATTTTTTCCCTTTCGCTTACATCATTTTTTTCAACTTCCAAAATGTCTACAATGATCTCTCTTATATATAAGAGTCATTTCACAACATGCCAAGTCGGCTTACAAAGCTTTTACAATAATAAACAAAATATAATATAAAAAAATCATGTCGGCCTCTATGCCGGTATACTTCCTTTCTTTGTGTCAGTGCTGGTGGTCTGAGTGCCGGTGTAGAGTCCGATCGTTGATGCCGGTGAACTATCTTGTCGGTGTAATGCCTTGTCGGTGCCATAGGATTGTAAGGTTGCCATCAATGACAAAACCTTCAATCACCTACAACGTCTCATTGGAGTGTGCATATGCCAACAATCTCCCCCTTTGGCATTGATGGCAACACTCATGAGAAATTTCAAAAGTGTATCCAAAAATGTGAAGTCCAAAATTGTTACCAAAAATGTGTGTGCTCCCCCTAAGCATATGATTCCGGTGATGTTGAATTTTCTCATCCCACTACTCCCCCTTTGGCATCAATGACAAAGGTTGTCAAGATGTCAGTTTAGTTTGTAGTTTCAACCTTGTAATTGGGTAGTTACAATTTGAAATAGATTCGCCAAAATCAAGTTTATACTCTCCATAAACTTTTTACTATCTCTTATTGTTGTCTCTGTTCTTTTAACTGTACTAGTGAGATGCTGCAAATGCTCTGCCAGTGTTTTCTGTCCCTGTATTAGTGCCTCAGATACTTCCTTCTGTAATGATGCTAGATAGTCCGATCTTGGACTCAGTTTTAACCTCAGATGCTTTTCCTTATTCACTATTCTCTCCTTTTCTCTTTCCAATTTAAGTAATTCTTCCTCAAAATTTGTTATCTTTTGCTCAAAAATTGATAATGTATCAGGTGAGTTAACAAAATTATCTGCAAGTTTATTGATTTCATCTTGTACCTTTCTCATCTTCTTATCTATATCTACAGTCAAAAATTTTATCTTGTAGGTGTCTTTGTACAAATTTTTGTACTCTTTCAATAACTTACATAGTTCTGGTAGAAGTGTGTCAAAATCTCTAGTACACTTCTTTATCTACTCATCAAAGAATCTCTGCTTTTCAATTTCCACTTTGTCCTTCAATGTCTCTTCCTTTATTTTCTCAATGTTTTCTGTGATATATTTACACAAGGTATCAAGTTGTCCTAAAGAATCTTTATTGTCTATATTACAGTTAGGAGCAATTACCTTCAAAATTGGTATGGTGTCATCTATTGCCTTATAAGCTTGTGAGCTGCAATCTGTTATCTTTTTAATTGAATCTAAGAGTACTTCAGTCACATTAGTTGATTTGTAGCCTGATGATGAACCTACATTCTGAGTACCGCCAGTGGAAGTAACCAAGCTTGTATTGACCTCTGGTAGGTCTATTTGTGTTTACATTTCTTTAAGCAATGGTTTGTGTACTTCACCAGTTGCCGGTGGCACTGTTTCCTCATGAACCTGTTCCTGTTTTTGTTGTTGTTCCTGTTCCAGAGCCTTTTGCTCTGTTGGTTTCTTTGTTTGTTGCATTGTCTCAGTCTAAGTCTGAGTTTCTACCTTTTTCTCTTTGTCATCTGTCGGTTTCTCCTATGTGTTATCAGTTTTCTCAGCTACCGATGGCTCACTAGCCATGTCAGTCTTATCAGTTGTATCTTTGTCTACCACAATGTTGATCTTTTGAGTATCAACATCCACAGTATATAAGACTTTAGGATTAGGATTAACATCCTCTACATCCATACTTTCAATTGTCGGTTGATCTTTTATAGCTGTTGTTTTTATCGGTGGAGTAATAATAAGAGGTGGGGGTAAGTTGTTTCTAACTTTGATACTAGGTGGTCCACCAACTTTACCTTTACCCTTGTCTCTTTCTTTCTGATACACATTTATAGGTTTGTGACTCATGTATTCTTCTTGTTTTTATTTTTCTACTAGGAAAATGTCCCATGCATTTTCTGTCTCTTCAGTCACCTCATTAACTCTTCCAACCATTAAAGCAATGTGCCGGTGTGCAATAGAAAATACTGACCAGTTGGCTTCAACAATTAAGTCATCAATTTCTTTGGGTGAATTCACTGGATATACAACAAGTAGCTTTTCTATCTTGATTTTCTTGTCAAGTTCTACTACTACTTGTCTCCTTGCTTCCAATCTTTTAAACAGTTCATCTGGTACTTCATCTACTACTTCCATCAAAAATATCTTATACATATCCATATGCAATATAACATTGTTTTCTACTTGTTCTTTTTCATCAACTGTCAGAGTGTCATATAGTTTCTCTATATTCTTCAATTTCCCTTCCTCTGTAATTTCATTCAATAGTATATCAAGAGGGGCCAAGTCCTTGTTTGTCATCTTCTTCTTCTTGGGTGTCAGTTTCTTCTTCTTTGGTGTAGCCTTTCTTACCAGAGATCTCACTACTTGTTGTTTTTGTCTTGTCCTCCTAGGTGAGGATGTGGTTGCCGATGAGGGATCTCTTTTCCTTACAACTCTCTTGAAAGTTGTAGGCATGTCATTCTTTAAAGATGTACCTACCGGTGATAGGTGAGTTTCAGGTTGTGGAGCTACTAACTCTTCCTATGTTATACCGGTTTGTTCCATAACTTTATCCTTGATCTCCTTTGCTTGCCTAAAACCTTTTCTTACAATTGCCTCAACCTTTTTCACTCTTTTCTTAGATTGCATTTGGCTTTCAATAGTTTCTGCACTACCAAATATTTCTTCCTTAGGTTCTTTAGGGGCTTCCAGAAGTGCTTTAGCATAAGTTTCAATTATATGATCATCTGTTTCACAACCCATCTCTGTTACCCAAACTATCCTGGGGATGACTGCTTCCATCCATATCTCATCCTTCTTGATTACAAAGCATATTTCATCCTTCTATTTGTCCACAATCTTTTGTGATAATCTAATTGTTTTCTTCATTTTGGCCTTTAGTGCTTGAAAGAAATCATGGATATTGGTTTCCTTATCTTCTCCCATATTAATGAATAGTTCTGTTAGCTATTTACCTATCGGTATATCATATCCAAGTTCTTTGTAGCCTATACCAGGAACCTGTTTGGTTATATGTAGCATCAGACATACTAACAGATTTCCAAAATTAAAGGTTCCTTTCTTGTCCTTCTTAATCTTGCCTAAGTTGTCAATTAATTCGTCCTTTAACCACTAACATACATCAATCTTTGCATTATCCATGACCATATCATAAGCACTCTTAATGCATAAACTTGAAATTGAATTAAGTCTATTTTCATGAGTAGCTTTATATCCTAATATCATGCTGATAAATCTCACATTAATGTCTATTACATCATTTACTCTTAAGGACCTTCTGTCGGATGTGGCACCAGTTAGGTTTATAACTAGGTCATTGGATACCTTCTTAGTTTTGTCTGGCCTTTTACCAGTGGTCGGTAACCCTGTGACAGCTTTCACAGCTTCCTTGGTGATTTTGTGAATTGCATCTAACCAGAAAAATTCATCATGTACCCTGCTTAAGACTATCCTAATCACATCCTTGGGGAATTCAAGAATGCTAAGGATCTCTGTAAATCCTAGGGTTTCAATGATCTTGTGTTCATCATTTACATTGTCCGATTCATGACATATGACAGTTTTAAACATGGTTTTAATCTCTTCATCTCCTAGTTCCTCAATGTTACAATGAATGTAAATTCTGGGGTCTTCAGCATAAACAACTCCCTTAGGAATTTGAGAAAAAACACCTAAGGTATCATCTTTCTTTTCTACCTCGGGAACTAATTGAAATATGGGCCTAGGTCTTTTATAACTTCGACAATAGTAGGGTTTGCTATATATTCAAGTGAAGAGGTGGATGCCATGATAAAATACCTTTTACTGCCTTTAGGATGGATGACTGCTTGAAGTGTTCTTGCCTCTTGCTTGAAATGCCTTAGCTCGAAATCTTCGCGCTCTTCATAGGTTTGAAAACTCGGTGAAATGAAATGGAGCCAAAACCTCAAATTTATAGTGTCTTTTCGCCATCTACCATATTAAATGCATGCCGGTTAATTATTCACTTAACATTGTCTACCGGTAATAAGTAATTTCCAACTTCTCATCTCTAACTGAGGGAATAATAGCACATGTGTCATTAGATTGCCAAACCCTCAAGGAAACTTTCTTCAATTAGATGAAGAACTTCCTGCTGGTGGAGCACTACTCTGTCATGTTGATGAAGCATCACTCTATCCTACCAGTGAAGCATTGACTGGTTCTACCGGTGGAGGAGTATTCCCAATATTTAGATCAGCTTTTCTAATCCATTGTTTTGAGAATTCTTGCTTAACCTCTTCAACTTTTTCTTTACCTTTCAAGCTAGACCTTTTGTTGTCTACCAGTGATCCTTTACTTCTATAGAATTTTGCAATATGCCCAATCTTGTTACATGCATAACAAGTTACATTATTCTTCTGAATAGCTTTCCCATAACCTATGTCAATTTGTGTTCTGCATTGATTAGATAAATGTCCAAATCTTCCACAAACATAACATCTCACATTCATTCTGCAATTTTCAGAGTTGTGACCAACTTTGTTGCATTTTGAACATTGACCGGTGGGTGTGTTGATATTCTAATAATTTCTAGATCTACATTCATTTGCTCTATGACCATACTTATTATAGTTAAAGCATTTTCCATTGAATTTATAAGCATTAGGTTGTCTTGTCGATTTGTTGTGATCCTGAGTATTTGCAGTATCGGAGCTTTCGCCAACTTCAAAGACAATTCCAGAAGTGTCACCTTTAGGTTTCTGATTCTTCAACAAGGTGCCAAGTTCCTCTGAGCTTTTCTTGAATTTTTCTTTATGTTGATTTGTAGTTTCTAGTTCTCTTTCTAAGACTTCTTTCTGTCTCATCAGTTCATTTGAGTCATTCTGAGTGTGCATCAGATCTATCTTCAACATGTCATTTTCATAGCTAAGTCTTGTGTTCTCATTTTCTACATCACTTAGTCTTCTGGTCAATTCTTCTTCATTCTTCTTCCTATCCTCAATTTCTTTACGAAATCTCATAGTCATATCCTGCATCTCATTCTTTGTTGTCATGTTCTCCAGTTTCAACTTGCTTAACATATCATTAAGTGATTCCTTTTCATCATTCTCATTTTGCATCTTTTCATAAAGTTCTCTTCTCTTATTTCTTGCAATAGTAAGATTCTCTGGAAGTGCCTGAATGATATCCTGAGCTGCCTTTAGATCATCTTCTAGTTTGATATTTTTCAATTTTTCTGTATCATAGTCTAAGAGAGCTCCTTCAAGTTGCTTCATCAGATTTTCCATCTTTACCAGTGTCAAGATCTTCCTCAAGTTGTTAGGCTTCTGAAAAATAGAGGACCAAGCTCTGATACCAATTGTTAGGATTCCCACAGATATTGAGAGGGGGGAGTGAATCAGTATCTAACTGGTATACAAAATTTCTTATCTTAAAACATGTAGAACATAATATAACAATGTATCGGTATACAAGAAATAAAGCAATAAACAGAATTAGAAACATCCACATGAAAAGCACACCATGACACAAGGATTTAACGAGGAAACCCGGTGTGGGAAAAACCTCGGTGGGATTTGTGACCCACAATATCCACTTACTAGCCAATAAGAGAATATTACTTACAAGAGGGGCTTGCAAATGCAGGAAGGCCAATTGCCTAGAGCTCACTGCTCAATGGGAAGTCTCACTGACTTACAATGTGGATTATACAAATCCAATATCTTGTACTTCTTTACAATAACATCTATAATGCTTGATCTATACTGGTTGTTGCTCTGCTTCTTACATAAACCCTTTAACCTATTTTTCGCATAATAGGTCTGCCTTAATATTTTTTCCCTTTCGCTTACATCACTTTTTTTTAACTTCCAAAATGTCTACAATGATCTCTCTTATATATAAGAGTCATTTTACAACATGCCAAGTCAGCTTACAAAGTTTTTACAATAATAAACAAAATATAATATAACAAAATCTTGTCGGCCTCTATGTCGGTATACTTCCTTTCTTTGTGCCGATGTTGGTGGTCTGAGTACCAGTGTAGAGTCTGATCGTTGATGCTAGTGAACTATCTTGCTGGTGTAATGCCTTGTCGGTGCCATAGGATTGTAAGGTTGCCATCAATGACAAAACCTTCAATCACCTACAATGTCTCATCGGAGTGTGCATATGCCAACAAATGTCAATTATGTTTTTAAAAGAAAAATCAGAAGTTTTTCAAATGTTTAAATGGTACAAGGCAAGAGTTGAAAATGAAACAGGAAGATAGCTGAAATGCCTTAGATCTAACAGAGGAGGAGAATTCACTTCTGATGAATTTAACTTATTCTACAGTGATCATGATATAAAAAGGCAAGTGTCTGCACCGAGAACACCTCAGCAAAATGGGATAGCTGAGAGAAGAAATAGATCAATTGTAGATTGTGCCAGAACCCTGATGATAGAAAAGAGGGTACCTCAAACATTTTGGAGAGAAGCAATCAGCACTATTGTTTACACCCTGAACTGAGTACAACTGAAGAAAGGAACTATGAAGACACCATATGAAATCTAGTATGACAAGAAACCTAATGTAAGTTATTTTAAAATCTTTGGAAGTAGATGTTATGTTCACAAAGATGATAGGAATGGAAAGTTTGATTAGAAATGCGAGGAAGGAACATTTCTTGGTTATTCTTTTAGAAGTAAACCATTTAAATGTCTGATCAAATCATCTAACAAAATAGTAGAAAGTGCAAATGTGAAATTGATGAATTTGCAGAAAGAAATGATGAAGGAAATTCCAAAGAACCAGAAAATTATGAAGAATTTGTTTCTGTTCAACCGAGAAGTCCTACCAAGAAAGTTGCTGAAAAAAATGAAGATAATATCCAGTTACTGAGCGATGAAGAAGATCATACAGAGCCTACCGAGCCAATATTACCCAAATATGTCAAGAGAAATCATGCATCAAGTTAGATTATAGGAGATAAGGATGATCCAGTGATGACAAGGAACAAACTGAGACAAAACACATGTCTGATATCTGAATTTGAATCGAGAATAGTAAAAGAGGCATTTAACAATGAAGATTGGGTAAATGCTATGACAGAAGAGATTGATCAAATCAAGAAGAATGAAACTTGGACATTGGTCCCAAGATCGAAGGACAAAAATGTAATCGGTACAAAGTGGATTTTCAGAAACAAGCTAAATGAAAAAGGTGAGGTCATTCAGAACAAAGAAAGACTAGTTTACAAAGGTTATGCTCAAGAAGAAGGAATAGATTATGGTGAGACTTTTGCACCTATGGCTAGACTTAGGGAGTAAGAACATTGTTGGCATATGCTGCTTTCAAAAATTTTAAGGTATATCAAATGGATGTTAAATCTGCACTTTTGAATGGTATACTAGAAGAAGTTTATATTGAACAGCCTGAAGGATTTATTGAAGACAAGAGTAAAGATCAGGTATGTAAATTAAACAAATCTTTATATGGTCTGAAACAAGCACCTAGAGCATGGTATGAGCGACTGCACTCTTACTTGATCAAGATTGGATTTATAAGGACAAGTGACAACAACAATATGTACATGAAGAATGATGAGGACAATGGAATACTGATCTCAGCCATATTTGTTGATGATATTATTTTTTTGTGGAAATGATTCTCTATGCAAGAACTTTGGAAATGAAATGTGCAAAGAATTTGAGATGTCATTAATCGATGAGATAAAGTATTTAATAGGTTTACAAATACTGCAAATGAAAGATGAGATTTTCATTACTCAATTTAAGTACATAAAGGAAATCTTGAAGAAATTTGGAATGGAGGATTCTAAACCTGTAAGTACTCCTATGACTACTAACTGTAAACTATCAAAGAATGATGAATTTGCATATGTTGATGAGATACTTTACCGATCTATGATTGGAAAGTTGCAATATGTTGTTCATAGCAGGCTAGATATAGCACATGCAGTAGGAATAGTTGCAAGATTTTCTGTAGATCCCAAAGAAACCCATATGATAGAAATCAAGAGAATTTTCAGATACCTGAGAGGCACTGAAGACTATGGCTTAGTATATGAAAAGAGGAATGATTTTGATTTAAAAGTTTATACTGATGTTGATTGGGCAGGAAACATTGATGACAGAAAAAGCACAAGTGGTGGAGCTTTCTTCTTGGGAGATAGACTAGTAAGTTGGCTTAGCAAGAAACAAGGATGCATTTCACAATCAACAACTGAAGCTGAATATGTCGCTATAACATTGAATTGTACAAATATAGCATGGATCAAGCAACTATTGGAAGGTATAAATGAGAAAGTTACTGAGCCAGTAACTATATTCTGTGATAATACTAGTGCCATTAACATTTCAAAGAATCCGGTAATGCACTCTAAGACAAAACATATCTCTATAAAGTATCATTATCTCAGAGAAGAAGTTCAAGAGAAGAAAGTTGTGCTAGAATATATCAGTTCAAAGGAGCAAATAGCAGACATCTTCACAAAGCCACTGCCAAGGGACACTTTTGAGTATCTCAGAAGCAAGTTAGGGGTCCTACCCCTATCTTCTACTCACTGACAGAGTTCGGTGAAAGCATCGATTCAATGACTCTATCGAATATTATTTGTGGATTGATGTTGATTTACGCACTTTAGGAGGTTTTCTAAAGGTGTGCAGGAAATAGTGATTGGAGACAAGTTGCTTTGACCGAGACTGAGATAATGCATGTGTAACACAGCAAGGCAAATCACTTCATAGGGGAAGAAACCATGAATTAGATCTTTTTTCTTTTTGGCATTGTTGTCAAAGGGGGAGAAGACTAAATGGAGAAGATAACAGAAAACCAATGCCAGGGGGAGAAGACTTCAGGAGAAGGTTCGATCAGCTCAAGGATAACAGGAGAAGACTAAACAACAATCTGAATCTGAATCCGTTGGAACAAATCAAGTTGGTATTACCATTTAATTGTTGGTTTTTCCATCAATGCCAAAGGGGGAGATTGTTGGCATTTCAATAAGGATATTGAGAAGGTTGTTGGAGATTGTTGATATAACTAAAGAAGGATGATTACTATCTTAATAATATTATTTTGTCATTGATGTCAAGAAATTGATTTTCTGATTCAATATGATGTTGCCATAACTTGAGAAGTATGTGTTGATGAGTATTAGGAGGTCGGTAAGTGACACAGAAAGAATGTGATAATAAAGGGGAGATATAAGTTATTCAATGAGTAACTATTACCGAGTTAGACAATGATGAGATCATGTTGTTTTGATTATTTTGATATCCTACACATGTTGTTGATTATAAGTTTAATACTGTATTATGTCACTGAGCAAGGGACCTAGTTGGTAAACCCTAAGGTTATCGATATCAGTTAACGAAGGCAGAATGTCTACCGAGCGAAGTTCAGTATTAACCGAGTAACAACCAAGTTATAATAGATCGCATTGGATGGATAAAAACATTATTTAATGAAGAATGTTGATGAGCTAGAGATGAATAAATGATTGGTTTGTCGCACAAGAAGTTTGTTAAGAATCTACGGCAATGAAAATACAGGAGGAAGATCTATAGCCCAGATTGAACCGCAATAACCTAACACAAGTTCCTAGGAAGGAATGCAAGTTCCAAGGTGAGGTAAAACATTTTTAGATCGAACGATACATTGAACCTAGTCAAGTTTGATGATCTGGTGGCTAAGATTGATCATCGAAAATGTGATCAAGGAGATTAAGCGGTCAAAAATTGTTTATAAATAAGGAATTGTTGATAAACACTAAATGCGGGCAAATGTATGCACAGTGATGCTACAAGAATGTTTATCGAGCTCAGAAGCTTGAAGATCTGATTGAAGAATAGATTGAGAAGCCCAGCAAGCCCATCAAGGGATTAGATAAGACTTATGACAAGATTGTTTTAAGCAAATAAGAATCTGCTTTAGCATTTCAGATGTGAAGTTGCAGATATATTTTATTACTGTTGTTTATTTTGTAAGTGACAGGAAATCTCTTAACCGAGTGGACCTAACAATCTTATTTGTAAACCCTCTAATAAGGTAACATTCTAAATGAGTGTTTGAAATCCTTTGAAAAGGTCACTTCTAACAAAGTGCAAGACTCTAACAAGTCTAAGGGAAATCCCTTAATCGGGTCACATCTAGCAATGTGTTTGTAATCTTTAACAGGATTTGCTTTTAACCGAGCATACTCTAGAAGGGTATATTTCTTAGTGGGTCTAAAATCCCACAGTGGTTTTTCCCTATTTGGGTTTCCACGTTAAATCTGGTGTTATATGTGTTGTGATGTTATACATTCATGAGTTTGAATGTTTTACAGTTTTGGTTATGTATTCTGAAGTATAAGCTACCGAGGTTGAATCTATTGAATATATTAAAGATTAAGTTTGTATGATTCACCCCCCCCCCCCTCTCATCTTGTTTACTATTAGCATCAGATCTTTACAATCATGACAAATAGGTGCAAGTAGAATTTGGGCCTGGTTTCCAAGGAACATGGTGCCCCACACCCTTGTCCACTAGGACTAAGATGCCCCATGCCTTGTTTCTCCTTATTTTGGTCTAGATATCTAGGATAGTGCTTAAAGAGTCTCAAAGATTGAACCTCTAGTTTACAAATCATCACAGTTTCTCAGACCAAGGCCTACAATGCCTTGGTGCTATCAATTCAAGCTTATTTTTTGACCACAAGTGCATAACAAAATCCCATTCTTAGATTTGTACTTATTGCCTCAGTTTTGTTATCAATCAATTTGTTGTTCTTGTTGTTTTATTCACTTTTGCTTCATTATTATCATAGTTTTACATTCTCCTATATCTTGCATATTCCCTTTCATAGCAACGAAGGAAAAGAAACCCTAGAAGTATCACTTGACTCTATTTCACAAGAGTTAAAGTCAAAGATGATCACTTGTTTAAGTGTTTTCATATTCCAATGTTTGAATGCGAGTGGATTTAGGTCCAAATACTACTCCATTCCATTTTCACCATAAATAAATACATACATACATACATACATATATATATATATATATGCATATATACATGTATATATGCATATACACATGTATATATGCATATATACATACATATATACATATGTATATACACACACACATATATATACATATATATATAGATATATAAATATATGTATGTATATATGTATGTATATATATATTATATGTATATACATATACATATATACATATATATATGTATATACATATACATATATACATATATATATATACATGTATATATATGTATATATATACACATATATACATATATATATACATATACATATATATATATATATATATATGTATATACATATACACATATATACATATATATGTGTGTGTGTGTGTGTGTACATATATATATTAGATGTAGGGGCATTCGGGAAATTCATCTGGTTGGAGCAATTGACCATGGAGTTGCTAATTACCAAGGAGGTGGCCTTGGAGACTATTGTATTTCTTCATATTTGCAAATTTAAAGATGTGGATCTGGATTTAGAATCTACAGACCCTTGACTCAAACATATTTTAAATTCATGGCATTTGGATTTGATTCCACTGAGATATCGATTCCGGTATTGGTGTACTCTTATTGGTTGGTCTTGTAGTGTGTGGAGCAAAGAAGAATTGGGTTGCGAATGGTTTCCATGACCTGCGGATCATATGGGAGTGTTTTTTGGACCTGGCCGATGTTCGTGGAGGGCCACTCGAAATTTTAAGAATTTTTGGAGGTGTTCTTGGTGTTTTAGGTGATGTGTTTGTGTTTACACGTTTCATTATAAACCCGAGCATTTTGGCTAGCTTGATTATGTTGTTGAGGCTTGCAGATGGTATAAAGAGGAAGTAAAGAGGTTGATTTAAGGGGGAGGAGATCTGCAAAAGAAAAATAAAAAAAAGATGTAGATTCTGGAGGCCTTGAGTTTTTTTGGTCTGATAGACTGAGGTTTGGATTAGCAAACAAAGAAGAGAATAGAGTTGAAGGTAGATGATCTACCAGATCAAGAAAATAAGTTATTTGAATCATTTTGTTATCCTAGGTTGTGGCCCAGCATCTGTAAATCTTGAGGGCATATGTAATTAATTAAATTATTGTAAGGATTACTCTTTTTATGTTTTCCCCAGTTATATCTTGTGTTGTGTCAACCGATTACCAGTATCTTTCATGGTTTTTATGTTTTAGGCTGCAAGGTGGGGATTCCCTTTATTGCACCTCCCTACCTTGATTGCATGAGGTGGTATCAAAGCAGGTAGTGAGCCGGTTGGAAGGAGAGAAATTGAGGCATCTTGAAGACTTGTTCAAATCGTCGAACATTGAGACAGTACAAGGCTTGCAAGCAGACTGCCAAACCTAGAAGCAAGAACTTGAGTCAGTTGGCAGGTAATCTTGAATAGATTGTTGATTGAGGCAGGCTACAAGGGTGTAATACCCACCCAAGCAGCTTTGCTTGGCATGGACATTATTTGTTATATTTGGTGATATTGGACTCTATATTTTCTTATTAGAATAGATGATGAGACATATTTAGTTATATTTGCACCTTTATGGTTCAGTATGTTATCTGATGCATTAGTGAGTTAGGGGTTTCATTTGGTTTATGTACATGATTTCATTATGATAATCTTTTCATATGGCTGCTATATTATATGTTTATGATCTCAAGCTAATAATGCTAACCCAATCATGCTTGGAATAGATTACTATATAAGATATCTGTAGGATGAGGGGAGGTAGTCGTAGTCACTCTACGGAGACCCACACGATGCCGCACTCCCCCTCCTTGTTTGTCATTTGTATATGGATATATATTTCTATCATTTCAGTGATGCAGGATTCCAAGTACTAGGCATCGACTCAACCTAGGTACACAGGTCTGAGTGTGCCTCTAAATCCTCGAATGTTGTTGTTGCGGAGATAATACCAAGGTTCCCACAAGTAAACCTATTGGACGTAGGTCTCCCATTTAGGAAGATCACCCTATCTTGAGGGCTGGGCAATGTCAAGTTTATGATGGGTTTTGGGTTGAGTGTTTTGATTGGTTCTGATTTATGTTGTTCATAATGATTTTTATATAATGTTTGATTATTTCTTTGATAGGATACCTACACATTAAATGATTTAAGTGGCTTATGTTATGTTGCATTAAAAAGATGAAACAAAAGTAATATAGATGTATTATGTTATATTTATGAACATATATATATATATATATATATATATATATATATATATATATATATATATATATATATATATATATTGTGTGTGTATGTGTAATATAAGATTTGTTATTATTAATTCTATATATAAAAAAAAGGATAAAATAAAAAGATCAAGGTTTAAAATAATGTTATCTTAGTCAATGAGTTTTGAATCTATGACTTCTCTTGTATGAGTCTTGATAGTTAGCATTGAGCTATATGTGTTATTTGAGATTTTTACTAGCTATCTAGTATTTAGTATACTTATTTCCGTAGGGTATCTATTAAATTTAAAATAAACTATTATAGTTAGTGTTAATAAATAATAGCAACCGTATGTTATTATTTACTAAGTTGTCATTAGTTTTATGTCCTGTTGGGACTCATTAAAAATTGAGTCAAGTTTTGAGGCCCAATTCAAATTTTTGCTTTGCATTTCCAAATAAGTCAGTTTGAATGGCCTAGTTTGTGAGAGGGCAAAATAGAGCTCAGTTAATCATGAAGAGGTAAGGCTTTGAATCATGTCCTACACCTTTTATTTGGCCTATGCTGTGATGTGGAACTTTCAAATTTCAATTTGGATAAGTTTATCAGGTACCCATTTTGAGGGGTGAGCTGAAAGTGCATTTTAGGCACAAATGCAGATTTTATTGAGTAGCCTTCTTTGAGCGATTGCATCTTTTTCCCTATTGATTTTCATGAAGAAATTCAAAATGGATTCAATTGTATACATAAATGTGAGTCATCCTACAAAGTTTCAAGTCTTAACGAATCCATTTGCTCAGTTTTTGAAGATCAATATGTTTGCAATTTGTATGGTTTGACAAGTCCCTGTTTCAGTGCCTAGTCGGAGCCTTGTTTCGCATAAGTGTAAAAGTTGCCTCAGCGAGTGTTATGAAAAAATATTTGTTCTGAGATATTGTTGGTATAAATGAAGAGTCATGTTTCAAATTTCAAGCCTCTTTCAATCCGTTTGATTGGTTTTCAAAAGGGTTCATTGAGTCATCGTTTTCAGTGATCCGTACTTTCAGTGTTATATCAGTTAATGTAGCCATTTTCATGAGAGTACCATTTGCACCCAGTCAGAATTTTGGTCAAACTGTGAATTCAAAGTTTTAATATGTACTTTAAGGTACCTGTGTTTCAAATTTGAGGGCCTACGGAGGTCGTTTGATATTTTTGAGAAAGGCATCATGTGATGCCAAAACACTAACTTCATCAGGTCCGTAGTGTCGACAAAGCCAGTTGGTCATTTTCGCCAATTAATATATTTTCCCTTGGGACTCGTCTTGAGAAACCGTTTGGTAGAGTTCATCCTTGTATATCAGAGTACACGTCTGTCAGATGGCGAGGTCCAGAAAGATGTTTTGACCACTTTGAAAATTACGTCTTTGCAATTAAATGCGAAAATATGGCGTAATTGCCTGAAAGTCGCGAAACTCAGTTTAATGATCCGAAAACGATGCCGATCATTTCCAGAGGTATGTCTAAGGTTCCTGAGGTATTTTAGAGGCTAGTTGTATGAAAACAAAAAAAAAATTTAGTCGGACCCATTTTGGGGCCCGACCTGGCTCATGCCCGTACATTGATTTATTTGGCGACTTGGTTCTCTGAGGGAATTTTAGAATATTTAAATGGTTGTTCATTGGTAAATGAAGTGTCTAGGGTAGTCTTTCCAGATGATTTTAAATTGTTCAAAAAGAGAAAAGGTTATTTGATCCTCAAGATGAGGTCCTTCAGAGGCGGAACATTTTGTTTTATTATATCATGCATGGATCTGTGGGTTTTGCTATGGGTGCTCTGTCGAGGTTTTCTCTTATTAAATTGTGGAATATTTGTTTTCCTTCTTCATTCCCTTTATGCTATATTTATAAGGCTCCTTGGCATAAAGACTTCCATGTCACTTCCTGGATGGCTGGAGAGGGCTCTCTAAAGAGCTTGCTTATGCATGTGGCATTTTCTGCCTGGTAAAAGAATTGTTGCAAGTATGCAAACAAATCTAGATGTTGTCCAAAAATCATATGGAACCAATTTGGCTGAATAGAAAATTCATGAAAACACATACAATTCAAATCCTCCCTGGTGTGGCATGTAGCTGGTAAAAGGGGTTTTTTTTTTTTTTAAAACTTCAAGATTCGCAATTGGCAGGTTTAGTGCCAATGTTCCCAGCCATGTTATCTTCTAGTAGCTGTAGCGTGGTGTTTGGAGGGCCGCAATAAAACTCCAAGCCAATGCAATTATCATTTAACAAGTGAATCCTCTCCTCTACGTGGTGTTTGGGGGCTGCAATCAAATGCTATTGCAAGTTTATGTGGTGTTTGAAGTGCAGCAAAGAAACCATGCTATGGCTGATCACGTTTTTGGCAAAGGGGCTGTAGGAACAGCAAAGTAAATGTTCCAAACTTGAAAACCAGATCCTCCTCTTTCACGTGACAGATTGGGCACATTAACTTTGTAAAATGCAAATGGTAAGTGAACAAATTATGATTTCCTGGAGCATGGCATGTAAAAGACTTTGAAACTCTGAAACAAATGCAATTTTATGGCAGTATCCCTTCCCACGTGGTAGTGCTAGCTTCCCTCCTTTGCTCTGCATGGAAATGGTTGGGTAGAGAGAGCATTATTGAAATAAATCTAATGTAAATTGCAAGTGTAATTCAATTCTTTCCTGCTGTGAGCCTGGTGTTTGGAGAAGGGTGTTTGAAGTTCCAAGCAAATGAGTGACTTAATGCAGACTTCCCTCCTTGCATTGAAAGAATGCAAAGGATTTTAACCATGTAAACAGCCAATGCCTCCTCCCTACGTGGTGTGTGGAGTGTAGAAGGTGTTAAACCTCCTGTGCATGGTCGAAAAGGGCATTAAAATCAAATCAAACACCAAAGACTTCCATTAAAGCTCTGTAGAAAGCTTCAAAAACACAGTCCCAGGCAAAGTCATTTATCCCACATTGGCTGGGAAGTGGACCATTTTGGTATTTAAATACAAAAGCCCACACATCTATAATGTCAAAGCCATCAAGGCTTTTGACGGATGGTGCTCATGGGTGCCCAAGTGGACCCCACACAGGCATACTTCCTAAGGCAGTCGAAGGAGGTGATAGATGGCGATAGGTGGACCCCACGTATGCACGCTTCTCGAGGCAGATGGGCGAATTTTGCAAAGAAAGGCCAACTTAACCAGCGAGCAGGTTTGGAGAGGATCGACGGTCGGCGTGACTTCACGAAGGCGAGATGCACGAAGGATAAGGGCTCTAAAATGGCAAAAAGCCCAGGGTGAAAATGCAAGGTTAAAGATCATGTAAGTCCGAAATGATCAACAGTGCGCATGGTTTCGTGAGCCGAAGTTGTACGCCGGTTACCATCTGCAAAATGGCAAAAGCCAGGTGGCGCATGGGTGGTAGGTCCAGTCAGAGGTCCAGCAGGTGGGTCTTGTCCCAATGGCGCTGAGGTGGCCGACAAGCAAGCAGCCTAGTGGTGGTGACGTGGCCGACAAGTGGCAAAAGATGAGGTGTCATGCCATGTGGCTCCCAGTGGATCCCATCGACCAATCAGAGGTCGCCATGTGGCAAAGCATCAGGACCAAAGGGGAGGCAAAAAATTAAAATTAAAATCATGTTAATGATATAGTTTCAACTATAGAGAAAATTCAAAAATTTAAATGATTGTGCACATTTGAAGGAATAATTCGCCCAGGGCTGTATTTTTGGCCAAAATATGAAGTATTATATGTTTCTGGAAAGCTCTCAGTGTGAAGAATCCAATTATGTGGTCAATTTTGACAAAGATGAAATATTTTGGGAGCAGTTTTGATGGGAATGAAATTCAGTTAGAGAGGAGACACTTGGCAAATTTCAGTTGCAGATTTGATTTTCTTCCCTCTCCTTCTTATTCCCAATTCTTCTCATTTTGTAAGGGTTCCAGAAATTTGGAGAATGGCTCCATATTTTCATGGTTTCCAATTCTGAGTTTTCTTCAAGATTGTACAGGGTAGGGCTTTTCTTTCAGTAATAGAGTATCTTCTTGCTGTAGATGTTTTGTTGCAGGTCATGTATGTGTAAGGCATATACACAATTTATTGGATTGTCTCTAAGCATTCTCTATTTTCAATAAATCCAGTCTTCAAGGGAGTTTGGGTTTGTCCTCTCAAAGTGGGAGTGTAAGGGTTGTTTTTCAGGTACTCTTCAAGGAAGAGTTTAAATTCTATGAGCAATCATTTTGGATACAAGATAATGTCTAGATATGTATGATCCTCTATCTAAAATTAGAATGTATTAATGTCATGCATTAATGCAGAGATATATTTCTTAGTAAATTGGATTTGCAATAGAGGTGTTCATTTTCAGTTTGATGTATGACTCTGTTTCCCTCAAATAAGGCACTGATCTTGCAAATAATTGGGGTTTTCTCAAAGACTACTTGTTTTATGTGTAGATCTAGCCCATTTGCAATAAACTACTTGTTTTAGAGCCCTGGTGAGATCTATTTGTTTATGTCGATGTTGACATAGGTGTGTAATAGGTTTAATTCTAAGCATCAAAGGTATACCCGCCTAGGTTTTGCAGAGCCTGAAGAGTAGAAGGATTCATATCCTTGTCATGTTGTCCAAGCCTTGAGATTCTTCATAGATTGAATTGGCTACTTCATAGATCAATTGTAGGTGTTCTTGGGTTATCACTTTTGGTGAACAACATGTCCAAAGTCATCCTATATACTCTAGTCGGTTAATACTACCGAAATATTCAGTCGGTAAGCACTAAAGTAGTCGATTACAGAAGAAAGGAGTCACAGAGTTAAGTATACATCGAGTTGTCTACCGAGTAACGTTCTATGTCTACCGAGCAGCAAAGAAGGTATGCCGAGTAATCTGAACCAAGTAGAAACGTGTTACCAGATTCAATGAACCTGGACACATATGTGGAAACGTGTTACAAGAATCAAGGAACAGGGAACCGTTATCACATAGGAAATTGCACTTCAAAATTTTGTATGATTTTGAGGAAGTTTGTCCAATGAAATAATTTCTATGTTTATTCATTCGATGAATCTTGCTTGTAAGATCGAAGCATGAACAAATCACCATCCCAAAGATCTATTTATACAAAGTGATTTGAGAATCAAAAGAGAGAGACATGTGTGATAGAAGAGTTAAAAGGAAAATCATAAGAGGACACATTGAGTTGTGACTGCTACGACTGACAGAGATATTCAGAGGTCACTGAGAAAGTCTTCAGAGAACAGTTTAAGGGACAGAGTAAACAAAAGGGTTTACCGAGTTGATTTATCAATTACCGAGGTATGCTATGAGCAAGGTAATTTCATATTGAGCACATAGAATCTGCTATAACATTTCAGAAGTAAAGTTGCAGATATTTGTAAAGATTTTATTGAATCATTTGAGTTGTAATAGAAACCTTTAACAGGGTAAAAGACTCTAACAAAGTCTATAAATTGTAAAGCCTTTAACTAGGTGCAGCATTGTGTATAAGTGTTGTGAAATCCTTTAGCAAGGTATATCTAAAGATCTTGATACTCCTAACAGGATAAGCTATCAGAAATAGCTAAACATGTAGCTCTAACCGAGCAACCTTTATTATTGCAGTAGTGAAGTTGTGGGTGCCATCCCCACTGCAATTTTTCTCTCTAACAAAGAGTTTCTGCATAACCAAAATATTTGTGGTATGGAGTGAAATGTGTATGAATGTTATTTCTAGAATTATGTGTTAGCTTTATATTATGAGATCAGTAGTTTACAGTTTATGTTTATCAGTAAGATTGATTTTGAAGAAAAGTTTTGAAGTACTGATTCACCCCTCCCCTCTCAGTACATTAGCTTTCCTAGTTGGACCTAACAATTGGTATCAGAGCTTCAATCTTGGAAAATGGTTTAACAACCTAAAGAGAAAGATCTTATCAATGGAAGGCTACAAACAATCTCAGAGAATTGTGAATCTTCAAGAAGAATTTGATCATGCTAATCAAGTGATTGTAGATATGCAGAGACACATGCAAAGATCACTGAAAGTCAAAAGAAGGTTGTCTGATGATTTACAAGACTCACAAGAGTTGGTGGAACAAATTGAGACATCATCTAAGAATAGTATATCAGAAGAGACTGAAGAAATGATTGGAGAACTGAAAGAAAAGAACAAAGCACTAACTGAACAGCTAAAGGCAATAAAAAGAGAACATGAACATTTCAGCACACAGATGACTAAAAATCTTGATGCATTAAGAACAACTAAGGATAACATAAGAGACATGGAAAGGGAAAAACAATAGCTAGAAGCATTGATGTCTGAAAAGAATGATGAAATCACAAGAATGACTAGAATTCAACATAATCTTTCTAATCAATTGGGTTATGCACATCATGAAGCAAATCTAAAATAAAATGAGAATCAAGCATTGAAACTTGAATTATCAAGATTGACCAATGAACTTGAAGCAAAGAAGAAATCAAAAGAAACACTGAAGAAAAGTTATGAAGCATCAAGGATGTTGGATGAGCAACTAAATATAAGAAGACCCAACAAAGATGCAAGACTCGGTTACAAAATAAAAAACTCTACTGAGAAAGGGATCAACACCACCGAAAGAGGGGAATCATAAAAGCAAGCTGGAAACAAGGAGAACATCAAAGGAAAGAAGCCTATCTACAACTACTGTGGAAAACAAGGACATACTGCCAACATGTGCCAAATCAGAAAAGGTAAGCAACCGAATGTCACTAGGTCTGATGGTTATTGTTACAATTGCAATAAGTATGGTCATGCATCTAAACAATGTAGGAAAAAGTCTGCTAGCAACTTTCAGAAGGCAAAATCCAAGGGGTTTTGGAAAAACTGCAATAGATATGGACACAGTACCAAGAAGTGTTAGTTTAAGCAAAAAAACTATATGAGGTCTTCACACCGAGCAAATACTAGAAGCTACCGAACTCACATAGATCTTAACCGACAGTATACTGTAGTACCATGGGATTACAATACAAGGATATGGTGTGAATGTTGTGGAAGATATGGACATATAAGTGCCAACTGCATGATAAGGTTTGGAATGAACCACTGAAGACCATGGAGAAATCCCGGTATGGCATGCTTTCATTGTCATAAAGTTGGACACTTGGCTAAAGATTGCAGAGATCAACCCAGACAAGATACTGAAGAGATAAAAAACAAACCATAGAAAATCTAGAAAAAGAAGGAAGTTGAGTCAAAAAAATGAAGAAAGCACCTTACCTACTGAGTTAGCTGCATCTACTTCAAATTAATCAGTAAAGGTATGAAGAGACTACATTCTCTCAAGGTTAGATCTTAACAGTTCCTATTTTATCATGTATTTAAATTCAAAATCTGCATAGCTAAGATGCATCAGCAAGTTTGAAATTCTGTCTAGTCTTTTGGAGTACCAGAGAAGTTGGTAAGTGCAGGAAACTTGTCTAGTCGGTAAAAGCGTAAAAGGAAGTTAATCGGTTTAGTGGAGTCGAGTGCATTTAATGTTTTCTTACCTAATTGCACAAAGCCCAATAAGGTAAAATGTGTACTTAAAGTTCTTCGCGAGGTCATTTTACACTTACCAGTTATCAAAGAGCAGAGCTAAGTGATTCAAAGGCAATCAAACAACTCCCGAGCGAATTTCAAGGTATTTATACAACAATCTCAAATGCATTTTTCAAGCCAGTCAACCGGTCAATATCAATTGTGAGCATCTACATTATATTTACTAGGTCGAAAGCATTTTCTGGTTAGTTAAAACCCTAAGCTCTTTCGTTAGTAGAAATCCAAGTTTAAAATGGCTCCTAAGTTGCAGAAACCTTTGTAGTTGAGAATATTGAGAAGCCCTCACTAAAGTATTCCTTACCTCCCAAAGTTGCATCTGAACCTGATGAGAAAACTGCATTTTCTCTTATTCCAGATAGGGTTCTATTGGTTGAAGATGTCAGATTCTACACTAAGTGTCATGTTGAAGAGCTAGGTCATACCGAGATCAAGGACATGTATGATGATTTATGCACCGATGGGATCCTATATAGCAAGTAAGAGCATATCAAAGTCAAGGGATTGACCGAAGCCCTAACCTATCCTCGAGTTTTCAAACCCCAATGGGTTAAATTTGTTTTGAGAAGAGTTCATGATGACTTTATGTGGTTAGAGGAGCAACCATTCAAAATCACCAAGGAGATCATTCACATAATAACTGGATACCCTATATATGACCATGCCCGAGCACAGAAAATGATTTCATAGAAGGAATTGATAACTTTAACCAGAGTTGAGTCTGATTGCAGAGGTCTTAAATTGAATAATGTTATAGATGCAGAGCTAAAGTTTGCAATTAGAGTCATCGGTTATTGTTTCTTTCAATCGGCAAGAGAAAATAGTGTACCTTGTGCAGTTGTAGATTTGGCCTAGAAGATTGTGAAAAAGGGTATGAAGATTGATCTATGTGAAGTGTTGTTGAAAAACCTATTTGAAAATCTCAACACTATAAGGAAACCTAAGAAGAATAACTCGGCAAACACACTAAAGTTTGGGTCACTCTTAGTGTGCTTGTTTTTCTATTTTCAGAAATTCTTCCCATCAGTCGGTAACATAGTTTCGGAGTTACACCGACCAATCACCCACCAAATAAATGACTTTATCAATCAGTTAGGTGATAATTTCAATGAGATAATGGATGACTACTTCAGCAAATTTCAATAAAAGATGCATAATAGGTACAGAATCCCACCTCAGTTAGTGGAAAAATATAAGAATGATATATGTTTTGAAGTAGACACTGACTACTGTCATGTCAATGTAGTAGATCCTAGAACTCAATCTCTACCCTCCATGGGTTATGAGATGGATCTTGATATTTCTCAACAACAGATAGATGCCTTTTTGACACTTCCAAGGCATGCTACCGAGATCAGGTATGGTACCTATGAAGAGGTCAAAGAAAAAGTAAAAATGAGCATAGTAGTACCAAAGGCTACAAGAAAAGCCACTAAAATGATCAAAGTGCTAACTGAGAAATTTGGAGAAGGTTCTACCTCCACTCCTATCAAGAGTGATCAACTTTCAAATGAGGAAGAATATGAGGCTCAAGAAGCAGCAATTACTCTGAGCACCGAGTTGCCAAAGGGAAAAATATTGAAAAGGAAGAAACAGGATACACCTAAGGTATCACCGACTCCACCAGTGAAGCGCCCTAACACTAGATCATCTGCAGTGTCACCCGATAAGAGGCAGAAAAATGTTAAAGTGCCTAAAGTTACAAAGACTTATATAAAGTCGACTAGGAGACTCATTTTGAATAAAGAGTCAAGTGACACAGAATCTGAAGACAAAAAAAAAAATTAGATTGTTAAAAGCACAAAGGAAGATGTCCACAGTGTTGACAACTTTTGTGCCAAATTGAAACAATATGGAGGATTTGGGTCATTCGGGTATGTAAAATATGACTCCTGGATAGAAGAAGAAAAGAGACAAATATAAGAGTCAGTTGTATGTACACTTCTTAAATTCTGAGTAGTTCCATTGGAAGTAAGTAATTTTCTTCCAAATCCATTATACTCTCACATTGACAACAGATGGAAATATGCTATGGACTCGGAGAAGCAGGATAGAGAAAGAGTTTTAGTACATCTCTTTCCAAACATGTCAGTAGATGATATTAGAAATCATTTGAAAAACTACCAGACAAATTTTCAAGTGAAGCATAGAGCCTTGAAAATGATGAATGGACTCTATCTTGAAGTCGAAAAGGAAATAAAAGAAAAATGGCAAGAAATCTTCAGAATTCAGACTCAAGAAACTCAAGGTGAAGTTGAAATAGTTGACATTACAGAGCAAGATCCTGCTTCAACTATTCAACAAGATGAGGATGTCATGGACACTGAGGCACCAGAATAAGAGATGATAGAAGGAAATGCCTATGCCAAACTGGTATCAAGTGAATCAGTTTTGGAACAAGTCAAGTCCTATCCTCTGGTAACTCAACAAGTTTCAACCAAGAAACCTTGGGACACTGATCAAGGAAAAGAGGGTCAATAGTCTACAAAAGGAGAATCTACTTCTCAGGCCACCGGGGAACAAACTTCTCAAGCACCTGCATGCACTAAAACTGTTGCCACTGAGACCCCAAGCAAGGAATCACCGAAGGACACATCAGAGGCTAAGGAAACTGACAAAAGTGTTGCCTCTACCGAGCAACCTACCAAGGGTGAACAAGCCTCCACAACCATTGTACTCATTCAACTAGTGAAAGCCTCATCATCCAAAGAAAAGAAAGTGAAGAAGCATAGTTTCAAGGTAGATCTGCCAAAGCCTATTGTGTTGCCAAATGTTGACATTTCAAAACTGAAAGGGCAAGCACTTATTGAATTCAGAGAACTATGTAAAGCCAAAGCAGAACAAGAAAGACAAATGCCTATTCAGAAGAAGAACCGAGTACTTCAGAAGGTTAAAGCATTATTAACAAACATGCTACCTGAAGTTGTCGTGAATAAAGATGTTGCCATCCATATGCAACTGGATGAACTACTCACTAAATTAGAAGCATCAAGAGTAGACACATTAGAATACCTCAGCAAGTTGAAGGACAAAGAGCTAACTACCAAAATGATTGAAGAAGTGCAAAAAGCAATTGCCATAGGTAAAGTCAAGCTTGTTAGACTCATTGCTAAGTTGTCCCCTCAACTCAAACATATTCTTTATTTATTTCAGAAGCTTTGTACATTTTCATTATTTATTAAGGATATCAAGCATAAAACCGAAGTTATTGAACAAGAGATTACCAATCTCTCCAATAAATTGACCACCGAGCCAAATTCTGTTCAGAATTTCTATACCAAGCTGCAAACTCTTATGGCTCAACAATTAGAACTTTGGAATGAAGAGCACAAAATAAGGATGGATATCATGACTCTTCAAACCTTATTTATTCCCCACTTTTCATCAGTCCAAGAGCAGATCAACCGAGTTACCCACTTATCCACTCTCAGATCAGAATTCCCTAATGAACAGTGTCAAGGATGCACTCTCCACTACTCTCACCGATGCTAGCACAAAGTCTAAATCTATTTTTGACCAGTTGCCTCCACCTAATGGTAACTAGTTTTGATGTTTGTCAAAAAGGGGGAGTATACCGAGTATAAGAGGGAATGTACCAAAGCAGAACAGAGTATCTAAATATATAGTTGAATTCGACAGGGGGGCATAGTACACAAAGCAGTGAACACCGAGCATTGATCACAGGACCATGCAAATTAAGTTATGTGTAGTATATTGATAAGGGGAGTATATATTTGACTATGTTACTATTCATTGAAAATTGTATATACTGTCATTTTAGTCGAATTTTGTAAGTATATAGATTTTGAGTTATGAATTTGAAAGGAGTTTTGTCAAACATACCAAACTAATGTCAAAAGGGGAGATTGTTATTATTTACTAAGTTGTCATTAGTTTTATGTCCAAAGTCATCCTATATACTCTAGTCAGTTAATACTACCAAAATATTCAATCGGTAAGCACTAAAGCAGTCGGTTACAGAAGAAAGGAGTCACGGAGTTAAGTATACTCCGAGTTGTCTACTGAGTAACATTTTATGTCTACCGAGCGGCAAAGAAGGTACACTGAGTAATCCGAACCAAGTAGAAACGTGTTACCAGATTCAATGAACCTGGACACATATGTGGAAACGTGTTACAAGAATCGAGGAATAGGGAACCGTTATCACATAGGAAATTGCACTTCAAGATTTTGTATGATTTTGAGGAAGTTTATCCAATGAAATAATTTCTATGTTTATTCATTCGATGAATCTTGTTTGTAAGATCAAAGCATGAACAGATCACCATCCCAGAGATCTATTTATACATAGTGATTTGAGAATCAAAAGAGAGAGACATGTGTGATAGAAAAGTTAAAAGGAAAATCATAAGAGGACACATTGAGTTGTGAATGCTATGACTGACAGAGATATTCAGAGGTCACCGAGAAAGTCTTCAGAGAACAGTTTAAGGGACAGAGTAAACAGAAGGGTTTACCGAGTTGATTTATCAATTACCGAGGTATGCTATGAGCAAGGTAATTTCATACTAAGCACATAGAATCTGCTATAACATTTCAGATGTAAAGTTGCAGATATTTGTAAAGATTTTATTGAATCATTTGAGTTGTAATAGAAACCTTTAACAGGGTAAAAGACTCTAACAAAGTCTATAAATTGTAAAGCCTTTAACCAGGTGCAACATTTTGTATAAGTGTTGTGAAATCCTTTAGCAAGGTATATCTAAAGATCTTAATACTCCTAACAGGGTAAGCTATCAGAAATAGCTAAACATGTAGCTCTAACTGAGCAACCTTTATTATTGCAGTAGTGAAGTTGTGGGTGCAATCCCCATCATAGTTTTTCTCTATAACAAATAGTTTCTGCGTAGCCAAAATATTTGTGTTATAGAATGAAATGTGTATGAATGTTATTTCTAAAATTATGTGTTAGCTTTATATTATGAGATCAGTAGTTTACAGTTTATGTTTATCAGTAAGATTGATTTTGAAGGAATTTTTTGAAGTACTGATTCACCCCTCCCCTCTCAGTACATAAGCTTTCCTAGTTGGACCTAACACTGTAGAGGTTGGAACAGTTGCTTCCCGTAAAACAACCTCTCCAACTATACAAGTTGGTATTATTTATTGAAGCTTGTATTTTTCAAGGAGGGGTTGGTATTTTCCAGAAAGATAAATCAGAAGGAATTTGAAGGTTTAGGAGTAAGAAGAGAGATTTGCACAAGAAGAGGTTGGATTTTCCTTGTTCTTTCTCAAAAGATTTTCTCCTCAAGAACCAAGGTAGGCCTCATTCTAGGAAGAATCCATGTGGCTTGCTTGTGCTATGCTTGCATAATTTAAATAAATATTAGATTAAACTTTAAATTTAAAATTCTAAGTATTATTCTGGAAATACTTTCTTCTGCTTCTTTCTGTGTTTGTGTAAGGGATATGCTTTGGTTGGGAAATTCAATTTGGAGAAAATGAGTGTCATGTTGGGGAGTAATGATTCTTGTATTTATTTTTATTTTTATCTTTTTTTTATATAAAAATTATTTGTGACATGTAGTGAGTCAATTATAAAAATACATCTATGATTAAATGTCACATCTCAACCAACAAACTATTCTTCAAGTGTCAAGTATCAACCCAACAAACAAGATTTCCATTCTTATGATTGTCCCAGTTTCGATAGTTTTGATTCTGTTATTCATAACTTTCATTACAGATACTATTTTTCAAATCACTTCAGTAAAAACATAGAAATCTAGTTGTAATAAAACATATCCAAAATTTAGGAAACTCCAATGGTTCGTTTGAAAGTTAAGTTCCCCGTACCGAGACTAATTTTTTGTCAATCAAAACTCAAAAAAAAAAATTGTTTGTGTCATTAGGGCATGAAATATCTTCCTCAAACTAAAACCAAATGATTCTAAAATAAATGGATATGAAAGATAACATCAAATATTATAATAATCCAAAATATTTCATCTTTTAATGGTTTAAAATGAATTTATGAACATACTCTTTTACACAACTTTATCAAAGAGGGTTTTAAATAGTTTTAAGAAAATTTATTTAAACTTTTATTATAATCTTTGGTTGAGGCTAAAATTAAATATAAATCATTATACTATTTTCTCCAATATATTTTAGTCTTCACTCAAACCATTTATCAAGATAAATATCTATTAAACAACAATGAAACATGGTTCAATTTTTTTTGGTTTTTGAATTGTTCTTTGGGTTGCTTTTCCTTCTTAGGGGTTTGGGTGCTTTCTATAGTAGGTACCTCTATTTTAAGGACCTCTAATTCATGTATGTGAGGTGTTCATGATAAAAAAAAAAAAAAAAAATTATATATGTTATGCATTTTCCACCTCCTTCTCATGCTTGATTGTGGCTTAGAGATAAGTGTCAAAGTCATCCTTATGGTTTGGGGGTCATGGGAGAGTACTTGAACTTATATGCTTATTGTGTGAGATGAATTATTATTTTTTTTATTTTTATGAATGTTTGAGTAGGGTAACTAGATACCCTAGGTGGGTGGCTCACTATAGGTTGCCAAGACCCAAAGTGGTTGCTAGGAGATCCTATGAGTGGGTTTAATTCAAGTGATAACCTTTTTAAAAATGAACTTGGATTGGGTTGGGCTATAACATACTAATACAAGATAGATGATTATTTTAGTTCATATAGGCCTGTTGGAGTACCTCGACCATTGTTATAGGCTGGGTGGATCCTTTTGAGAGGGGACCACGGTACATGGTAGGCAGGGTGGATCCCGACATTAAGGCTATATGATTACACCCACCTAGTAGGTGTTCTGGTTCTCTCTCTCTCTCTCTCTCTCTCTCTCTCTCTCTCTCTCTCTCTCTCTCTCTCTCTCTCTCTCATAATGTTATTTGATGTTGTTATGTGATATGTGGTTCTTGTTTATTGTTTTGGGGAAACATGTCTCATGGCCTTAGTATTGCCCTTGTACTTGCGTAGACCTTGGTTTTATCTCCTAGCACGGGGGAGTGGACCTTTGTGGTTCCACGTGGTTGGGTGGTAAATATTTTTCGAGGTGTGTTTGTGATCTCTTTTGATGATGCTTCTTAATCCTTGATTGAAGATGTTGAAGACCTTTCTTTTGATCTAGTGCATTCAAATATTGTAAAGATTATTTGTAGGCCATGAATGGCCTTATAATAAACATGTAATTTTATGAAAAGCATTGTAAAAGGGAGGGTAGTTTATAGGAACTATGATAAGGGATGCTTACTTTGTATTTGAAACAATGTTTTTAGACGTTATGTTACCCTTCCTAACCTATCCCTTTATGGTCTTATTGTGTTGTTACGAAAATTGAGTAGAAGGCATTAATAGAAACTACAATTGCATTATCATATATGTTGTTATCAAATGAAAAGTATTAATTGCATGGATGTTGTAAATAATAATCAAGGGGAAAATAATGCAAAGGATAGTTATTCATTTTATAGTGGGAATGGGATTATGGGAAATAGGAGTGTTATGTACTTTTACTTTGGTCTCAAATGAAATGATAAAATCTTTGTAGTGTATCAAATGGATAGTAAAGTTAATGTGTTGTGAAATATTATATCATGCTCAAAATTAAGAAGGTCATGGTATGTTCATTTTATGCACATTATGTTATGTGTTAAGCTGTTATATCTTTCAATTATGTTGATGAACATTAAAGGGAACCTATAAGGGAATTAAGTATGTTTACTTTCTAGAAGTGGTAGATGTATGTTATATTAAAAAAAAATTTGAAAAAATAATTGTAGCATATTTTTGAACTTTTGTTCTTTTCCTACCAGGTTCCCTAGCGGGGCATGAAAATTTGGTATCAGAGCCCTAGGTTGCTACACTGGGAGCTCTAGGGTCTATTATACGTAGTTAGATTATATTTTGCATCTATATATATCCTTTCTTATGTTGTGTTACTCTCCCAGATGGTCCCCGTTACCCGTAGAGAAGCTAGGGATGGAAACCGAAACTTTGCCTCTAGGTCTCAGCAAGAATGTTTCCAAGGGAATCGTGAGGGAGAACAATCCCAAGGTACCCATAGGGAAGAGAGAGATGAAAGTCAGAATAATGAATCTGAAGGGGTTCAATTGAGGCGCATGATGGGTGAGATCCTATAGAGGTTAGATACAATTGAAAATAAAGCAAACCATGAGGAAGGAAGTAACTCTCAACATCATGATAGGGAAAGAGATAGGAGCCCTATGAGAGAGACAAGAAGACCAGATAGTGATTCTACTACTCACATGAGGGATTTACTTAGGGCTAAGATACCTCTTTTCTTTGGCAATGAGGGGGGATCTATGACAGAAACTTGGATATTTGATCTTGAAAGATGTTTCACCATGCACCCTTTTAGTAGCAATGTTAAAGCTAGATGTACCATTATGCACTTAAGAAAGTTTGCTTCAACATGGTGGCGAATGGAGGAAGAAAAACTCCAGGTCAGCATAGACACCATTTCTTGGGAATTATTTTTAGAAAGCTTTAAAGATAGATTCATGTTAGATCAATGGAGATAGGGTAGAGCAGAAGAATTCCATCACCTAAAGCAAAACAACATGTCGGTTGAAGATTATGAGTGAAAGTTCTATGAACTTAAGCCCTTCTTGGGTTACAAGGAGGATGGACCTATGTTGGTGCAACATTTTATTAGGGGATTGAATGACCATATTTCTAGGGCTATAGCGGTCTTTGAACCAAAGTCTTCGAGATGCAATAGCCAAAGCCTTTCTGGTTGAGAGGAATGTTAATTTGGGTTTAGGAGGCCATTCCGGCAATCGAGGTAATAGTGTTGGGGCCATCTCTAAGGGGAACCGATATCAAGGGACGTCAGGCTCTAAGAATCAACAATCAACTCTCAAAGGAAGATATTTCTCACACAAGAAAAAGTCCTAGAATTACAATCAGAGTGGTAGAAAATTTCAATACCAACAAAATCATGGTAATTCTTGCACCCAACAGAAGTATACCCCTCAACCATCCCGAAATTATCAGAACATTAATAAAGGGAGTTACCAGCAATTGAGTGCACCATCTACAAGAAATTTTGTGAGAAACCTGGGTTGTTATTCTTGCGGGAAGCATGGGAATATTGCAGTACATTGTCCTCAACACACCAAGTCCCTCGCAAACCAGAATCGGGCAGCCTCCGAACCCACAGTAGGAAATGCAAGCCAGTCACATAGAATATTTGTCGCAATAGAGCAAAATCAAACTGATCACCAAGGCACAGTTATTGAAACCACAGGTTCGTTAAAGGGTAAAACTATATCTATTTTATTTGATTCTGGAGCAACTAAATCCTTCATATCTCCATCCTTAGTAGAAAAGTGTGGGCTAGTGGCAAAAGGGCAAGGAGTTAAGTGGCAGCTAGAACTATCCTTTGGGACCAAAATGACCATAGATTTATGTGTCCAAGAATGTGAATTGGGATTAGGACCCTTCACTAGAAAGGTAGACCTTCATGTAATCCCTCTTGACTCGTATGGGGTTGTTTTAGGTATGGATTGGCAAGAGAAGCATGAATCCAACATAGAGTACAGAAAGAAAACTATATATTGTATTGATGATTTTGGTGAGCATAGAGTGATAGTAGGTATTCAATGACCCATATCTCTCTGTATGATATCTTCAATGCAACTCAAGCGATGCATGTGAAAGGGATGTCAACTTTTTGTAGTCTCAGTTAATGATCTTGATGAAGAGGAAAGTAAGGAAGTAACACTTGATCACCCCTTGCTTCAAGAGTTTGTTGATGTATTTCCTAAGGAAACCCCAGGAATGCCTCCAAAAAGGGATATTGATTTTCATATAGACTTGGTACCAGAAGCGGAACCCATCTCCAAGGCTTCATATCACATGACTACTCAGGAACTAAGTGAGTTTTAGTTACAATTAGAGGAACTATTGGAAAAAGGGTTTTATTAGGCTAAGTGTATCACCATGGGGTGCTCCAGTGATTTTTGTGAAGAAGAAGGATGGTTCTCTCAAGCTTTGTATTGATTATCGACAACTAAATAAAGTTACCATTAAGAATCGATACCCACTACCCCGTATTGATGACTTGTTTGATTAGATGAAAGGGGCAAAGGTATTTTCAAAAATTGACCTTAAGTTAGGATACCACCAGCTGAGGATCCTCAAGGCCGACATCTATCGTATAGCCTTCTGTACTTGATATGGCCACTATGAATTCACTGTGGTGCCTTTCGGTCTAACTAATGCTCCTTCAGTATTCATGAGCCTTATGAATGGAGTATTCAGAACTTACTTGGATAAGTTTGTGATAGTTTTCTTAGATGATATACTGGTGTACTCAAAGATAGTGGAAGAGCATGAACAACATCTATGCCAAGTGTTACAATGCCTACGAGAGAATTAGTTATATGCTAATGTTGAGAAATGTGAGTTCTTTCAAACTGAAGTTAAGTATCTTGGTCACGTTATCTAAGGGGAAGTAATATATGTGGACCCAACAAAGATTCAAGCCATAGTAGAATGGCCAACACCCGCTAATGTCTCAGAAGTTCGCAGTTTCATGGGCCTAGCCGGCTATTATCGACATTTTGTTATGGGTTTTTCCAAGATAGCTCATCCTATCACTTCCTTACAGAGGAAGGGGAAGAAGTTTATTTCGACCGAAAAATGTGAAGAGTCTTTTCAATGTTTAAAGGAGAAGCTAACCATTGCTTCAATTTTGGCAATTCCTAACCCCTCAAAAGATTTTATGGTCTACACAGACGCTTCCTTGGAAGGCATAAGGGCAGTATTAATGCAAGAAGGTAGAGTTGTTTCTTATGAGTCTAGGAAGTTGAAAAACCATGAACTCAACTATCCTACTCATGATTTAGAGTTAGTAGTTATAGTTCATGCCTTGAATTGATGGAGACATTTCTTGTTAGGACATCGATTTGAACTCCATATAGATCACCGCAGCCTTCAGTATATATTTACTCAGCCTAATCTCAATGCCAAGTAGCATAGGTGGATGGAATTTTTGTGTGAATATGATTTTGAAGTAAAATACATTCAAGGAAAAGAAAATATAGTTGTGGATGCCTTGAGCCGTAGGAGGCATGAGATATCAACAGTAATAGTTGAAGTTAATTTGAAGAGTAAGATACTTAATGCACTCCCATCAAATGACTGGTATCAAGAGATCCGATTAGAGATTCCTTCAGGTAGAATGCTAAAAGGTAGATATACTAGATATTCAATGGATATTGATGGTCTTCTTAGGTGTATGGGATGTATTTAAGTTCCACCTTGGACTTTGAAGGTTAATTTTAGTGAAAGCCCATCGTGCACCTTACTCGACACATCCTAGTGTCAAGAAGATGCATGTAGATTTGAGGCAGCTTTACTATTGGGTAGGAATGAGGAGAGACATAGCAGACTTTGTATCTTGTTGCCTTGAGTGTCAAAGGGTGAAGGTAGAGCATCAACATCCAGCGGGATATTTACAGTCTCATGCAGTTCCAGAATGGAAATGGGACATCATTTCTATGGATTTCATAGCTGGCTTGCCTACATCTTCATGACGTCATGATGCCATTATGGTTACCATTGATCGGTTGACTAAGGTAGCTCATTTTTCTCCTCTTAGATCTTCATATACAGCATCTTCAGTAGCATAGATTTTTGTCAGAGACATTGTTAGATTATATGGAATTCCACGTAATATTATTTCAGATCGAGATCTAGTGTTCACTTCGGATTTTTGGATAGCCTTGCAACATGATTTAGGGACTCAGCAAAACTATAGTACTGCTTACCATCCTGACACCGATGGTCAGACAGAGCGAGTTAATCATATTTTGGAGGACATGTTGAGGATGTATGTCATGGATCTACAGTCCGCTTGGGAGGATTACTTGTATCTAGTCGAGTTTGCATATAACAATGGATATCATAGTTCCATCGACATGTCACCATATCAGGCTGAGTATGGTAGACCTTGTCGCACACCCTTGAGTTGGGATAGATTGGATGATAGGACACTTCTTGGATCAGAAATGTTACAGGATATGGAAGTACAGGTTCAGGGTATCAGAGAACATTTGGCAACCACACAAGATAGACAGAAGAAGTATGCAGATGCTCATAGGGTTGATAGGCAATTCGTAGTTGGTGATAGGGTATTTTTGAGGGTCCGCCCTCGTAAGATCCCAATTCGTTATGGAAAAGGTTCTAAGCTGGCACCTAGATTTGTAGGTCCATTTAAGATCCTAAAGAGGATAGGACCAGTTTCTTATCGACTCGTCCTGTCGCCTAGCCTTGCACGTATTTCATGTTTCTCTTCTTAGAAAATATATTCCAGATTTGACACGTGTATTGGATTGGACTTCTTTATAGGTCACGGATGGGCAGCTGGCTTTGGAGCCAGTACGTATACTACAGTAGCGGACCCTGACCCTCAGGGGGCGCACCATAGGGCAGGCAAGGGTCCAATGGGACCCAAATGATGAAACTTCAGCTACATGGGAGGATTTGGGCAAATTAGAGCTACTTACCCCTATTTGTTTATAGGCTTCCAGGAGTAAGCCTAGTTCTAAAGGGGAGGATGTAATACCCACCCTAGCGGCTTTTCTTGGCATGGACATTATTTATGATATTTGGTGATATTGGACTCTATATTTCCTTATTAGAGTAGATGATGAGACATATTTAGTTATATTTGTACCTTTATGATTTAGTATGTTATCTGATGCATTAGTGAGTTAGGGGTTTCATTTGGTTTCATTTGGTTTATGTACATGATTTCATTATGATAATCTTTTCATATGGCTGCTATATTGTATGTTTATTATCTCAAGCTAACAATGCTAACCCAATCATGCCTGGAATAGATTACTATATGAGATATATGTAGGATGAGGGGAGGTAGTCGTAGTTACTCTACGGAGACCCACACGATGCTACACTCCCCCTCCTTGTTTTTCATTTGTATATGGATATATATTTCTATCATTTTGGTGATGCAGGATTGTAGGTACTAGGCATCGACTCCACCTAGCTACACAAGTCTGAGTGTGCCTCTAAATCCTTGAATGTTGTTGTTGCGGAGATAACACCAAGGTTCCCACAAGTAAACCTATTGGATGTAGGTCTCCCATTTAGGAAGATCACCCTATCTTGAGGGTTGGGCAATGTCACATTTATGATGGGTATTGGGTTGAGTATTTTGATTGGTTCTGATTTATGTTGTTCGTAATGATTTTTATATAATTTTTTATTATTTCTTTGATAGGATACCTACACATTAAATGATTTAAGTGGCTTATGTTATGTTGCATTAAAAATATGAAACAAAAGTAATATAGATGTATTATGTTATATTTATGAACATATATATATATATATATATATATATATATATATATATATATATATTGTGTGTGTGTGTGTGTGTAATATAAGATTTGTTTTTATTAATTCTATATATAAGAAAAAGGATAAAATAAAAAGATCGAGGTTTCAAATAATGTTATCTTAGTCAATGAGTTTTGAACCTATGACTTCTCTTGTATGAGTCTTGATAGTTACCATTGAGCTATATGTGTTATTTGAGATTTTTACTAGCTATCTAGTATTTAGTATACTTATTTCCGTAGGGTATCTATTAAATTTTAAATAAACTATTATAGTTAGTGTTAATAAATAATGCCAACCGTAGAGGTTGGAATGGTTGTTTCCTATAAAACAACCTCTCCAACTATACAAGTTGATATTATTTATTGAAGCTTGTATTTTTGGAGGAGGGGGTTGGTATTTTCTAGGAAGATAAATCAGAAGGAATTTGAAAGTTTAAGAGCAGGAAGAGGTTGGATTTTGCTTGTTCTTTCTCAAAAGATTTTCTCCGCGAGACCCAAGGTAGGCCTCATTCCAGGAAGAATCCATGTGGCTTGCTTGCATAATTTAAATAAATATTAGATGAAAATTTAAATTTAAAAATCTGAGTATTATTCTGGAAATACTTTCTTCTGCTTCTTTCCGTGTTTGTGTAAGGGATATGCTTTGGTTGGGAAATTCAATTTGGAGAAAATGAGTGTCATGTTGGGGAGTAATGACTCTTCTATTTATTTTTAGTTTTATATATATATATATATATATATATATATATATATATATATATATATATTATTTATGATCTGTAGTGAGTCAATTATAAAAATACATCTATGATTAAATGTCACATCTCAACCAACAAACTATTCTTCAAGTGTCAAGTATCAACCCAACAAACAAGATTTCCATTCTTATGATTGTCCCATTTTTGATAGTTTTGATTATGTTATTCATAACTTTCATTACAGATACTATGTTTCAAGTCGCTTCGGTGAAAACGTAGAAATCTAGGTGTACTAAAACTTATCCAAAATTTAGGAAACTCCAACAGTTTGTTTGAATGTTAAGTTCCCCGTACCGAGACTAATTTTTTGTCAATCAAAATTCAAAAAAATTCATTGTCTGTGTCATTAGGGCATGAAATATCTTCCTCAAACTAAAACCAAATGATTCTAAAATAAATGGATATGAAAGATAACACCAAATATTATAATATTCCAAAATATTTCATCTTTTAATGGTTTAAAATAAATTTATGAACATACTCTCTTACACAACTTTATCAAAGAGGGTTTTAAATAGTTTTAAGAAAAATTATTTAAAATTTTATTATAATATTTGGTTGAGGCTAAAATTAAATATAAATCATTATACTATTTTCTGAAATATATTTCAGTCTTCACTCAAACCATTTATCAAGATTTATATCTATTAAACAACAATGAAACATGGTTCAATTTTTATGGGTTTTTGAGTTGTTCTTTGGGTTGCTCTTCCTTCTTAGGGGTTTGGGTTCTTTCTATAGTAGGTACCTCTATTTTAAGGACCTCTAATTCATGTATGTGAGGTGTTCATGATAAAAATATAATAAAATATTTTATATATGTTATGCATTTTCCACCTTCTTCTCATGCTTGATTGTGGCTTAGAGATAAGGGTCAGACTCATCC